>NC_090375.1:3548432-4148432 GCF_036365525.1 Heterodontus francisci | reverse complement strand
CAAACAGGTGGATGAGGGTAAAGCCGTGGATGTGGTCTATATGGATTTCAGTAAGGCGTTTGATAAAGTTCCCCACGGTAGGCTATTGCAGAAAATACAGAAGTATGGGATTGAAGGTGAATTAGTGCTTTGGATCAGAAATTGGCTAGCTGAAAGAAGACAGAGGGTGGTGGTTGATGGTAAATGTTCATCCTGGAGTTTAGTTACTAGTGGTGTACCGCAAGGATCTGTTTTGGGGCCACTGCTGTTTGTCATTTTTATAAATGACCTGGATGAGGGTGTAGAAGGGTGGGTTAGTAAATTTGCGGATGACACGAAGGTCGGTGGAGTTGTGGATAGTGCCGAAGGATGTTGTAGGTTACAGAGGGACATAGATGGGCTGCAGAGCTGGGCTGAGAGATGGCAAATGGAGTTTAATGCGGAAAAGTGTGAGGTGATTCACTTCGGAAGGAGTAACAGGATTGCAGAATACTGGGCTAATGGGAAGATTCTTGGTAGTGTAGATGAGCAGAGAGATCTTGGTGTCCAGGTACATAAATCCCTGAAAGTTGCCACCCAGGTTAATAGGGCTGTTAAGAAGGCATATGGTGTGTTAGCTTTTATTAGTAGGGGGATCGAGTTTAGGAGCCACGAGGTCATGCTGCAGCTGTACAGAACTCTTGTGCGGCCGCACCTGGAGTATTGTGTGCAGTTCTGGTCACCGCATTACAGGAAGGATGTGGAAGCTTTGGAAAAGGTGCAGAGGAGATTTACTAGGATGTTGCCTGGTATGGAGGGAAGGTCTTACGAGGAAAGGCTGAGGGACTTGAGGTTGTTTTCGTTAGAGAGAAGGAGGAGAAGAGGTGACTTAATAGAGACATATAAGATAATCAGAGGGTTAGATAGGGTGGATAGTGAGAGCCTTTTTCCTCGGATGGTGATGGCAAACACGAGGGGACATAGCTTTAAGTTGAGGGGTGATAGATATAGGACAGATGTCAGAGGTAGTTTCTTTACACAGAGAGTAGTAGGGGCGTGGAACGCCCTGCCTGCAACAGTAGTAGACTCGCCAACTTTAAGGGCATTTAAGTGGTCATTGGATAGACATATGGATGAAAATGGAATAGTGTCGGTCAGATGGTTTCACAGGTCGGCGCAACATCGAGGGCTGAAGGGCCTGTACTGCGCTGTAATGTTCTATGTTCTATATATATCCGAAGAAGGGTCACTGACCTGAAACGTTAACTCTGCTTCTCTTTCCACAGATGCTGCCAGAACTGCTGAGTGGTTCCAGCATTTCTTGTTTTTATTTCAAGTATCCCATATGCCTTCCTAACCACCTTATCAACCTTATCTGCTGCTTCAGTGATCTATGGACAAGTACACCAAGGTCCCTCTGATCTACTGTACTTCCTAGGGTCCTACCACCCATTGTATATTTCCTTGCCTTGTTAGTCCTCCCAAAATGCATCACCTCACACTTCTCAGGATTAAATTCCATTTGCCACTGCTCTGCCCATCTTACCAGCCCATCTATATCGTCCTGTAATCTAAGGTCACAGGCTTCAAATCGCTAAAACAACCCTCGACCATCACCCTCTGCCTCCTGCCACGAAGCCAATTTTGGATCCAATTTGCCAGATTGCCCTGGATCCCATGGACTCTTACCTTTTTAACCAATCTCCCATGCGGGACCTTATCAAAAGCCTTACTGAAGTCCATGTAGACTACATCAACTGCTTTATTCTCATCTACACATCTCGTCACCTCCTCGAAAAATTCAATCAAGTTTGTTTGGCACAATCTCCCCCTGACAAAGCCGTGCTGACTATCCCTGATTAATCCCTGCCCCTGCAATTGGAGATTAATCCTGTCCCTCAGCATTTTTTCCAATAGTTTCTCTACCACTGACGTTAGACTCACTGGCCTGTAATTACCTGGTTTATCCCTGCTACTCTTCTTGAATAACGGTACCACATTCATTGTCCTCCAGTTCTCTGGTACCTCTCCGATGGCCAGAGAGGATTTGAACATTTGTGTCAGAGCCCCTGCTATCTCCTCCCTTGCCTCACATAACAGCCTGGGATACATCTCATCTGGGCCTGGGGATTTATCCACTTTTAAGCCCGCTAAAACAGCTAATACTTCCTCCCTTTCAATGCTAATTTGTCCGAGTATATCACAATCCCCCTCCCAGATTCTACACCTACATCAGCCTTCTCCATAGTGAACACAGATGAGAAGTAATCATTTAAAACCTCACCTACGTCCTCCGGCTCCACACACAGATTGCTGCTTTGGTCCCTAATGGGCCCTACTCTTTCCCTGGTTATCCATTTGCCCTTAATATACTTATGAAATGCCTTAGGATTTTCCTTTATCTTGTCCACCAGTGTTTTTTCATGCCCCCTCTTCGCTTTCCTAATTACTTTTTTAAGTATCCCCCCCTACACTTTCTATACTCCTCTAGGGCCTCCGCTGTTTTCAGCGCTCCGAATCTGCCATAAGCCTCCTTTTTTTTCCTTTTCCAATCCTCTATACCCCTTGACATCCAGGGTTCCCTGGACTTGTTGGTCCTATCTTTCACCTTCACAGGTACATGTTGGCCTTGAACTCTCACTATTTCCTTTTTGAAATACTCCCACTGGTCGGATGTTCGCAGTCCACTTTGGCCAGATCCTGTTTTCTCATATTAAAATCGGCCTTCCCCCCAATTCAGTACCTTTATTTCTGGTCCATCTTTGTTCTTTTCCATAACTACCTTAAATCTTACAGAGTTATGGTAGGATTTGAGCCCATGTCCCTAGGATATTAGCCTGGACCTCTAGATTAGTGGCTCAGTGACATTACCACTACGCCACTGGCTCCACTGTCTGTGTGTGTGTACGGCTTTATGGAATTTGGCTCAGGAAAGGATTGGCTCTGCTTGTGATGGCTGCTGTGGTCAGAAGACTAGCCAACATGTGCTGCCTCGATTCATTAATGAGGAGTGGGCACTTTGGTGCAGTGCCATTGGGTGGTCAACATGCAAGGTTCAGGACAGGGGAGGAAATTGTTATGGGGTGGCATTGGCAGCTGACTCGTGGTTAGCATGCAATGCAGGCGCCATGTGAAAGTGCACAGTCGTAGAATGAGAGGCATGGGAGCTGTTTGCTTCTGCCCAGGCTGATCAGGCTCTGCACTGCCCAGGAAATCAGGCCCTGCCCAGGAAATCCGGCACTGCCCTGCCCAGGCCAATGAGGCTGTGCCCTGCCAGGCCGATCACGCACTGCCCTGCCCTGCCCAGGTCACTCAGGCCCTGCCCTGCCTAGGCTAATCAGGCATTGCCCAGGAAATCAGGCACTACCCTGCCCAGGCCAATCAGGCTCTGCCCTGCCCAGGCCGATCACGCACTGCCCTGCCCAGGCCAATCAGGCTGTGCCCTGCCCAGGCCAATCAGGCTGTGCCCTGCCCAGGCCAATCAGGCTCTGCCCTGCCCAGGCCGATCACGCACTGCCCTGCCCTGCCCTGCCCAGGCCAATCAGGCTGTGCCCTGCCCAGGCCAATCAGGCACTGCCCTGCCCAGGCCGATCAGGCCCTGCCCTTCCCAGGCCGATCAGGCCCTGCCCTGCCCAGGCCGATCACGCACTGCCCTGCCCAGGCCGATCAGGCCCTGCCCTGCCCAGGCCGATCACGCACTGCCCTGCCCAGGCCAATCAGGCTGTGCCCTGCCCAGGCCAATCAGGCTCTGCCCTGCCCAGGCCGATCATGCACTGCCCTGCCCAGGCCAATCAGGCTGTGCCCTGCCCAGGCCAATCAGGCACTGCCCTGCCCAGGCCAATCAGGCACTGCCCTGCCCAGGCCAATCAGGCTCTGCCCTGCCCAGGCCAATCAGGCACTGCCCTGCCCAGGCCAATCAGGCTCTGCCCTGCCCAGGCCGATCACGCACTGCCCTGCTCTGCCCAGGCCGATCACGCACTGCCCTGCCCAGGCCGATCACGCACTGCCCTGCCCAGGCCAATCAGGCTCTGCCCTGCCAGGCTGATCACGCACTGCCCTGCCCTGCCCAGGCCGATCACGCACTGCCCTGCCCAGGCCGATCACGCACTGCTCTGCCCAAGCCAATCAGGCACTGCCCTGCCCAGGCCAATCAGGCTCTGCCCAGCCAGGCCGATCACGCACTACCCTGCCCTGCCCAGGCCAATCAGGTACCGCCCTGCCCAGGCCAATCAGGCACTGCCCTGCCCAGGCCAATCAGGCACTGCCCAGGAAATCAGGCCCTGCCCTGCCCAGGCCAATCAGGCACTGCCCAGGAAATCAGGCCCTGCCCTGCCCAGGCCAATGAGGCTGTGCCCTGCCAGGCCGATCACGCACTGCCCTGCCCTGCCCAGGCCAATCAGGCACTGCCCAGGAAATCAGGCCCTGCCCTGCCCAGGCCAATGAGGCTGTGCCCTGCCAGGCCGATCACGCACTGCCCTGCCCTGCCCAGGCCGATCACGCACTGCCCTGCCCAGGCCAATCAGGCACTGCCCTGCCCAGGCCAATCAGGCAGTGCCCAGGAAATCAGGCCCTGCCCTGCCCAGGCCAATCAGGCACTGCCCAGGAAATCAGGCCCTGCCCTGCCCAGGCCAATGAGGCTGTGCCCTGCCAGGCCGATCACGCACTGCCCTGCCATGCCCAGGCCAATCAGGCACTGCCCAGGAAATCAGGCCCTGCCCTGCCCAGGCCAATGAGGCTGTGCCCTGCTAGGTCGATCACGCACTGCCCTGCCCAGGCCAATCAGGCTGTGCCCTGCCCAGGCCAATCAGGCTCTGCCCTGCCCAGGCCGATCACGCACTGCCCTGCCCTGCCCTGCCCAGGCCAATCAGGCTGTGCCCTGCCCAGGCCAATCAGGCACTGCCCTGCCCAGGCCAATCAGGCTCTGCCCTGCCAGGCCGATCACGCACTACCCTGCCTTGCCCAGGCCGATCACGCTCTGCCCTGCCCAGGCCAATCAGGCACTGCCCTGCCCAGGCCAATCAGGCTCTGCCCTACCAGGCTGATCATGCTCTGCCCTGCCCTGCCCAGGCCAATCAGGTACTGCCCTGCCCAGGCCGATCACGCACTGCCCTGCCCAGGCCAATCAGGCTGTTCCCTGCCCAGGCCAATCAGGCTGTGCCCTACCCAGGCTAATCAGGCTCTGCCCTGCCCAGGCCAATCAGGTACTGCCCTGCCCAGGCCAATCAGGCACTGCCCAGGAAATCAGGCCCTGCCCTGCCCAGGCCAATGAGGCTGTGCCCTGCCAGGCCGATCATGCACTGCCCTGCCCTGCCCAGGCCAATCAGGCACTGCCCAGGAAATCAGGCCCTGCCCTGCTCAGGCCAATGAGGCTGTGCCTTGCCAGGCCGATCACGCACTGCCCTGCCCTGCCCAGGCCGATCACGCACTGCCCTGCCCAGGCCAATCAGACTGTGCCCTGCCCAGGCCAATCAGGCTCTGCCCTGCCCAGGCCAATCAGGTTGTGCCCTGCCCAGGCCAATCAGGTACTGCCCTGCCCAGGCCAATCAGGCACTGCCCTGCCCAGGCCAATCAGGCACTGCCCAGGAAATCAGGCCCTGCCCAGGCCAATCAGGCACTGCCCAGGAAATCAGGCCCTGCCCTGCCCAGGCCAATGAGGCTGTGCCCTGCCAGGCCGATCACGCACTGCCCTGCCCAAGCCAATCAGGCTGTGCCCTGCCCAGGCCAATCAGGCTCTGCCCTGCCCAGGCCGATCACGCACTGCCCTGCCCTGCCCTGCCCAGGCCAATCAGGCACTGCCCTGCCCAGGCCAATCAGGCACTGCCCTGCCAGGCCGATCACGCACTACCCTGCCCTGCCCAGGCCGATCAGGCACTGCCCTGCCCAGGCCGATCAGGCACTGCCCTGCCCAGGCCAGTCAGGCTCTGCCCTGCCAGGCTGATCACGCACTGCCCTGCCCTGGCCAATCAGGTACTGCCCTGCCCAGGCCAATCAGGCACTGCCCTGCCCAGGCCAATCAGGCACTGCCCAGGAAATCAGGCCCCGCCCTGCCCAGGCCAATCAGGCCCTGCCCAGGCCAATCAGGCTGTGCCCTGCCAGGCCGATCAGGCATTGCCCTGCACTGCCCAGGCCAATCAGGCACTGCCCTGCCCAGGCCTGCTCTGCCCTGCCCAGGAAATCAGGCCCTGCCCTGCCCAGGCCAATCAGGCACTGCCCAGGAAATCAGGCACTGCCCTGGAAATCAGGCACTGCCCTGCCCAGGCCAATCAGGCTGTGCCCTGCCCAGGCCAATCACGCACTGCCCTGCCCAGGCCAGTCAGGCACTGCCCTGCCCAGGAATTCAGGCCCTGCCCAGGCCAATCAGGCCCTGCCCAGACCAATCAGGCCCTGCCCAGGAAATCAGGTCCTGCCCAGGCCAATCAGACTCTGCCCTGCCCAGCCCAATCAGGCACTGCCCAGCTCAGGCCCAGGCCAGCTCTGCCCTGCCCATCACTGTCCCGATGCTCTTAGTGCCAGGACTTTGCTGCAGGAATTGGCTGCTCCAAAGCTGTTGGTTAAGATCAGCAGGGTGACTGAGGCAAGTGAAGCAGATGACCTGTACAGATCAGTATTACACAGAGCAAAGATTCTTTACCAGAGGCTCCCGATGTGTTTTAAGCAAGTTATGACTTGGTGTGGTAGAAAGATCGCGAATTACATGGAAAAGGAGCAGTTGAAGGCATTAGTGGTAACGCCTCATTATCCCACTATGTGTATAATGGTGTTAACACAACGTGAGGTCTGAGGACCTGCTGCGCCTCATGAATTCCTGACAAAAACCTCCGGCCGCCTGATGCCAATTTGGGAGAAAACTCCTTAAGTAACTGAGTGGCTACTGGAGCAACAGAAAGAAAAGTGGGGTTCTTGTGGCTGCAGGTATGAACTGGAGAGAGGAACGTTGATCAGATGGGGCAGTGTCCTCATTTGGAATCGAGAAGCTCAATTGCAGAAACACGAAATGTCACAGAACCGAGTGTGTAATCAGTATGGAGACAGAAGAAGAAATGAATCCTTTGCCTAAAGACAGATTCTTGGAGCTTCTAAACTCTGGCTAGATCCAAATCAGTGGAGGGTGGTGTTGGGCAGTAGAGGCAGAACTCAATCTGTACTTTGCTGCTGTTGAAAATTAATTGAAAAACTGAATGATAATCCTTTCATATTTCCAGAGACAGAAACAAACCTAATAATAACTCAGTAACAAGCCAACTAATTTTTAAAAAAACCTTTAGTATTAAGTAATCTTTAGGCAGCCTCAAAAAAACTCCAGGCTGTCCCAGGCCAAACACCATCCATCCAGGACGAATGTGGGCCCTTCACATCGTGATGTCTGTTAGTGTCACGAAACAGGGTTTTAGGTTAAGAATCTCACCGAGTTTCAGCAACAGCAGCTTCCACAAGTTCTGTAATCCTAGTTTGAGTCAGTGTAACACAGGAAGAGGCCATTCAGCCCCTCGAGTCTGTTAAACAGGAACAGGAGGAGGCCATTCAGCTCCTCGAGCCTGTTACACAGGATCAGGAAGAGGCCATTCAGCCCCTCGAGCCTGTTACACGGATCAGGAAGAGGCCATTCAGCCCCTCGAATCTGTTACACAGGAACAGGAGGAGGCCATTCAGCCCCTCGAGCCTGTTACACAGGATCAGGAAGAAGCCATTCAGCCCCTCGAGCCTGTTACACAGGAAGAGGCCATTCAGCCCCTCGAGCCTGTTACACAGGAACAGGAGGAGGCCATTCAGCCCCTTGAGCCTGTTACACAGGAACAGGAAGAGGCCATTCAGCCCCTCGGGCCTGTTACACAGGAACAGGAAGAGGCCATTCAGCCCCTCGAGCCTGTTACACAGGAACAGGAGGAGGCCATTCAGCCCCTCAGGCCTGTTACACAGGATCAGGAGGAGGCCATTCAGCCCCTCGAGCCTGTTACACAGGAACAGGAGGAGGCCATTCAGCCCTTCGAGCCTGTTACACAGGATCAGGAGGAGGCCATTCAGCCCCTCGAGCCTGTTACACAGGAACAGGAGGAGGCCATTCAGCCCCTCGAGCCTTTGACACAGGATCAGGAGGAGGCCATTCAGCCCCTCGAGCCTGTTACACAGGATCAGGAGGAGGCCATTCAGCCCTTCGAGCCTGTTACACAGGATCAGGAGGAGGCCATTCAGCCCCTCGAGCCTGTTACACAGTGTCAGGAAGAGGCCATTCAGCCCCTCGAGCCTGTTACACAGGAACAGGAAGAGGCCATTCAGCCCCTCGAGCCTGTTACACAGGAACAGGAAGAGGCCATTCAGCCCCTTGAGCCTGTTACACAGGAACAGGAGGAGGCCATTCAGCCCTTCGAGCCTGTTACACAGGAACAGGAGGAGGCCATTCAGCCCTTCGAGCCTGTTACACAGGATCAGGAGGAGGCCATTCAGCCCCTCGAGCCTGTTACACAGGATCAGGAGGAGGCCATTCAGCCCCTCGATCCTGTTACACACGAACAGGAGGAGGCCATTCAGCCCCTCGAGCCTGTTACACAGGATCAGGAGGACGCCATTCAACTTCCCCCGCCCCCCAAGCCTGCTGTGCCTTTCAATTAGATTATTTTTTTTTTATTGTTGCGTCCATCTTCACTGCTGAAGAGGATGCTGCCAATTTCACATTGAAGGAGGAGGCAGTTGTGAAATTGGATAGGATAAAAATAGATAGAGCGGCGATGCTAAATAGGTTGGCGTCACTCAAAGTTAACAAGTCATCTGATCCAGATGGAATGCTTCCTATGTTGCAGTGGCAAGTAAGGGTGGAAATAGCAGTTGCTCGGTCCACAATCGTACAATCCATTTTAGATATAGGAACAATGCCAGAGGACTGAAGGAGTAGAATTTTACATCCTGTTTGAAAAAGGCAACTACAGGCCAGTCAGCCTAACATTGGTGGTGGGGAAACCTTTAGAGAGAATAATCTGGGACAAAATGACTTGGCACTTGGAAAAGTATTGGCTAATAAAGAAAAGCCAGCACAGATTTATTAAAGGCAATAAAAGCAAGAAATGCTGGAATCACTCAGCAGGTCTGGCAGCATCTGTGGAAAGAGAAGCAGAGTTAACGTTTCGGGTCAGTGACCCTTCATCGGATCCGCAGCATCCGCAGTATTTTGCTTTTATTAAAGGCAAATTGTGTCTGACTAACTTGATTAGTTCATCAAAGAACTCAATCGAGAGGGTTGATGAGAGTAGTCTGATTGATGTTGTGAATATGGATTTTCAAAAGGTGTTTGATAAAATATCACATAGTAATCATGTTAGCTAAATTTAATGCATGGGATTAAAAGGACAGTGGCAGCATGGATACAATAATAGCTAAGGGAGAGAAAGTAGTGAGGGTGAACAGTTGTTTTTCAGATTGGAGGGAGGTATACACTGGTGTACCCCAGGGGGTTGATATTAGGACCTCTGCTCTTTTCGTTATAGCTTAGGTAAACAGGACATAATCTCAATGTTTACAGGTGGCACAAAACTGGAGTGTAGTTAACAGTGAGGAGGATAGTAACAGACTTCAGGAGGGCATAGATAGACTGATGAAATGGGCAGCCACGTGGCAGATGCAGTTTAACACAGAGAGGTGTGAAGTGAGGTGGTGGGTGCCTGGAACGCGTTGCCAGCGGAGGTGGAAGACGCGGGCACGATAGCGTCTTTTAAGATGTATCTAGACAGATACATGAATGGGCAGGAAGCAAAGAGATACAGACCCTTAGAAAATAGGCGACATGTTTAGATAGAGGATCTGGATCGGCATAGGCTTGGAGGGCCGAAGGGCCTGTTCCTGTGCTGTAATTTTCTTTGTTCTTTGTTCTTTAGAGTAGAGAATATTATGGGGAGGTTTTGATAGAGTAAATAAGGAGAAACTGTTCCCAGTGTCAGGAGGTTCAGTAACAGAGGACACAGATTTAAGATAATTGGCAAAAGAACCGGAAGATAGATGAGGAAACTTTTTTATTTACACAGTGAGTTGTTGTGATCTGGAACGCGCTGCTGAAAGGGCGGCGGAAGCAGATTCAATCATAACTTTCAAAAGAGAATTGAAGAAATACTTGGTCATTTGGCCTCCTCCCCATTGCCTTCCAGCCCTCTTTGAAACATTTCATTCACCTTTTTGATTACTTTTGTACCTGCAAAAATATACATGGACTGTAATCCAGATCTGAGTCTGAATATACATGGACTGTAATATGAGTTTGACTCTGGATTGACATGGACTGTAATCCGGGTTTGGCGCTGCATTTACATGGACTGTAATCTGGATTTGACACTGGAATTACATGGACTGTAATCTGGGTCTGATTCTGAATATACATGGACTGTAATCTGGGTCTGAGTCTGAATGTACATGGACAGTAATCTGGGTCTGAATCTGAATATACATGGACTGTAATCTGGGTCTGAGTCTGAATGTACATGGACAGTAATCTGGGGCAAGGCCAACTATACCAAAATTCGGCAGGAGCTGGGGAATGTAGATTGGGAGCAGCTGTTTGAAGGTAAATCCACATTTGATATGTGGGAGGCTTTTAAAGAGAGGTTGATTAGCGTGCAGGAGACACATGTTCCTGTGAAAATGAGGGGTAGAAATGGCAAGATTAGGGAACCATGGATGACAGGTGAAATTGTGAGACTAGCTAAGAGGAAAAAGGAAGCATACATAAGGTCCAGGCGGCTGAAGAAAGACGAAGCTTTGAAAGAATATCGGGATTGTAGGCGCAATCTGAAACGAGGAATTAAGAGGGCTAAAAGGAGTCATGAAATATCTTTAGCAAACAGGGTTAAGGAAAATCCCAAAGCCTTTTATTCATATATAAGGAGCAAGAGGGTAACTAGAGAAAGGATTGGCCCACTCAAGGACAAAGGAGGAAAGTTATGCGTGGAGTCAGAGAAAATGGGTGAGATTCTAAACGAGTACTTTGCATCGGTATTCACCGAGGAGAGGGACATGACTGATGTTGAGGTTAGGGACAGATGTTTGATCACTCTAGTTCAAGTCGGCATAAGGAGGGAGGAAGTGTTGGGTATTCTAAAAGGCATTAAGGTGGACAAGTCCCCAGGTCCGGATGGGATCTATCCCAGGTTACTGAGGGAAGCGAGAGAGGAAATAGTTGGGGCCTTAACAGATATCTTTGCAACATCCTTAAACACGGGTGAGGTCCCGGAGGACTGGAGAATTGCTAATGTTGTCCCCTTGTTTAAGAAGGGTAGCAGGGATAATCCAGGTAACTATAGACCAGTGAGCCTGACATCAGTGGTAGGGATGCTGCTGGAGAAGATACTGAGGGATAGGATCTATTCCCATTTGGAAGAAAATGGGCTCATCAGTGATAGGCAACATGGTTTTGTGCAGGGAAGGTCATGTCTTACCAACTTAATAGAATTCTTTGAGGAAGTGACAAAGTTGATTGATGAGGGAAGGGCTGTCGATGTCATATACATGGACTTCAGTAAGGCGTTTGATAAGGTTCCCCATGGCAGGCTGATGGAGAAAGTGAAGGCGCTTGGGGTCCAAGGTGTACTAGCTAGATGGATAAAGAACTGGCTGGGCAACAGGAGACAGAGAGTAGCAGTAGAGGGGAGTTTCTCAAAATGGAGACGTGTGACCAGTGGTGTTCCACAGGGATCCGTGCTGGGACCACTGTTGTTTGTGATATACATTAATGATTTGGAGGAAAGTATAGGTGGACTGATTAGCAAGTTTGCAGACGACACTAAGATTGGTGGAGTAGCAGATAGTGAAGGGGACTGTCAGAGAATACAGCAGAATATAGATAGATTAGAGAGTTGGGCAGAGAAATGGCAGATGGAGTTCAATCAGGGCAAATGCGAGGTGATGCATTTTGGAAGATCCAATTCAAGAATGAACTATACAGTAAATGGAAAAGTCCTGGGGAAAATTGATGTGCAGAGAGATTTGGATGTTCAGGTCCATTGTTCCCTGAAGGTGGCATCACAGGTCAATAGAGTGGTCAAGAAGGCATACGGCATGCTTTCCTTCATCGGACGGGGTATTGAGTACAAAAGTTGGCAGGTCATGTTACAGTTGTATAGGACTTTGGTTCGGCCACATTTGGAATACTGCGTGCAGTTCTGGTCGCCACATTACCAAAAGGATGTGGATGCTTTGGAGAGGGTGCAGAGGAGGTTCACCAGGATGTTGCCTGGTATGGAGGGCGCTAGCTATGAAGAGAGGTTGAGTAGATTAGGATTATTTTCATTAGAAAGACGGAGGTTGAGGGGGGACCTGATTGAGGTGTACAAAATCATGAGAGGTATAGACAGGCTGGATAGCAAGAAGCTTTTTCCCAGAGTGGGGGTTTCAATTACAAGGGGACATGAGTTCAAAGTGAGAGGGGAAAAGTTTAGGGGGATATGCGTGGAAAGTTCTTTACGCAGAGGGTGGTGGGTGCCTGGAACGCGTTGCCAGCGGAGGTGGTAGACGCGGGCACGATAGCGTCTTTTAAGATGTATCTAGACAGATACATGAATGGGCAGGAAGGAAAGAGATACAGACCCTTAGATAATAGGCGACAGGTTTAGATAGGGGATTTGGATCGGCGTAGGCTTGGAGGGCCGAGGAGCCTGTTCCTGTGCTGTAATTTTCTTTGTTCTTTGTCTGAGTCTGAATATACATGGACTGTAATCCGGGGCTGAATCTGAATATACATGGACTGTAATCCGGGGCTGAGTCTGAATATACATGGACTATAATCCAGGTCGTAGTCTGAATATACATGGACTGTAATCTGAGTTCGACTCTGGATTGATGTGGACTGTAATCTGGGTTTGATACTACATTTACATGGGCTGTAATCTGGGTCTGAGTCTGAATATACATGGACTGTAATCCAGGTCTGAGTCTGAATATACATGGACTGTAATCTGAGTTCGACTCTGGATTGATGTGGACTGTAATCTGGGTTTGATACTGCATTTACATGGGCTGTAATCTGGGTCTGAGTCTGAATATACATGGACTGTAATTCGGGTTTGACTCTGGATTTACATGGATTCTAATATGAGTTCAATTCTGGATTGACATGGACTGTAATCCAAGTTTGACTCTGGATTTTCATGACTTTAATACAGGTCTGAATCTGAATATACTTGGGCTGTAATCCGGGTCTGAGTCTGAATATACATGGATTGTAATCCTGGTTTCCCTCTGATTATACATGGATTGTAATACGGGTTTGACTCTGGATTTACATGGACTGTAATCTGAGTTTGACACTGGGACTATATAGATAGAGTCTGATCCGGGTTTGACTCTGGAAATATGCGACTGTAATTCCGGTTTGACTCTGATGTCTGTATCTCATTGCCTCCTAACTAATCCTGTAAATGGTTGTGTTTGACATCAGAAATACGGGATAGCCCTCAGCTCATTCATTAGGGCTGGCAAGGCAGGCAATTGGACATTAAATTATCTGGATTAATAACTCCGGATTCTTCATTATATCACCGTGTTAAATGAGCAGAATGGAGAAGCAATGAGCAATTGTGTTTCTCCTTCAGTCACTTGTGAGCAATTTTTGGTCAGTAACGTCAGTCAAGCCTCACAGTCCCAGTCACTGTTTAGAATCTGAGCGCTGGGCCCCGGCGGTCTGGGCGCTGGGTCCCACATGCTCCAATACTGTAGTGACAGCATGTGTAAAAGGTTATTGCCTGGGCTGTCGTCACACCAGCTGAATAGCAACATCGAAGCTGCAGAAAACTCTCCCAAGGCATGAAGCCAAAATAGATCTAAAGCCCAAGGAGGAGTTTATGGCATTCTGACCAAAGGACATCGACCTGAAACATCTCCTCAGATGCTCTCTGACCTGCTGAATGTCTCCAGCACTTCCTGTTTTTAATAAGGGTATATCAACATGAATGACCAAAAACCGAGGCGGGGCAGGTTTTAATGAGTGTCTTAAAGGAGCAAATAGAGTCAGAGAGGTTTAGTTGGAGAATTCCAGAGTTGAGTCCAGGCAGCTGAAGGCAAAGTCACCAATGGTGGAGAGATTAAAATTGGGGATGTTCAAGAGGCCGGAATTAGAGGAGTGCAGATTCTTAGAGGGTTGTGGGGCTGGAGGAGATTAGAGATAGGATTGGGCGAGGCCATGGAGGCATTTGAAAACAAGGATGAGAATTTAAAATTTGTTGTGAGGATGACCCAAAGTGTCTGTAAAGGGATATAGATAGGTTAAGTGAGTGGGGAAAAATTTGGCAGATGGACTATAATGCGAGGTTGTCCACTTTGGCAGGAAGAATAGAAAAGCAGAATATTATTTCATTGGAGTGAGACTGCAGAATGTTGCAGTACAGAGGGATCTGGGTGCCCTTGTATATGAATCACAAAAGGTTAGCATGCAGATACAGCAAGTAATTAGGAAGGCAAATGGAATGTTGTCATTTATTGCAAGGGGGATGGAGTATAAAAGTAGGGAAGTCTTGCTACAACTGGACAGGGCATTGGTGAGATTGGACTTAGAGTACTGTGTACAGTTTTGGTCTCCTTACTTAAGGAAGTATATACTTGCATTGGAAGCAGTTCAGCGAAGGTTCGCTAGGCTGATGCTTGGGATGAAAGGGTTGTCTTATGAGGAAAGGTTGAGCAGGTTGGGCTTATTCTCATTGGAGTTGACAAGAATGAGAGGTGATCTTATTGAAACAAGATTCTGAGGGGGCTTGACTGGGTAGATGCTGAGAGGATGTTTCCCCTCATGGGGGAATCTAGAACTAGGGGGAACAGTTTAAAAATAAGGGGTCTCCCATTTAAGATGGAGATGAGGAAGAATTTCTTCTGAGGGTTGTTAATCTTTGGAATTCTGTTCCCCAGAGAGCCGCGGAGGCTGGGTCATTGATTATTCAAGGCTGAGTTAGACAGATATTTGATCTACATGTGAGTCAAGGGTTGTGGGGGGGCAGGCAGGATAGTGGAGTTCAGGCCACAATCAGATCAGCCATGATGTAGTTGAATGGCAGAGCAGGCTCGAATGGTCTACACCTGCTCCTGTTTCTTATGTTCTAATGTAAAATCAAGACATTGCTAATCCAGGAACCAGTGTAGATCAGTGAACACGGGATGATGGGTGAATGGAGCTTGGTGTGAATTTGGACACGGGCAGCAGAGTTTAAGATGAGCTCATGTTTACAGAGGGTAGAATGTGGAAGACCAGAGGTAATAAATATTCTCTGTTGTGCGAATTGTGTTGTGCTTAGCCTGTGCAGTCAGAGAATTGCTGAAAGCAATTGATTCGATTTCTCTCTCACCATTAACATGCTGATTAGCTGGATTGATACACATTACATAGAAACTGCCGTTTTCTTGCCATGAGTCTGTACCCGCAGCGGTGTGTGTGTGACTGTACCCGTGGCAGTGTGCGACTGTACCCGCAGCGGTGTGTGTGCGACTGTACCCACGGCGGGGTGTGTGAGACTGTACCCGCGGTGGTGTGTGTATCTGTACCCCGGCGGTGTGTGAGACTGTACCCGCGGCGGTGTGTGAGACTGTACCCGTGGCGGTGTGTGTGACTGTACCCGTGGCGGTGTGTGTGACTGTACCCGCGGCGGTGTGTGTGACTGTACCCGCGGCAGTGTGTGTGACTGTGCCTGCGGCGGTGTGTGTGAGACTGTACCCGCGGCGGTGTGTGTGTGACTGTACCCGCGGCGTTGTGTGTGTGACTGTACCCGCGGCGTTGTGTGTGAGACCGTACCCGCGGCGTTGTGTGTGAGACCGTACCCGCGGCGGTGTGTGTGAGACTGTACCCGCGGCGTTGTGTGTGTGACTGTACCCGCGGCGTTGTGTGTGAGACTGTGCCCGCGGCGTTGTGTGTGAGACTGTGTCCGCGGCGTTGTGTGTGAGTCTGTACCCGCAGCGGTGTGTGTGTGTGTGACTGTACCCACGGCGATGTGTGTGTGACTGTACCCGCAGCGGTGTGTGTGAGACTGTACCCACAGCGGTGTGTGTGAGACTGTACCCGCGGCGATGTGTGAGACTGTACCACCGGCAGTGGGTAATTTACTCGGACTTTGCTCTTTGTTTGCTTTAAACCTTGCAGCTTTTATTCTTCAGGGCAGTTTTGTGAAGTTTGAGTGCTGAAATATGAAAGCTGATTTAAATTATTTTTCTGATAAATAGACTGGATGAATAATTTCTCAATAGCGTAATTTTTCATTGATTGGCCCTGTGCAAAACCTTTCACGGTGGCACGATTCTGTGAAATAGCTTTCAAAAAATGCCAGCCTTTTAACGTCAAAATTATACCACTGTTGATTTTCAATTTGTTTTTTAATGTTGCTGCATTGAGTCATTGTGGCAAACCTTCAATGTATTTTTTGGTCTATTACATTACGGAGATTTGGATCCATTCTCTTGTTCCTCCTCCCTGCAACCAACCCCCGCCCCCATCCCCCTCCCCCCCCCCCCCACCATCCCCATCTCACTGCTGCTTTTCTTCCAAGCGTCCCCTGGTGAGAAATGAAAGATTAATTTAGTCTGGTCTAACAGGCTAATTACCGATACTAATTAGAGCTAATTACTGGATAGACACTGTTATTACTCTGTATGATAGGAGAGAATTGCGTTTAATGAAATTAACACGGATGGCATGTTCAATCGTCGTGCGGCACATCACAAAAAATTTAAATTGCAGCGCTTACAAATTTGAATATGATGGAGCTCCATATCCCCCAGGGTGGAGCTCCTCGTTCACCAAGGGTGGAGCTCCTCGTTCACCAAGGGTGGAGCTCCTCGTTCCCCCAGGGTGGAGCTCCATATCCCCCAGGGTAGAGCTCCTCGTTCCCCCAGGGTGGAGCTCCTCGTTCCCCCAGGGTGGAGCTCCTCGTTCCCCCAGGGTGGAGCTCCTCGTTCACCAAGGGTTGAGCTCCTCAGTCCCCCAGGGTGGTGCTCCACATCACCCAGGGCAGAGATCCTCGTTCCCCCAGGGCAGAGATCCTCGTTCCCCCAGGACGGAGCTCCTCGATCCCCGAGGGTGGTGCTCCACCTCACCCAGCGCAGAAATCCTCATTCCCCCAGGGCAGAGATCCTCGTTCCCCCAGGGCGGAGCTCCTTGGTCCCCGAGGGTGGTGCTCCACATCACCCAGGGCAGAGATCCTGGTCACCCAGGGCAGAGATCCTCGTTCCCTCAGGGCAGAGCTCCTCGTTCCCCCAGGGCGGAGCTGCTAGGTCCCCGAGGGTGGTGCTCCACATCACTCAGGGCAGAGATCCTCGTTCCCCCAGGGCGGAGCTCCTTGGTTCCCGAGGGTGGTTCTCCGCCTCACCCAGGGCAGAGATCCTCGTTCCCTCAGGGCGGAGCTCCACGTTCCCCCAGGGCGGAGCTGCTTGGTCCCCGAGGGTGGTGCTCCACATCACCCAGGGCAGAGATCCTCCTTCCCCAGGGCAGAGCTCCTTGGTCCCCGAGGGTGGTGCTCCACATCACCCAGGGCAGAGATCCTCGTTCCCCTGGGCAGAGCTCCTCGTTCCCCAGGTCGGCGCTCCTCAGTCCCCCAGGGTGGAGCTACATGTTCCCCCTGGGCGGAGCTCCTTGGTTCCCCTGGGCAGAATTTCTGGTCCCCCCAGGGTGGAGTTTCTGGTCCCCCCAGGGCAGAGCTCACTGTCGCCCCAAGGCACTCCTGATCCGCTGGGACGGAGCTCCTCGTGCCCCCCATTGCGGAGCTACTCATCCCCCATGGCACAAATCATTGTCCCTCAGGGCACGCCTGATCTGCTAGGGCGGAGCTCCCCTTCCCCCCCCCCCCGGGCGGAGCTCCTTGTCCTCCCCAGGGCAGAGCTCCTCATCCCCTAGGGCAGAGCTCCTTCAGCCTCAGGACTGAGCTCCAGAAACCTCTTTCTCATCAGACAACCCCAGCTATTCACCTTCTCTCCAGATTCCTAGCCCTACACCTTCGCAACACACCCCCATCAAAGGCATTAGGCTAATCTTTCTGAACTCGAAATGTAGAAGCAAAATCAGTCAAGGTTCCTTCACCTGAATAACTGGATTACTGTTTACTGGCCCCCAGTGGAAAATACATCTGTGTGGACAGGATCAGTCACTTATGGTGCCTCTTGCCATTGATTAACCTGCCAACATTTCTAACCAAACTCACACAGGAAGAAGCACCAATTGGGTGAGTTACTGGAGGGTGCTCAGCACCCACAGGTAAAGTCTGGAATCAAATGAAAGCATGTTGCATTCTTTCAGTGCAGTTATCATTACAGTGGTAACTTTGGTGTTGGTTTCTGCCCTGTTGGTGTTTCATCCATTCTCTAAAACATTACTGAAGGCACCTGGGTATAGCAGACTGCTAGCACTTGTGACAAAGAGCGGGAGCCATTTAGATGTTTACTAGATCCATCGTCAACACGTGGTGCTGCCTGTTATCAGCATCACAGATTAGGTCTGGTAACAGACAGTGCAGAGGCTAATAAAACAGTGGAGCAGGTGTGGAGGGCCAGTGACTTCTTGCTTCTCTTCAGATGTGGGGCCAGGGTGCTGATGTTTGGTAGGGGGAATTATGAACACCTGAAGCTGGAATGTGGGGCTGGTATTTTTGGGTTTGGCTGTGCTGGGGGTATTACATTGTGGGGCTGGTTGTGCTGTGAATCACCTTAGCTGTGCTGGTGTGCGGGGCTGGTGGTGCTGGTGTGCGGGGCTGGTGGCGCTGGTGTGCGGGGCTGGCGGTGCTGTGAATCACGTTGGCTGTGCTGTTGTGCGGGGCTGGCGGTGCTGGTGTGCGGGGCTGGCGGTGCTGGTGTGCGGGGCTGGTTGTGCTGTGAATCACGTTGGCTGTGCTGGTGTGCGGGGCTGGTGGTGCTGGTGTGCGGGGCTGGCGGCGCTGGTGTGCGGGGCTGGCTGCGCTGGTGTGCGGGGCTGGCGGGGTTGGCAATGCTGGTGTGCGGGGCTGTTGTGCGGGGCTGGCGGTGCTGTGAATCACGTTGGCTGTGCTGGTGTGCAGGGCTGGTTGTGCTGTGAATCACGTTGGCTGTGCTGGTGTGCGGGGCTGGCGGCGCTGGTGAGCGGGGCTGGCTGTGCTGTGAATCACGTTGGCTGTGCTGGTGTGCGGGGCTGGCTGTGCTGGTGTGCGGGGCTGGCTGTGCTGTGAATCACGTTGGCTGTGCTGGTGTGCGGGGCTGGTGGCGCTGGTGTGCGGGGCTGGCGGGGCTGGCAATGCTGGTGTGCAGGGCTGGTGTGCGGGGCTGGCGGTGCTGGTGTGCGGGGCTGGTTGTGCTGTGAATCACGTTGGCGGGGCTGGCTGTGCTGGTGTGTAGGGCTGGCGGTGCTGGTGTGCGGGGCTGGTTGTGCTGTGAATCACGTTGGCTGTGCTGGTGTGCGGGGCTGGCTGTGCTGTGAATCACGTTGGCTGTGCTGGTGTGCGGGGCTGGCGGCGCTGGTGTGCGGCGGGGCTGGCTGCGCTGGTGTGCGGGGCTGGTGTGCGGGGCTGGCTGTGCTGGTGTGCAGTGCTGGTGTGCGGGGCTGGCTGTGCTGGTGTGCTGGGCTGGCTGTGCTGAGATCACTGATCTCCGAGATTTGCATCATCTGTAAACCATGATCAAGCTTCTAAATCAAAATAATGATTGCTTCAAGTGTTTGTTAATTTTTTGAGGGTGCTATAAAACAGACTGCATCTCAGCCTGAGATTAGAATTCCTGATGATGATTTTCAGATCCTTTAATTTCAAGCAAGATAATAGAAAATCAGGTGAGCTTTCTTACGGAATATTTTAAACTGATTTTATGGAGAATGATTTGCTAAAATTATCCTAATGAGAGGCAGCCCAGGAAGAGATGAACTGGCAGCACAGACAGAGGCAGAGTCGTCATGTGAAGTGTGTGGCCACAGCTGACAGTAGTGTCCAGGAGCGAATATGTTGGAATAGGATTGAGCAACAAAAGAGAAAGGGGAGAGAGACACAAGAAGAGGCTAACTAAAGTTAAAGAGTGATAAAAGACAGCACTGAGCACGGTGACTAATCAATGTCACAGCTTAATTGAAAAATATTATCGCCTGGAGGAAGCATCACCACAGGCCAATTTTACATTAATAGAAAAAAAAGTGCAGCAGAGTTAACTCCTCGCTGCTCAGACAGGGCGCTGGGATCTGCCAAGGACTGTGCCAACAGCAAGTTATGGACCTGAGTGAAGGGAAATTGCGGAGAGCTATTGTCAGACAACGGCTAACCCTTCTCCAACACGCAAGCTACCAACTAGTAAACCTGTCATACCAGCCTTCTCCACCTCAGTCCATTTCTGTATTCAGTTTGTCTCCCCGACCAGCACCCACCAACTCACTGATCTGCACATTTTCCTTCAATTTCGAAGTTTCAAATCCCAGAGATCAGTGATCTCAGCACAGCCAGCGCCACACGGCAGCACAGCGTGCCCAGCACACCAGCCCAGCACACCAGCACAGCCAGCCCCGCACACCAGCACAGCCAGCCCAGCACAGCCAACCCCGCACACCAGCTCAGCCAGCCCCACACACCAGCTCAGCCAGCCCCACACACCAGCACAGCCAGCCCCGCACACCAGCTCAGCCAGCCCCGCACACCAGCTCAGCCAGCCCCGCACACCAGCACAGCCAGCCCCGCACACCAGCTCAGTCAGCCCCACACACCAGCACAGCCAGCGCCAAACAGAAACACAGCCAGCCCCGCACAGCAGCACAGCCAACCCCGCATGCCAGTAGAGCCAACCGCGAACACCAGCACAGCCAGCATGATCCTCATTTCCAAATGAATCCGTACCCTCGCATCACCCCATCTGGCCTCCAACACCTTGTGTTTTCTGTAGGTCAGTATTACTGCTGGTATTCTGTGGGTCAGTATCACTGCTAGTATTGTGTGGGTCAGTATCACTGCTGGTATTCTGTGGGTCAGTATTACTGCTGGTATTCTGTGGGTCAGTATCACTGCTAGTATTCTGTGGGTCAGTATCACTGCTAGTATTGTGTGGGTCAGTATTACTGCTGGTATTGTGTGGGTCAGTATCACTGCTGCTATTCTGTGGGTCAGTATCACTGCTAGTATTGTGTGGGTCAGTATCACTGCTGGTATTCTGTGGGTCAGTATCACTGCTAGTATTGTGTGGGTCAGTATTACTGCTAGTATTGTGTGGGTCAGTATTACTGCTGGTATTCTGTGGGTCAGTATCACTGCTAGTATTGTGTGGGTCAGTATCACTGCTGGTATTCTGTGGGTCAGTATCACTGCTAGTATTGTGTGGGTCAGTATTACTGCTGGTATTGTGTGGGTCAGTATCACTGCTAGTATTGTGTGGGTCAGTATCACTGCTAGTATTCTGTGGGTCAGTATCACTGCTAGTATTGTGTGGGTCAGTATTACTGCTGGTATTGTGTGGGTCAGTATTACTGCTGGTATTCTGTGGGTCAGTATCACTGCTAGTATTGTGTGGGTCAGTATCACTGCTAGTATTCTGTGGGTTAGTATCACTGCTAGTATTGTGTGGGTCAGTATTACTTCTGCTATTGTGTGGGTCAGTATCACTGCTAGTATTGTGTGGGTCAGTATTACTGCTGGTATTGTGTGGGTCAGTATCACTGCTAGTATTGTGTGGGTCAGTATTACTGCTAGTATTGTGTGGGTCAGTATTACTGCTGGTATTCTGTGGGTCAGTATCACTGCTAGTATTGTGTGGGTCAGTATCACTGCTGGTATTGTGTGGGTCAGTATCACTGCTAGTATTGTGTGGGTCAGTATTATTGCTAGTATTCTGTGGGTCAGTATCACTGCTAGTATTGTGTGGGTCAGTATCACTGCTGGTATTCTGTGGGTCAGTATCACTGCTGGTATTCTGTGGGTCAGTATTACTGCTGGTATTCTGTGGGTCAGTATCACTGCTAGTATTGTGTTGGTCAGTATTACTGCTGGCATTGTGTGGGTCAGTATCACTGCTAGTATTGTGTGGGTCAGTATTACTGCTAGTATTCTGTGGGTCAGTATCACTGCTAGTATTGTGTGGGTCAGTATCACTGCTGGTATTCTGTGGGTCAGTATTACTGCTGGTATTCTGTGGGTCAGTATCACTGCTAGTATTCTGTGGGTCAGTATCACTGCTGGTATTCTGTGGGTCAGTATCACTGCGAGTATTGTTTGGGTCAGTCTTACTGCTGGTATTCTGTGGGTCAGTATCACTGCTAGTATTGTGTGGGTCAGTATTACTTCTGCTATTGTGTGGGTCAGTATCACTGCTAGTATTGTGTGGGTCAGTATTACTGCTGGTATTGTGTGGGTCAGTATCACTGCTAGTATTGTGTGGGTCAGTATTACTGCTAGTATTGTGTGGGTCAGTATTACTGCTGGTATTCTGTGGGTCAGTATTACTGCTGGTATTCTGTGGGTCAGTATCACTGCTAGTATTGTGTGGGTCAGTATCACTGCTGGTATTCTGTGGGTCAGTATCACTGCTAGTATTGTGTGGGTCAGTATCACTGCTGCTATTCTGTGGGTCAGTATTACTGCTGGTATTCTGTGGGTCAGTATCACTGCTAGTATTGTGTGGGTCAGTATCACTGCTGGTATTGTGTGGGTCAGTATCACTGCTAGTATTGTGTGGGTCAGTATCACTGCTGGTATTCTGTGGGTCAGTATTACTGCTGGTATTCTGTGGGTCAGTATTACTGCTGCTATTCTGTGGGTCAGTATCACTGCTAGTATTGTGTGGGTCGGTATCACTGCTTGTATTGTGTGGGTCAGTATCACTACTGGTATTCTGTGGGTCAGTATTACTGCTGCTATTCTGTGGGTCAGTATCACTGCTAGTATTGTGTGGGTCAGTATTACTGCTTGTATTGTGTGGGTCAGTTTCACTGCTGGTATTCTGTGGGTCAGTATTACTGCTTGTATTGTGTGGGTCAGTATCACTGCTGGTATTCTGTGGGTCAGTATCACTGCTGGTATTCTGTGGGACAGTATTACTGCTGGTATTCTGTGCGTCAGTATTACTGGTATTCTGTGGGTCAGTATCACTGCTGGTATTCTGTGGGACAGTATCACTGCTGGTATTCTGTGGGTCAGTCTTACTGCTGGTATTCTGTGGTCAGTATTACTGTTCGTATTGTGTGGGTCAGTATCACTGCTAGTATTGTGTGGATCAGTCTTACTGCTGGTATTCTGTGGGTCAGTATCACTGCTAGTATACTGTGGGTCAGTATCACTGCTGGTATTCTGTGGGTCAGTATCACTGCTAGTATTGTGTGGGTCAGTATCACTGCTAGTATTCTGTGGGTCAGTATCACTGCTGGTATTCTGTGGGTCAGTATCACTGCTAGTATTGTGTGGGTCAGTATCACTCCTGGTATTGTGTGGGTCAATGTTACTGCTGTTATTCTGTGGGTCAGTATCACTGCTGGTATTCTGTGGGTCAGTATTACTGCTGGTATTCTGTGGGTCAGTATCACTGCTAGTATTGTGTGGGTCAGTATCACTGCTGGTATTGTGTGGGTCAGTATCACTGCTAGTATTGTGTGGGTCAGTATTATTGCTAGTATTCTGTGGGTCAGTATCACTGCTAGTATTGTGTGGGTCAGTATCACTGCTGGTATTCTGTGGGTCAGTATTACTGCTGGTATTCTGTGGGTCAGTATCACTGCTAGTATTCTGTGGGTCAGTATCACTGCTGGTATTCTGTGGGTCAGTATCACTGCTAGTATTCTGTGGGTCAGTATCACTGCTGGTATTCTGTGGGTCAGTATCACTGCTAGTATTGTGTGGGTCAGTATTACTGCTGGTATTCTGTGGGTCAGTATCACTGCTAGTATTGTGTGGGTCAGTATCACTGCTGGTATTCTGTGGGTCAGCATTACTGCTGGTATTCTGTGGGTCAGTATCACTGCTAGTATTGTGTGGGTCAGTATCACTGCTGGTATTCTGTGGGTCAGTATCACTGCTGGTATTGTGTGGGTCAGTATTACTGCTGGTATTCTGTGGGTCAGTATCACTGCTAGTATTGTGTGGGTCAGTATCACTGCTGGTATTCTGTGGGTCAGTATCACTGCTGGTATTCTGTGGGTCAGTATTACTGCTGGTATTCTGTGGGTCAGTATCACTGCTAGTATTGTGTTGGTCAGTATTACTGCTGGCATTGTGTGGGTCAGTATCACTGCTAGTATTGTGTGGGTCAGTATTACTGCTAGTATTCTGTGGGTCAGTATCACTGCTAGTATTGTGTGGGTCAGTATCACTGCTGGTATTCTGTGGGTCAGTATTACTGCTGGTATTCTGTGGGTCAGTATCACTGCTAGTATTCTGTGGGTCAGTATCACTGCTGGTATTCTGTGGGTCAGTATCACTGCGAGTATTGTTTGGGTCAGTCTTACTGCTGGTATTCTGTGGGTCAGTATCACTGCTAGTATTGTGTGGGTCAGTATCACTGCTAGTATTGTGTAGGTCAGTATCACTGCTGGTATTCTGTGGGTCAGTGTCACTGCTGGTATTGTGTGGGTCAGTATCACTGCTAGTATTGTGTGGGTCAGTAACACTGCTGGTATTCTGTGGGTCAGTATCACTGCTAGTATTGTGTGGGTCAGTATCACTGCTGGTATTCTGTGGGTCAGTATCACTGCTGGTATTGTGTGGGTCAGTATCACTGCTAGTATTGTGTGGGTCAGTATCACTGCTGGTATTCTGTGGGTCAGTATCACTGCTGGTATTCTGTGGGTCAGTATTACTGCTGCTATTCTGTGGGTCAGTATCACTGCTAGTATTGTGTGGGTCGGTATCACTGCTTGTATTGTGTGGGTCAGTATTACTGCTGGTATTCTGTGGGTCAGTATTACTGCTGCTATTCTGTGGGTCAGTATCACTGCTAGTATTGTGTGGGTCAGTATTACTGCTTGTATTGTGTGGGTCAGTTTCACTGCTGGTATTCTGTGGGTCAGTATTACTGCTTGTATTGTGTGGGTCAGTATCACTGCTGGTATTCTGTGGGTCAGTATCACTGCTGGTATTCTGTGGGACAGTATTACTGCTGGTATTCTGTGCGTCAGTATTACTGGTATTCTGTGGGACAGTATCACTGCTGGTATTCTGTGGGTCAGTATCACTGCTGGTATTCTGTGGGACAGTATCACTGCTGGTATTCTGTGGGTCAGTCTTACTGCTGGTATTCTGTGGTCAGTATTACTGCTCGTATTGTGTGGGTCAGTATCACTGCTAGTATTGTGTGGGTCAGTCTGACTGCTGGTATTCTGTGGGTCAGTATCACTGCTAGTATTCTGTGGGTCAGTATCACTGCTAGTATTGTGTGGGTCAGTATCACTGCTAGTATTCTGTGGGTCAGTATCACTGCTGGTATTCTGTGGGTCAGCATTACTGCTGGTATTCTGTGGGTCAGTATCACTGCTAGTATTGTGTGGGTCAGTATCACTGCTGGTATTCTGTGGGTCAGTATCACTGCTGGTATTGTGTGGGTCAGTATTACTGCTGGTATTCTGTGGGTCAGTATCACTGCTAGTATTGTGTGGGTCAGTATCACTGCTGGTATTCTGTGGGTCAGTATCACTGCTGGTATTCTGTGGGTCAGTATTACTGCTGGTATTCTGTGGGTCAGTATCACTGCTAGTATTGTATGGGTCAGTATTACTGCTGGCATTGTGTGGGTCAGTATCACTGCTAGTATTGTGTGGGTCAGTATTACTGCTAGTATTGTGTGGGTCAGTATTACTGCTAGTATTGTGTGGGTCAGTGTCACTGCTGGTATTCTGTGGGTCAGTATTACTGCTGGTATTCTGTGGGTCAGTATCACTGCTAGTATTCTGTGGGTCAGTATCACTGCTGGTATTCTGTGGGTCAGTATCACTGCGAGTATTGTTTGGGTCAGTCTTACTGCTGGTATTCTGTGGGTCAGTATCACTGCTAGTATTGTGTGGGTCAGTATCACTGCTAGTATTGTGTGGGTCAGTTTCACTGCTGGTATTCTGTGGGTCAGTATTACTGCTTGTATTGTGTGGGTCAGTATCACTGCTGGTATTCTGTGGGTCAGTATCACTGCTGGTATTCTGTGGGACAGTATTACTGCTGGTATTCTGTGCGTCAGTATTACTGGTATTCTGTGGGACAGTATCACTGCTGGTATTCTGTGGGTCAGTATCACTGCTGGTATTCTGTGGGACAGTATCACTGCTGGTATTCTGTGGGTCAGTCTTACAGCTGGTATTCTGTGGTCAGTATTACTGCTCGTATTGTGTGGGTCAGTATCACTGCTAGTATTGTGTGGGTCAGTCTGACTGCTGGTATTCTGTGGGTCAGTATCACTGCTAGTATTCTGTGGGTCAGTATCACTGATGGTATTCTGTGGGTCAGTATCACTGCTAGTATTGTGTGGGTCAGTATCACTGCTAGTATTCTGTGGGTCAGTATCACTGCTGGTATTCTGTGGGTCAGTATCACTGCTGGTATTGTGTGGGTCAGTGTCACTCCTGGTATTGTGTGGGTCAATGTTACTGCTGTTATTCTGTGGGTCAGTATCACTGCTGATATTCTGTGGGTCAGTCTTACTGCTGGTATTCTGTGGGTCAGTATCACTGCTAGTATTCTGTGGGTCAGTCTTACTGCTGGTATTCTGTGGGTCAGTATCACTGCTAGTATTCTGTGGGTCAGTCTTACTGCTGGTATTCTGTGGGTCAGTATTACTGCTGTTATTCTGTGGGTCAGTATTACTGCTAGTATTGTGTGAGTCAGTATTACTGCTGGTATTCTGTGGGTCAGTATCACTGCTAGTATTGTGTGGGTCAGTATTACTGCTGGTATTCTGTGGGTCAGTATCACTGCTAGTATTCTGTGGGTCAGTATTACTGCTGGTATTCTGTGGTCAGTATTACTGCTGGTATTCTGTGGGTCAGTATTACTGCCAGTATTGTGTGGTTAGTATTACTGCTGGTATTGTGTGGGTCAGTATTACTGCTAGTATTCTGTGAGTCAGTATGACTGCTGGTTTTGTGTGGGTCAGCATCACTCCTGGTATTGTGTGGGTCAGTATTACTGCTGTTATTCTGTGGGTCAGTATTACTGCTAGTATTCTGTGAGTCAGGAGGACTGAAAGTATTGTGTGGGTCAGTTTTACTGCTGGTATTGTTTGGGTCAGTATTACTGCTAGTATTGTGTGGGTCAGTATCACTGCTGGTATTGTGTGGGTCAGTATTACTGCTAGTATTGTGTGGGTCAGTGTTACTGCTGTTGTTCTGTGGGTCAGTATCACTGCTGGTATTGTGTGGGTCAGTATTACTGCTAGTATTGTGTGGGTCAGTGTTACTGCTGGTATTGTGTGGGTCAGTATTACTGCTAGTATTGTGTGGGTCAGTGTTACTGCTAGTATTGTGTGGGTCAGTATCACTGCTGGTATTGTGTGGGTCAGTATTACTGCTAGTATTGTGCGGGTCAGTATCACTGCTCGTATTGTGTGGGTCAGTATTACTGCTAGTATTGTGTGGGTCAGTATTACTGCTGGTTTTCTGTGGGTCAGTATCACTGCTGGTATTGTGTGGTTCAGTATGACTGCTAGTATTCTGTGGGTCAGTATCACTGCTGGTTTTCTGTGGGTCAGTATCACTGCTGGTATTCTGTGGGTCAGTATCACTGCTGGTATTCTGTGGGTCAGTATCACTGCTGGTTTTCTGTGGGTCAGTATCACTGCTGGTATTCTGTGGGTCAGTATCACTGCTCGTATTGTGTGGGTCAGTATGACTGCTAGTATTCTGTGGGTCAGTATCACTGCTGGTATTCTGTGGGTCAGTATCACTGCTGGTTTTCTGTGGGTCAGTATCACTGCTGGTTTTCTGTGGGTCAGTATTACTGCTGGTATTCTGTGGGTCAGTGTTGATGCTGGTATTTTCTTTTTATTCATTCGTGGGATGTGGGTTTCACTGACCAGGCCAGCATTTATTGCCCATCCCCAATTGCCCTTGTCTACTGAGTGGCTTGCTAGGGCATTTCAGAGGGCATTTAAGAGTCATCCACTTTGCTGTGGGTCTGGATGCACATGTAGGCCAGACCAGGTAATGACAGCAGATTTCCTTCCCTAAAGGACATTAGTGAACCAGATGTATTGGCATTGGGTTCATGGTCACCAGTAGACTAGATTTTAATTCCAGATGTATTAATTGAATCCAAATTTCACCATCTGCCGTGGTGGGATTCGAACCCCTGTCCCCAGAGCATTATCCTGGGGCTCTGGGTTACTGTCTAGTGACAATACCACTGCGCCATTGCCTCCCCCGTTCTGTGGGTCAGTGTTACTGCTGGAATTCTGTGGGTCAGTATTACTGCTGGTATTAGAGTCATGGAGTCATTTACAACACAGAAGTAGGCCATTCACCCCATCAAATCCATGCTGGCTCTCCACAGAGCATTCCAATCAATCCCACATCCCTGCTCGATCTCCGTAGACTGCAAGTTTATTTTCTTCAATTGCCCAGCCAATTTCTTTTTTGAAATCATTAATCGTCTCTGCTTCCACCACTCTCGTAGGAAGCAAGTTCCAGGTCATTACTAATCACTGTGTAAAAAAGATCTTCCTTATATTCCCACTGCATCTCTTGCCCAAAATCTTCAGTCTGTGTCCCCAAGTCCTTGTACCATTAGTTAATGGGAGCAGTTTTTCCGTGTCTGCTTTATCTAAGCGTGTCATAATATACACTTCTATTAAATCTCGCCTCGATCGCCTTTGGTCCAGGAAGAGCAACGCCAGCTTTTCCAACCTAACCTTGTCGCTAAAATCTCTCATGCCTGGAACATAACATAAGAACTAGGAGCAGGAGTAGGCAATTCAGCCCCTCGATCCTGCTCAGCCATTCAGTACGATCATGGCTGATCTCATCTTGGCCTCAACTCCACTTTCCTGCCCGTTCTCCATAACCCTTCAACCAATTTCTAATTAAAAATCTGTCTTAAATTTACTCAATGTCCCGGCATCCACCGCACTCTGGGGTAGTGAATTCCACAGATACACGACCCTTCGAGAGAAGTAATTTCTCTTCATCTCTGTTTTAAATCTGCTACCCCTTATCCAAATACTATATCCTCTCGTTCTAGATTGCCCCACCAGAGGAAACATCCTCTCTACGTCTACTTTGTGAATCCCCTTAATCATCTTATATACCTCAATAAGATCTCCTCTCATTCTTCCAAACTCTGGAGAGTAAAGGCCTAAACTGCTCAATCTCTCCTCATCAGACAAGCCCCTCATCCCTGGAATCAATCTAGTGAACTTCGTCTGAACTGCCTCCAATGCAACTACATCCCTCCTCAAGTAACGGCACCAAAACTGTACACAATACTCCAGGTGCAGTCTCACCAATGCCTTGTACAGTTGCAGCAACACTCCCCTACTTTTATACTCTATTCCTTTAGCAATAAATGCCAAAATTCCATTTGCCTTCCTTTATTATCTGCTGTACCTGCAAACTAGTTTTCTGCAATTCATGCACGAGGATACCCAGATCCCTCTGCAATGAAGCACTCTGAAGTTTCTCTCCATTTAGATAATAATTTGCCTTTCTATTCTTCCGACCATTCTGGTAAATCTCCTCTGCACCCTCTCAAGGACCCACACATCCTTCCTCGAGTGTGGTGACCAGAACTGGACGCAATTCTCCAGTTGTGGCCTACCCAGAGCTTTATAAAGGTTCAGCAGACCTTCCCTGCTCAATTTGTACTCAATGCCTCTGTTTATGATGTTCAAGATTCCATTTGCTTTACTAACCACTCTCTCAATATGTCCTGCCACCTTCAAAGATCGATGCACATGAACCCCCAGGTCCCTCTGTTCCTGCACACACTTCACAACTGCACCATTAAGTATATATTGCCTCATCCTGTCCCTTCTGCCAAAATGCATCACCTCACACTTGTCATTATTAAATTCCGTCAGCCACCTGTCTACCCATTCTACCAGCCTATCCATGTGATGCAGGCGGTTTATATCAGCCTCACTGTTTGAACATCTCCAAGTTTGATATCATCGGCAAATTTTGAAATTCTCCTCTGTATTCCAAGATCCAAGTCATTTATATATAGCAAAAAAAGGAGTGGTCCCAGCACTGACCCTTGGAGAACACCGCTGTCCACCATCCACCAGTCTGAAAAATAACCATTTACTGTTATTTGCTATTTTCTGTCCTCTCCTGTGGGTCAGCATTACTGGTAGTTTTCAGTTGGTCAGTATTTCTGCTGTTTTCTGTGGGTCAGTATTACTGCTGGAATTTTGTGAGTTAATGTAACTGCAGGTATGCAATTTGAGTCTCGCAATGGTCACAGACCATTAAGTGTCACACCCTTTAGTCAGACTAGGTGTGGGTACCAGGGTCACCTCAGTCAGTGCAGATTGAGCCTGCATATCAAGGTCTCTGTGGTCGGTGCAGATTTGAAGTGGTTATCAGGGAGTGCCCGGTCAGTGTGGACTGGGTGCGATTCTCAGGGAGTGCCTGGTCAGTGTGGATTGGGTGCGATTTTCAGGGAGTACCCGGTCAGTGTGGTCTGGGTGCGGTTATCAGGGAGTGCCCGGTCAGTGTGGACTGGATGCGGTTCTCAGGGAGTGCCTGGTCAGTGTGGACTGGGTGCGGTTATCAGGGAGTGCCTGGTCAGTGTGGACTGGGTGCGATTCTCAGGGAGTACCCGGTCAGTGTGGTCTGGGTGCGGTTATCAAGGAGTGCCCGGTCAGTGTGGTCTAGGTGCGGTTATCGAGGAGTGCCCGGTCAGTGTGGTCTGGGTGCGGTTCTCAGGGAGTGCCCGGTCAGTGTGGACTGGGTGCGATTCTCAGGGAGTGCCCGGTCAGTGTGGACTGGGTGCGATTCTCAGGGAGTGCCCGGGCAGTGTGGACTGGGTGCAGTTCTCAGGGAGTGCCCGGTCAGTGTGGACTGGGTGCGGTTCTCAGAGAGTGCCCGGTCAGTGTGGACTGGGTGCGATTCTCAGGGAGTACACTGTCAGTGTGGACTGGGTGCGGTTCTCAGGGAGTGCCCAGTCAGTGTGGACTGGGTGCAGTTCTCAGGGAGTGCCCGGTCAGTGTGGACTGCGTGCGGTTCTCAGGGAGTGCCCGGTCAGTGTGGACTGGGTGCGGTTCTCAGGGAGTGCCCAGTCAGTGTGGACTGGGTGCAGTTCTCAGGGAGTGCCCGGTCAGTGTGGACTGGGTGCGGTTCTCAGGGAGTGCCCGGTCAGTGTGGACTGGGTGCGATTCTCAGGGAGTACACGGTCAGTGTGGACTGGGTGCGATTCTCAGGGAGTGCCCGGTCAGTGTGGACTGGGTGCGATTCTCAGCGAGTGCCCGGTCAGTGTGGACTGGGTGCGATTCTCAGGGAGTACACGGTCAGTGTGGACTGGGTGCGATTCTCAGGGAGTACACGGTCAGTGTGGACTGGGTGCGGTTCTCAGGGAGTACACAGTCAGTGTGGACTGGGTGCGGTTCTCAGGGAGTGCCCGGTCAGTGTGGACTGGGTGCGGTTCTCAGGGAGTGCCCGGTCAGTGTGGACTGGGTGCAGTTCTCAGGGAGTGCCCGGTCAGTGTGGACTGGGTGCGATTCTCAGGGAGTACACGGTCAGTGTGGACTGGGTGCGATTCTCAGGGAGTACACGGTCAGTGTGGACTGGGTGCGGTTCTCAGGGAGTACACGGTCAGTGTGGACTGGGTGCGGTTCTCAGGGAGTACACGGTCAGTGTGGACTGGGTGCGATTCTCAGGGAGTACACGGTCAGTGTGGACTGGGTGCGATTCTCAGGGAGTGCCCGGTCAGTGTGGACTGGATGCGATTCTCAGGGAGTACACGGTCAGTGTGGACTGGGTGCGGTTCTCAGGGAGTACACGGTCAGTGTGGACTGGGTGCGATTCTCAGGGAGTACACGGTCAGTGTGGACTGGGTGCGGTTCTCAGGGAGTACACGGTCAGTGTGGACTGGGTGCGATTCTCAGGGAGTACACGGTCAGTGTGGACTGGGTGTGATTCTCAGGGAGTGCCCGGTCAGTGTGGACTGGATGCGATTCTCAGGGAGTGCCCGGTCAGTGTGGACTGGGTGCGATTCTCAGGGAGTACACGGTCAGTGTGGACTGGGTGCGATTCTCAGGGAGTACACGGTCAGTGTGGACTGGGTGCGATTCTCAGGGAGTACACGGTCAGTGTGGACTGGGTGCGATTCTCAGGGAGTACACGGTCAGTGTGGACTGGGTGCGATTCTCAGGGAGTACACGGTCAGTGTGGACTGGGTGCGATTCTCAGGGAGTGCCCAGTCAGTGTGGACTGGGTGCGATTCTCAGGGAGGGTTATCAGGGAGTGCCCGGTCAGTGTGGACTGGGTGTGGTTCTCAGGGAGTGCCCGGTCAGTGTGGACTGGATGCGATTCTCAGGGAGTGCCCAGTCAGTGTGGACTGGGTGCGATTCTCAGGGAGGGTTATCAGGGAGTGCCCGGTCAGTGTGGACTGGGTGTGGTTCTCAGGGAGTGCCCGGTCAATGTGGACAGGGTGTGGTTCTCTGTGAGTGCCCGGTCAGTGTGGACTGGGTGTGGTTCTCTGGGAGTGCCCGGTCAGTATGTACTGGCTGTGGTTCTCTGGGCGTGCCCGGACAATGTGAACTGGGTGTGGGATCGGGGTCTCACCGGTCAGTGTGGACTGGGTGTGGGTATCGGGGTCTCACCGGTCAGTATGGACTGCGTGTGGGTATCGGGATCTCACCGGTCAGTGTGGACTGGGTGTGGGTATCGGTGTCTCACCGGTCAATGTGGACTGGGTGTGGGTATCAGAGTCTCCCCTGTCAGTGTGGTCTGGGTGTGGGTATCGGGGTCTCACCGGTCAATGTGGACTGGGTGTGGGTATCAGGGACTCACCGGTCAATGTGGACTGGGTGTGGGTATCGGGTCTCCCCTGTCAGTGTGGACTGGGTGTGGGTATCGGGGTCTCCCCTGTCTGTGTGGACTGGGTGTGGGTATCGGGGTCTCCCCTGTCTGTGTGGACTGGGTGTGGGTATCGGGGTCTCCCCTGTCAGTGTGGACTGGGTGTGGGTATCGGGGTCTCCCCTGTCTGTGTGGACTGGGTGTGGGTATCGGGGTCTCCCCGGTTAGTGTGGACTGGGTGTGGGCATCAGGGTCTCCCCTGTCAGTGTGGACTGGGTGTGGGTATCGGGGTCTCCCCTGTCTGTGTGGACTGGGTGTGGGTATCAGGGTCTCCCCTGTCAGTGTGGACTGGGTGTGGGTATCGGGGTCTCCCCTGTCTGTGTGGACTGGGTGTGGGTATCGGGGTCTCCCCGGTTAGTGTGGACTGGGTGTGGGTATCGGGGTCTCCCCGGTCTGTGTGGACTGGGTGTCAGCCTCCCTCCTTTCGTATTGTTAGTCCTGTTGGAATATTTGACTTGATTTCTTACCTTTGTGGGACCAGCAGCCCAAACACATGTTGTGTGTGTGAGTCTGCACATATATGGCAACAACATAGAAGATGAACAGAATTACACATCATCTCTGTCATTTGACTCAGTGGTATCATTCTCAGCTCTGAATCACAAAATTCAAGTCCCACCCCAAAACTTGAGCTAAAAATCCAAACTGGCTCTCACAATGTAGTGTGAAGCACTGTCGGTGGGTCAGTACTGAGGGAGCGCTGCACTGTCGGTGGGTCAGTACTGAGGGAGTGCCGCACTGTCGGTGGGTCAGTACTGAGGGAGCGCTGCACTGTCGGAGGGTCAGTACTGAGGGAGCGCTGCACTGTCGGTGGGTCAGTACTGAGGGAGTGCTGCACTGTCGGTGGGTCAGTACTGAGGGAGCGCTGCACTGTCGGTGGGTCAGTACTGAGGGAGTGCTGCACTGTCGGTGGGTCAGTACTGAGGGAGTGCTGCACTGTCGGTGGGTCAGTACTGAGGGAGCGCTGCACTGTCGGTGGGTCAGTACTGAGGGAGTGCTGCACTGTCGGTGGGTCAGTACTGAGGGAGTGCTGCACTGTCGGTGGGTCAGTACTGAGGGAGCGCTGCACTGTCGGTGGGTCAGTACTGAGGGAGTGCTGCACTGTCGGTGGGTCAGTACTGAGGGAGCGCTGCACTGTCGGAGGGTCAGTACTGAGGGAGCGCTGCACAGTCGGAGGGTCAGTACTGAGGGAGCGCTGCACAGTCGGAGGGTCAGTACTGAGGGAGTGCTGCACTGTCGGAGGGGTAGTACTGAAAAGTCTTGCACTGTCGGAGGGGTAGTACTGAGGGAGTGCTGCACTGTCAGAGGGACAGTGCTTTGTTCGTGCTATTAATTCAAGGCCCAACTGTTTGTTCAGTTGGATGTTAATGATTTCATGGCATTATTTGTTGAAGAATGCAGGAGCTGTCCCAATGTCCTGGCCAACATTGCTCCTCCAGCTAACATCACCAGAAACACATGAGCAGGTACGTCATCTTATTGACACTGGTGGGATGTTTCTCTGAGTACTATGGCTGGCACGCTTGCCCACAAGGCAAAAGGTTCATTGTGTTAGGTCTGAGAGGTTTTCTTGAGGCTTGAAGAAGTTCTGGCAAATTAGTAGTTCCTTCTTTACCGCTTGTTCCATTTCTAATCCAATAACTAAAGATCTTGGATTGGTGAGTGGGTGCAGCCAACCTTCTCTGTGCGGTATTTCCATTAAAATATAAGGAATGAATTAATGTGAATATATTGTGCTTTAAAGTTCCAGGAGGTTCCTGTGCTCAGTGTCTGTGCACAGAGCTGTACTCCAGTGACAGCCAGCACTTCCTCCAGAGAAGCAGATGACCAGACATTCCATTCAGCTACTCCGTCCCGTTCTGCAGAGGGGGATGTGGGAGAGCAGATCCTACCTATATCCCAGTGAGAGTCAGTACCTTCAGGAGAGGAGGGGACCCATGCCCCAGTGAGAGTCAGCACCTTCAGGAGAGGAGGGGACCCATGCCCCAGTGAGAGTCTGCACCTTCAGGAGAGGAGGGGACCCATGCCCCAGTGAGAGTCAGCACCTTCAGGAGAGGAGGGGACCCGTGCCCCAGTGAGAGTCAGCACTTTCAGGAGAGGAGGGGACCCGTACCCCAGTGAGAGACAGCACCTTCAGGAGACGAGGGGACCCGTGCCCCAGTGAGAGTCAATACCTTCAGGAGAGGATTGGACCCGTGCCCCGGTGAGAGTCAGTACCTTCAGGAGAGGGGTCTCATACCCCAGTGAGAGTCAGCACCTTCAGGAGAGGAGGGGACCCGGACCCCAGTGAGAGACAGCACCTTCAGGAGACGAGGGGACCCGTGCCCCAGTGAGAGTCAATACCTTCAGGAGAGGATTGGACCCGTGCCCCGGTGAGAGTCAGTACCTTCAGGAGAGGAACGGGCGCCTACCCCAGTCAGAGCCTTCAGAAGAGGAGGGGACCCGTGCCCCAGTGAGAGTCAGCACCTTCAGGAGAGGGGTCTCATACCCTAGTGAGAGTCAGCACCTTCAGGAGAGGAGGGGACCCGTACCCCAGTGAGAGACAGCACCTTCAGGAGACGAGGGGACCCGTGCCCCAGTGAGAGTCAATACCTTCAGGAGAGGATTGGACCCGTGCCCCGGTGAGAGTCAGTACCTTCAGGAGAGGAACGGGCGCCTACCCCAGTCAGAGTCAGCACCTTCAGAAGAGGAGGGGACCCGTGCCCCAGTGAGAGTCAGTACCTTCAGGAGAGGAGGGGACTCGTATCCCAATGAGAGTCAGCACCTTCTGAGAGGAGGCTACTCGTATAATAAAAGCAAAATATTGCGGATGCTGGAAATCTGAAACAAAAACAAGAAATGTTGGATTCACTCAGCAGGTCTGGCAGCATCTGTGGAAAGAGAAGCAGAGTTAACGTTTCGGGTCAGTGACACTTCTTCGGAACTGGCCCGTGCCCCAGTGAGAGTCAATACCTTCAGGAGAGGATTGGACCCGTGCCCCGGTGAGAGTCAGTACCTTCAGGAGAGGAGGGGACCCGTACCCCGGTGAGAGTCAGCACCTTCAGGAGAGGAGGGTACTCGTATCCCAGTGAGAGTCTGCACCTTCAGGAGAGGAGGGGACCCGTACCCCGGTGAGAGTCAGCACCTTCAGGAGAGGAGGGGACTCGTATCCCAGTGAGAGTCAGTACCTTCAGGAGAGGAGGGGACTCGTATCCCAGTGAGAGTCAGCACCTTCAGGAGAGGAGGGGACTCGTATCCCAGTGAGAGTCAGTACCTTCAGGAGAGGAGGGGACTCGTATCCCAGTGAGAGTCAGCACCTTCAGGAGAGGAGGGGACTCGTATCCCAGTGAGAGTCAGCACCTTCAGGAGAGGAGGGGACTTGTATCCCAGTGAGAGTCAGCACCTTCAGGAGAGGAGGGGACTCATATCCCAGTGAGAGTCAGCACCTTCAGGAGAGGAGGGGACCCGTTCCCCAGTGAGAGTCAGCACCTTCAGGAGAGGAGGAGACCCATGCCTCAGTGAGAGTCAGTACCTTCAGGAGAGGAGGGGACCGTACCCCAGTGAGAGTCAGCACCTTCAGGAGAGGAGGGGACCCGTATCCAAGTGAATCAGCACCTTCAGTAGAGGAGGGGGCTCCTATCCCAGTGAGAGTCAGTACCTTCGGTGGAGCATGGGACCCGTATCCCAGTGAGAGTCAGCACCTTCAGGAGAGGAGGGGACTCGTATCCCAGTGAGAGTCAGTACCTTCAGGAGAGGAGGGTACTCGTATCCCAGTGAGAGTCAGTACCTTCAGGAGAGGAGGGGACCCGTGCCCCAGTGAGAGTCAGCACCTTCAGGAGAGGAGGGGACCCATACCCCAGTGAGAGTCAGCACCTTCAGGAGAGGAGGGGACCCATGCCCCAGTGAGAGTCTGTACCTTCAGGAGAGGAGGGGACCCGTGCCCCAGTGAGAATCAGCACCTTCAGGAGAGGAGGGGACCCGTATCCCAGTGAATCAGCACCTTCAGGAGAGGAGGGGACCCGTGCCCCAGTGAGAGTCAGTACCTTCAGGAGAGGAGGGGACTCGTATGCCAGTGAATCAGCACCTTCAGGAGAGGAGGGGACCCGTGCCCCAGTGAGAGTCAGCACCTTCAGGAGAGGAGGGGACCCGTATCCCAGTGAGAGTCAGCACCTTCAGGAGAGGAGGGGACTCGTACCCTAGTGAGAGTCAGCACCTTCAGGCGAGGAGGGGACCCGTGCCCCAGTGAGAGTCAGCACCTTCAGGAGAGGGGTCTCATACGCTAGTGAGAGTCAGCACCTTCAGGAGAGGAGGGGACCCGTACCCCAGTGAGAGACAGCACCTTCAGGAGACGAGGGGACCCGTGCCCCAGTGAGAGTCAATACCTTCAGGAGAGGATTGGACCCGTGCCCCGGTGAGAGTCAGTACCTTCAGGAGAGGAACGGGCGCCTACCCCAGTCAGAGTCAGCACCTTCAGAAGAGGAGGGGACCCGTGCCCCAGTGAGAGTCAGTACCTTCAGGAGAGGAGGGGACTCGTATCCCAATGAGAGTCAGCACCTTCTGAGAGGAGGCTACTCGTATAATAAAAGCAAAATACTGCGGATGCTGGAAATCTGAAACAAAAACAAGAAATGTTGGATTCACTCAGCAGGTCTGGCAGCATCTGTGGAAAGAGAAGCAGAGTTAACGTTTCGGGTCAGTGACACTTCTTCGGAACTGGCCCGTGCCCCAGTGAGAGTCAATACCTTCAGGAGAGGATTGGACCCGTGCCCCGGTGAGAGTCAGTACCTTCAGGAGAGGAGGGGACCCGTACCCCGGTGAGAGTCAGCACCTTCAGGAGAGGAGGGTACTCGTATCCCAGTGAGAGTCTGCACCTTCAGGAGAGGAGGGGACCCGTACCCCGGTGAGAGTCAGCACCTTCAGGAGAGGAGGGGACTTGTATCCCAGTGAGAGTCAGCACCTTCAGGAGAGGAGGGGACTCGTATCCCAGTGAGAGTCAGCACCTTCAGTAGAGGAGGGGGCTCCTATCCCAGTGAGAGTCAGTACCTTCGGTGGAGCATGGGACCCGTATCCCAGTGAGAGTCAGCACCTTCAGGAGAGGAGGGGACTCGTATCCCAGTGAGAGTCAGCACCTTCAGGAGAGGAGGGGACTCGTATCCCAATGAGAGTCAGCACCTTCAGGAGAGGAGGGTACTCGTATCCCAGTGAGAGTCAGTACCTTCAGGAGAGGAGGGGACCCGTGCCCCAGTGAGAGTCAGCACCTTCAGGAGAGGAGGGGACCCATACCCCAGTGAGAGTCAGCACCTTCAGGAGAGGAGGGGACCCATACCCCAGTGAGAGTCTGTACCTTCAGGAGAGGAGGGGACCCGTGCCCCAGTGAGAATCAGCACCTTCAGGAGAGGAGGGGACCCGTGCCCCAGTGAGAATCAGCACCTTCAGGAGAGGAGGGGACCCGTGCCCCAGTGAGAGTCAGCACCTTCAGGAGAGGAGGGGACCCGTATCCCAGTGAATCAGCACCTTCAGGAGAGGAGGGGACCCGTACCCCAGTGAGAGTCAGCACCTTCAGGAGAGGAGAGGACCCGTGCCCCAGTGAGAGTCAGCACCTTCAGGAGAGGAGGGGACTCGTACCCTAGTGAGAGTCAGCACCTTCAGGGGAGGAGGGGACCTGTGCCCCAGTGAGAGTCAGCACCTTCAGGAGAGGGGTCTCATACCCTAGTGAGAGTCAGCACCTTCAGGAGAGGAGGGGACCCGTATCCCAGTGAATCAGCACCTTCAGGAGAGGAGGGGACCCGTACCCCAGTGAGAGTCAGCACCTTCAGGAGAGGAGGGGACTCGTATCCCAATGAGAGTCAGCACCTTCAGGAGAGGAGGGGACCCGTACCCCAGTGAGAGTCAGCACCTTCAGGAGAGGAGGGGACTCGTATCCCAATGAGAGTCAGCACCTTCAGGAGAGGAGGGGACCCGTACCCCAGTGAGAGACAGCACCTTCAGGAGACGAGGGGACCCGTGCCCCAGTGAGAGTCAGCACCTTCAGGAGAGGAGGGGACCCATGCCCCAGTGAGAGTCAGCACCTTCAGGAGAGGAGGGGACCCGTGCCCCAGTGAGAGTCAATACCTTCAGGAGAGGATTGGACCCGTGCCCCAGTGAGAGTCAGTACCTTCAGGAGAGGAGGGGACTCGTATCCCAATGAGAGTCAGCACCTTCAGGAGAGGAGGCTACTCGTATAATAAAAGCAAAATACTGCGGATGCTGGAAATCTGAAACAAAAACAAGAAATGCTGGATTCACTCAGCAGGTCTGGCAGCATCTGTGGAAAGAGAAGCAGAGTTAACGTTTCGGGTCAGTGACCCTTCTTCGGAACTGGCCCGTGCCCAGTGAGAGTCAATACCTTCAGGAGAGGATTGGACCCGTGCCCCGGTGAGAGTCAGTACCTTCAGGAGAGGAGGGGACCCGTACCCCGGTGAGAGTCAGCACCTTCAGGAGAGGAGGGTACTCGTATCCCAGTGAGAGTCAGCACCTTCAGGCGAGGAGGGGACCCGTACCCCAGTGAGAGTCTGCACCTTCAGGAGAGGAGGGGACCCGTACCCCAGTGAGAGTCAGCACCTTCAGGAGAGCCGGGGACCCGTGCCCCAGTGAGAGTCTGCACCTTCAGGAGAGGAGGGGACCCGTACCCCAGTGAGAGTCAGCACCTTCAGGAGAGCCGGGGACCCGTGCCCCAGTGACAGTCAGCACCTTCAGGAGAGGAGGGAACCCGTACCCCAGTGACAGTCAGCACCTTCAGGAGAGGAGGGAACCCGTACCCCAGTGACAGTCAGCACCTTCAGGAGAGCCGGGGACCCGTGCCCCAGTGACAGTCAGCACCTTCAGGAGAGGAGGGGAAAGGGAGTGGAGAGTAGCTTGTGGCTCCAGGCTCTGTTGTGTTGTTGCTTTGGTTGGTGCACCCTTACTGTCATAACCTTTAGCCCCTCACCCGACCTGCACAGGCTTCTCTCCAACCAGAACCTGTGAAAACAGCTTTAAAAACCCCATGCAGGCTCGAAACATCTTCCATAAACCGAGAATCTCCCGAGGAAAGTTATTAACTTTTAAAAGCTTTGATAAGTGAGCAAAATGGTGTGGCAAATGTGTTATTCACTTAACGGGCTGGAGGAGAATGAACAACACCAGCAGGGCTAGGCTGCGTCTATTCATAGACACTGTGAGATATGACAGGCAGGGGCTGTAGCGAGATAATTGCTGTCCTGAGTGTATCTTGTTAATTAAGCTCTAATTAGAGAACGAGTCAGCGGTGTCATTTACAAGTGTTCCTCTAACTGCTTACATGGAAGCCGATGATATTTGGTTTAAACTGACTGAGCGGTGGAGCTCTGGGAGACGGGATGGGAAGGAGACGAAGCAGAACTGATAGGAACACGCAAGCTATCATTAAAATCTCTGCTTTTATTACTCGCTCGCATATGATTACCATCTGAAGAGCTATCACTGTCACCCTGAAGAAATGAACAGAGAGCAAGGGAGAAGGTTCGAATGTAACCCTTTGTGCTCCGCTTGTGGCTGTGTTTAGCCTGAGTCAGAGGGATGCAGTATCAAAAGCATTTAACACAAGCAGTAATTACTCAGTTTGCTTTGTTAAATAGCATTTCACACAGAAATTCTACTTAAACACATTGTGCTCTGTAATTTCTTGCCCTTTGCAACTCAAACAAAAAGCTGCTAAAATGAATATGAGAGTCAGTCCTCTTGCCAATCGCCATTGGTTGGGTCAGTCCCATCGCCAGGGTCAGTCCCATCGCCCATCGCCAGGGTCAGTCCCATCGCCCATCACCAGGGTCAGTCCCATCGCCCATCACCAGGGTCAGTCCCATCACCAGGGTCAGTCCCATCGCCCATCACCAGGGTCAGTCCCATCGCCAGGGTCAGTCCCATCGCCCATCACCAGGGTCAGTCCCATCGTCAGGGTCAGTCCCATCGCCAGGGTCAGTCCCATCGCCCATCACCAGGGTCAGTCCCATCGTCAGGGTCAGTCCCATCGCCCATCGCCAGGGTCAGTCCCATCGCCAGGGTCAGTCCCATCGCCCATCACCAGGGTCAGTCCCATCGCCAGGGTCAGTCCCATCGCCCATCGTCAGGATCAGTCCCATTGCCCATCGCCAGGGTCAGTCCCATCGCCCATCACCAGGGTCCGTCCCATCGTCAGGGTCAATCCCATTGCCCATCACCAGGGTCAGTCTCACCACCAGGGTCCGTCCCATCGCCCATCGCAGGGTCCGTCCCATCGCCCATCGCCAGGGTCAGTCCCATCGCCAGATTCAATCCCATTGCCCATCACCAGGGTCAGTCCCAACACCAGGGTCGTTCCCATTGTCAGGGTCGTTCCCGTCGCCAGGGTCAGTCCCTTAGTCAGGGTCATTCCCATCGGCAGGGTCAGTCCCATCGCCAGGGTCAATCCCATTGCCCATCGCCAGGGTCAGTCCCATCGTCAGGGTCAGTCCCATTGTCGATCGTCAGGGTTATTCCCATCGCAGGGGTCAGTCCCCTCGCCAGGGTCAGTCCCATTGTCCATCACCAGGGTGAGTCCCATCGCCAGGGTCAGTCCCGTTGCCCATCGCCAGGGTCAGTCCCATTGCCCATCGCCAGGGTCAGTCCTATTGCCCTTCACCAGGGTCAGTCCCATCGCCAGGGTCAGGCCCATCGCCAGGGTCAGCATATAGTCCATCACCTGGGAAACCCAGACTGCTGGAAATAGAAGCCAGAATTATACTGCAGGTCCATTAGTGTCAAAGAGAAAACATAGCTTTGTAGACTTTTATAGGAAACTGTTTAAGTGGGGAAGTTTCTGCTGCGTTAGATACACTGAGTAGGGTATATTAGATGCACTCAATGAACTGTACAAGATGCACTGAATAGCGTATATGATACATGCAAAGGCTTTTGTATCTGGGGTCCTTTCCAAAATTGGGAGAGCTGTCCCATAGTCTCGTCAAATAACAGCCTGACGTAAAATAGTCATAATCACAGAATCGTATCTTCCAACCAACACACCAGACACCACCATCGCCATCCCTGGGAATGTCCTGTCCCACCAGCATGACAGGCTCACCAGAGGTGGTGGCACAGTGGTATACAAGTTGGGAGGGAATTACCCTGGGAATCCTCAGCATTGACTCCAGGCCCCATGAAGTCTCAGGGCATCAGGTCAAACATGGGCAAGGAAATCCCCTGCTGATTACCACTAACCGCTTTCCCTCAGCTGATGAATCAGTGCATCTCCATGTTAAATACCAATTGGAAGAAACACGGAGGGCAGCAAGGGCACAGAATGTACTCTGGGTGGGGGACTTCAATGTCCGTCACCAAGAGTGGCTTGGTAACACCACTACTAACGGAGCTGACTGAGTCCTATAGGACATAGCTGCTAGACTGGGTCTGCGGCAGGTGGTGAGGGAACCAACAAGAGGGAAAAACCAACTTGACCTCGTCCTCACCAATTAGTCTGTCATACATGCATCTGTCCATGTCAGTATTGATAGGAGTAACCACCGCACAGTCCTTGTCGAGATAAAGTTCCATCTTCGTACCGAGGAGGACACTTTCCATCGTGTTGTGTGGCACTACCATCATGCTGAATGGGATAGACTCAGAACAGATCTCGCAGCTCAAAGTTGAGCATCCATGAGGTGCTGTGGATCATCATCAGCAGCAGAACTGTATTCAACCACAGTCTGTAACCTCCTGGCCTGGCAAATGCCCCACTCTGCCATTACCAACAAGCCAGAGGAATCAACCCTCATGTAGGAGAGCATGCCAGGAGCAGCACCAGGCATACCTAAAAGTGAGGTGCCAATCTGGTGAAGTTACAACACAGGACTACATGTATGCTAAACAGTGGAAGCAGTATGCGATAGACACAGTTTAGTGATCCCACAACCAACAGATCAAATCAAAGCTCTGCAGTCCTGCCACATCCGTTCATGAATGGTGGTGGACAATTAAACAACTAACCGGGGGAGGAGGCTCCACAAATATCCCCATCCTCAATGATGGGGGAGCCCAACATTTGCAACCATCTTCAGCTAGAAGTGCCGAGTGGCCTCTTTCTGTGCCTTAAACTTTCTAAGATTCTATAAGGCGGGATTAGAATGGGTGGATCATTTTTCAGCAGGCACAGACACGATGGGCCAAGTGACCTTTTTCTGTGCCTTAAACTTTCTATGATTCTATGATCCATCTTGACCTCCTCCTGAGGTCTCCAGCATCACAGATGCCAGTCTTCAGCCAATTTCATTCATTCCACGTGATATCAATAAAAGGCTGAAGGCACTGCAAGGGCTATGGGTCCTGACAACATTCCAGCAGTAGTACTCAAGACCTGTGCTCCAGAACTAGCTGCGCCCCTCGCCAAGCTGTTCCAGTACAACTACAACATTGGCATCTACACAACAATGTGGAAAATTGCCCAGGTATGTTCTGTCCACAAAAAACAGGACAAATCCAATCTGGCCAATTGGAAGGAGTTGTTGACAATGCTATCAAGCAGCACTTACACAGCAATAACCTGCTCACCAATGCTCAGTTTGGGTTCCATCAGGGCCACTCAACTACAGACCTCATTACAACCTTGGTCCAAACGTGGACAGCATTTATTGCCCATTCCGAACGGTCCTTGCAAATGTGGTAGTGAAGCATCTTCTTGAACCGCTGCAGTCCATTTGGGGTAGATACACCCACAGTGCTGTTAGAAAGGGAGTTCCAGGATTTTGACCCAGTGACAGTGAAGGAACGGCGATATAGTTCCAAGTCAGGATGGTGTGTGGCTTGGGGGGGAACTTGCAGATGGTGGTGTTCCTAAGTTCCTGTTGCCCTTGTCCTTCTAGCTGGTAGAGGTCATGGGTTTGGAAGCTGCTGTTGAAAGAGCTTTTTTGAGTTGCTGCAGTGCATCTTGTAGATGGTACACACTGCTGCCACTGTGCGTTGGTGGTGGAGGGAGTGAATGTTGAAGGTGGTGGAGGATGGGGTGCATCTGCATGCTCTGAAATCCCCTTCTTAACCCATTCCTAAACTCCTCCTAAAACATTCCTCAACTCGTCGACTTGCCAGTTTCCTCACAGGCTGTCAGAGTACACCTTGGTTCTCTCCCTAACCTCTTTTCTGTTTGACCATCCTCTCTGTAGTACTGTGGTCCATTTCTCTGCGTTCGAGGTGCTGTGTAAATTACTACATCATCTTGTTGCCCATAGGTTCTGGCTCATTGTATCTAACCTGCACCACCCCTCCCCTCCCCCGCAGGATACCCGTTGCTTTTCCAGTCATACTTATGGAAGTTTCATTCTTCAGTGTCGACACAGTGAGGTTATCTCCTCTTGATCACTCTAAATAGAGGGTACAGCACAGATGCAGGTCATTCAGTCTATGCTGGTGTTTACACTCCACCAAGCCTCCTTTCAGTCGAATCACCTCTTCCTACACTTCCCCCGATATCCATCTATTCCCTTCTCCAATTCCCATTGTTACTCAGACTACACTAGTCATTCCTCTTCCTCTGAATCATTCTATCATTCTCTGCTCAAAGTGTCACTTTCAGTTACAGTACAACCCAAGCTGGCTACTTCGGCCCAAAACTGACTCTTTGTGATATTGGGGTATGATCCTCAACTCTCTGATGTTCACATGCCCACTCTTTTAACAGGATCTCAATGCATCTGAGACAGGATGCATGCATTAATGTAGTGGGCTGCACAGTGCCATGCACTGATATCACAAACAACACGACTTGTCCCAGAGGCAATGAATGTCTGTGTGATTTTCCTGACATCTTGTAATAATAGAGAAGTGGTCAATCTGCTTTTAGCCATTTACGTTGCTTTTCCAGATACTGAGCTGACCTCCTGCCAGAGAACCCCTGCAGAAATTCCCGGTATGTGTGTCCACCATGGTACTATCATGACAGGGGACAATCCATTCTGTGTACAGTTGTGCAAGACTGCAGTCCCTCTGACAGTTCATCTACCTTGGGTAGTAAATCTTTGGAACTTCATTGTTGTTTTGCAGCTGAATGTAGCAGAATTTTAGGTGGTGGTTAGTCTGAGAGGTAGCTGGTTATTGTCAGAAACACAGATGATTTACTGTGCACTGCATGGAAAGAAAGATTTGCATTTATGCAGCATCTTACACAATCTCGGGATGTACCAAAGGTCTTTACAACCGCTGAGGTACTTTTGAATTGTACTCACTGTTGCAATGTAGAAAACATCGAAGCAAATTGGTGCACAACAAGATCTCAAATACTGCAATGAAATAAGTGATCGGATGATCTGTTTTCGATGTTGAGGGATAAATATTGGCCACAGCACCAGGAGAATCTTTGAATGGTGCCATGTAATCCTTTCCGTCCCCCTGAGAGGGCAGATGGGGGCCTCAGTTTAGCATCTCATCTGAAACACAGCACCTCTGACAGGGCAGCACTCCCTCAGCACTGCACTGAAGTGTCAGTCTAGATTTTATGTTCAAGGTATTGCGATGGGACTTGAACCCACAAGCTCCTGTATCAGAGGTGAGAGTGTTATCCACAGAGCCAGAACTGACAAAGAGCCAGATTTCAGATATAATCTCTGTAGTTCTTAATGCTGAGATTTGTAAAATAAAACATGAATGATTGAACCCCAGTTCTGACACTGTGTTAAAGGATTTGCTTAAAATTCCCACACATTACTCTGCAAAGGGGCAGCAGGGTTTTAATTGACTGTACAGGTTTGTAAATGAAAAGGCCAGCGCTGACAAGATTATGTAAATGTTTTGTGTCATTGGCTGTCTTCTATGCTGCTGCTTAGTCCGGTCAGCTCCTTTCTATAGGCCCCTGTCCAACTGTGTAATTTCAGTGATTTTTATTGAGAACTCACAGACTTGGTAGTTTTCTATTTCTCGCGCTCTCTTTTCTCTGCATTGTCTCGCCACCAAGATCTTGGCGCAGTTCAATGAAATAAAATAATACATTTACCCCTGCGATTCCACTTTGGAGAAATTGGAAGATAAATGCTTTTCTGGGACATTCATCAACCTTTATTTCTGTTTCTGTGCGTGGCTGTAAAAAAGCACTTAAATGCACATCAGCGGAGTAACAGCCATTTCTCGGCATCTTCTGTCCCCTTGTAGTTCTCATTAGTGTGGCAGCTCCCCCTTCGTGCTCCCATGGGCTTTCGCAGTTTAAAGAGTGCTTTTGATGATCATTACTGGAGTCTGACTGTGCAGCCTACGATTTGCAGATGAGAAAGGCCTCATTTATAACTGTGAAAAACTATCAATTTCACAAAGGCTGATGCCAGGTCTTCATCATCGAGGCCATCAGCGCCCCACTGAAAGGGAATTAATCAGATTGTTAGCACTGCCGGAGGTACAAAGCAAGCGAGCGGGTACTCTCGCAGGATGGTAATGATGTCACTGAACATTAATACATCACAACCCTTCCCTCCTGACAGATATGGAGGACACACCCCAATCGAATACCGAACAGCACAACTCACTGCTGACCCTGAACATACTGCTCCCCAGGTGTTAACTTTTGCATCATTTGTCACTCACTTCATACCCAGCTCTCCCTTCACTAGTGGTCCTCAACGATGGGGAACTCCGCCCCACCCTCATCCGATCTCCCTCCCTCCTACAACCTGCAGCCTTTTAAAACCCAAGCTTAGTGTTATTTTCCCACTGCTTCCTAATTGTCCTCTTTTCAACCTAGGAACTTACTTAAGGTCTGCAATATAAAAGTGGTTAGATTTGTTCCTGTTTTCTCCTCTATATCTGATTAAAACAGCTTGAAATTACCTTTGGACAACTAACTAAAATAAACTTATTTTAAATGCTAACATTGAAAATTCCTGAAATAATACTCAAATTTCTGAGGGATCAAACATCCATTCAGTGCAGGCGATTCAGAATTTTAGGAACATTTGTTCAACTATTCCAACGCACTCCTGGATGGCCTCCCATGTTCTACCCTCCATAAACACGAGGTCATCCAAAACTCTGTTGCCCATGTCCTTACTCACACCCAGTCCTGTTCACCCATCGCCCCTGTGTGCACTGACCTATATTGGCTCTCGGTCAAGCAAAGTCTTGATTTTAAAATTCTCATCCTTGTTTTCAAATCCCTCCGTGGCTATCTCTGTCATCTCCTTCAGCCCCACAACCCTCCAAGATCGCTGAGCTCCTCTAATTCTGGCCTCTTGAGCATCCCCAATTTTAATGGTTCCACCTTTGGTGGCCATGCCTTCAGTTGCCTGGGCCCCAAGCTCTGGAATTCCCTCTCTAAACCTCTCTGCCTCTACCTCCCTCTCCTCCTTTAAGGCACTCTTTAAAATCTATCTCTTTGATTAAGCATTTTGTCACCTCTTCTACTATCTCATTATGTGGCTTGGTGTCAAATTTTGTTGATAACACTTCAGTGAAGCTGCTTGAGATGTTTTACTACATTGAAGATTCTATATAAATGCAGGAAGTTGTTGTTCATCATATACTGAGTTTTTGGCGGGTTTGCAATGCTTTGAGATTCCTGTAGGGATAAACCGTATTCTGTTACTGATAACCCGGTTAGATTCCCACAGGGATGATCACGATTAGATTCCTGAAAATAAACTGTTAAATTCCAATAGGCATCAACCCTGTTCCATTTCAAGGGGTAAACCCTGTTAAATTCCAAATAGTATTATCTGCAATATACTTAGATAGGGATTAACCCCAATAGATTTTTATAAAACTAATCCCCATTAAATTCCAATAAAGATAACACCAATTGATTTCTACAGGGGCTAACCCCATTAATTTTGACAGGGATAAATCCTGGTTGATTCCTATAGGGATAAATCCTGTTAAATGCTTTTCCCAGTTTCCTGTCCATTCATCCTCAATCCCTCCAGATTTAATTGGAAACCAGATCCAATAGATTGTGTTTGTCTAACTGATTGTGTCGGGTTCAACAAGCTGCACGTTTAGTGCAAATTACTAGTGTCAGTGGTGCCAGCCTTAATTAAAAATTCACGGGTAATGTCACAATTCTGCTCTCTTCTAAAATGTGTGTCCAATTTTCAGCAGGTTGGGGTTGGGTCCGTGGTACCTTTAACTGTGTTGAGATAAATAACTGGGCCCTTGTTAAATGTGTCGTGGCCTCTCGATCCTCACCTGGCGTCTTTCGGGAGATTGTTACCTTTTGCTCTGAAACAGCAGTGATTGAGTGAGGCCCCTCCTCAATGCTGATCACTGCCTCTCTGATGATCTTCTAATTGGGCTGAGATTGTATTTCTCTGCATTTCTAAAAGCCTCTTTGCTCAAAATCAGCATTAAATTAAGATTTTTAAGAGCTCCTCTTTTTTTGAGGTGATAAAATTGAATGTCAGCGTTTGATTTTGTTCCTGGTCTGTAATGAAATTTGACATTTAGTGTTCAGCACAGAATTTCAGAGCATCCTAGCTTGATTAGGGAGCTGTAATTGAGAGTAATTAGAGAAGGCTGCGATTGTTTCTAATTCTGCTATTAATTGTAACAGATGATGTGATTGAAGATAAATGTTGTATGTTGTTGCCAGGGGCTTGAGAGGAGTGAACTTTCCACTCGTTCCCGATCAGCGCTGAATGCTATTGCTCAGGTTTAGCTGGGTACTCGATGAGCAGGGCACCGGATCGCTCCTCTCCAGTGCTAAAACTGAAAATGAGGCATTGTTGGAACTATATAACAATGGATGTTTTGTACAGTCCCCCTTCTCAATGGCAGCTTTATGATAAAAGAATGATCCTCACGTCTGTAGCAATGTTCATATAGAATGTCTTTGCATGCTTTGCCGGCGGTGGGGGTGGTGGTGGTTATAGAGGGGAGAGGGTGCAACATGTCAACGGATGGAGGAAAGGTTTGAGGGAAGCAGAGGGAAGAAGAAGGGAGTGGAGGGCAGGGCTGGGATGATTTGAAGCACCTTCTAGGCTTTAACATTCCCCATTTGAGGGAGAAGGTACGTTGTTTCACTCTTGCCTCCCAAGTATTTGCTGATCGGAGATGGCAGGCTGCCATTTTAGCACAGAGCTGCAATTGGATTGGTACTTTTTTTATTTGTTCATGGAATGTGAGCATCACTGGCCAGGTCATCATTTATTGCCCATCCCTAATTGCCCTTGAGAAGGTGGTGGTGAGCTGCCTTTTGAACCGTTGCAGTCCATGTGAGGTAGGTACACCCACAGTGCTGTTAGGAAGGGAGTTCCAGGATTTTGACCCAGTGACAGTGATGGAACGGCGATATAGTTCCAAGTCAGGATGGTGTGGGACTTGGAGGGGAACCTGCAAGTGGTGGTGTTCCCATGCATTTGCTGCCCTTATCCTTCTAGGTGGTAGAGATCGCAGGTTTGGAAGGTGCAGTCGCAGGAGCTTTGGTGCGTTGCTGCAGTGCATCTTGTAGATGGTACACACTGCTGCCAGTGTTCGTCGATGGTGAAGGGGGTGAATGTTTGTGGATGGGGTGCCAATCAAGTGGGCTGCTTTGTCCTGGAAGGTGTCGAGCTTCTTGAGTGTTGTTGGAGCTGCACCCATCCAGGCAAATGGAGAGTATTCCATCACACCCCTGACTTGTGCCTTGTAGATGGTGGACAGGCTTTGGGGAGTCAGGAGGTGAGTTACTCGCCTCAGGATTCCTGGCCTCTGACCTGCCCTTGTAGCCATGGTATTTATATGGCTACTCCAGTTCAGTTTCTGGTCAATGGAATCCCCAGGATGTTGACAATAGAGGATTCAGCGATGGTAATGCCATTGAATGTCAAGGGGAGATGGTTAGATTCTCTCTTGTTGGAGATGGTCATTGCCTGGCACTTGCGTGGCGCGAATGTTACTTGTCACTTATCAGCCCAAGCCTGGATATTGTCCGGTTCTTGCTGCATTTCTACACGGACTGCTTCAGTATCTGAGGAGTCACGAATGGTGCTGAACATTGTGCAATCATCAGCGAACATCCCCACTTCTGACCTTATGATTGAAGGAAGGTCATTGATGAAGCAGCTGAAGATGGTTGGGCCTAGGACTCTACCCTGAGGAACTCCTGCAGTGATGTCCTGGAGCTCAGATGATTGACCTTCAACAACCACAACCATTTTCCTTTGTGCTAAGTATGACTCCAACTGGTGGGAGTTTTCTTCCTGATTCCCATTGACCTCAGTTTTGCTAGGGCTCCTTGATGCCATAATAAAAGCAAAATACTGCGGATGCTGGAAATCCGAAACAAAAACAAGAAATGCTGGAACCACTCAGCAGGTCCGGCAGCATCCGTGGAAAGAGAAGCAGAGCCAACGCCTCGGGTCGGCGACCCTTCTTCGGAACTTGATGCCATACTTGGTCAAGTGCTGCCTTGATGTCAAGGGCAGTCACTCTCACCTCACCTCTTGAGTTCAGCTCTTTTGTCCATGTTTGAACCAAGGCTGTAATGAGGTCAGGAGCTGAGTTGCCCTGGCGGAACCCAAACTGAGCGTCACTGAGCAGGTTATTGCAAAGCAAGTGCCGCTTGATAGCACTGTTGATGACGCCTTCCATCACTTTACTGATGATTGAGAGTAGACTGATGGGGCGGTAATTGGCCGGGTTGGATTTGTCCTGTTTTTTGTGTACAGGACATACCTGGGCAATTTTCCACATTGCAGGGTAGATGACAGTGTTGTCGCAGTACTGGAACAGCTTGGCTAGGGGTGCGGCAAGTTCTGGAGCACAGGTCTTCAGTACTATTGCTGGAATACTGTCAGGGCCCATAGCCTTTGCAGTATCCAGTGCCTTCAGTCATTTCTTGATATCACGTGGGGTGAATCAAATTGGCTGAAGACTGGCATCTGTGATGCTGGGGACTTCAGGAGGAGGCCGAGATGGATCATCAACTCGGCACTTCTGACTGAAGATTGTTGCAAATACTTCAGCCTTACTTTTCGCACTGATGTGCTGGGCTCCCCCATCATTGAGGATGGGGATATTTGTGGAGCCTCCTCCTCCAGTTAGTTGTTTAATTGTCCACCACCATTCACGGCTGGATGTGGCAGGACTGCAAAGCTTAGATCTGATCCGTTGGTTATGGGATCGCTTAGCTCTGTCTATCGCATGCTGCTTATGCAGTTTGGCACGCAGATAGTTCTGTGTTGTAGTTTCCCCAGGTTGACACCTCATTTTACGGTATGCCTGGTGCAGCTCCTGGCATGCCCTCCTGCACTCTTCAATGAACCAGGGCTGGTCCCCCGGCTTGATGGTAATGGTAGAGTGGGGGATGTGCCAGGCCATGAAGTTACAGATTGTGGTTGAGTACAATTCTGCTGCTGCTGATGGCCCACAGCGCCTCATGGATGCCCAGTTTTGCATTGCTAGATCTGTTCGAAATCTATTCTATTTAGCACGGTGATAGTGCCACACAACACAATGGAGGGTATCCTGAATGTAATGGTGGGACCTGGTCTCCACAAGGACTGTGCTGTGGTCACTCCTACCACTACTGCCATGGACAAATGCTCCTGTGGCAGGCAGATTGGTGAAGACAAGGTCAAGTATGTTTTTCCTTCTTGTTGGTTCCCCCACGACCTGCTGCAGACCCAGTCTAGCATCTCTGTCCTTTAGGACTTGGCCAGCTCGGTCAGTAGTGGTGCTACTGAACCACTCTTGGTGATGGACACTGAAGTCCCCCACCCAGACTACATGCTGTGCCCTTGCCACCCTCAGTGCTTCCTCCAAGTGCGGTTGTTCTGTTGTGACCCGGATATTTATGCAGGTATTCGCTCCATTCAGTTTGGTTCACCACACGGAAGACTGTGAGGAATCCTCCTCGTAACTGCAATACCTCATCCAGCCTTGGATCTCTGCAAGAATGCCAGTAAAAACTTTCATTTCTTTGGCACCTCTCACAACCCCAGGACATCTCAAAGAGCTTTGCAGCCAATGAAGTACTTTTAATGTAGGAAACGCAGCAACAAATTTGCATACAGTAAGCTCCCACAAGCAGCAAAGTGACAATGACCAGATCATTTGTTTGAGTTGGTTGAAGGTTAAATATTGGCCAGGACACCAGGGACAATTCCTCACTTCTTTTTCTTTTTTAAAAGTACTGGCCACAGGCTCTTACCTCCACCTGAGAAAGAAGACAGGCCTCAGTTTAACATCTCACCTGAAAGACGACGCCTCCGTCACTGCAGCGCTCCCTCAGTACTGCCCCTCCGACAGTGCAGCACTCCCTCAGTACTGCCCCTCCGTCAGTGCAGCGCTCCCTCAGTACTGCCCCTCCGACAGTGCAGCGCTCCCTCAGTACTGCCCCTCCGACAGTGCAGCACTCCCTCAGTACTGCCCCTCCGTCAGTGCAGCGCTCCCTCAGTACTGCCCCTCCGTCAGTGCAGCGCTCCCTCAGTACTGCCCCTCCGACAGTGCAGCACTCCCTCAGTACTGCCCCTCCGACAGTGCAGCACTCCCTCAGTACTGCCCCTCTAACAGTGCAGCGCTCCCTCAGTACTGCCCCTCTAACAGTGCAGCGCTCCCTCAGTACTGCCCCTCCGTCAGTGCAGCGCTTGCTCAGTACTGCCCTCCAACAATGCAGCGCTCCCTCAGTACTGCCCCTCCGACAGTGCAGCACTCCCTCAGTGCTGCCCCTCCACTGGTGGCAGCGCTCCCTCAGTACTGCCCCTCCGACAGTGCAGCACTCCCTCAGTACTGACCCTCCAACAGTGCGGCACTTACTCAGTACTGACCCTCCAACAGTGCGGCACTTACTCAGTACTGCCCCTCCAACAGTGCTGTGCTCCCTCAGTGCCGCCCCTCTGACAGTGCAGCGCTCCCTCAGTCCTGCCCCTGTGACAGTGCAGTGCTCCCTCAGTCCTGCCCCTCTGACAGTGCAGTGCTCCCTCAGTCCTGCCCCTCTGACAGTGCGGTGCTCCCTCAGTACTGCCCCTCCGACAGTGTAGTGCTCCCTCAGCCCTGCCCCTCTGACAGTGCGGCGCTCCCTCACTACTGGCCCCTACGACAGTGCAGCGCTCCCTCAGTACTGCACGTCTGACTGTGCAGTGCTCCCTCAGGACCGCACTGAAGAAATGAGTCAGGATTTTGCTATCCAGTGACTGCTGCTGCCTGAGGACAGCGCTGTGTTTGGTTAAGTGTTAATTGTTTCCCAGGAAGGGATGTCTCTTTCAGTGGAGGAGGTTAATAAAACTGAGCAGGAAAACGCTTTGAGTAACTGGACGGCACAAATCGTCAATTTCAGTGCAGGGCGAAGAGTAATGGAAAAAAACAGACAAAAGTAAAAGTTTTGTGCTGTTTAACACACTCCTAATGTATCTCTTTGTCAATGAGGGGCTTCTCAGGCAGATAGTAATTTAATTTCTATACACACCCACGCGCAAACTTCACTTGGCTGATGGCTTTCAAACTGGCTATTAGAGCTTGCAGCCTTCAGAGTAGCTATTAGATTCTTGCATTGGTGAGAAGCAGCTTCATTTGAGTTTCCTTTATTACCAATTGTTGTTTAAGTGTTTGTGAGCAACATTTTATGTTTAGGTTCTGTGTCCATCAGAGTTTAAACAGCCTGTGCTGAGGAATCCTGCATTCCTCTCAAGCCTGGTGGCAGAGCGGAAAGAACAATATCTGCACTGCCCAGACTCCCCATTCCCAAAGATAAGATTTGAATTCAGTTTCCGAGAGTGAAAGGACAGTGTGTGACCCACTGCATTACCTAGTCACCCATCACAGAGGAGCAAGTCTCATACTTTATATCAAGAGGCTGGGAATTCTGTGGCAAGTGACTCACCTCCTGACTCCCCATATCTTGTCTACCATCTAGCTATGAAGAGAGGTTGGATAGGCTTGGGTTGTTTTCACTGGAGCAGAGAAGACTGAGGGGTGACCTGATCGAAGTGTACAAGATTATGAGGGGCATGGACAGGGTGGATAGGGAGCAGCTGTTCCTCTTAGTTGTAGGGTCATTTACGAGGGGTCACAAGTTTAAGGTGAGGGGCGGGAGGTTTAAGGGGGACTTGAGGAAGAACTTTTTTACCCAGAGGGTGGTGACGGTCTGGAATGCCCTGCCTGAGAGGGTGGTAGAGGCAGGTTGCCTCACATCCTTTAAAAAGTACCTGGATGAGCATTTGGCACGTCATAACATTCAAGGGTATGGGCCAAGTGCTGGCAAATGGGATTAGGTAGACAGGTCAGGTGTTGTAATGCATCGGTGCAGACTCGATGGGCCGAAGGGTCTCTTCTGCACTGTATTATTCTGTGATTCTGTGATCTACAAGGCACAAATCAGGAATGTGTTTTTTTATTCTTTCATGGGATGTGGGCATCGCTGGCAAGGCCAGCATTTGTTGCCCATCCCTAATTGCCCAACAGCCCGCTGAGTGGCTAGCTAGGCCTATTTCAGCGGGCTGTTAAGAGTCAGCCACACTGCTGTGGGTCTGGAGTCACATGTAGGCCAGACCAGGTAAGGACGGCAGATTTCCTTCCCTGAAGGACATTAGTGAACAGGGTAGGTTTTTACTATTGATGATAGTTTCATGGCACCACTACTGAGACTAAGTTTTAAATCCAGATTCTTTATGAATTAATTTAATTTACTAATAAATTGAATTTAAATTCCACAAGCTGCTATGGTGGGTTATGAACCGGTGTCCCAGGGCATTAGCCTGGGCCTCTGGATTACTAGTTCAGAGACATTACCACTACGCCACCCCATCGTCTCTCCACTTGCCTGAATGGGTACAGCTCTAACAACACTCAAGAAGCTCAACACCATCCAGGACGAAGCTGCCTGTGTGATTGGCACCCCATCCACCACATTAAATATTCACTCCTTCCACCACTGACGCACAGTGGCAGCAGTGTATACCATCTACATGAAGCAACTCACCAAACCTCCTTCAACATTATCTCCCAAATCCGTGACCTCAACCACCTAGAAGGACAAGGGCAGCAGATGCATGGCAACACCACAACCTGTAGGTTCCCCTCCAAGTAACACACCATCCTGACTTGGAACTATATCGTCGTTCCTTCACTGTCGCTGGGTCAAAATCCTGGAACTCCCTTCCTAACAGCACTGTGGGTGTACCTACCCCAAATGGACTGCAGCGGTTCAAGAAGGCAGCTCACCAGCACCTTCTCAAGTGCTGTTAATGGGGTGGACTGAGTATCTGGAATCTGTTGGTCTAGTCTGGGTGTCTGGAATCTCTGTGTCTGGCATCTCTGGGTCTAGTCTGGGTGTTTGGAATCCCTGGGTCTGGACTGGACGTCTGGAATCTCTGGGTCTGGACTGGGCGACTGGAATCTCTGGGTCTGGACTGGGCGTCTGGAATCTCTGGGTCTTGTTTGGATGGCTGGAATCTCTGGGTCTGGACTGGGCTTCTGGAATCTCTGGGTCTGGACTGGGATTCTGGAATCTCTGAGTCTGGACTGGGCGTCTGGAATCTCTGGGTCTTGACTGGGATTCTGGAATCTCTGAGTCTGGACTGGGCGTCTGGAATCTCTGGGTCTGGACTGGGCATCTGGAATCTCTGGGTCTTGTTTGGATGGCTGGAATCTCTGGGTCTGGACTGGGCTTCTGGAATCTCTGGGTCTGGACTGGGCTTCTGGAATCTCTGGGTCTGGACTGGGATTCTGGAATCTCTGAGTCTGGACTGGGCGTCTGGAATCTCTGGGTCTGGACTGGGATTCTGGAATCTCTGAGTCTGGACTGGGCGTCTGGAATCTCTGGGTCTGGACTGGGCGTCTGGAATCTCTGGGTCTGGACTGGGCGTCTGGAATCTCTGGGTCTGGACTGGGCGTCTGGAATCTCTGGATCTGACTGGGCTTCTGGAATCTCTGCGTCTGGACTGGGCATCTGGAATCTCTGGGTCTGGACTGGGCGTCTGGAATCTCTGGATCTGACTGGGCTTCTGGAATCTCTGGGTCTGGACTGGGCATCTGGAATCTCTGGGTCTGGACTGGGCGTCTGGAATCTCTGGATCTGACTGGGCTTCTGGAATCTCTGGGTCTGGACTGGGCTTCTGGAATCTCTGGGTCTGGACTGGGCTTCTGGAATCTCTGGGTCTGGACTGGGCGTCTGGAATCTCTGGATCTGACTGGGCTTCTGGAATCTCTGGGTCTGTACTGGGCTTCTGGAATCTCTGGGTCTGGACTGGGCTTCTGGAATCTCTGGGTCTGCACTGGGCTTCTGGAATCTCTGGGTCTGGACTGGGCGTCTGGAATCTCTGGGTCTGGACTGGGCGTCTCTCTGGGTCTGGACTGGGCGTCTGGAATCTCTGGGTCTGGACTGGGCTTCTGGAATCTCTGGGTCTGGACTGGGCTTCTGGAATCTCTGGGTCTAGCCTGGGCGTCTGGAAGATCTGGGTCTGGACTGGGCGTCTGGAATCTCTGGGTCTGTACTGGGCGTCTGGAATCTCTGGGTCTGGACTGGGCGTCTGGAATCTCTGGGTCTGGATTGGATGGCTGGAATCTCTGGGTCTGGATTGGGTGGCTGGAATCTCTGGGTCTAGACTTGGCGTCTGGAATCTGTGCTTTAGTCTGGCTGTCTGGAATCTCTGCTTTAGTCTGGCTGTCTGGAATCTCTAGGTCTGGACTGGGATTCTGGAATCTCTGGGTCTGGACTGGGCGTCTGGAATCTCTGGGTCTGGATTGGATGGCTGGAATCTCTGGGTCTGTACTGGGTGGCTGGAATCTCTGGGTCTAGACTTGGCGTCTGGAATCTGTGCTTTAGTCTGACTGTCTGGAATCTCTGCTTTAGTCTGGCTGTCTGGAATCTCTGGGTCTGGACTGGGATTCTGGAATCTCTGGGTCTGGACTGGGGGTCTGGAATCTCTGGGTCTGGACTGGGCGTCTGGAATCTCTGGGTCTGGATTGGATGGCTGGAATCTCTGGGTCTGTACTGGGTGGCTGGAATCTCTGGGTCTAGACTGCCTTGTCTCAGGAATCTGTATAGACTTAATCGAGCTGTAATCCTGTCTGCTAAAGCATAATCGGGATTGGGCAAAGTCAGCATGGCTTTACGAAAGGGAAATCATGCTTAACAAATCCACTGGAGTTTTTTGAGGATGTAACTAGTAGAATAGATCAGGGAGAACCAGTGGATGTGGTGTATTTGGATTTTCAGAAGGCTTTTGATAAGGTCCCACCTAAGAGGTTAGTATGCAAAATTAAAGCACAAGGGATTGGGGGTAATATACTGGCATGGATTGAGAATTGGTTGACAGACAGGAAACAGAGAGTAGGAATAAACGGGTCTTTTTCTGGGTGGCAGGCAGTGACTAGTGGGCTACCGCAGGGATCGGTGCTAGGACCCCAGCTATTCACAATATATATTAATGACTTGGGTGAGAGAACTAAATGTAACACTTCCAAGTTTGCAGATGACACAAAGCTGGGGGGGAATGTGAGCTGTGAGGAGGATGCAAAGAGGCTCCAATGTGATTTGGACAAGTTTTGTGAGTGGTAAAATGCATGGCAGATGCAGTATAACGTGGATAAATGTGAGGTTATCCACTTTGGTTGTGAAAACAGAAAGGCAGAATATTATCTGAATGGTGATGGATTTGGAAAGGGGGAGGTGCAACGAGACCTGGGTGTCCTTGTACACCAGTCGCTGGAAGCAAGCATTCAGGTGCAGCAGGCAGTTAGGAAGGTGAATGGTATGTTGGCCTTCATTGCAAGAGGATTTGAGTACAGGAGCAAGGATGTCTTACTGCAGTTATACAGGGCCTTGGTTAGACCACATCTGGAGTATTGTGTGTAGTTTTGGTCTCCTTATCTGAGGAAGGATATTTTTACCATGGAGGGAGTGCAAAGATGATTCACTAGACTGATTCCTGGGATGGCAGGATTGATATATTTTAGTTTAGTTTAGAGATACAGCACTGAAACAGGCCCTTCGGCCCACCGAGTCTGTACCGACCATCAACCACCCATTTATACTAATCCTACACTAATTCCATATTCCTACCACATCCCCACCTGTCCCTATATTTTCCCTACCACCTACCTACACTAGGGGCAATTTCTAATGGCCAATTTACCTATCAACCTGCAAGTCTTTGGCATGTGGGAGGAAACCGGAGCACCCGGAGGAAACCCACGCAGACACAGGGAGAACTTGCAAACTCCACACAGGCAGTACCCGGAATTGAACCCAGGTCGCTGGAGCTGTGAGGCTGCGGTGCTAACCACTGCCACTGTGCCGCCCACTCTGTTTCCTGTCTGTCAACCAATTCTCAATCCATGCCAATATATTACCCCCAATCCCTTGTGCTTTAATGAGGAGAGATTGGGTCGACTGGGCCTATATTCACGAGAGTTTAGAAGAATGAGAGGGGATCTCATAGAAACTGGCTTTAGCTCAGTGATTACTTAGAGATTTTTCTGTCGGGGCGGCACTGTGGTGCAGTGGTTAGCACCGCAGCCTCACAGCTTCAGGGACCCGGGTTCGATTCTGGGTACTGCCTGTGCGGAGTTTGCAAGTTCTCCCTGTGACTGCGTGGGTTTTCGCCGGGTGCTCTGGTTTCCTCCCACAGCCAAAGACTTGCAGGTGAAAGGTAAATTGGCTGTTGTAAATTGCCCCTAGTGTAGGTAGGTGGTAGGGAATTTGGGATTACTGTAAGGTTAGTATAAATGGGTGGTTGTTGGTCGGCACAGACTCGGTGGGCCGAAGGGCCTGTTTCAGTGCTGTATCTCTAAATAAATAAATAAATAAAACCTATAAAATTCTAATAGGACGAGACAGTCTAGATGCAGAGAGGATGTTCCTGGTGGCTGGGGAGTCCAGAACCAGGGGGTCACAGTCTCAGGATACGGGTGTGCCTTTTAGAACCGAGATGAGGAAAAATTTCTTCGCTCAGAGGGTGGTGAACCTGTGGAATTCTCTTCCGCAGAAGACAGTTGAGGCCAAGTCATTAAATATATTCAAGAAGAAGATAGATATATTCCTGAATGCCAAAGGGATCAAGGAATATGGGGAGAAAGCGGGAACAGGGAACTGAATTAGACAATCAGACATGATCTATTTTGAATGGCGGAGCAGGTCTGAAGGGCCGATGGCCTACTCCTGCTCCTATTTTCTATGTTTCTATATTAAATTATTTTTCAAATTCTTTCTCACTTAGGATGGCACATGCAGTGTTAGTGATCAGCTATTGCTCGCTTTTTGTGTCGGTAATAAGGCAGCACGTGTTACATCTGGCTAATTTCCACACTACTGAACAAGGCACAGGTGTGTAGAGTGTGAGAAGGCCTTGTGTGTAGTTTCATTGTTGTCATCACATGTGGATCGGGACCAATCAAACAGGCTATTCAGTGCATCAGACACAATCCACCAAAACAATTCCAGTCCACTCAACCCGTTCAGCTGACACTTTGGTTCGATTCTGACCAAGAGGCTAGGTGAATGCCTGCAAACAGAAACAGTACTTGTGGGGACAAGCTTCCCGATCATTGACAATCTGTGAATGGCTGTTAACTTGATGAGATTGTGGGGGATGTCGTTATCCATTGTCTCTGAAGGATGTGTGTCTTAGTTTATCCCAGTCAGCAGTCCCATCTGAAGCCAGCAGGAGAACTGAGTTCGGGCAGTGGCTCCATGGCAGCAATCTGTCACGTGAGTGCGCAGATTTTAAAGGTCACCATTAGGACCAGGGTCTTTGTTCTCACATTTCAAGATCAGTGAATTTTGACATCCTGTCTGAATTGAATACTATTCCTTTACCTGTATAATGCCAAATAAATTGTCTGTTGCTTGGTAACCTGATAAGGAGAGTCACATGGCAGAAGGTGATAAGCAGAACTGTAACAAGAGATCTCTATTTCACCCCTGAACCTCACGATTCACCTAAATATTTAGTGGGTTAAGGCACACACTGGTTTGTAGGGAATATGAGATCCACTCATGGGAGTCTCCTCTGACACCAAAGCCAAGTAGTAAAAAGGCAGCAACATACAATGATCTCAAATGCTCTCGATAGAGATCTGGACTGGAGGCTCGGTGATCTCCGTCGATCTGATCTGGCAATCTCAATAATAATTCCAATTGATCTTGTCCCATTGAACTCGATCCCACCCAGTCTAATCCCACTGTCCTCACTCCCCCATCCTTTAATATCCCACCCAGTCTAATCCCACTGTCCTCCTCACTCCCAACTTCCTTTAACATCCTACACAGTCTAATCCTACTTTCCTCCTCACTCTCCTATCCTTTCATATCCCACCCAGTCTAATCCCACTCTTCTCACTCCCCCATCCTTTAATATCCCACCCATTCTAATCCCACTGCCCTCCTCACTCCCCCATCTTTTAATATCCCACCCAGTCTAATCCCACTGCCCTCCACATTCTCCCATCCTTTAATATCCCACCCAGTCTAATCCCACTCTTCTCACTCCCCCATCCTTTAATATCCCACCCAGTCTAATCCCAGTCTTCTCACTCCCCCATCCTTTAATATCCCACCCAGTCTAATCCCACTGCCCTCCTCACTCTCCCATCCTTTAATATCCCACCCAGTCTAATCCCACTCTTCTCACTCCCCCATCCTTTAATATCCCACCCAGTCTAATCCCACTCTTCTCACTCCCCAATCCTTTAATATCCCACTCAGTCTAATCCCACTCTTCTCACTCCCCCATCCTTTAATATCCCACCCAGTCTAATCCCACTGTTCTCCTCACTCCCCCATCCTTTAATATCCCACCCAGTCAAATCCCACTGCCCTCCTCACTCTCCCATCCTTTAATATCCCACCCAGTCTAATCCCACTCTTCTCACTCCCCCATCCTTTAATATCCCACCCAGTCTAAGACCTGCCCTCCTCACTCCCCCATTCTTTAATATCCCACCCAGTCTATTCCCACTGCCCTCCTCACTCTCCCATCCTTTAATATTCCACCCAGTCTAATCCCACTCTTCTCACTCCCCCATCCTTTAATATCCCACCCAGTCTAAGCCCTGCCCTCCTCACTCTCCCATCCTTTAATATCCCACTCAGTCTAATCCCACTCTTCTCACTCCCCCATCCTTTAATATCCCACCCAGCCTAATCCCACTGTTCTCCTCACTCCCCCATCCTTTAATATCCCACCCAGTCTAATCCCACTGCCCTCCTCACTCTCCCATCCTTTAATATCCCACCCAGTCTAATCTCACTGCCCTCCTTACTCCCCATCTTTTAATATCCCACCCAGTCTAATCCCACTGTTCTCCTCACTCCCCCATCCTTTAATATCCCACCCAGTCTAATCCCACTGCCCTCCTTACTCCCCATCTTTTAATATCCCACCCAGTCTAATCCCACTATTCTCCTCACTCCCCCATCCTTTAATATCCCACCCAGTCTAATCCCACTGTCCTCCTCACTCTCCCATCCTTCAATATCCCACCCAGTCTAATCCCACTCTTCTCACTCCCCCATCATTTAATATCCCACCCAGTCTAATACCACTGTCCTCCTCACACTCCCATCCTTTAATATCCCACCCAGTCTAATCCCACTCTTCTCACTCCCCCATCCTTTAATATCCCACCCAGTCTAATCCCAATGCCCTCCTTACTCCCCATCTTTTAATATCCCACCCAGTCTAATCCCACTGCCCTCCTCTCTCTCCCATCCTTTAATATCCCACCCAGTCTAATCCCACTGCCCTCCTCACTCCCCCATCCTTTAATATCCCACCCATTCTAATCCCACTGCCCTCCTTACTCCCCATCTTTTAATATCCCACCCAGTCTAATCCCACTGCCCTCCTTACTCCCCATCTTTTAATATCCCACCCAGTCTAATCCCACTGCCCTCCTCTCTCTCCCATCCTTTAATATCCCACCCAGTCTAATCCCACTGACCTCCTCACTCCCCCATCCTTTAATATCCCACCCATTCTAATCCCACTGCCCTCCTCACTCCCCCATCCTTTAATATCCCACCCATTCTAATCCCAATGCCCTCCTTACTCCCCATCTTTTAATATCCCACCCAGTCTAATCCCAATGCCCTCCTTACTCCCCATCTTTTAATATCCCACCCAGTCTAATCCCACTGCCCTCCTTACTCCCCATCTTTTAATATCCCACCCAGTCTTATCCCACTGCCCTCCTTACTCCCCATCTTTTAATATCCCACCCAGTCTAATCCCACTGTTCCCCTCACTCCCCCATCTTTTAATATCCCACCCAGTCTAATCCCACTGTTCTCACTCCCCCATCCTTTAATATCCCACCCAGTCTAATCCCACTGTTCCCCTCACTCCCCCATCTTTTAATATCCCACCCAGTCTAATCCCACTGTTCTCCTTACTCCCCCATCCTTTAATATCCCACCCAGTCTAATCCCACTGCCCTCCTCACTCCCCCATCCTTTAATATCCCACCCAGTCTAATCCCACTCTTCTCACTCCCCCATCCTTTAATATCCCACCCAGTCTAATCCCACTGTTCTCCTCACTCCCCCATCTTTTAATATCCCACCCAGTCTAATCCCACTGTTCTGCTCACTCCCCCATCCTTTAATATCCCACCCAGTCTAATCCCACTGCCCTCCTTACTCCCCATCTTTTAATATCCCACCCAGTCTAATCCCACTGTTCTCCTCACTCCCCCATCCTTTCATATCCCACCCAGTCTAATCCCACTGCCCTCCTCACTCTCCCATCCTTTAATATCCCACCCAGTCTAATCCCACTCTTCTCACTCCCCCATCCTTTAATATCCCACCCAGTCTAATCCCACCCTTCTCACTCCCCCATCCTTTCATATCCCACCCAGTCTAATCCCACTCTTTTCACTCCCCCATCCTTCAATATCCCACCCAGTCTAATCCCACTGCCCTCCTTACTCCCCATCTTTTAATATCCCACCCAGTCTAATCCCACTGCCCTCCTTACTCCCCATCTTTTAATATCCCACCCAGTCTAATCCCACTGTTCTCCTCACACCCCCATCCTTTAATATCCCACCCAGTCTAATCCCACTACCCTCATCACTCTCCCATCCTTTAATATCCCACCCAGTCTAATCCCACTCTTCTCACTCCCCCATCCTTTAATATCCCACCCAGTCTAAGCCCTGCCCTCTGCACTCCCCCATCCTTAGATATCGCACCCAGTCCAATCCCACTCTTCTCACACCCCCATCCTTTAATATCGCACCCAGTCTAATCCCACTGCCCTTCTCACTCCCCCATCCTTTAATATCCCACCCAGTCTAATCCCACTGTTCCCCTCACTCCCCCATCTTTTAATATCCCACCCAGTCTAATCCCACTATTCTCACTCCCCCATCCTTTAATATCCCACCCAGTCTAATCCCACTGTTCCCCTCACTCCCCCATCTTTTAATATCCCACCCAGTCTAATCCCACCCTTCTCCCTCCCCCATCCTTTAATATCCCACCCAGTCTAATCCCACTCTTTTCACTCCCCCATCCTTTAATATCCCACCCAGTCTAATCCCACTGCCCTCCTTACTCCCCATCTTTTAATATCCCACCCAGTCTAATCCCACTGCCCTCCTCACTCTCCCATCCTTTAATATCCCACCCAGTCTAATCCCACTGCCATCCTCACTCCCCCATCCTTTAATATCCCACCCATTCTAATCCCACTGCCCTCCTCACTCCCCCATCCTTTAATATCCCACCCAGTCTAATCACACTGCCCTCCTTACTCCCCATCTTTTAATATCCCACCCAGTCTAATCCCACTGCCCTCCTCACTCTCCCATCCTTTAATATCCCACCCAGTCTAATCCCACTGCCATCCTCACTCCCCCATCCTTTAATATCCCACCCAGTCTAATCCCACTGCCCTCCTCACTCTCCCATCCTTTAATATCCCACCCAGTCTAATCCTACTGCCCTCCTCACTCCCCCATCCTTTAATATCCCACCCAGTCTAATCCCACTGCCCTCCTTACTCCCCATCTTTTAATATCCCACCCAGTCTAATCCCACTGTTCTCCTCACACCCCCATCCTTTAATATCCCACCCAGTCTAATCCCACTGCCCTCATCACTCTCCCATCGTTTAATATCCCACCCAGTCTAATCCCACTCTTCTCACTCCCCCAACCTTTAATATCCCACCCAGTCTAAGCCCTGCCCTCTGCACTCCCCCATCCTTTAATATCGCACCCAGTCTAATCCCACTCTTCTCACTCCCCCATCCTTTAATATCCCACCCAGTCTAATCCCACTGCCCTTCTTACTCCCCATTTTTAATATCCCACTCAGTCTAATCCCACTGCCCTCCTCATTCCCCCGTCCTTTAATATCCCACCCAGTCTAATCCCACTGCCCTCCTCACTCTCTCATCCTTTAATATCCCACCCAGTCTAATCCCACTCTTCTCACTCCCCCAGCCTTTACACAGAAACATAGAAAATAGGACAGGAGTAGGCCATTCGGCCCTGGAGCCTCTTCCGCCATTCATTATGATCAAGGCTGATCATCCAACTCAGTAACCTGTTCCTGCTTTCCCCCCATATCCTTTGATCCCTTTCGCCCCAAGAGCTATATGTAACTCCTCCTTGAAAACATACAATGTTTTGGCCTCAACTGCTTTCTGTGGTAGCGGATTCCACAGGCTCACCACTCTCTGGGTGAAGAAATTTCTCCTCATCTCATTCCTGAAAGGTTTACCCCGTATCGTTAGACTATGACCCCGGGTTCTGCACTCCCCCATCGGGAACATCCTTCCTGCATCTACTCTGTCAAGTCCTGTTAGAATTTTATAGGTTTCTATGAGATCCCCCCTCACTCTTCTGAACTCCAGCGAATATAATCCTAACCGACTCAATCTCTCCTCATACATCAGTCCCGCCATCCCAGGAATCAGTCTGGTAAACATTCGTTGCACTCCCTCGAAAGCAAGAACATCTTTCCTCAGATCAGAAGACCAAAACTGCATACAATATTCCAGGTGTGGCCTCACCAAGGCCCTGTATAATTGCAGCAAGACATCCCTGCTCCTGTACTCGAATCCTCTCGCTGTGAAGGCCAACATACCATTTGCCTTTTTTACCGCCTGTTGCACCTGCATGCTTACCTTCAGTGACTGGTATACAAGAACACCCAGGTCTCGCTGCATATTCCCCTCTCTCAGTTTATAGCCGTTCAGATAATAATCTGCCTTCCTGTTTTTGCTACCAAAGTGGATAACCTCACATTTATCCACATTATACTGCATCTGCCATGCATTTGCCCACTCACTCAACCTGCCCAAATCACCATGAAGCCTCTCTGCATCCTCCTCACAACTCGCCCTCCCACCCAGTTTTGTGTCATCTGCAAATTTGGAGATATTACCTTTAGTTCGCTCATCTATAACATCAATATGTATTCTGAATAGCTGGGGTCCTCGCACCGATCCCTGCGGTACCCCACTAGTCATTGTGTGCCATTCTGAAAAAGACCCGTTTATCCCTACCACTGTTCTCTAAGTGTTCTGCCATAAAATCTTTGATAATGGACTCTAGAATTTTCTCCAATACTGACGTCAGGCTGACTTGTCTATAATTCCCTGCTTTCTCTCTACCTCCCTTTTTAAATAGTGGGGTTACATTAGCTACCCTCCAATCTGTAGGAACTGTTCCAGAGTCTATAAAATCTTGGAAGATGACCACCAATGCATCCACTATTTCTAGGGCCACTTCCATAAGTACTCTGGGATGCAGACCATCAGGCCCTGGGGATTTATCGGCCTTCAATCCCATCAATTTCCCCAACACCATTTCTCTACTAATACTGTTTTCCTTCAGTACCTCTCTCTCACTGAGCCCTGTGTTCCCCAACATTTCTGGTATGATATTTGTTTCCTCCTTTGTGAAGACATAACCAAAGTATGCATTTAGTTGGTCAGCCATTTCTTTGTTCCCCATAATAAATTCCCCTGTTTCTGACTGTAAAGGACCTACATTTGCCTTCACTAATCTTTTTCTCTTCACATACCTATAGAAACCTTTACAGTCAGCTTTTATGTTCCCCGCAAGCTTGCTCTCATACTCTGTTTTCCCCTTCTTAATCAATCCCTTGGTCCTCCTTTTGCTGAATTCTAATCCCAATCCTCAGGTCTGTTGTTTTTTCTGGCAGATTTATATGCCTCTTCCTTGGATGTAATGCTCTCTCTAATTTCCCTTGTAAGCCATGGTTTGGCTACCTTTCCCGTTTACTTTTGCACCAGAAAGGAATAAACTATTGTTGCAGTTCATCCATGCGCTCTTTAAGTGTTTGCCATTGCCTATCCACCGTCATCCCTTTAAGTAACGTTTCCCAATCTGTCATGGCCAACTCACGCCACATACCTTCATAGTTTTCTTTCCTAACAGTCAGGACCGTAGTCTCAGAATCAACTACATCACTCTCCATCTTGATGAAGAGTTCTTATCATATTATGGTCGCTCATCCCCAAGGGGTCTCGCACAACTGGATTCTTAATTATTCCTCTCTCATTATACAATACCCAGTCGAGGAGGGCCTGTTCTCTAGTTGGTTCCTCAACTTATTAGTCCAGAAAACCATCCCGTGTACACTCCAAGAATTTCTCCTCTATGGTATTGTGACTAATTTGATTTGCCCAATCTATATGCAGATGAAAGTCACCCATAATTACAGATGTTCCTGTATCGCATGCATCTCTAATTTCCTATTTAATGCCATTCCCAACATCACCACTACAGTTTGGATGTCTATATACAACCCCCACTAACGTTTTTTGCCCCTTAGTATTTCTCAGCTCTACCCATACAGATACCACATCATCAGAGCTAATATCTTTCCTCACTATTGCTTTAATTTCCTCTTTAACCAGCAATTCAACTCCACCGCCTTTTGCTTTTTGTCTATCCTTCATAAATTCTGAATATCCCTGGATGTTCATTTCCCATCCCTGGTCACCTTGCAGCCATGTCTCCGTCATTCCGACTATATCATACCCGTTTACATCTATTTGCGCGATTAATTCACCCAATCACATTTTGAGGAGGATATTTTAGATCATATGGTGCTATTTAGACAGCAGGGTGTTCCCTGGTGTCCTGGACAAAATTCCTCCTGCTACTAACACCTGTAAAACAAAATGACACCGCTCCCCACCCCGCCCACTCCCCTCCCCCGCCCACTCCCCTCCCCCGCCCACTCCCCTCCCCCGCCCACTCCCCTCCCCCGCCCACTCCCCTCCCCCGCCCACTCACCCCTCTGCCCACTCACCCCTCTGCCCACTCACCACCCCGCCCACTCCCCTCCCCCGCCCACACCGCTCCCCACCCACTCTTCTCTCCCAGCCCCACCTCCCTTCCGCTCACTCCTCTCACCCACACTTTCAAAGATCTCTATCAGGTCACCCCTTAGCCATTTCTTCTAAAGGAAAGAGTTCCAGCTTGCTCAATCACTGTTGATAGCATCTTCTCCAAATTCTTTTTATGAGTGATAAATGATGGCTTGGAATTTTGTAAGCTGTCTGCCCCTCTTTGAATACTGATGTGAAATCTTTATATCCTTCTTGAACCACAGGAACAAATAGATAGGGACTCAGTTAAGTGTCTTATCCAAAGGGTTGCCCCACCTACAGTGCAGCACTCCCTCAGTACTGCCCTTCCAACAGTGCAGCACTCCCTCAGTACTGCCCTTCCAACAGTGCAGCACTCCCTCAGTACTGCCCCTCTGACAGCACAGCACTCCCTCAGTACTGCCCCTTCAACAGTACAGCACTCGCTCAGTACTGACCCTCCTTCAGTGCGGCATTCCCTCAGTACTGACCCTCCGACAGTGCAGCACTCCCTCAGTACTGCCTCTCCAACAGTGCAGCACTCCCTCAGTACTGCCCCTCCGACAGTACAGCACTCCCTCAGTACTGCCCCTCTGACAGTGCAACTCCTTCAGTACTGATCCTCCTTCAGTGCGGCATTCCCTCAGTACTGACCCTCCTTCAGTGCGGCATTCCCTCAGTTCTGACCCTCCTTCAGTGCGGCATTCCCTCAGTACTGCCCCTCTGACAGTGCAGCAGTCCCTCAGTACTGACCCTCCAACAGTGCAGCGCTCCCTCAGTACTGACCCTCCTTCAGTGCGGCATTCCCTCAGGACTGACCCTCTGACTGTGGGGCTCTCCCTCAGTACTGCCCCTCCGACAGTGCAGCACTCCCTCAGTACTGACCCTCCTTCAGTGCGGCATTCCCTCAGTACTGACCCTCCGACAATGTTGTGGTCCCTCAGTATTGTTTCTCCAACAGTGCAGTGCTCCCTCAGTACCGACCCTGTGACAGTGCAGTGCTCCCTCAGTACTGACCCTGTGACAGTGCAGCACTCCCTCAGTACTGACCCTCCAATAATGCAGCTCTCCCTCAGTACTGACCCTCTGAAAGTGTAGTGCTCCCTCAGTACTGCCCCTCCAACAGTGCAGCACTCCCTCAGTACTGCCCCTCCGACAGTACAGCACTCCCTCAGTACTGCCCCTCTGACAGTGCAACTCCTTCAGTACTGATCCTCCTTCAGTGCGGCATTCCCTCAGTACTGACCCTCCTTCAGTGCGGCATTCCCTCAGTTCTGACCCTCCTTCAGTGTGGCATTCCCTCAGTTCTGACCCTCCTTCAGTGCAGCATTCCCTCAGTACTGACCCTCCAACAGTGCAGCGCTCCCTCAGTACTGACCCTCCTTCAGTGCGGCATTCCCTCAGGACTGACCCTCTGACTGTGGGGCTCTCCCTCAGTACTGCCCCTCCGACAGTGCAGCACTCCCTCAGTACTGACCCTCCTTCAGTGCGGCATTCCCTCAGTTCTGACCCTTCGACAATGCCGCACTCCCTCAGTACTGACCCTACTTCAGTGCGGCATTCCCTCAGTACTGACCCTCCGACAATGTTGTGGTCCCTCAGTATTGTTTCTCCAACAGTGCAGTGCTCCCTCAGTACTGACCCTGTGACAGTGCAGCACTCCCTCAGTACTGACCCTCCAAAAATGCAGCTCTCCCTCAGTACTGACCCTCTGAAAGTGTAGTGCTCCCTCAGTCCTGACCCTCAGTGTGCAGCGCTCCTTCAGTACTGACCCTCTGACAGTGCAGCGCTCCCTCAGTACTGCCTCTTAGACAGTGCAGCGCTTCATCAGTACTGCCTCTCCGACAGTTGTTACGGCCAAGGTGGGAGGAATGTACTGTCTTTTCTAATCCCACATCTGCGCGGGTCACAACATATATTTTAAAAATGTTTACCCAGTTACCGATTCCATCAATCATATACTGTACTCTTTATCCCAGAATAAAATACACCAACCAGGTTTCTTTAATAAACAACAAAATTATCAGTCTATTGTCAAACAAGACTTATCCAGTAACAAAGCAAAGCATTAACACACAGATTGAAATATGAAAGTACCTTTTTATAAATACCCCACACATATGGTCACACTGAAAAAAAACAGAGATTCTCTCTGCAGAGGTCTGTTACAAAAAATGACAATAAAGAATACTTTGGCCAAATACATGCTAATTCTTGAAGAAAAAAAGAGATAATATGGAAGGAAGTCAGTTCTCCCTTTTAGTCTGGCAGGTCAATGGGATGTTTTCTAAAGCAGTTCTTTTCAGGCGGCGTTGAGAATTAATCTAGCAGTTTTGTCCAACTTCTCAGGAGCTCTGCAGCACCAGGGTTTGTAGGATCTTTGCAGGGTTTCTTCAAAGAGGTAGAGAAAGAGGTGAGCTGGATATTTTTTTCCCTTGGTAGGCAAAACACCAACTGTTTTCTAAATAGTTCGCACCCCAACTGAACTAAAGCAATATCCAAACCGCAAACAGAAAGTTGACCTCCTGACCTCCATAAACCTTGACATGTGGCTTCTCAGTAAACATCTTCCCCAGTTCACCAAGGTTTCTGTTGTTTATTGAGCTTAAATCACATGATTTCTAGCACAGGTTGTTTTCAAACATCGCCTTAAGTGTCCTTTCAGTGAACATGGTAAAAAAAAAACAAATCCATGGAATCTTTTCAGTTTTAACACAAGTCCTCAAAAAAAATTAAAAATTAAAAATGGAAGCACTTTCATAATACAGTGGAGTGCTCCCTCAGTACTGACCCTCCCAACAGTGCAGCATTCCCTCAGTACTGACCCTGTGACAGTGGATTGCTCCCTCAGTACTGACCCTCTGACAGTGGATTGCTCCCTCAGTACTGACCCAACAGTGCAGTGCCCCCTCAGTACTACACTGGGAGTGTTGGCTTCGATTATACATTCAAGTCCTGGAGTCACACTTGAAGACACGACTCAGAGTTTGAGTGCTGCCAATCTGACCTATTTAAAATCATTCTAACTAGTAAATGCTTGTACAAGACTAGAATTGTCATCAAACCTTTGATCTCCTTCCCCCCTCCCCCAGATCCAATTCTTATTAATGTGTTTAAACACCAGGAGGGAGGATGCTGTCTCTTTATTCAAAAAGGGAGGGAGGCAGAAAACAGGAAACTACAGGCCAGTTAACATCTGTCTTTGGGAAAATGTTAGAAGCTATTATTAAAGAAGTTATAGCAGGACATTTAGAAAAATTCAAGGTAATCAGGCAGAGTCAACATGGTTTTGTGAAAGGGAAATCATGTTTAACCAATTTATTGGAGTTCCTTGAGGGAGTTACATGTCGTTTGGATAAAGGGAACCGTTGGATGTATTGTACTTAGATTTCCAGAAGGCATTTGATAAGGTGCCACATCAAAGATTGTTGCATAAAATAAAAGCTCATTGTATAGGCGGTAACATATTGGCATGGATGGAAGATTGGTTAGCTAACAGGGAACAGAGAATTGGCATAAATGGGTCATTTTCTGGTTGGCAAGATGTAACAAATGGTATGCCACAGGGATCTGTGCTGGGGCCTCAACTTTTTACAATTCATATAAATGACTTAGATGAAGGGACCGAAGGTATGGTTGCTAAATTTGTTGATGACACAAAGATACGTAGGAAAGTAAGTTGTGAAGAGGACATAAGGGAGCTACAAAGGGATATAGATACGTTAAGTGAGTGGAAAAAGACCTGGCAAATGGAGTATAATGTGGGAAAATGTGAAATTGTCCACTTTGGCTGGAAGAATAAAAAAGAAGCATATTATCTAAATGGTGAGAGATTGCAGAGGTCTGAGATGCAGAGGGATCTGGGTGTCCTCGTGCATGAATCACAAAAGGTTAGTATGCAGGTACAGCACGTAATTAGGAACGATAATAGAATGTTATTGTTTATCGCGAGTGGAATTGAATGCAAAAGTTGGGAGGTTATGCTTCAGTTATACAGAGCAATGGTGAGACCACATCTGGAGTACTGTGTACAGTATTGGTCTCCTTATTTAAGGAAGGATGTAAATGTGTTGGCGGCAGTACAGAGACGGTTTACGAGACTAAGACCTGGAATAGGTGGCTGTCTTATGAGGGAAGATTGGACAGGCTAGGCTTGTATCCACTGGAGTTTAGAAGGGTAAGAGGCAACTTGATTGAAACATATAAGATCCTGAGAGGTCTTGACAGGGTGGATGTGGAAAGGATGTTTCCCCTTCTGGGTGAATCTAGAACGAGGGGTCACTGTTTAAAAATAAGGGGTCGCCCATTTAAGACAGAGATGAGGAAAAAAATTTTCTCTCTGAGGGTTGTGAGTCTTTGGAATTCTCTTCCTTAAAAGGTGGTGGAAGCAGAGTCTTTGAATATGTTTAAGGCGGAGGTAGATAGATTCTTGTTAAGCAAGGGGGTGGAAAGTGATCAGGGGTAAGTGTAAATGTGGAGTAATCAGTTCAGCCATGAACTTATTGAATGGCGGAGCAGGCTTGAAGGGCCGAGTGGCCAACTCCTACTCCTAATTGGTATGTTTGCATATTTAATTCTCTGCCACTGCCTAGCAAGCTGATTTGAAACTGGCGCATCCCGAGTACAGTATTGTGAAACGGGTTCATCCTGATATCCGCATTCATTATCATCTGATTACATTAGTTTCACTGTTACTTCTGTGCATCGGCCTGTACACAGCAAAGTAATGGGAAACTGCAAAAACAATTTAAGCATCAATCAAGGCAGCCAGAGAAGAAGTGATTTGCCACGATCATTTATTTCAAGGGACGGGAGAACGTTAATCTGCTGACAGAACTTTGGTGGGAAATCTGACATCGCTGTGTCAATGTGCCGATTCCAGTTTTCCCATTCTTTCATTCATGTGTAGGAACTGACAGACTGTACAGGGAGGCAGTGAGGACAGAATCCACATTTACTCAGGATGGAGCAGCAGATAATTAATTGTTCATATGGAGTACAGTATCAGACCTCATTGAAGCGCTGCTGTTAAACACACACAAAGACCAGTTTTGTAGGTTATTGTGCTGAGTAATCCCTCTCAGCTGCAGTAGAATTTAGGGCCATTGCAACTTGCCTCAGTGCCCCTACTAGGGAGGAGACGGGGAAACAGTAGCCATGGTTCCTGCTCCCAATTGCTATCAGTAAGCCCAGTTGGTGTTAGGTGCATGTGAGCAGAAGATCAGGATAAAATCAGGCTCTGTGGGTATTCCTCTCACTGTCCACACACTCCCGGCTCTGCTGGGATTCCTCTCTCTGTCCATACTCCCCGGGCTCTGCTGGGATTCCTCTTACAGTCCATACTCCCTGGGCTCTGTTGGGATTCCTCTTTGTCCACACATCTGAGCTCTGCTGGGATTTCTCTCTTTGTCCACACTCACTGAGCTCTGCTGGGATTCCTCTTACAGTCCACACTCCCTGGGCTCTGCTGGGATTCCTCTTTATCCACACATCTGAGCTCTACTGGGATTTCTCTCACAGTTCACACTCCCTGGCCTCTATAGGGATTCCTCTCTCTGTCCACACGCTCCGGGCTCTGCTGGCATTCCTCTCACTGTGTCCACACTCCCTGGCCTCTATCGGGATTCCTCTCTCTGTCCACACTGCCCGGGCTCTGCTGGGATTCCTCTCACCGTGTCCACAGTCCTCGGGCTCTGCTGACATTCCTTTCGCGGTGTCCATTCTTCCCACGCTCTGCTGGGATTCCTCTGACTCCGCACTCCCTGGGTTCTGCTGGGATTCCTCTCTCAGGCCACACTCCCTGGCTCTGCTGGGATTCCTTCCACTGTCCACACTCCCTGAGCTCTGTAGAATGCCTCTCACCATGCCCATACTCCCTAGGCTCTGCTGGGATTCCTCTCACCATGCCCATAATCCCCAGGCTCTGCTGGGATTCCTCCCACCGTCCACATTCTCCAGGATCTGCTGGGATTCCCCTCACCGTGTCCACACTCCCCAGGCTCTGGGGGAATTCACCCCACTATCTACACTCTCTGGGCTCTGAGCGGATTCCTCTCTTTCCACACAACCCGGGGCTCTGCTGGGATTCCTCTCACTGTCCACACACTCCTGGCTCTGCTGGGATTCCTCTCACCCTGTCCACATTCCCTGGGCTCTGCGGGGCTTCCTCTCACTGTCCGCACTCCCTAGGCTCTGCTGGGATGCCTCATGCAGAATCGCAGAGTTGTTAAAGTGCAGAAGGAGGCCATTCAGCCCATCGTGTCTGCACTGGCTGTCTGAAAGAGCAATTCCCTCAGTTCCATTCCCCACCTTCTCTCCATAACCCTGCACGTTCTTCCTTTTCATATAACTGTCTAATTCCCTTTTGAATGCTTCAAGTGAACCTGCCTCCACCACGTTCTCAGGCAGTGCATTCCAGACCTTAACCACTCGCTGCGTGAAAAAGTTTTTCCTCATGTCATTTTTGCTTCTCTTACCAAATATTTTAAATCTGTACCCACTTGTTCTCGATCGTTTCACGAGTGGGAACAGTTTCTCTCTATCTACTCTGTCCAGACCCCTCATGATTTTGAATACCTCTATCAAATCACCTCTCAGTCTTCTCTTCTGCAAGGAAAACAGTCCAAACTTCTCCAATCTATCTTCACAACTGAAATTCCTCATCCCTGGAACCATTCTCGTGAATCTTTTCTGCACTGTCTCCAATGCCCTCACATCTTTCCTAAAGTGCGGTGCCCAGAACTGGACACAATACTCCAGCTGAGGCTGAACTAGTGTCTTCTACAAGTTCAACATAACTTCCTTGATCTTGTACTCTATGCCCTTATTAATAAAGCCCAGGATACTGTATGCTTTATTAACCACTCTCTCAACCTGTCCTGCCACCTTCAATGACTTATGCACGTATACAGCCAGAACCCTCTGCTCCTGCCCCCGCTTTAGAATTGTGCCCTTTATTTTATATTGTCTCCATGTTCTTCCTGCCAAAATGAATCACTTCACATTTCTCTGCGTTGAACTTCATCTGCCACCTGTCTGCCCATTCCACCAACTTGTCTATGTCCTTTTGAAGTTCTACACTATCCTCCTCACAGTTCACAATGCTTCCAAGTTTCATATCATCTGCAGACTTTGAAATTGTGCCCTGTGCACCAAGGTCTAGGTCATTAATATATATCAGGAAAAGCAAGGGTCCCAATACTGATCCCTGGGAAACTCCACTACAAACCTTCCTCCAGCCTGAAAAACATCCATTAACCACTACTCCTTGTTTCCTGTCACTCAACCAATTTTGTCTCCATGTTGCTACTGTCCCTTTTATTCCATGAGCTACAAATTTGCTCACAAGTCTGTTTGCAGAACACCTCTGCTCAATCCGAAAGCAGGACCCCGAGCTTCCGGTTGCTTGCCATTTCAACACATCCCCCTGCTCTCACCGAAGTCAAATTGCCTGGCCTGCAGCTGCTGGGCTTATCTTCACACCCTTTTTTGAACAAGGGTGTAACGTTTGCAATTCTCCAGTCCTCTGGCACCACCCCAGAGTCTAAGGAAGACTGAAAAATTATGGCCAGTGCCTCTGCAATTTCCATCCTCACTTCCCTCAGTATCCTTGGATGCATCTCATCCGGTCCTGGTGTTTTATCCACTTTAAGTACAGACAGCCTATCTAACATTTCCTCTTTATCAATTTTAAACCCCTCTAGTGTCTGACTTTTCAATATTGCCTGGTCGCATCTTCTTCCTTGGTAAAGACAGATGAAAAGTATTCATTTAATAACTCAGCTATGCCCTCTACCTCCATGTGTAAATCATCTTTCTGGTCCCCTGTCTGCCCCACTCCTCCTTTTACCACCGTTTTACTATTTATATGCTGATAGAAAACTTTGGGATTTCCTTTAATGCCAGCTGCCAGTCTCTTTTCATGCTCTCTCTTTGATTCTCTTATTTGCTTTTTCACTTCCCCTCTGGTCCTTCTATATTCAGCCTGGTTCTTAATAGTATTTTCTACCTGGCATCTGTCATAAGCCCTAAAATAAAAGCAAAATACTGCAGATGCTGGAAATCTGAAATAAAAACAAGAAATGCTGGAAATACTCAGCAGGTCTGGCAGCATCTGTGGAGAGAGAAGCAGAGTTAACGTTTCAGGTCAGTCACCCTTCATCAGAACTGGCAAATATTAGAAATGAAAAAGATTTTAAGCAAATAAAGCGGGGGTGAGGCAAAAGATAACAGAAGAGATGTTGATCGGACAAGGTCACAGAGAATAACTGACCAGAAGGTCAAGGAGCAAAGGCAAACGGTATGTTAATGGTGTACTGAAAGACAAAGCGTTAGTGTAGAGAGGGTGTTAATTGACAGAAAAATAAACAACCCTGGCCCAAAGCACAAACGTGAAAAAAACAGTGAGTAGGCACAGTAGAAGCAAACTAAACAAACTAAAATAAAATAAACAAATAAAAAATAAAAACTAACTAAAAATAAAAAGGGGGACCTGTCATGCTCTGAAATTATTGAATTCAATGTTCAGTCCGGCAGGCTGTAGTGTGCCTAATCGGTAAATGAGATGCTGTTCCTCGAGCTTGCGTTGATGTTCACTGGAACACTGCAGCAATCCCAGGACAGAGATGTGAACATGAGAGCAGGGGGATGTGTTGAAATGGCAAGCAACCGGAAGCTTGGGGTCCTGCTTTCGGACTGAGCGGAGGTGTTCCGCAGAGCGGTCACCCAGTCTGCGTTTGGTCTCCCCAATGTAGAGGAGACCACATTGTGAGCAGTGAATACAGTATACTAAATTGAAAGAAGTACAAGTAAATCGCTGCTTCACCTGAAAGGAGTGTTTGGAGCCTTGGATAGTGAGCAGAGAGGAGGTAAATGGGCAGGTATTACACCTCCTGCGATTGCAGGGGGAAGGTGCCGTGGGAAGGGGATGAGGTGGTGGGGGTAATGGAGGAGTGGACCAGGGTGTCGCGGAGGGGCACCTCCCCTCCCCTGTCAGCATTCCGAAGGGATCATTCCCTCTGCGACACCCTCGTTTTAAGTTATTTTTTCTGTTTTCTTTTTTATTTGTTTATTTTATTTTAGTTTGTTTAATTTGTTTCTACTGTGCCTACCCACTGTTTTTTTTCATGTTTGTGCTTTGGGCCAGGGCTGTTTATTTTTCTGTCAATTAACACCCTCTCTATACTAACGCTTTGTCTTTCAGCACACCATTAACATACCGTTTGCCTTTGTTCCATGACCTTCTGGTCAGTTATTCTCTGTGACCTTGTCCTATCAGCACCTCTTTTGTTATCTCTTGCCCATCCCCGCTTTATTTGCTTAAAACCTGTTACATTTCTAATATTTGCTAGTTCTGATGAAGGGTGACTGACCTGAAACGTTAACTCTGCTCTCTCCACAGATGCTGCCAGACCTGCTGAGTATTTCCAGCATTTCTTGTTTTTATTTCAGTCATAAGCACCCTTTTTCTTCTTTATTTTCATCTCTTTTCCTCTCACTCTCCACACTCCCCGGGCTCTGCTGGGATTCCTCTCACCGACCACACTCCCCAGGCTCTGCTGGGATTCCTCTCACTCTCCACACTCCCTGGGCTCTGCTGGAATTCCTCTCACTCTCCGTACTCTCCAGGCTCTGCTGGAATTCCTCTCATTCTCCATAATCTCCAGGCTCTACTGGCATTCCTCTCACTCTCCACACCCCCCAGTCTCTGCTGGGATTCCTCTAACTGTCCACACTTCCCGTCTCTGCTGGGATTCCTCTCTCTGTCCACAGCCTCCAGGCTCTGCTGGGATTCCTCTCTCTGTCCACAGGCTCCAGGCTCTGTGGGGATTCCTCGCACCGTCCACACTCCCCAGGCTCTGCTGGGATTCCTCTCTCTGTCCACAGTCTCCAGGCTCTATGGGGATTCCTCTCACTGACCACACTCCCCAGCTCTGATGGGATTCCTCTCTTTGTCCACAGTCTCCAGGCTCTGTGGGGATTCCTTGCACCGTCCACACTTCCCAGGCTCTGCTGGGATTCCTCTCACGATGTCCATTCACCGCTGAAGGAATGATAGATAGAAGGAGATATAGACAGGTTAAGTCAGTGGGAAACAAGATGGCAAATGGAGTATAATGTAGGGAAGTGTGAAGTCGTTCACTTTGGTCGTAAAAATAGAAAAGCAGAATATTTTCTAAAAGGTGTGAAACTGGTAAGTGTTGATTTTCAAAGAGACTTGGAGGTACTCGAACAAGGAACATACAAAGTTAACATGCAGGTGCAGCAGGCTATTAGGAAGGCAAATGGCATGTTGGCCTTTATTGCAAGGGGATTGAAATACAGGAATAAAGAAATCTTACTAAAATTGTACAGAGCTTTGGTGAGAACACACTTGAAATACAGTGTGCAGTTTTGGTCTCCACATTTAAGAAAGGATATACTTGCACTGGAGGAAGGGAACGAGGATTTACTAAATTGTCCCCTGGGATGAGGGGGTTGTCCTATGATGAGAGGCTGAGTAAATTGGGACTATATTCTCTGGAGTTTAGAAGAATGAGAGGTGATCTAATTGAGATATACAAGATTCTGAAAGGGTTTGATAGGGTAGAAGCTGAGAGATTGTTCCCACTGGTCAGGGAATCTAGAACACGGGGACACAGTCTCAGGATAAGGAGCCAATCATTCAGGACTGAGATGAGGAGAAATTACTTCACTCAAAGGGTTGTGAATCTTTGGAATTCTCTACCCAGAGGGTTGTGGATGTTCCATCATTGAATATATTTCAGGCTGGGACAGATAGATTTTTAGTCTTGCAGGGTATCAAGGGATATGGGGAGCGGGAAAGTGGAGTTGAAGCCCAAGATCAGCCATGATCGTATTGAATGGCAGAGCAGGCTTGATAGGCCATATGGTCTACTCCTGCTCCTATTTCTTGTGATCGTGTGACTTTGGGTGAATTACCAGATGATACCCAGCATCTTTGGAACTCACTCGCAGTCATGAACCAACATTAACACAGCACTGGAAAACAGTGCAGTAAACATGTCAGATTGGCTCAGTGAGAAGCACTCTCCGCTGTTAGTGGGTTCATTTCTCACTTCAGAGACTTGAGCCCATAATTCAGGCTGATGCTCCCAATGCAGTTCTGAGGGAGCACCGCACTGTCGGAGGGTCAGTACTGAGGGGAGTGCCGCACTGTCGGAAGGTCAGTACTGAGGGAGTGCCGCACTTTCGGAGGGTCAGTACTGAGGGAGTGCCGCACTTTCGGAGGGTCAGTACTGAGGGAGTGCCGCACTGTCAAAGGGTCAGTACTGAGAGAGCGCCGCACTGTTGGAGGGTCAGTACTGAGGGAGTGCTGCACTGTCAAAGGGTCAGTACTGAGAGAGCGCTGCACTGTCGGAGGGGCAGTACTGAGGGAGTGCTGCACTGTCAAAGGGTCAGTACTGAGAGAGTGCTGCACTGTCGGAGGGTCAGTACTGAGAGAGCGCTGCACTGTCGGAGGGGCAGTACTGAGGGAGTGCTGCACTGTCGGAGGGGCAGTACTGAGGGAGCGCTTCCTAGCCAGTGCATTTTCAAGAGTGCTTAATATGCTGGTTGCATCCAGTGCAGAAAATCTGCCCAATCAGAGAGCCCATTTGAAAATGGAAACATGGCATGTTCAAACCTCTAGGTTTGGAAATCCTGATGTCCTCTGAGTCATGTGGATTCATGTGCCAGTGCCCAGTGTCTTGGGCTTTGCGGAGACCCAACAATAACCTGTTTAACTGTTTAAGTGATGATCTTCCTTTAGTGGATATTGAGATGTAAAAATGGGATTATATACCCTATATTGGCAGAACCTTTTTAGATTAAAATAGCACAATGGGACACACACATGGGGGTCCATGATACTATTGACCCTTTTTCTCTGTCGGGTTTCAATTGATGTGACAGACAAAGATACACTAAGACCAAAGTCTCATATAACTTCACTTTGTGAGTACTAGAATCACTTAAAGCATACAAATGCTTACAACAATTTTATTTCGACACCAAATAAGTACAAGTTTCACTTCTTGTGCATGATACTACCCGTCAACACAGAGGTGATCAGTCTCTTGTCACAGTTGATCACGGTCCTGCCTTCGAGAGTTGTTCCCGGGTTCTCACCGAGAATACCCTCAAATGTTAACCCTTATATATTCTTTGAAGGCTCCTTACTCAACCCATGACTCACATGATCTTGTTTTGCACAAATCTTCAAGCATTATATTGCATTGGAGGGGGTGTAGAGGCGATTCACCAGGATGTTGCCTGGGATGGAACATTTAAGCTATGAAGAGAGGTTGGATAGGCTTGGGTTGTTTTCGCTGGAGCAGAGAAGACTGAGGGTGACCTGATCGAGGTGTACAAGATTATGAGGGGCATGGACAGGGTGGATAGGGAGAAGCTGTTCCCCTTAGTTGAAGGGTCAGTTACGAGGGGTCACAAGTTTAAGGTGAGGGGCGGGAGGTTTAAGGGGGATTTGAGGAAGGACCTTTTTACCCAGAGGGTGGTGACAGTCTGGAATGCCCTGCCTGGGAGGGTGGTAGAGGCAGGTTGCCTCACATCCTTTAAAAAGTACCTGGATGAGAAGGCTATGGGCCAAGTGCTGACAAATGGGATTAGGTAGACAGGTCAGGTGTCTTTAATGCATTGGTGCAGACTCGATGGGCCGAAGGGCCTCTTCTGCACTGTATTATTCTGTGATTCTGTGATTATCTCACCTTTGGCAAGCATTAGCCATTTAGCCACCTGGACAGAAGTCCAGACTTGTTTACAATAACCCCCATTCATTCCCCTATATCTATTACTCTTTTATCTATTCTTGTTCAACACTCTAGAGTAATGGTCATATATCCCTAACCACAAGCTTCGACATGTCAGTTAGCTTACTTCAGCAAGTTCTGCACTTATCTTTAGCTGCCTTAGAGCATGCTGGGTATAAAGCGTTACTTGACCAACTTTTCAGGGCCTACAATACCCTCTCGGGTAGTGAGTCACTAAGAATCACCTTTTGCAGAGTCAGCGGCACCTTTGTGACATCCCAGTCACTGTGCAGGTCTCGTTGGGCAAATTGTTTGGCAGCTGGATGATATGATGCCATGAAACAGAATTACATATAATTCACAGCACAGAAACAGGCCATTTGGCCTAACTGGTGTTTACACTCCATGTGAGCATCCTCCTACTCACTTTACTTCATCTAACCTTATCAGCATAACATTCAATTCCTTTCCCCCTCATTACCTATCTCACTTCCCCTTAAATGCATCTGTGTTATTTACCTCAACTAGTCCTGTGATAACAAGACTCACCACTCTCTGGGTAAAGAAGTTTCTCCTATATTCCCCATTGCATTTATGAGGCACCAATCCTCAGCCTGCTTTTTTTATTAAATTTTTTTTATTTAGAGTTACAACACTGAAACAGGCGCTTCGGCCAACCGAGTCTGTGTCGACCATCAACCACCCATTTTACTAATCCTACACTGATCCCATATTCCTACCACATCCTCACCTGTCCCTATATTTCCCTACCACCTACCTATACTAGGGGCAATTTATAATGGCCAATTTACCTATCAACCAGCAAGTCTTTGGCATGTGGGAGGAAACCGGAGCACCCGGAGGAAACCCACACAGACACAGGGAGAACTTGCAAACTCCGCACAGGCAATACCCAGAATTGAACCCAGGTCGCTGGAGCTGTGAGGCTGCAGTGCTAACCACTGCGCCACTGTGCCGCCCTCTGCTGCTCAGACTTTATCGAGTTGTTATTCTTCGAAAGTCCAGGACTTCAGTTTGAAACCGTGATGGGTAGGTACCTGGTCACTCAGTCCAGATCATAAAGTTCTTCAGACAGATTTATAGCAGAGATTTAATTTGGAGTTGTGCACGTGATGCAACAGGGGTGCTCCTATTGTGTTATTGTTCATTGCTGCCTCTTAGCTGTTGGCAGATAGAGAATCCCATGGGCGGATTCCCCAATCTCCTGTTCTGTGACAGAGATCTGGCTCATCAAACTTCCTGTTAAGTTTTAGCCGAAGCTGGGGAGCTGAACCTGTTACTTTACAACCTATTGATGTGTCTCTTTGATCCCTTGGCTACCATCAAGAACAAGCTGTTGGAAAAAACACTGCTTTGAACATCAATCTTTGCTTGATGCACCAGTGAGCTCCATGCTTGGCTCACTGATCTAGCTACAAGGACAGACAGTCCTTCAACTTCGTCACACGTTACAAATGGTTCATTCCACTTGGGTCATAGTTCCTCCAATCTTGCTGAACCTCATTTCAACATAGACACTCTGTGCTCTCTGGAGTTACTTATGTTTTGACTGCCTCTTTGCAACCAACTTCACCATGTTCAAGAGTCACTGTGATAGACACCATGTTAATGCCTGAGCTAACTTTCAACTGATAGGCCTTGCATGTCCTGTCTAAAGCAGTCTTCACCATGAAACACAACATCCAACTTTCATACTGAGAAATAACTGCAGTTTAGCAGAGCATTGCTTTGGGTACAGGACACACTGGTACTCCTATCAACGGGTTGGTAATCTGTTTTATATGCTCAGGCTGATTTCGTACCCTGCTCTTCTCTGGACCTGTCAGACGTACTTTTATGGCACCAAAGTCACCTTCTGCCCACCATAACCCATAGCAAATGACTGTCTACATAGCTACATGGAGAGTGGGCATGGACTTGATGGGCCAAATGGCCTCTTTCTGTGCCATAAATGACTCTATGACTCTCAACCCCTTAAATCATTTTCTTCATCTTCAAAGCTTAAGTCAGGAGTGCAATGGAATACACTCCACCTGCCTGCCTGGATGGAGCATCCACAACAACACTCGAGATCAGCATCTGGGACTGAGCACACTTCTTGAGGAGTTCCCTGTCACTAAACTCAGTGTCTACTCCCTCCATCACCACCACTCCGTGACTGTAGTGTTTCCTATCTACACGTGGCACTGCAGCAGCTCGCCAAAATTACTTCATCAGTACCTTCCTCCCTCAGGAACACCACCACCCAGAAGAACAAGAAAAGCAAATTGTGGGAACACCACCTCCTTCAAGCTCCCCTCTAAGTCACAAACCGTCCTGGTTTGGAAATGTATCACCATTCCTCGATCGTTATTGGGTTAAAGTCCTGGAACTCCCTCCCTAACAGCACTGTGGGATTTCTTTCACAATCCAGACACCAGCAGTTCAAGGAGAGGACCCACTGCCACCTTCTCAAGGGCAATTACGGATGAGCAATAAATGCTTGGTCAATGGCACCCACATCCTGAAAACAAATTAAAAATGATGAAGGGCCTTCCTTCAGCTGTAACATCTTGTGATTTTGTGAACAGATTGCCTGGTCCACATGGCCGGAGGAGGAAATGTGATGGTAACCAGTCAAAAGCTTCCTATGGCTCACAAAAGGTCCTACCACTGCACCACGTCGCCCCCCTCCCCCCACCCCACACCACACACACACCAGACCTGTGCTCCTGTTGATGCATTGTGTCATGTTTGGTGTTCTTCTGATGATTGGCTGACTGTGTCTATAGTCCTGATGGTGATTGGATGACTGTATCCAGTCCTGAATAGTGGTGGACAATTAAACAACTAACTGGAGGAGGAGGCTCCACAAATATCCCCATCCTCAATGATGGGGGAGCCCAGCACATCAGTGCAAAAGATAAGGCTGAAGCATTTGCAACAATCTTCAGCCAGAAGTGCCGAGTTGAGGATCCATCTCGGCCTCCTCCTGAGGTCCGCAGCATCACAGATGCCAGACTTCAGCCAATCTGATTCACTCCACTTGATATCAAAAAATGGCTGAAGGCACTGGATACTGCAAAGGCTATGGGCCCTGACAACATTCCAACAATAGTACTGAAGACTCCAAAACTTGCCGCGCCCCTAGCCAAGCTGTTCCAGTACAGCTACAACACTGAAAGATATGTCCTGTACACAAAAAGCAGGACAAATCCAACCCAGCCAATTACTGCCCCATCAGTCTACTCTAGATCATCAGTAAAGTGGTGGAAAGTGTTGTCGACAGTACTATGAAGCGGCCCTTACTCATCAAAAACTTGCTCAGTGACACTAAGTTTGAGTTCTGCCAGGGCCATTCAGCTCTTGATCACATTACAGCCTTTGTCCAAACATGGACAAAAGAGCTGAACTCCAGAGGTGAGGTGAGAATGACTGCCCTTGACATCAAGACAGTATTTGACCAAGTATGGCATCAAGGAGCTGAGCAAAACTGAAGTCAGTGGGAATCGGGGAAAACTCTCCACTGGTTGGAGTCATACCGAGCACAAAGGAAGATGGTTGTTGTTGTTGGAGATCAATCATCTCAGTCCCAGGGCATCACTGCAGGAGTTCCTCAGGGTAGTGTCCAAGGCCCAATCATCTTCAGCTGCTTCATCAATGACCTTCCCTCCATCATGAGGTTAGAAGTGGGGATGCTCGCTGATGATTGCACAATATTGGGTGGGAGGGTGAGTTGTGAGGAGGATGCAGAGAGGCTTCACGGTGATTTGGACAGGTTGAGTGAGTGGGCTAATGCATGGCAGATGCAGTATAATGTGGATAAATGTGAGGTTATCCACTTTGATAGCAAAAACAGGAAGGCAGATTAGCTATAAACTGAGAGAGTTGAATATGCAATGAGACCTGGGTGTCGCTGAAGGTAAGCAGGTGCAACAGGCGGTAAAAAGGGCAAATGGTATGTTGGCTTTCATAGCGAGAAGATTCGATACAGGAGCAGGGATGTCTTGCTGCAGTTATACAGGGCCTTGGTGAGGCCGCATTTGGAATGTTGTGTGCAGTTTTGGTCTCCTTATCTGAGGAAGGATGTTCTTGTTATAGAGGGAGTGCAGCGAAGGTTTACCAGACTGATTCCTGGGATGGCAGGACTGACGTATGAGGAGAGATTGAGTTGGTGAGGATTATATTCGCTAGAGTTCAGAAGAGTGAGGGGGGATCTCATAGAAACCTATAAAGTGCTAACAGGACTTGACAGGGTAGATGCAGGAAGGATGTTCCCAATGGTGGAGGAGTCCAGAACCGGGGTCATAGTCTAAAGATACAGGGTAAACCTTTCAGGACTGAGATGAGGAGAAATTTCTTCACCCGGACAGTGATGAGCCTGTGGAATTCGCTACCACAGAAACCAGTTGAGGCTAAAACATAGAAGGAGTTAGATATAGCTCTTGGGGCGAAAGGGTTCAATGGATATTGGGGGAAAATGGGAACAGGTTACTGAGTTGGATGATCAGCCATGATCATAATGAATGGCGGAGCCATCTGGTTCACTAGTGTCCTTTAGGGAAGGAAATCTGCTTTCCTTACCTGATCTGGCCTACATGACTGTTTAAAGAAAATGCCCTATGAAATGGCCGAGCAAGCCACTCAGTTCAAGGGCAATTAGTGATGGGCAACAAATGCTGGCCTAGCCAGCGATGCTCACATCCCACAAACAAATAAAAAACAAAGAGCAGGTCAGAGGCTGGGAATTCTGTGCCGAGTAGCTCACCTCCTGACTCCCCAAAGCCTATCCACCATCTACAAGACACAAGTCAGGAGTGTGGTGGAATACTCTCCACTTGCCTGGATGTTGCAGCTCCAACAACACTCAAGAAGCCCAATACCATCCAGGACAAAGCAGCCCACTTGATTGGCACCCCATCCACACACATTCGCTCCCTCCACCACCACAGTGGCAGAAGTTCGTGCCATATACAAGATGCACTGCAGCAACTGACCAAGGCTCCTTAGACAGCACCTTCCAAACACGCAACCTCTACCACCTAGAAGGACAAGGGCAGCAGATGCATGGGAACATCACCACCTGCAAGTTCCCCTCCAAGTCACACACCATCCTGACTTGGAACTATATCGCCATTCCTTCACTGTTGCTGGGTTAAGATCCTGGAACTCTCTTTCTAACAGCACTGTGGGTCTACCTACCTCACATGGACTGCAGTGGTTCAAGAAGGCAGCTCACCACTACCTTCTCAAGGGCAATTAGGGATGGGCAATAAATGCTGGCCTGGCCAGTGACGCCCACATTGCATAGACAAATAAAAAAAATGGTCCTGATGGTAATTTGCTGTGTCCATGATCCAGGGGATGATTGGCTGAGGGTGACTTGCCTTTTGAGTTATATAATGTTTGAGGAAGGTCTGGAGAAACTTGGAGTCTTCAGCGTTTTAAGGGGTCAACGAGGGTTAACCTTATAACGTTCAGAGCTCAACTTTGAGGAAAACCTTGAAATTATAAGTTCAACTTGCAAAAGCTTTCGCTGAAGGGAGATCACAATTGCAATATACTACTTGAAGTAGCAGCAAAGGCCACAGAACCAGTTCAGAAGCAGTAACTCCCATGAGGGTGGATGGGTATGGCTATTTGTGTTTTTGGATGGATTGAGCAACTTTCCTCATCATTAACTATCTTCTGATGTGGTGACTGGGAAAAGAACATAGGTTTAGTAACAAGCCAGTCATTGCACAGAATAGATACAGTGTATGTAAATATCAGAGTCACTCATGGAGAATCATTTCAGCTCTTTTTTTTAAAGTTCGTAAGGAGTGAGAGCAAATTGCTATCAGTTTATCTCATTTAGCAGGTAATCACGGTCCGAGGACGCACTCTGAAATTGAATTTTAGCTGTTTTGAAGTGTCATAAATCAAAGGGCGCCTGTTGCGTGTTCCACAGGCAGCATCTTGAAGGATAAGTGGCAGAAACAGACCTCTCCGCTCTAATCCGCTCACCATCTCTGACAGACCACGCAGAGATAATGAACTTCTCATGTGCTTAAGAATGATGCAGGATGCATGGAGATTTTACTGACAGCTCTTAATACGTTTCTCAGCAGCTCCGAGAATGATGGGCTTTGTCTTAGTTATTTCCTCCTCTTTAAACCCACAGTAGAATTGATGGCCAGTGAAGATTCTGTTCTGGGGCGGTGTTTATGATTAATACCAACTGCCAGTGTCTGTCTCTAAAAGCTTGGAGTAAATTTTCTGCATTTCAAATCGTGGTGAAGTTGCATCTTTTATGTGTATATTGTATGAGAGATCACTTCAGCACTGGAGCACGGTTGCAGTCTGTTCAGTTGACATCCTGGTTATGTGCTGATTTCCATGTACAGGTACGAAGGATCAACGCGTATGCTGTCAGGGCATAACAGGTGGTAGCTCAGTGTCTTTTCCACTTCTCTCCCAAACGGTGGAAATGAATCTTTCAGAGTTTCCTCGGTGGCTGAGCTGGCTGAAGCAGCAGCTGATTGAGCAGTACTGCTCAGGAAGCTCACAGAATCGATTGCTGGACAGGCTTGGGTGCCAGCCATGGCACAGTGGGTATCACTCTCACCTCTGAGTCAGAATGCCATACATTCAAGTCATTGAAGTTCCATTGACAACTCCTCAGATACTGAAGCAGCCCGTGTCCAAATGCAGCAAGACCTGGACAACATTTAGGGTTGCACTGATAAATGGAAAGTGACATTCACGCCACACAAGTGCCAGGCAAGGACTATCTCCAACAAAAGAGAATCTAATCATCTCCCCTTAATGTTTAACGGCATAACCACCGCTGAATCCCCCACCATCATGGGGGTTACCATTAACCTGAAGCTTAACTGGCTACAGGAGCAGGTCAGGGGCTGTGAATTCTGTGGGAAGTAATTCACCTCCTGACTCCCCAAAGCCTGCCCACCATCTACAAGGCACAAGTCAGGAGTGTGATGGAATACTCTCCACTTGTCTGGATGGGTGTAACTCAAACAACACTCAAGAAGCTCAACACCATCCAGGCCAAAGCAGCCTGCTTGATTGGCACCCCATCGACAAACATTCACTCCCTCACCACTGATACACCATGGCAGCAGTGTGTGCCATATACAAGATGCACTGCAGCAAGGCAACAAGGCTCCTTAGACAGCACCTTTCAAACCCGTGACCTCTACCAACTCGAAGGACAAGGGCAACTGATGCATGGGAACACCACCACCTGCAAGTTCCCCTCCAGGTCACACCCCATCCTGACTTGGAACTATATTGCTGTTCCTTCACTGTCGCTGGGTCAAAATCCTGGATCTCCCTTCCTGACAGCACTGTGGGCGTACCTACCATAAATGCACTGCAGCGGTTCAAGAAGGCAGCTCACCACCACCTTCTCAAGGGCAATTAGGGATGGGCAATAATTGCTGGCCTGGCCAGCGACGCCCACAGCCCATGAACAAAGAAAAAAAACCCCAGAGACTTGAGCACATAATCCATACTGACAGTCCCAATGTCGTACTGAGAGAATGCTGCACTGTCGGAGGGTCAGTACTGAGGGATCACTGCACTGTCGGAGGGGCAGGCCTGAGGGAGCACTGTCGGAGGAGGTGTGATGTTAAAGCCTGGCTACCCGACTCGAAGCTGACTAGACCCGACGGCATCTGTCGGGTTCAGGTCAGATCAGATCTATATTCCGAGTCCAGCATTCGGGCTCGGGCTCGGGTCGGGCTGAACACTGCTGCTTCCGGTAGGTCACGGGATCAGGCTTACCCATTATTCCCCACAACTCCTTCTGCAGGAATAGCTTCTTGCTGCCAGAACGGATGAAGGAGATTCGTGTCGGGTCGGGCGCGATAAAAAATTAAAGGACTCGGGCTCGGGTCGGATTCAGGTTGGCCGTGGTCGGTTCGTGCCTGGGTCGGGTTTTAATTTTATACCCGAGCCAGGCGTTTAGGCCCTTCTGCTCCCTCAGATGATCCCATGGTACTACTTTGAAGAAGAGCAGGAGCGTTCTCCCCAGTATCCTGGACCAAAAGTTATCCCTCAACTAACATCACTAAAAAAAATTGAATATTTGGCCATTATTACATTGCTGATTGTGAGAGTCTGCTGTGTTTCCTACATTACATTCTCAAAAAGTGCTTCATTGGCTGTCCAGCTCTTTGGAACATCCTGAGGTTGAGAGCGACACTATAGAAATGCAAGACCGAGACTAACATCCTCGCATGGAGATTTGCTTGTGCTGTTGTGGAGGGTTTCACCTCAGTTGTCAGATCGAAGGAACAAGATGTAGAATCAGTTTAGGTGGAGCTAAGAAACAGCAAGTGGCAGCAAACATTGGTGGGAGTTATTTATAGGCCACCAAGCTGCAGTAGTAATGTTGGGCATTGTATAAATCAGGAAATTAGAGCTGCATGTAGCATGGGCAATACAGTAATAATGGGCGATTTCAACTTCCTATAGATTGGGTAAACCCAATTAGCACTAATGCTGTGAAGGATGAATTCCTGGAGTGTGTGCGAGATGGGTTCCTGGAGCAGTATGTTGAAGAACCAACTGGGGATCGAGCTATTTTAGATTTAGTATTATGTAATGAGAAAGGATCAAGAAACTGATAAAGAAAGGGAAAAGAGATTATGAATGCAAGCTAGTGAGAAACGTAGAGGTGAACTGTAAAAGCTTCTTTCGGTGTGTGAAAAGGAAATGATTAGCAAGGACGAGTGTGGGTCCATTGCAGGTGGAGACTGGAGAGTTTGTGATGAAGAATGAGGAAATGGTGCAGAGACTAAACAATTACTTTGTGTCTATCTTCACAGAGGAAGACATAGAAAATCTCCTAGAAAAATTGGGGAACCAAGGGACTGAAAGAAATTAGTATCGATAAAGAGGTAGTACTTGAAAAATTAATGGGATTAAAAGTTGATAAATCCCCTGGACCAGATGAGCTACATCCCAGAGTATTGAAGGAGGTGGCTGGAGAGAAAGTGGATGCATTGGTGGTTATTTTTCAAAATTCTATAGATTCTGGAAGGTTTTCCTGCAGACTGGAAAGTAGCAAGTGTAACCCCATTATGTAAGAAGGGAGCGAGAGTGAAAACAGAGAACTACAGACCTGTTAATTTGACGTCAGTCGTAGGGAAAATGTAAGAATCTATTATGAAGGATGAGATAACTGGACAGTTGGAAAATAATTATATGATTGGACAGAGTCAACATGGATTTATGAAAGGGAAATCAGATTTGACAAACCTGTTGGAGTTTTTTGAGGATGTTACTTGCAGCATAGATAAAGGAGAACCAGTGGATGTGGTGTATTTGGATTTTCAGAAGGCTTTTAATAAGGTCCCACACAGGAGATTAGTAAACAAAATTAGAGCACATGGGATTGGGGGTAATATCCTGCAATGGATTGAGAAATGGCAAACAGACAGAAAGCAGAGAGTAGGAATAAATGGGTCATTCTCAGGATGACAGGCTGTTACTAGTGGGGTACCACAAGGATCAGTGCTTGAGCCACAGCTGTTCACAATCTATATAAATGATTTGGATATGGGGACCAATTGTAATATTTCCAAATTTGCTGATGACACAAAACTAGGAGGGAATGTAAGTTGTGAGGAGGATGCAAGGAGGCTGCAAGGGGATTTGAACAGGCTAAATTAATGGGCAAGAACATGGCAGATGGAATATAATGTGAATAAGTGTGAAGTTATCCACTTTGGTAGGAAAACAGAAAGACAGAGTGTTTCTTAAATGATGAGAGGTTGGGAAGTGTTGATGTCCAAAGAGACCCGGGTGTCCTTGTTCATGATTCACTAAAAGCTCTTATGCAGGTGCAGCAAACAATTAGGAAGGCAAGTGGTACGTTGTCCTTCATTGCAAGGGCATTTGAGTGCAGGATTAAAGATGTCTTGCTGAAACTGTATAAAGCCTTGGCGAGACCACACCTGGAGTATTGTGCACAGTTTTGGTTTTCTTATCTAAGGAAGGATATACTTGTCATAGAGGGCGTACAATGGAGGTTCACCAGACTAATCCCTGGGATGGTCGGCTTGTCTTATGAGGAGAGATTGAAGAAACTGGACCTGTATTCTGTAGAGTTTCAAAGAATGAGAGGTGATCTCATTGAAACTTACAAAATTCTTACAGGGTGTGACAGGGTAGATGTGGAGAGGATGTTTCCTCTGGCTGGTGAGTCTAGAACCAGGGGACACAGTCTCAGAATTAGGGGCAGGCCATTTAAGACTGAGATGAGGAGGAATTTCTTTACTCAGAGGGTGGTGAATCTGTGCAGTTCTCTACCCCAGAGGGTTGTGGGAGCTCAGTCATTGAGCATGTTCAAGACAGAAATCAGTAGTTATCTGGATACTGATGACATCAAGGGATATGGGGATAGTGAGAGAAAATGGTGTAGAGGTAGATGATCAGCCATGATCTGTTTGAATGGTGGAGCAGGCCCGATGGGCTAAGTGGCCTACTCCTGCCCCTATCTCCTATGATCCTATAAGTTTTTCTTTCTTTAGTGCTGTGTTAGCTTATCTCAGAATTGGGGTACATATCAGTCATGAACTAATGAAATGCTGGGATATTAGAGGTACCTTCGACTGAACCTAGAGTATTCTAGGTATTAGAGTAGTGATTCGAAACCTTAGCTTTAAAAGTCTTCAAATTGTTGTTGGAAGGAAGGATTGAGGATGGGAAAAGTACCAGTTTTGATTTCCTGGGACAGGGTGCCTTGAGGACGATGGGTTTCAATTTCAGCAAGGATGCAGAGATGAGGTAAACTGCGAGGATTTTCTGCTAATCATTGAATCATAAATTGGTTACAGCACAGAAGGAGGCCATTTGGCCCATTGTGTCCGTGCCAGCTCTCTGCAAGAGCAACTCAGCCAGTCCCACTCCCCTGCCTTTTCCCCATAACCCTGCAAATTGTTTCTCTTCAGATAATTATCCAGTTCTCTTTTGAAGGCCTCGATTGAATCGCCTCCACCACGCTGTCAGGCAGTGCATTCCAGATCCGAACCACTCGCTGTGTAAAAAACGTTTTCCTCATGTCGCCATTGCTTCTTTTTAAATTGGTGCTGTCTGGTTCTGGATCCTCCTGCCAATGTGAACAGTTTCTCACTATCTACTCTGTCCAGACCCCTCATCATTTTGAACGCATCTATCAAATCTCCTCTTAATCTTCTCTTCTCCATGGAGAACAACCCCAGCTTTTCTAATCTATCCACGTAACTAAAGTCCCTCATCTCTGGAACCATTCTCTAGAATCTTTTCTGTACCCACTCTAAAGCCTTCACATCTTTCCGAAAGTGTGGTGCCCAGAACTGAACACGATACTCCAGTTGAGGCTGAACCAGTGTTTTATAAAGGTTTAACATAACCTCCTTGCTTTTGTATTCTCTGCCCCTCTTTATAAAGCCCAGGATCCTGTATGCTTTATTAACGATGTTCTCAACTTGTCCTGCATCCTTCAATGATTTGTGCACATATACCCCCAGGTTCCTCTGTTCCTGCACCCACTTTAGAATTGTATCCTTTAGTTGATATTGGCTCTCCTTATTCTTCCTACCAAAATGAACCACTTCACGCTTTTCTGCATTAAATTTCATCTGCCACTTGTCTGCCCATTCCACCAGCCTATGTCCACTTGAAGTTTATCATTATCCTCCTCACAGTTCCAAGTTTTGCGTCATCTGTAAATTTTGAAAATGTGCCCTATACACCCAAGTCAAGGTCATTACTATATATCAAGAAAAGCAGGGGTCCTAACATTGACCCCTGGGGAACCCCACTATATGCCTTCCTCCAGTAAAACAACCGTTCACAGCTACTCTCCGTTTCCTGTCACTCAGCCAACTTTGTATCCATACTGCTATTTTCGCTTTTATTCCATGGGCATTAACTTTGCTGACAAACCTGCTAAGTGGCACTTTATCAAATGCCTTTTGGAAGTCCACATCAACCACATTACCCTCATCAGTCCTCTCTGTCACCTCATCAAAAACTCAAGAAAGTTAGTTAAAAGCAAGAGCATTCTTTACATACAAAAGCAAAATCTGAAATAAAAACAAAGTGCTGGAAATACTCAGCAGGTCAGGCAGCATCTGTGGAGAGAGAAACAGAGTTAATGTTTCAGGTCAGTGACCTTTCATCTTTGCAGTCTTTACATTATTGGAGTAAGAGCACAAGAAGGAAAAATATCTTTGTAAAAGATTTTTAAAAATTTGTTTTGTGGGATGTGGGCGTTGCAGGCCAGGCCAGCATTTATTGCCCATCCCTAATTGCCCTTGAACTGAGTGGTTTGCTAGGCCATTTCAGAAGGCATTTAAGAGTCAATTACATTGCTGTGGGTCTGGAGTCACATGTCGGCCAGACCAGGTAAGGACAGCAGATTTCCTTCCCTAAAGGACATTAGTGAACCAGATGGGTTTTTACAACAATCGACAATGGTCACTATTAGACTAGCTTTTAATTCCAGATTTATTTTTATTTATTTTTTTTATTTTTTTTTTATTTTTTATTTTATTTAGAGATACAGCACTGAAACAGGCCCTTTGGCCCACCGAGTCTGTGCCCATCAACAACCACCCATTTATACTAACCCTACATTAATCCCATATTTTCTACCACTTACCTGCACGAGGGGCAATTTTCTTTCTTTTGGGCCTCCTTATCTCGAGAGACAATGGATACGCGCCTGGAGGTGGTCAGTGGTTTGTGAAGCAGCGCCTGGAGTGGCTATAAAGGCCAATTCTGGAGTGACAGGCTCTTCCACAGGTGCTGCAGAGAAATTTGTTTGTTGGGGCTGTTGCACAGTAGGCTCTCCCCTTGCGCCTCTGTCTTTTTTCCTGCCAACTACTAAGTCTCTTCGACTCGCCACAATTTAGCCCTGTCTTTATGGCTGCCCGCCAGCTCTGGCGAATGCTGGCAACTGACTCCCACGACTTGTGATCAATGTCACACGATTTCATGTCGCGTTTGCAGACGTCTTTATAACGGAGACATGGACGGCCGGTGGGTCTGATACCAGTGGCGAGCTCGCTGTACAATGTGTCTTTGGGGATCCTGCCATCTTCCATGCGGCTCACATGGCCAAGCCATCTCAAGCGCCGCTGACTCAGTAGTGTGTATAAGCTGGGGGTGTTGGCCGCTTCAAGGACTTCTGTGTTGGAGATATAGTCCTGCCACCTGATGCCAAGTATTCTCCGAAGGCAGCGAAGATGGAATGAATTGAGACGTCGCTCTTGGCTGGCATACGTTGTCCAGGCCTCGCTGCCGTAGAGCAAGGTACTGAGGACACAGGCCTGATACACTCGGACTTTTGTGTTCCGTGTCAGTGCGCCATTTTCCCACACTCTGTTGGCCAGTCTGGACATAGCAGTGGAAGCCTTACCCATGCGCTTGTTGATTTCTGCATCTAGAGACAGGTTACTGGTGATAGTTGAGCCTAGGTAGGTGAACTCTTGAACCACTTCCAGAGCGTGGTCGCCAATATTGATGGATGGAGCATTTCTGACATCCTGCCCCATGATGTTCGTTTTCTTGAGGCTGATGGTTAGGCCAAATTCATTGCAGGCAGACGCAAACCTGTCGATGAGACTCTGCAGGCATTCTTCAGTGTGAGATGTTAAAGCAGCATCGTCAGCAAAGAGGAGTTCTCTGATGAGGACTTTCCGTACTTTGGACTTCGCTCTTAGACGGGCAAGGTTGAACAACCTGCCCCCTGATCTTGTGTGGAGGAAAATTCCTTCTTCAGAGGATTTGAACGCATGTGAAAGCAGCAGGGAGAAGAAAATCCCAAAAAGTGTGGGTGCGAGAACACAGCCCTGTTTCACACCACTCAGGATAGGAAAGGGCTCTGATGAGGAGCCACCATGTTGAATTGTGCCTTTCATATTGTCATGGAATGAGGTGATGATACTTAGTAGCTTTGGTGGACATCCGATCTTTTCTAGTAGTCTGAAGAGACCACGTCTGCTGACGAGGTCAAAGGCTTTGGTGAGATCAATGAAAGCAATGTAGAGGGGCATCTGTTGTTCACGGCATTTCTCCTGTATCTGACGAAGGGAGAACAGCATGTCAATAGTCGATCTCTCTGCACGAAAGCCACACTGTGCCTCAGGGTAGACGCGCTCGGCCAGCTTCTGGAGCCTGTTCAGAGCGACTCGAGCAAAGACTTTCCCCACTATGCTGAGCAGGGAGATTCCACGGTAGTTGTTGCAGTCACCGCGGTCACCTTTGTTTTTATAGAGGGTGATGATGTTGGCATCGCGCATGTCCTGGGGTACTGCTCCCTCGTCCCAGCACAGGCATAGCAGTTCATGTAGTGCTGAGAGTATAGCAGGCTTGGCACTCTTGATTATTTCAGGGGTAATGCTGTCCTTCCCAGGGGCTTTTCCGCTGGCTAGGGAATCAATGGCATCACTGAGTTCCGATTTGGTTGGCTGTATGTCCAGCTCATCCATGACTGGTAGAGGCTGGGCTGCATTGAGGGCAGTCTCAGTGACAGCATTCTCCCTGGAGTACAGTTCTAAGTAGTGCTCAACCCAGCGGTCCATCTGTTTGCGTTGGTCAGTGATTATGTCCCCCGATTTAGATTTGAGGGGGGTGATCTTCTTGATGGTTGGCCCAAGAGCTCTCTTCATGCCATCATACATTCCTCTGATGTTTCCGGTGTCTGAGGCCAGCTGAATATGACTGCATAGGTGTTGCCAGTAGTCGTTTGCGCAACGCCTAGCTGTTCTTTGTGCAGTACTTCTGGCTGCTTTAAGTGCTGCGGATGTTAAATCGCTGGGGGCTTTCTTGTAGTTCAAAAGTGCAATGCGCTTAGCGGCTATGACAGGTTCCAGCTCTTCATTATGAGATTGAAACCAGTCTGCATTTCTCTTCGCACTTTTGCCGTAGGTGGTCAAAGCTGACTTATAGATGGCGTCTCTGATGTGGGCCCACTTGGTCTCAGCATCCCCTGTGGGAGTGTTTTGAAGGGCTGTTACAAGTGAATTTAGAAATTTTTGTAACAGCTGTGGGTGAGAAATTCTGCTCGTGTTGATGCGCGGGTGGCCCTTCTGCTTGGAATGATGCAACCTCTTTGGTCTGAGTCTAACCTTGCTGCACACCAGGGAGTGGTCGGTGTCGCAGTCCGCACTGTGGAAGCTGCGTGTGATTTGAACACTGTTTAAGGCGGCTCGCCTTGTGACAATGAGGTCTAGCTGGTGCCAACGACGTGATCTTGGGTGCCTCCATGAAACCTGATGACAGGGTTTAGTGTGAAAGAACGAGTTGGTGATGCAGAGGTTATGATAGGTACACAACTCAAGCAGTCTCTGCCCGTTCTCATTCATCCTTCCAACGCCATAGCGCCCAAGGCAGGAGGGCCATGAGTCATGGTCGGCCCCAACCCTGGCATTAAAGTCCCCCAGCAGGAATAGGTGTTCGGTGTTGGGGATGCTGCTAATGATGTTATGGAGTTGTTCATAGAACTGGTCTTTAGCTTCAGGTGCGGAGCAGAGTGTTGGAGCATAGATGCTGAGTAGGTGTACTGGACCAGAGGTGGTGAGCAGTCGGATGGACAGTATGCGTTCCGAGCCATTTGAGGGAGGCTCTATCATGCTGAGCAAGGAGTTTCTGATGGCGAAGCCCACTCCATGCTGTCTTGGTTCTTCAGGATCCCTGCCCTGCCAGAAGAAGGTGTAGTCTTGCTCTGCTAGAGAGCCACTCGCGGGGAGGCGAGTCTCCTGAAGTGCTGCAATGTCCACATTGAATCTACTGAGCTCGTTGTTAATGATGGCGGTCTTCCGAGAATCGTTGATTTGTGTAAGGTCTTCCGACAGGCCAGGACACATAGTTCTGACGTTCCAGCTTGCAAAGCGAAGGGCTGGTACCTTCTTTCCTTTTTCCATGTTGTTTGGTGCAGTGTATCAGTCCACCTTTCGGGCAATGACCCTGAGCTCCAAGCACCCATTGAAGCAGGCAGACTGTGGCGGGACAGAACCTTATTGACCGGGGGCTGCCCGGTTTGAGGCGGGCGGTAGCTGTCCAGTGAGGTGCAATGACCTCTCCCACCGACAAAGGCAACCCGTGGCGCCCAGTTTCTACGCCAATTTATCTGGACTTATAACCCGTAACTGCTGCCTTCCGTGTTGTTTCAGTCGCTGTGAGGCAACTATGGAGTGACCTCTCCATGGCGCATGCCTGGGCAAATTTATGGAGGTTGAGAGTTGCCCAGTCGTCAAAACCCCCCTCTCGGCCTTTCTGGTGGGGTCCAAAGGAGTGCAGGACACGACGTTTGGCACCAGTATGGCTGCAGGAACTGCCGGAAACATGCCAAAGGTGACACATGACCGCCTACGGGGTTCCGCTCCGGATTTTCTGTTAGGGTTTACTCCCTTAGCCTTGGTCTCTCCCGAGACGCCCACAAGGCAGTGGGGTTGTTGGGGCCCCTACACAGGTGTAGGATGGTGCCGGTGGGAGGAGGGGATGCAAGGGGAAGGGGTAGAGGGAGGGGGTGGGGGGGGGGTGCAGGGGAAGGGGGTGCGGGGTGAAGATGGTGCGAGGGGGGGGGCGGGCTGGGACGGGGTTGTGAGGGGGTGAGCTGAGAGGGTGGAGCAGGGAAGGGGACGGGGGTGGGGGGGGGTGGAAGGGGGGTAAAGGGGGGCGGAGGGGGGTTGGAATCTGGTGCAGGTAATAAGCCATTTCCTCAGTGCCCACCATCGACGTCCGGAAAGCTCATCCACGTCCTTCGGGAGGTGAAGCATCATTTGGCAGACTTAGAGGTGATTACATTTGCTAAGGGTTTTTTTTTTTTGCAGTGGTTTAAATAAAGGCATGCAGCATTGCCGACAGTGCGCTGCAGATGCTCTCCGAGCCATCTCCCGCGGGCGCTTTGAAGTTGCGGCCGGGGGGGCCGTTCGTGGATGTTTTGGGTGTTCGGGGCACCTTTTCACAGGACTTCTCTCGGGTCCCGCAGCTCCTTCTTCACCTCAATGGACTTACCGCATGCCGTGGCTGCAGACACTCTGGACTGTTTTATTGCAATGATGGTTGCAGAATATAGTCACAGTGTGTGTTGACATGCGTTGCCCAGTGTTGGACTTTACTGTGCTATGATACGCCTGAACCACCCTCCAGGCTGCAATAACCCCACGTGCTGCCCGCTCCCACACCGGACCTTGCGATGTTTCTGTGGCTTTATTCTGTGGCTTTCTATTGTATCATTAAGTCATTACAAAATACAGTGAAGAGATGAGGACCCACACAGACCCTTGTGGGACACCACTGCTCACATCCTGATCATTAGAGTACCTGCCCATTATCCTTGTCCCCTGCCACTCAATCAATTTCTTAACCAGGTCAATAATTTGCCTTCAATTCAATGAATTTCAACTTTAGCTAACAGTCTCTTGTGACAGACTTTATCAATTACTTTCTGGAAGTCCAAATAATAACATCCATAGACCTCTCTCAGTCCAATATTTTAGTCACCTCTATAAAAAAATTCAAAGAGATTTGTCAGGCATTACCTCCTCTTTGTAAATCCATGCTGGCTCTCTCTGGTCAGCTGAGAATTCTCAAGGTGTTCCGTCACCCTATCCTCAATGATAGACTCTCGTAATTTCCCAACAACAGATGTTAGGAATAAAAACAAGAAATGCTGGAAATACTCAGCAGGTCTGGCAGCATCTGTGGAAAGAGAAGCAGAGTTAACGTTTCGGGTCAGTGACCCTTCTTCGGAACTGAAGGGTCACTGACCTGAAATGTTAACTCTGCTTCTCTCTCCACAGATGCTGCCAGACCTGCTGAGTATTTCCAGAATTTCTTGTTTTTATTAGATTTCCAGCATCTGCAGTATTTTACTTTTATTATTATGTTGGAAAATTATAGTTAGGCATCTGTAAAATTCTCACCTACTTCAAAGAACAAAGAACAGTACAGCACAGGAACAGGCCATTCAGCCCTCCAAGCCTGCGCCGATCTTGATGCCTGCCTAAACTAAAACCTTCTGCACTTCCAGGGACCGTATCCCTCTATTCCCATCCTATTCATGTATTTGTCAAGATGCCTCTTAAACCTGCTTCCACCACCTCGTCTGGCAGCAAGTTCCAGGCACTCACCACCCTCTCTGTCAAGAACTTGCCTCGCACATCCCCTCTAAACTTTGCCCCTCTCACCTTAAACCTATGTCCCCGAGTAACTGACTCTTCCACCCTGGGTAAAAGTTTCTGACTATCCACTCTGTCCATGCCGCTCATAACTTTGTAAACCTCTATCATGTCACCCCTCCACCTCTGTCGTTCCAGTGAAAACAATCTGAGTTTTTCCAACCTCTCCTCATAGCTAATGCCCTCCAGACCAGGCAACATCCTGGTAAACCTCTTCTGTATCCTCTCCATAGCCTCCACGTCCTTCTGGTAGTGTGGTGACCAGAATTGCACGCAATATTCTAAGTGTGGCCTAACTAAAGTTCTGTACAGCTGCAGCATGACTTGCCAATTTTTATACTCTATGCCCCGACCGATGAAGGCAAGCATGCCGTATGCCTTCTTGACTACCTTATCCACCAGCGTCGCCACTTTCAGTGACCTGTGGACCTGTACATCCAGTCCTCTCTGCCTGTCAATACTCCTAAGGGTTCTGCCATTTACTGTATACTTCCCACCTGCATTAGACCTTCCAAAATGCATTACCTCACATTTGTCCGGATAAAACTCCATCTGCCATTTCTCGGCCCAGGTCTCCAACTGATCTATATCCTGCTGTATCCTCTGACAATCCTCATCACTATCCGCAACTCCACCAACCTTTGTGTCGTCCGCAAACTTACTAATCAGACCAGCTACATTTTCCTCCAAATCATTTATATATACTACAAAGAGCAAAGGTCCCAGCACTGATCCCTGCGGAACACCACTAGTCATATCCCTCCATTCAGAAAAGCACCCTTCCACTGCTACCCTCTATCTTCTATGACAGAGCCAGTTCTGTATCCATCTTGCCAGCTTACCTCTGATCCTGTGTGACTTCACCTTTTGTACCAGTCGGCCATGAGGGACCTTGTCAAAGGCTTTACTGAAGTCCATATAGATAACATCCACCGCCCTTCCTTCATCAATCATCTTTGTCATTTCCTCAAAAAACTCAATCAAATTAGTGAGACATGACCTCCCCTTCACAAAACCATGCTGCCTCTCGCTAATAAGTTCATTTGTTTCCAAATGGGAGTAAATCCTGTCTCGAAGAATCCTCTCTAATAATTTCCCTACCACTGACGTAAGGCTCACCGGCCTATAATTTCCTGGATTATCCTTGCTACCCTTCTTAAACAAAGGAACAACATTGGCAATTCTCCAGTCCTCTGGGACCTCACCTGTAGCCAATGAGGATGCAAAGATTTCTGTCAAGGCCCCAGCAATTTCTTCCCTTGCCTCCCTCAGTATTCTGGGGTAGATCCCATCAGGCCCTGGGGACTTATCTACCTTAAAGCTTTGCAAGACACCCAACACCTCCTCCTTTTTGATAATGAGATGACTGAGACTATCTACACTCCCTTCCCTAGGCTCATCATCCACCAAGTCCTTCTCTTTGGTGAATACTGATGCAAAGTACTCATTTAGTACCTCGCCCATTTCCTCTGGCTCCACACATAGATTCCCTTCTCTGTCCTTGAGCCGGCCAACCCTTTCCCTAGTTACCCTCTTGCTCTTTATATATGTATAAAAAGCCTTGGGATTATCCTTAATCCTGTTTGCCAATGACTTTTCATGACCCCTTTTAGCCCTCCTGACTCCTTGCTTAAGTTCCTTTCTACTGTCTTTATATTCCTCAAGGGATTCATCTGTTCCTAGCTTTCCAGCCCTTACGAATGCTTCCTTTTTCTTTTTGACGAGGCTCACAATATCCCGCGTTATCTAAGGTTCCCGAAACCTGCCAAACTTATCCTTCTTCCTCACAGGAACATGCTGGTCCTGGATTCTAATCAACTGGCATTTGAAAGACTCCCACATGTCAGATGTTGATTTACCCTCAAACAGCCGCCCCCAATCTAAATTCTTCAGTTCCTGCCTAATATTGTTATAATTAGCCTTCCCCCAATTTAGCACCTTCACCCGAGGACTACTCTTATCCTTATCCACAAGTACCTTAAAATTTATGGAATTATGGTCTTCCTTTTGAAATCTACAAATGATAGTTATTTGAATGCCTGGTCAATCTGTGTCGGTTTTTTTTGGTGTCTTCGACTGGGGGAGGTACACCAGGGGAGGAATTCCCTCGAGTAAAACTTTCTGAAATGACCCACGGCCTCACTGTTTAATATATGGCCCAGTCACCCTGTGCCTCTGGAAACATGACCTCTGCAAACCTTCTACCATAAATATATGATCAAAGGACCAGAAAAGAACTGATCCATTGTACCTTTCCCATCCTGACACAGTGCAACTGACTCCATCAACTCCCCTCCAGCCCCCATCAGAATCTCATAGGAGACGCAAAAGAGACAAACCTGGTGTGTTGGACCACAACAGTCTGGTGTCTTTCTGCAGTCATCTGTGTCCCAAGAACAAATGCAAGTAAAAAAAGAGTATTTGTCAGCTATTCGATGAAGGACAGTATCACAATTGAGCAAAAGACCAGAAAACGTAGATGACAGCACCACTGGACTCTACATTGATCTAATTATGTTGTGGTTGCTGTTTCCTAGATGTTCTCTACTTGCCCCGTTCATTCCCTGGAACTGGACTCAGCACGGTTGGACAAATAAGCAGCTAATCTAGAAGTAGTGTTATTCACACTAGTAAACCCCTTTGAGGCTCGCATTACTTTTACCAAAGCCTATCTTTAGATAACTGAAGTCACCCATTAACCTGGCTCTGCTGTTGCTCCATTTTCTCTAACTTGTATACATATCACTTCCTTCATTTGCTTTCAACAGTTAACAGTTCACTTCTTATACTTGATTCAGGTCTTCAGAGATTTCAGCTTTTGCACCAACTCCTGTATCATCCGTTCCCTTTTTTCCCTGCTCTATCCTCCCATGTGGTGTCCAACCAGGAATGTTTGACAGCCAGTCCAGCACTCGCCCAAGGTGTATCTATGTTGATTATTATGTCACACTCTCCCCTTCAGAAGCTGGAATTTGGTTTGCAAAGTCAGGTAGTGTGGGGGTGCAGAGTTTGAGGTCCTGGGGTGTTTCAACTACAGGCCAGTCATCAGCTTCCCACTCAAAACAGGCAGGAAGTGGCAGTGGGCCAGTGGGCAGGAAAGAACATTAGGGCTGCTAGAAGCTACCGGCTGGCACTAAGGGGCGGCTTGCTGGAAGGCAGGTAAGTCATGGGATGGGGTTTGGGGGTCCAGGGAGGCTGCAAAAGTCCTTGTGCAGCTCACCATGTCTGTCTGCAGACCAGCTGCAGCCTGGTGGTACAGCTCCCCCGCTGCAGCCCCAATTAAAATCCACTTGGTATCCCAATGAAGTGACACGACATCAAGTTGCAACAATTCCTCAGATCCCCACCTGCTTCAGGCAACGTGCCATCTGCCTACAGAATCAATGCATGTTCAACTCCGAAATGGGGCAATAGTGGTCATCTGGGCAAATTAGTGACCTGCCTGGTTACAGAAGAAGCATGTTCTTCCCACAGCCTTAATGGGCAGCAGCAAAAGTTTGACTACTCCTCTCTCATGCTTAAAATCAAACATCAGACATGTCCACACCCCAACAGAAGATGGTGACACCCCCAGAAAACTGAAGGTATGGCAGAGAAAGGAGCACCCGTATATCTTTGGAACCTAGGAACAGGAGGAGGCCATTCAGCCCCTCGAGCTTGTTCTACCATTCAAATAGATCATGTCGCTTCTGTATCTCAACTCCAATTACCCACTGTTGCTCCAAACACTTGATACCCTTACTCGATAAAAATCTATCCAGCTCAATCCGGGAAATTTCAATTGATCCATTCTGATCCAAAAAACTTCAGATGAAAGAGGAGAGCAACAGAAGATACAGAATGATTCCGGAAATAGCCATTGTCGAGGTAGTTCTATTTCCATTTCACAGCTGCCATTTGTTTTAAAAAAAACACTTGCCCTGCAGGAAGAGAAATCTCTGCAGCTACTCACAGGAGCAGGGTCTAATTACAAACACAGTTTAAACACAATTTGTCAAAACATTTATTGTGTGCAGCAGCATTAAATGAGATTAAGGGAAAATCTATGAGAGATGCCTGGCTGCACAGCCCAGTGTTTGAAACAGTCCGTCCACAAAGGTCACCCTTGGCAGAAAGAATGGCGACAAGGCAAAGCATGGAAAGCACGCTGATCCCTTTTAAAGATTTGGAGGGGAGGTGGTGGCATAGTAGTAATGTCACTAAACTAGTAACCCAGAGAGCCAGACTTCTCCTCTGGGGACATAGGTTCGAATCCCACCATAGCAGATGGTGGAATTCAAATTCAATTCAGTGGGGCGGCACAGTGGTGCAGTGGTTAGCACCGCAGCCTCACAGCTCCAGGGACTCAGGTTCAATTGTGGGTACTGCCTGTGCGGAGTTTGCAAGTTCTTCCTGTGACCGCGTGGGTTTTCGCCGGGTGCTCCGGTTTCCTCCCACAGCCAAAGACTTGCAGGTGATAGGTAAATTGGCCATTATATGTGTCCAACTATGTGTCCTGGCCTGTCGGAAGACCTTACACAAATCAACGATTCTCGGAAGACCGCCATCATTAACAACGAGCTCAGTAGACTCAATGTGGACATTGCAGCACTTCAGGAGACTCGCCTCCCCGCGAGTGGCTCTCTAGCAGAGCAAGACTACACCTTCTTCTGGCAGGGCAGGGATCCTGAAGAACCAAGACAGCATGGAGTGGGCTTCGCCATCAGAAACTCCTTGCTCAGCATGATAGAGCCTCCCTCAAATGGCTCGGAACGCATACTGTCCATCCGACTGCTCACCACCTCTGGTCCAGTACACCTACTCAGCATCTATGCTCCAACACTCTGTTCCGCACCTGAAGCTAAAGACCAGTTCTATGAACAACTCCATAACATCATTAGCAGCATCCCCAACACCGAACACCTATTCCTGCTGGGGGACTTTAATGCCAGGGTTGGGGCCGACCATGACTCATGGCCCTCCTGCCTTGGGCGCTATGGCGTTGGAAGGATGAATGAGAACGGGCAGAGACTGCTTGAGTTGTGTACCTATCATAACCTCTGCATCACCAACTCGTTCTTTCACACTAAACCCTGTCACCAGGTTTCATGGAGGCACCCAAGATCACGTCGTTGGCATCAGCTAGACCTCATTGTCACAAGGCGAGCCGCCTTAAACAGTGTTCAAATCACACGCAGCTTCCACAGTGCGGACTGCGACACCGACCACTCCCTGGTGTGCAGCAAGGTTAGACTCAGACCAAAGAAGTTGCATCATTCCAAGCAGAAGGGCCACCCGCGCATCAACACGAGCAGAATTTCTCACCCACAGCTGTTACAAAAATTTCTAAATTCACTTGTAACAGCCCTTCAAAACACTCCCACAGGGGATGCTGAGACCAAGTGGGCCCACATCAGAGACGCCATCTATGAGTCAGCTTTGACCACCTACGGCAAAAGTGCGAAGAGAAATGCAGACTGGTTTCAATCTCATAATGAAGAGCTGGAACCTGTCATAGCCGCTAAGCGCATTGCACTTTTGAACTACAAGAAAGCCCCCAGCGATTTAACATCCGCAGCACTTAAAGCAGCCAGAAGTACTGCACAAAGAACGGCTAGGCGTTGCGCAAACGACTACTGGCAACACCTATGCAGTCATATTCAGCTGGCCTCAGACACCGGAAACATCAGAGGAATGTATGATGGCATGAAGAGAGCTCTTGGGCCAACCATCAAGAAGATCACCCCCCTCAAATCTAAATCGGGGGACATAATCACTGACCAACGCAAACAGATGGACCGCTGGGTTGAGCACTACTTAGAACTGTACTCCAGGGAGAATGCTGTCACTGAGACTGCCCTCAATGCAGCCCAGCCTCTACCAGTCATGGATGAGCTGGACATACAGCCAACCAAATCGGAACTCAGTGATGCCATTGATTCCCTAGCCAGCGGAAAAGCCCCTGGGAAGGACAGCATTACCCCTGAAATAATCAAGAGTGCCAAGCCTGCTATACTCTCAGCACTACATGAACTGCTATGCCTGTGCTGGGACGAGGGAGCAGTACCCCAGGACATGCGCGATGCCAACATCATCACCCTCTATAAAAACAAAGGTGACCGCGGTGACTGCAACAACTACCGTGGAATCTCCCTGCTCAGCATAGTGGGGAAAGTCTTTGCTCGAGTCGCTCTGAACAGGCTCCAGAAGCTGGCCGAGCGCGTCTACCCTGAGGCACAGTGTGGCTTTCGTGCAGAGAGATCGACTATTGACATGCTGTTCTCCCTTCGTCAGATACAGGAGAAATGCCGTGAACAACAGATGCCCCTCTACATTGCTTTCATTGATCTCACCAAAGCCTTTGACCTCGTCAGCAGACGTGGTCTCTTCAGACTACTAGAAAAGATCGGATGTCCACCAAAGCTACTAAGTATCATCACCTCATTCCATGACAATATGAAAGGCACAATTCAACATGGTGGCTCCTCATCAGAGCCCTTTCCTATCCTGAGTGGTGTGAAACAGGGCTGCGTTCTCGCACCCACACTTTTTGGGATTTTCTTCTCCCTGCTGCTTTCACATGCGTTCAAATCCTCTGAAGAAGGAATTTTCCTCCACACAAGATCGGGGGCAGGTTGTTCAACCTTGCCCGTCTAAGAGCGAAGTCCAAAGTACGGAAAGTCCTCATCAGAGAACTCCTCTTTGCTGACGATGCTGCTTTAACATCTCACACTGAAGAATGCCTGCAGAGTCTCATCGACAGGTTTGCGTCTGCCTGCAATGAATTTGGCCTAACCATCAGCCTCAAGAAAACGAACATCATGGGGCAGGATGTCAGAAATGCTCCATCCATCAATATTGGCGACCACGCTCTGGAAGTGGTTCAAGAGTTCACCTACCTAGGCTCAACTATCACCAGTAACCTGTCTCTAGATGCAGAAATCAACAAGCGCATGGGTAAGGCTTCCACTGCTATGTCCAGACTGGCCAAGAGAGTGTGGGAAAATGGCGCACTGACACGGAACACAAAAGTCCGAGTGTATCAGGCCTGTGTCCTCAGTACCTTGCTCTACGGCAGCGAGGCCTGGACAACGTATGCCAGCCAAGAGCGACGTCTCAATTCATTCCATCTTCGCTGCCTTCGGAGAATACTTGGCATCAGGTGGCAGGACTATATCTCCAACACAGAAGTCCTTGAAGCGGCCAACACCCCCAGCTTATACACACTACTGAGTCAGCGGCGCTTGAGATGGCTTGGCCATGTGAGCCGCATGGAAGATGGCAGGATCCCCAAAGACACATTGTACAGCGAGCTCGCCACTGGTATCAGACCCACCGGCCGTCCATGTCTCCGTTATAAAGACGTCTGCAAACGCGACATGAAATCGTGTGACATTGATCACAAGTCGTGGGAGTCAGTTGCCAGCATTCGCCAGAGCTGGTGGGCAGCCATAAAGACAGGGCTAAATTGTGGCGAGTCGAAGAGACTTAGTAGTTGGCAGGAAAAAAGACAGAGGCGCAAGGGGAGAGCCAACTGTGCAACAGCCCCAACAAACAAATTTCTCTGCAGCACCTGTGGAAGAGCCTGTCACTCCAGAATTGGCCTTTATAGCCACTCCAGGCGCTGCTTCACAAACCACTGACCACCTCCAGGCGCGTATCCATTGTCTCTCGAGATAAGGAGGCCCAAAAGAAAGAAAGAAGAAGAAAGCCACATATCCAAATTTGCCGATGTAGCCATGTAGCAATAAAATTACATAGAATCATAGAAAGTTTAAGGAACAGAAAGAGGCCACTTGGCCCATCGTGTCTGTACCGGCCGAAAAACAATCCCACCTTACAGCATTTGGTCCGTAGCCCTGCAGTTTACAGCACTTGAGGTGCATATCCAGTCTCCTTTTGAATGAGTTAAGGGTCTCTGCCTCAACTACCCTTTCAGGCAGTGAGTTCCAGACCCCCACCACCCTCTGGGTGAAAAGGGTTTTCCTCATCTCCCCTCTAATCTTTCTACCAATCACTTTAAATCTATGCCCCCTCGGTACTGACCTCTCTGCTAAGGTGAATAGACCCTTCACCTCCAGGCCCCTCACAATTTTGTACATTTCAATCAGATCTTCCCTCAGCCTTCTCTGTTCCAAGGAGAACAACCCCAGCCTATCCAAATCTTTCCTCAGAGCTGCATTTTTCCAGTCCTGTCAACATCCTCTTAAATCTGCTCTGTACCCTCTCAAGTGCAATTAAATCCTTTCTGTAATGAGGTGACCAGAACTGCACACAGTACTCAAGTTGTGACCTAACCAATGAGTTGTACAATTCCGTCATAACCTCCCTGCTCTTGTATTCTACACCATGGCTAATAAAGGAAAAGATTCCATATGCCTTCTTAACCACCTTATCGACCTGTCCTGCTACCTTCAGGGATCTGTGGACATTCACTCCAAGGTCCCTCACTTCCTCTACACTTCTCCGTATTTTCCCATTAATCGTGTATTCCTTTGCCTTGTTTGACCTCCCCAAATGCATCACCTCCCACTTCTCCAGGTTGAATTCCATTTGCCGCTTTTGGGCCCATTTGACCCGACCATCAATATCTTCTTGCAGCCTATAGCTCTCTTCCTCGCTATCTACCGCACGGCCAATCTTTGTGCCGTCTGCAAACTTCTTGATCATGCCCCCTACATTTACGTCCAAATCGTTAATATACACCACAAAAAGCAGGGGACCCAGTACTGAGCCCTGTGGAACACCACTGGAAACAGCCCTCCAGTCGCTAAATTACCCGTCAACAATTACCCTTTGTTTCCTTCCACTGAGCCAATTTTGTATCCACCTTGCTGCATTTCCCTGGATCCCATGGGATTTTATTTTTTAAATCAGTCTGCCATGTGGCACCTTGTCAAAAGCCTTGCTAAAATCCATGTAGACCACATCAACTGCAGTACCCTCATCTATCTTCCTTGTTACTTCTTCAAAAAATTTGATCAAGTTGGTCAAACAAGATCTTCCCTTAACAAATGCATGCTGACTATCCTTGATTAACCTGTGCCTTTCCAAGTGACAGTTTATCCTGTCTCTCAGAATAGATTCCAATAATTTGCCCACTACTGAGTTTAAACTGACTGGCCTGTAATTATTCGGTCTATCCTTCGCTCCCTTATTAAACAGAGGTAAAACATTAGCAATTCTCTAATCTCCGGCACCACATTGTATCCATTGAGGTCTGGAAAATGGTGGTCAGACCCTCCGCTATTTCTTCTCTTGCTTCTTTTAACAGCTTAGGATACATTTCATCTGGCCCTGGTGATTTATCAACATTCAAGGATACTAATCCCATTAATACTTCCTCTCTCCCTATGTTTATCACATCCAATACTTCACAGTCTTCCCCCTTAACTACAATATCTGCATTTTCCCCCTCTTTTGTGAAGACAAACGCCAAAGTATTCAGAAAGAACCATACCTATATCTTCTACTCCTACACGTAGATTAGAGTTATTGATAGATTAAGTGAAGGGGCAAGATTGTGGCAAATGGATTTCTGTGTAGGTAAATGTGAGGTCATCCACTTTGGACATGAAGAGAATAGAACAGGGTACTTTCTAAATAGTGAAAAGCTAGAAACAGTGGCGTAAAGCCGGGCTCAGGTATAAAATTAAAACCTGACCCGACACGAATCTCCTTCATCCGTTCCAGCAGCAGGCTATTTCTGCAGATGGAGTTGTGGGGAATCATGGGTAAGCCTGATCCTGTGACTTCCCGGAAGCAGCACTGTTCAGCCCGACCCGACCCGACCCGAGCCCGAATGCTGGACTCGGAATTTCGACCCAACCCGAACCCAACACATGTAAGGTCTAGTCGGGTTCGGGTTAGGTAGCCAGGCTTTACAGTGGCAGTCCAAAGAGACTTGGGAATCCAGGTACACATCATCAAAATGTCATCAACAGGTACAGAATCAAAAAGGTTAATGGAACACTGGTCTTGATATCCAGAGGACTAGAATACAAGGGGGTAGAGGTCATGTTTCAGTGACACAAAGCCCTGGTTAGACCACACCTGGAGTTACTGGGAGCAGTTCTGGACACTGCACCTTAGGAAATATATATTGGCCTTGGAGGGAGTGCAGTGTAGATTTACCAGAATGATACCTGGACTCCAAGGGTTAAATTGTGAAGAGAGATTACACAAACTAGGATTGTATTCCCTAAAATTTAGACTTTTAAGAGGCGATTTGATCGAACTTTTCAAGATATTCAGGGGAACTGATAGGGTAGATAGAGAGAAACAATTTCTGCTGGTTGGAGAGTCTAGGACTAGGGGGCTGAGTCTAAAAATTAGTGCCAGACCTTTCAAGAGTGAAATTAGGAAACACTTCAACGCACAAAGAGTGTTTGAAACACTCTTCTACAAATGTCAATTGAGGTTCGATCAATTGTTAACAAAAATCTATCAATTTCAGATGTAAAATTACCAAAGATATTCAGAGATCTGGGGCAAAGGCAGGTGTGTGGAATTAGGTTGCAGATGATATCATCGAATGGGGGAACCAACTTGAGGGGCTGAATGGCCTCCTGTTCCTATGTTCCTATCATGCTGGGCACAAAATGGCGGCCACATTCACCACAGGACACCACTGACTGACTGACTGAAGCATTGAAAGATATTTCAGGGATTGTTGAGCAGAATCTTGTTGAGATGCCGTAGGGCTCAGTGTAGGATGTGACCCAACCATTGAGGAGGAGGAAGGAACTGAGGGGGGTCTCAATGCACAGGGATAGACAGTCTGTTTGGGCAATGGACAACAGGCCTCTTAAAGAAAAAGGGGAATTACATTGATATCAAGTTTCCAAGTTCTTGGCAGGCAGTGAATTACTCTAAAGGACCTACATATCAGGAAAGGATGAAGGGGCTGGAGTGATCTAATAGAGCTCTTTATAATTCTGAAAAGTTTTGATAGATTGAATGTTTCCACTTGTGGGGAAGAACAAATCGGGAATTCAGAAGAAACTTCTTTACCCAGAGTGGTGAGAATGTGGAACACACGACACAGGGAGTGGTTGAGGTGAATAGTATAGAAACATTTAAGGGGAACCTAGACAAGCATATGAGGGGGAAGGGAATAGAGGGTTACGATGATAGATTTAGATGAGGAAAGATGGGAGGAGGCTGGCGTGGAGCATAAATGCTGGCATGGACTGGTTGGGCTGAATGGCCTGTTTCTGTGCTGTACATTCTATATAAAGTGTTGGGACTGTCTCTATGAAGGTTTAGAGACCATGCGCTGAATGGCAGCTTTCTGTGCTGTACAATTCTCTGATTCCGTTTGATTTCATTTTTCATTAATAACAAATGACGAATAATTAAAATCCAATGTTCTGACAGTCCCTGAAGCTGGAATTTTGCAGAGTTTAACGCTGAATTTTAAAAATTGATGTGCTGTTCTGAACTGGCATCAGATAACAATTCCACTGCTGTCACTCTTTGTTCCACACACATCATGCTAAAGGCATTTATAAACTGGTGATAAAGTGATAGCAGAATCTTGGGTGAGTTTGCACATGTCTGATTAAAGAGAGCTACTGATTAATCTTCGGCAGTGATGGCCCTTGCTTAGCAGGGCCCAAGAAACTGCAACCCATGAACACTAAACTTACCCAGGAAACTGCTCCTCTTCTCATTTTCTTCCTCTCCTGTTCCTGGCACTTTCCCTCAGGCCTGTATCTCCATAATGTCTGAGGTCTGATTGCACTAATACAGGTTAGGAATATTGGGTTTAATGATCTGCAAAATGAGGAGGCTGTACACTGACATTTACGGATGGTGGCTGCTTTGTTTGCTCTCGCTGTACCTCCGCAATTTGCAGTCCTCTCTCAGTCCAGATACACCTCGCTATAATGATCTAATATACTCACAGCCTCGCAACAGAATGTATAAATAACTGCAAGCCTTCCCAATCATGACATTTCCACCCCAGTTGCAGGAAGGTCTGGGACCCTCTCAGTGCTGCCTGTCCCATTGTTCACTGGCAATGCTGCTCTGTAAATACCATGTAAATAGCCTCAAACTGCCTGTTTATTAAAAGTCGGTGCCAGAACTACACAGTCCCTGCTCAGGTGATGCGTCAGGTTTTCCTTGACAGGAGCCGTGCGTTTGAGTCTCTGAAACCTGTCGTTTGTATACATGGATTGAACAGCTATCACTTTGTATATTGTAGTTGCAGTTCGAAACTGAATCTGCACCAGTACAGCAGTGACACCATCTGGCACAGAGAAAAGAGCACAAGCAATTAGGAGCTGTCCCAAACAGACTGTCAGAAACCAAATCCACTGTCTTTCAATATCCTTCAACTCCACTTATTAACCTTCTCCCCATTGTCCCTCAACCCACCTATCCACCATCTCCCAATATACCTCAATCCACCATCTCCCACTATTCTTCAATCCCACCTGCACAACTTCTCACCATGTCCCTCAACCCCACCTCTGCCCATATCCCTCAATGCCATCTACCCACCTTGCCCCCATATATCACACTCCCACCTACCCACTCACCTTCTCCCCATATCCCTCAACCCCTCCTACATACCTTCTCCCATTCAAAATAACGACATCAGCATTTTTCCCTGATAATTTATTCCAGACAACTAGAGTATTGTGTCTAGTTCTGGTCACCTCACCTTAGGAAGGATGTGAGGGTCCTTGAGAGGGTGCAAAGGAGATTTACCAGAATGGTTCCAGGGATGAGGGGTTTTAGTTACAAGGTTAGGTTGGAGAAGCTGGGGTTGTTCTCCTTGGAGCAAAGGAGATTGAGGAGAGATTTGATTGAGGTGAACAAGATTATTACAGGTTTAGATAAGGTAGACAAAGAAAAAGTGTTCCCAGTAGCTGATGGTACAAGGACTCGGGGACACAGATTGAAGGTTTTGGGCAAGAGATGCAGGGATATGTGAGGAAGAACTTTTTCACACTGTGAATGGTAATGACCTGGAACTCTCTGCCTATGAAGGTGGTGGAAGCAGAGACGATGAATGATTTCAATAGGAAATAGGATAAGCACTTGAGGGAAATAAACTTGCAGGACTACAGGGATAGAGCTGGGGAAAGGGATTGATTGGCTAGCAGTACAGAGAGCTGGCATGGACTCAATGAGCCGAATGGCCTCCTTCTGCGCTATGACTCTGACCTCAACTAATTTTTGGATGGAAATGTTTCCCTGGCTTCCCTTGTTACTCCTTATTTTGTATTTGCAACCCTGAGTGTTTGAAGCCTTTGCTATAGGGAACAGTTTGCTTAAAATGTCCTCCCCCATTCCATTTGGATTCAGTAGCAATATGTCCAGCAGTTGCTTTATCTGAACTGTCTTAAAAAGGGAATAAAAAATAGCCATATGTGTACGCAAACATGTCTAAATTTAGGAAGTTAAAGTGGCAAGTAACATTCGCAACAGACAAGTGCCAGGCATTGACCATCTCCTGCAAGAGAGAATCAAACCATCCCCGCTTGATATTCAATGGCATTACCATCGCTGAATCCCCCACTATCAACATCCTGGGAGTTACCATTGACCAGAAACTGAACTGGACCAGCCACATAAATACTATGGCTACAAGAGCAGGTCAGAGGCTGGGGATTATGCAGCGAGTAACTCACCTCCTGATTCCCTAAAGCCTGTCCACCATCTGTAAGGCACATGTCAGAGTGTGATTGATCAACACCCCATCCACCACCTTCAACATTCACTCCCTCCAGCACTGATGCACAGTGACAGCAGTGTGTACCATCTACAAGATGCACTGCAGCAACTATCCAAGGCTCCTTTGACAGCACCTTCCAAACCTGCGACCTCTACCAACTAGGAGGACAAGGGCAGCAGATGCATGGGAACACCACCACCTGCAGGTTCCCCTCCAAGCCACACACCATCCTGACTTGGAACTATAAACGCTGTTCCTTCACAGCATCTGGGTCAAAATCCTGGAACTACCTCCCTAACAGCACTGTGGATGTACCTACATCACATGGACTGCAGTGGTTCAAGAAGGCAGCTCACCACCACCTTCTCGAGGGCAATTAGGAAATGGCAACACTGTCGAAAAGGCAGTATTGAGGAAGGACTGCACTATTGGAGGGGCAGTATTGAGGGAGTTCTGCACGGTCAGAGGGGCAGTACTGAGGGAGCGCTGCATTGTCAGAGGGGCAGTACTGAGGGAGCGCTGCAATGTCGGAGGGGTGGTAACTGAGGGAATGTTGCACTGTCAGAGAGGCAGTAACTGAGGGAGAAATGCAATGTCAGGGGTCAGTGCTGAGTAAAGGCATGCTCGGGTCTGCAAACGAAACCCAACCCGAGCCTGACCGAACCACATCCGACCCAGCCCGAATCCATTCATTTTTGCCCGCGCCCGACCCGATGCAACCACCGGAATGTTCAGTTAACCCAGCTTTCGTTTTTCACTTTTTAGTTTGTGCAGATAAGTAACAAAAACTGTAACTGGACTTGAAAGGTTGTTTAAAAAGTACATTAAGATTGGAGCCACGTACCGGAGGTGATGACAGAGTGTGTCCGACCCAACCCGAGCCTGAATGCTGGACCCGGAAGAGCGGACAGAACCTGACATATATCGCCGAGTCCCGTCGGGTTCGGGTCGGGTAGCCATGCTGTAGGGCTGAGGGAGTGCTGCACTGTCGGAGGGTCCTCACTGAAGGAGCGCTGGATTGTCAAAGGGGCAGCACTAAGGGAGCGCTGGACTGTCTGAGGGAGCACTGCACATTCAGAGAGTCAGTACTGAGGGAGTGCTGTACTGTCGGAGGGTCAGTACTGAGGGAGTGCTGCACTGCTGGAGGGTCAGTACTGAGGGAGTGCTGCACTGTCGGAGGGTCAGTACTGAGGGAGTGCTGCACTGCTGGAGGGTCAGTACTGAGGGAGTGCTGCACTGTCGGAGGGTCAGTACTGAGGGAGTGCTGCACTGTCGGAGGGTCAGTACTGAGTGAGCGCTGCACTGTCGGAGGGTCAGTACTGAGGGAGTGCTGCACTGTCGGAGGGTCAGTACTGAGGGAGTGCTGCACTGTCGGAGGGTCAGTACTGAGTGAGCGCTGCACTGTCGGAGGGTCAGTACTGAGGGAGCTCTGCACTGTCGGAGGGTCAGTACTGAGGGAGTGCTGCACTGTCGGAGGGTCAGTACTGAGTGAGTGCTGCACTGTCGGAGGGTCAGTACTGAGTGAGCTCTGCACTGTCGGAGGGTCAGTACTGAGGGAGCTTGTGTGGATTCCTGGTGATCCAGGTAGGGTTACGAAATCCTAATGTGTGAATGCAGCATGATCAGAATTATAGCACACGCCCCAGCTCATCCTGAGCTGCTCGGACCGGGACACAGTGAAGGGTCAGCGTCAATCAGGCCTACACTCTCTTAAACTGCATGCTTATTTTTTTAATTTTTTCTAATGCTGTCTTAATTAATGGAAAATCATATTTGCCCTTTTACTGTGGATGGGTTTGGTATTGGATTTAAATTGCATCTCTTCATCCATGCAACACTGCACTGCCTTTCTTAATTTACCTCTAATTTGAAAGCACTTGTTGCTGGCATCATGTTTGAGATGGGGTCAGAGGGTTAACATGCATTACAAGCTGCAGGTTCTACTGATTCGTATCCTCTCCAGTTCTGCGATGGTCTTAGGCTTTTAAAAACCTATTAAATAATAACGATGCAAGGTGCTGGATTGGATTTTTTTCTCTAGCTGCTCCCTAATTACTCAGGCACTGAATGGAGTTGATGGTTTTGTATTTGCTCCCTCTCTTCAGGGATCTGCTATTCCCTTTCCTCAGTCTGTATGTAGTGTTATACTAACTGCAGGTTTGTGAAGTTGCAGAGCTCATCCCAGAAAGAGTGGTGAATGATCAAAAGAAAATTGCAGATCCAACCACCAAATGCTCAGCTAAGAAAGCAAACAGGAAGCAGAGTGAAGCACCTGAATAATGCAGCTCACCTCCCCATCATTGATATATCAATCCAGTTCCATTCCATCTTCCCTTCACACACTACATGATAGCTGGATGCAGTGCACTACGATTGCGGGAGTCACTGTTTATTCAGAGTAAGGGTCACTCACTGTGTAACTCTACAGGATTTGGATTCTCTGTTGGCAAAGGAACAGCTTGAAAGGTAAATTTAACCGGCCCCAGTTGCCAGCACTGTCTTGTTTTTAAGCTTTGCCTCTCCCCATTCTGCAGTTACTAACAATAAAAATTTGCATTTATAAAGCGCCTTTAATGTAGTCAAACATCCCAAGGCGCTTTACGGGAGCATTATTCAAAAGATTTTAACACCAAGCCAGATGTGAAATGAGGGCAGATGACAAAAAGCTTGGTCAAAGAGGTAGGTTTTAAAGGAGCGTCTTAAAAGAGGAGAGATGGGTAGAGAAACAGAGGTTTAGGGAGAGAATTCCAAAGCTTAGGGCCTCAGCAGCTGAAGGCACTGCCTTTGATAGTGGTGCAATTAAAATCGGGGATGCATAACAGGCCAGAACAGGAGGAGCCCAGAGATCTTGAAGGGTTGTAGATGTGAAGAAGATTACAGAGCTAGGGAAGGGTGAGGCCTTGGAGGGATTTGGAAACCCTGATGAGAATTTTAAAATCGAGGTTTTGATTAATCAGGAGTCAGTGTAGGTCAACGGTCACAGGGGTGATAAGTAAATGGGATTTGATGTGAGTTAGGACACAGGCAGCAGAGGTTAGGATGAGTGGTGGTTGAAGGAGGTGGAAGGTGGGAGACCAGCCAGGAGTGCTTTGGAATAATAGTCTGGATGTAACAAAGGCATGAATGAGGGTTTCAGCAGCAGATAAGCTGAGGAAGGGGCAGAGTAGGATGAAGTTATGGAGGTGGAAGTAGGCAGTCTTGATGATGGAGCGGCTATGAGGTCAGAAGTTCATCTGGAGGTCAAATACGACGCCAAGGTTACAAACAGCCTGATTTAGTCTCAGAATGTTGCGAGGGAAAGGGATGGAGTCGTTCACTGGGGAACGGAGTTTGGAGTGGGGACTGAAAACAATGGTCTTCCCATTATTTAGTTGGAGGAAATTTCTGTTCATGCAGTACTGAATGACGAATAAGCAGTCTGCTAATTTAGAGAGAGGTAGTGGTGAGGTAGAGCTGGGTGTCGTCAATGTACATCTGCTGTTACCAGAGGTAACAGTGCGGGAGCAGGAAGAGAAGCCATTGCAAGTAATTCTCTCTCTCCAACTGCACAGATAAGAACAGAAGGTAGTTTTCCAGCTAAGCTCGATATCAGGGTTCCTGCAGGAAGTACATGCCCTTCCTGGCAGATTTAATCAAATCAATAACCTGACTCAAGTTCCTTTACCAAGGCACATCTGAACCTGAACATTGAGACAAAACGAGCAGTCCTGTCAAATCCATGTGTACATGTGGACTGAGCTCGATACCCAGAGTGAACATGGACTGAACTCAATACCCGGAGTCAACGTGGACTGAACTCGATACCCGGAGTAAACGTGGACTGAACTCGATACAAAGAACAAAGAAAATTACAGCACAGGAACAGGCCCTTCGGCCCTCCAAGACTGCGCCGATCCAGATCCTCTATCTAAACATGTCGCCTATTTTCTAAGGGTCTGTATCTCTTTGCTTCCTGCCCATTCATGTATCTGTCTCGATACATCTTAAAAGACGCTATCGTGCCCGCGTCTACCACCTCCGCTGGCAACTCGTTCCAGGCACCCACCACCCTCTGCGTAAAGAACTTTCCACGCATATCCCCCCTAAACTTTTCCCCTCTCACTTTGAACTCGTGACCCCTAGTAATTGAATCCCCCACTCTGGGAAAAAGCTTCTTGCTATCCACCCTGTCTATACCTCTCGATACCCGGAGTGAACGTGGACTGAACTCGATACCCGGAGTGAAGGTGGACTGACCTCAATACCCAGAGTGAACGTGGACTGAACTCAATACCCAGAGTGAACGTGGACTGAACTCAATACCCAGAGTGAACGTGGACTGAATTCGATACCCGGAGCGAACGTGGACTGAACTCGATACCCGGAGTGAATGTGGACTGACTTCAATTCCCAGAGTGAACGTGGACTGAACTTGATACCTGGAGTGAACGTGGAATGACCTCAATACCCAGAGTGAACGTGGACTGAACTCAATACCCGGAGCTAACGTGGACTGAACTCGATACCCGGAGTAAACATGGACTGAACTTGATACCCGGAGTGAACGTGGACTTAACTCGATACCCGGAGTGAACGTGGACTTAACGCAAAACCCGCAGTGAACCTTATAGCAAACTAAAAATTAGATATAAATAATATAATCTAGATTGTGATATGGCAGAGCAGGTTGTGTGTCTGGACTGCAGTATGTGGGACTTTGTGGACAGCGAGACTGTGCAGAGTGAACACATCTGCAGTAGGTGTCTGCATCTCATATCTCTCAGCTCAGGGTCTTGGAGTTGGAGTGTAAGTTGGAGAGACTTCGAAACATAAGGGAGGGGGAGCAGTATCCGGACAGATTGTTGCAGATTTCAGTCACACCTCATAGGGAGTTGCTGGTTCAGAATGGAGTTGGTGTGACCAATAGTGTGCAGAAAACGGGGAACCCAGGTGTGATAGAGAATGAGGATCTGCAGAAACTGATTCTGGCTGTGGAAGGGCAACCAGAACGTGGACCATGGCACTTTGGAGCAGGAGGCTGTCCAAAGTAAGGAGAAGAAGGACAGAAAGTGTAACATGGTAATTGTAGAGGATTCAATGGTTAGGGGGACAGATAGTATCCTTCATATGCAGGATTGACAGTTCCACATGGTACTTTGCCTTTCTGGTGCCAGAGTGAGGGACACTTTGAACTGGCTTGAAACGATATTGGAGAAGGACACCCAGCTCCCTCTGTACCACCGAGTTCTGCAATCTCTCTCCATTTAAATAGTATACAGCTTTTCTATTCCTGCCAAAGTGAACAAGTTCACATTTTCCCCACATTATACTCCATCTACCAAATTTTTTCCTACTCACTTAACCTATCTATAGCCTTTTGTAGACTCTTAACCACCTTTTGACAACTTACTTTCCTTCCTATCTTGGTGTCATCAGCGAATTTAGCTACCATACATTTGGTTCCTTCATCTATGTCATTGATATGGATTATAAATAGTTGAGGCCACAGCACTGATCCTTGTGATACTCTAGTTACAGCTTACCAACCCAAAAAAGACCCATTTATCCTTACTCTCTGCTTCCTGTTAGCTAACCAGTCATTTATCGATGCTAATGTATTACCCCCTCCACCGTGTGCTCTTGTGTAGTAATCTTTGATGTGGTACCTTATCAAATGCCTTTTGGAAATCCAAGTACACCACATCTACAGGTTCCCCTTTATCCACCTTGCTTGTTACTTCCTCAAAGAACTCTAATAAATTAGTTAAACACGATTTCCCTTTCACACAGCCATGTTGACTTTGTCTGATCCCATGGTCCTGCTATAACTTCCTTAATAATGAATTGTAGTAATTTCCCGATGACAGATGTTAGGCTAACTGGCCTATAGTTTCCTGCTTTCTGTCTCCCTCCTTTGTTGAATAAAGGTGTTACATTTGCTGAATGAAATCACTTCAGGGATAAGAAAGGATATAATGAGAGGTAAGACTTCATGGGTAGAATTAAGAAATAGAAGAAGGATTTAAAACTGTAGTGAGAGTGGTGTATTGGCCCCCTGGTAACAGCTGTGAAGTGGTAGATTGTATAAATGCAGAGATTAGACAAGCATGTAGTAAAGGCAGAGAGGTTTTAATGGGGAATTTTAACTTCATCCAGATTGGGATAAGCAGATTAGCATATGTCAGAAAGGTAGTGAATTTTTTGAGAGTCTCCAGGATAGTTTCCTGCAACACCATGTCTTAGATTCAACATGGGGGAAGACCATATTAGGTTTAGTAATTTGTAATGAGCCAGATTTAGCTCACAGCCTAACGGTGCGTGAACTTTTATCCAATAACGATCATAGTGTAGGTCAGATGGTTTCACAGGTCGGCGCAACATCGAGGGCCGAAGGGCCTGTACTGCGCTGTAATGTTCTAATTCTAAATAATATGATTAAGTTCAACATAATGTTTGAAAGGGATAAATGCAAAACAACTACTAAGATTCTAGATTTAGGTAAGGCCGATCTCAACAGGATGAAGCAGAGTCATAGAGTCATTGACAGCACAGAAGGAGGCCATTCGGCCCATCGAGTCCATGCCGGCTCTCCATGGAGCAATCCAGTCAGTCCCATTCCCCCACTCTATCCCCGTAGCCCTGCAAGTCTGTTTCTCTCAGGTGGCATTCAGTTTCCTTTTGGAATCATTGATCGTCTCCACTTCCACCACCCTCATGGGCAGTGAGTTCCAGGTCATTACCACTCGCTGCGTAAAAAAGTTCTTCCTCCCATTCCCACTGCATCTCTTGTCCCAAACCTTCAATCTGTGTCCCCTAGTCCATGTACCATCAGTTAATGGGAACAGTTTTCCTTGACTAACTTATCTAAGCCTGTCATAATCTTGTACACCTCTATCAAATCTCCCCCCAATCTCCTTTGCTCCAAGGAGAACAACCCCAGTTTCTCCAGCCTAACCTTGTAACTAAAATCCCTCATCCCTGGAACCATTCTGGTAAATCTCCTCTGCAGCCTCTCAAGGACCCTCACATCCTTCCTAAAGTGTGGGAACCAGAACTGGATGCAATTCTCTAGCTGAGGCTTAATCAGAGCTTCATAAAGGTTCAGCATAACTTCCCTGCTTTTGTACTCAATGCCTCTATTTATGAAGCCCAAGATCCTATTTGCTTTACTAACCACTCTCTCAATATGTCCTGCCACCTTCGAAGATCAATGCAGATGAACCCCCAGGTTCCTCTGTTCCTGCACACTCTTTACAACTGCGCCACTAAATATATATTGCCTTATCCTATCCCTTCTGCCAAAATGCATCACCTCACACTTGTCTGTATTAAATTCCATCAGCCACCAGTCTGACCATTCTGCTAGTCTGTCTATGTCCTGTTGCAGGCAGTTCATAGAATCTTCCCTGTTTGCCATTCCTCCACGTTTGGTATCGGCGCATTTTGGAATTCTACTCTATATTCCAAGATCGAAGTCATTTATGTATAGCAAAAAAGAGCAGTGGTCCCAGCACTGATCCTTGGGGAACATCACTCCAGTCTGAAAAACAACCATTTACCACGACTTGTCATTTTACATCCTTAAGCCAGTTTTATTTAACCCAGTTGGACACTGACCCTCCTATCCCATGAAATTCACAGTAAACTGGGCAGATCTGTTAATGGGTAAAATGTGATAAATAGCCAATTCATAACCCTAGGAGAAAAAGCTTTACTTGCCAAAAAATTCAGCCATGGACAACTAAAGAGGTAAGAGATAGCCCACTCCTGCCCCTAATTCATATGTTCGCATATAACATGAAACTAAAAGAAAAAGCATACAAAAATGTCAAAAATACTTCAGATCCTAGCAAATGGGAAAGGTACAAAGAACAGCAAACAGTGACATAACAGATAGGAAGAGCTACAAAAAGGGAGTTTGAAAAGAAACTTACAAGATAGATCAAAATCAACAAAACAAATTAGGGAAAAGAGAGTGACCGGGACAACGTGATTCCTTTGAAAACTGATTATGGTGATTCTGTCAATGAAAATAAGGAAATGGCGGACATGCTGCATATTACTTTGTGTCTGTATTTACAATGGAGGAAGTTGTCAGCATGCCAGACATTCCAAGGAAATTAATATTGAATCAGGAATGGGGACTCATCAAAATTAACGTAAGCGAAATAACAGTAATGGAGCAAATAATGGCACGAAAGGTGGTTTCCATCCCAGGGTTTTAAAGGAAGTAAGTGAGAGCATTGCAGATGCCAGAATTCTAATCTTCCAAAGCTCTCTCAATTTGGGAACCATTTCTTTAGTTTGGAAAATTGTGCTGGTCACTCTGCTGTTTAAGAAAATTTTCAGCTGATCAGAGAGAGCCAACATGGTTTGTAAAGAGTAGGTTATGCCTGACAAATCTGATTCAATTTTTTGAAGAGGTGTCTAAAGTCGTAGACTGGGAAATATCTATGGATGTTATTTATATGGATTTCCAGAAGGAGTTTGATAAACTCTGTCCGAAGAGACTGTTAGCTAAAGTTGAAGATAGATTGGAGAAGTTAGGACTGTTTTCCTTGAAGAGAAGGCTGAGAGGTGACTTTATTTATTTATTTAGAGATACAGCACTGAAACAGGCCCTTCGGCCGACCAAGTCTGTGCAGACCAACAACCACCCATTTATACTAACCCTACAGTTAATCCCATATTCCCTAACACCTACCTACACTAGGGGCAATTTACAGTGGCCAATTTACCTACCACCTGCAAGTCTTTGGCTGTGGGAGGAAACCGGAGCACCCGGCGAAAACCCACGCGGTCACAGGGAGAACATGCAAACTCCGCACAGGCAGTACCCAGAATTGAACCCGGGTCCCTGGAGCTGTGAGGCTAAAATCATGAGGGGTCTGGATGGAGTAGATAGAGAGAAACTGTTCCCACTCGTGAAAGGATCGAGAACGAGAGGGCACAGATTTAAAGTGATGGGCAAGAGAAGCAAAAACGACATGAAAAACCTTTCACGCAGCGAGTGGTTGAGGTCTGGAATGCGCTGCCAGAGAGTGTGGTGGAGGCAGGTTCAATTGAAGCATTCAAAAGGGAATTAGGCAAGTTATATGAAAAGAGTTACGGGGAGACGGTGGGGGAATGGCAGTAAGTGAATTGCTCTTTTGGAGAGCTGGTGTGGACACGATGGGCCGAATGGCCTCCTTCTGTGCTGTAACAATTCTGTGATTCTATGGGCCTCGTGGAATTGAAAGCAAATTATTGACGTGGTTTGGAAATTGGCTGAGCATCAGGCAGTAGAGATCATAGGAAATAGGAACAGGAGTAGGCCATTTGGCCCTTTGAGTCTGCTCCGCCATTCAAACAGATCATGGCTGATCCTCTACCTCTACGCCATTTTCTCTCACTATCCCCATATCTCTTGATGTCATCAGTATCCAGAAATCTGTTGATTTCTGTCTTGAACATGCTCAATGATTGAGCTTCCACAGCCCTCTGGGGTAGAGAATTGCACAGATTCACCACCCTCTGAGTAAAGAAATTCCTCCTCATCTCAGTCTTAAATGGCCTGCCCCTTATTCTGAGACTGTGTTCCCTGGTTCTAGACTCACCAGCCAGAGGAAACATCCTCTCCACATCTACCCTGTTACGCCCTGTAATAATTTTGTAAGTTTCAATAAGATCACCTCTCATTCTTTGAAACTCCAGAACAGGCCCAGTTTCTGCAATCTCTCCTCATAAAACAATCCTGCCATCCCAGGGATTCGTCTGGTGAATCTCCGTTGCACTCCCTCAATGGCAAGTATATCCTTCCTTAGATAAGGAGACCAAAACTGTACACAATACTCCAGGTATGGTCTCACCAAGGCTTTATACAATTTCAGCAAGATTTCTTTAATCCTGCACTCAAATCCCCTTGCGATGAAGGCCACATACCACTTGCCTTCCTAATTGTTTGCTGCACCTGCATACGAGCTTTTAGTGACTCATGAACAAGGACACCCGGGTCTCTTTGGACATCAACACTTCCCAACCTCTCATCATTTAGGAAACACTCTGTCTTTCTGTTTTTTCTACCAAAGTGGATCCCTTCACACTTATTCACATTATATTCCATCTGCCATGTTCTTGCCCATTCACTTAGCCTGTCCAAATCCCCTTGTAGCCTCCTTGCATCCTCCTCAGAACTTACATTCCCTCCTAGTTTTGTGTCAACAGCAAATTTGGAAATATTACATTTGGTCCCCATATCCAAATCATTTATGTAGTTGTAAACAACTGTGGCCCAAGCACTGATCCTTGTGGTACCCCACAGGTAACAGCCTGTCATCCTGAGAATGACCCATTTATTCCTACTTTCTGCTTTCTGTCCATTCGCTAATTTTCAATCCATTGCAGTATATTACCCCCAATCCCATGTGCTCTAATTTTGTTGACTAACCTCCTGTGTGGGACCTTATCAAAAGCTTTCTGAAAATCCAAATAGACCACATCCACTGGTTCTCTTTTATCTATTCTGCTAGTTACATCCTCAAAAAACTCCCAACAGGTTTGTCAAATCTGATTTCCCTTTCATAAATCCATGTTGACTCTGACTAATCATATCATTATTTTCCAAGTGTCCAGTTATCTCATCCTTTATAATAGATTCTAACATCTTCCCTACTACTGACGTCAAACTAACATGTCTATAGTCCTCTGTTTTCACTCTCACTCCCTTCTTAAATAGTGGGGTTACATTTGCTACTTTCCAATCAGCAGGAACCCTTCTAGAATCTATAGAATTTTGAAAGATAACCACCAACGCATCCACTATCTCTCTAGCCACCTCCTTCAATACTCTGCGATGTAGTTCATCTATTCCAGGGGATTTATCAACTTTCAATCTCATTAATTTTTCAAGTACTACCTCTTTATTGATAATTTCTTTTAGTTCCTCATTTTTACAAGTCCCTTGGTTCCCTAGTATTTCTGGGAGATTTTTTGTGTCTTCCTCCGTGAAGATAGACACAAAGTAATTGTTTAGTCTCTGCACCATTTCCTCATTCTCCATCACAAACTCTCCAGTCTCCGCCTGCAATGGACCCACACTCGTCCTTGCTAATCGTTTCCTTTTCACATACCTAGGGAAGCTTTTGCAGTTCAACTTTACGTTTCTCACTAGCTTGCATTCATAATCTCTTTTTCCTTTCTTTATCAGTTTCTTGATCCTCCTTTGTTGAACTCTAAATTGCTCCCAATCCTCGGGCTTACTACTTTTTCCGGCGTTCGCATAAGCCACTTCCTTTGATATAATGCAATCTTTAAATTCTTTTTATTCATTCGTGGGATGTAGGCGTCACTGGCTAGGCCAGCATTTATTGCCCATCCCTAATTGCCCTTGAGAAGGTGGTGGTGAGCTGCCTTCTTGAACCACTGCAGTCCATTTGGGGTAGGTACACCCACAGTGCTGTTAGGAAGGGAATTCCAGGATTTTGGCCCAGCAACAGTGAAGGAACGGCAATATAGTTCCAAGTCAGGATGGTGTGTGACTTGGAGGGGAACTTGCAGGTGGTCGTATTCCCATGCATTTGCTGCCCTTGTCCTTCTAGTTGGTAGAGGTTGCGGGTTTGGAAGGTGCTGTCTAAGGAGCCTTGCTGCGTTGCTGCAGTGCACCTTGTATATGATACACACTGCTGCCACTGTGCGTCGGTGGTGGAGGGAGTGAATGTTTGTGGATGGGGTGCCAATCAAGTGGGCTGCTTTGTCCTGGATGGCATCGAGCTTCTTGAGTGTTGTTTGAGCTGCACCCATCCAGGCAAGTGGAGAGTATTCCATCACACTCCTGACTTGTGCCTTGTAGATGGTGGACTGGCTTTGGGGAGTCAGAAGGTGAGTTACTCGCCTCAGGATTCCGAGCCTCTGACCTGCTGTTGTAGCCATGGTATTTATATGGCTACTCCAGTTCAGTTTCTGGTCAATGGTAGCCCCAAGGATGTTGATAATGGGGGATTCAGCGATGGTAATGCCATTGAATGTCTTTTGTCAGCCACAGTTGATTCACCTTTCCTGTCGGGCTTTTACGTCTTGGAGGAATGTATATTTGTTTTAAACCATGCAATACTTCTTTAAATACCAGCCATTGCCTGTCTACCGTCAAATCTTTGTATTTTCCCAATCCACCATAGCCAACCTGCCCCTCATACCTTCATAGCAGTTTCCTTTGTTCAGATTTAAGCACCTAGTTTCAGAATGAACTATATCATTTTCAAACTTAATGTAGAATTCTATCATATTGTGGTCACTATTTCCTAATAATAATGGGCAGGTACTCCAATTGGCAGAATATGACTAGTGGTATCCTGCCAAGACTCTGCATGAGGCCTGGACTATTCACCATATTTATTAACAACTTCGATGATGGGATAGAAAGCCACAAATCCAAATTTGCCTATGACAGAGAGATAGGCAGCATTGTAAGCAGTGTAGGTGGAAGTATAAAATTACAAAGAGATATTGATAGAGTAAGTGAATGAGCAAAACTGTGGCAAATGGATTTCTGTGTGGGTAAATGTGAGGTCATCCACTTTGAACCTAAAAAGGTTAGAACGGGGTACATTCTAAATGTTAACAAGCTCGAGACAGTGGCGGTCCAAGGAAACTTGGGATCATTGAAATGTCATGAACAGGTACAGAAAATAATCAAAAAGGCTGATGGAATGCTGGCCTTTATATCCAGAGGATTCGAATACAAGGGAGTCATGCTTCAGCTGTGCGGAGCCCTGATTAGAGCACACCTCGAGCACTGGGAGCAGTGTGTGTTTTCATGACCGACTCCTTGAGTGGGAATTGAGCCTCAAACTAGTCTGACACTCCAATGTAATGTAGAGAACTTCCAGAGGTGTCATCCTTTAAATGAGACATTATTCCGAGGCCTTGTGTCTCTGGTGGGTGTTAAATATCCCAGTGCTCTGTTCCATGGTCATTATTGCACTGCTGTTTGTGGGAGCTTGCTGCATATAAATTGGCTGCTGCATTCCCAAAATTACAATGGTGACTATACTTCAGAAAGTACATCATTGGCTGTCAAGTACTTTCGGACGTCATGAAGAGCGCTATATAAATGCAAGTCTTTTCTTTCTTGGCAACTCCTTAACTTGGTGTCCGATTAAACCTGCTCGCAGCCTAGTTCGTGAGGCTGCGCAGCAGGCCAGGCTGCAGGTGTAGAATGTAATAAACCAAATTGTGCAGACGTCAGTCCCTCTGCAACACAAACAAAGCCTGATGCTAATAAGAAGAGCAGAAATGTAATGACAAAAGCCTCCTGCTGTGTTGTTGTGTATTGGCAAGTTTCAAAAACCTATTGAGTTCTCGGACTGGTTTATCTAGCGTGAGATGAGAGATTTCCATCCTCTAATCATGTCCATTAGGAACAATGGAGCTGGTGATGTCCCTTTTTTTCTCATTATTATCAGGTATTCTAATGAGCACACTGATTATTGAACTGCGCAATAGTGACTGGTTTAGGGAAATAAATGAGTTCCATTGACTGCTGGACTAAAAAATTACAACCATTTAGATACCAGCACCAAATTCAGCTGTTCTTAAAGAGACACCGTACGGCTATTTAGTTTATTCTCCTCCTTTAAAATGCTCCTTAAAACCTACTTCTTTGACCAAGCATTTGGTCACTGGTCCTAATATCTCCTCATGCCAAATTTCGTTTGATAACACTCCTGTGAAGTCCCTAGGGATCGTTTGCTACATTGAAGGTGCATGAAAAAATACTGGCAGGCAAGATAAAGGAAAATCCCAAGGCGTTTTATAAGTATATTAAGGGCAAGAGGATAACCAAGGAAAGAGTAGGGCCCATGAGGGATCAAAGTGGCAATCTGTGTGTGGAGCCGGAGGATGTAGGTGAGGTTTTAAATGGTTATTTTTCATCTGTGTTCACTATGGAGAAGGACGATGTAGGTGTGGAGATCAGGGAGGGGGATTGTGATATACTTGAACATATTAGCATTGAAAGGGAGGAAGTATTAGCTGTTTTAGCGGGCTTTTCTTTGGCCTCCTTGTCTCGAGAGACAATGAGTAAGTTCCTAGAGGTGGTCAGTGGTTTGTGAAGCAGTGCCTGGAGTGGCTATAAAGGCCAATACTAGAGTGACAGACTCTTCCACAGGAGCTGCAGATAAAATTGGTTGTCGGGGCTGTTACACAGTTGGCTATATCCTTGCGCTTCTGTCTTTTTACCTGCCAACTGCTAAGTCTCTTCGACTCGCCACTCTTTAGCCCCGCCTTTATGGCTGTCTGCCAGCTCTGGTGATCACTGGCACCTGATTCCCACGACTTGTGATCAATGTCACAGGACTTCATGTCACGTTTGCAGACGTCTTTAAAGCGGAGACATGGATGGCCGGTGGGTCTGATACCAGTGACGAGCTCGCTGTACAATGTGTCCTTGGGGATCCTGCCATCTTCCATGCAGGTCATATGGCCAAGCCATCTCAAGCGCCACTGGCTCAGTAGGGTGTTTAAAGTAGCGGGCTTAAAAGTGGATTAATCCCCAGGCCCAGATGAGATGTATCCCAGGCTTATACGTGAGGCAACGGAGGAGATAGCAGGGGCTCTGACACAAATTTTCGAATTCTCTCTGGCCACCAGAGGACTGGAGGACAGCGAATGTGGTACCATTATTCAAGAAGGGTAGTCGGGATAAACCTTATAATTACAGGCCAGTGAGTCTAACATCAGTGGTAGGGAAACTATTGGAAAAAATTCTGAGGGACAGGATTAATCTTCACTTGGAGAGGCAGGGATTAATCAGGGATAGTCAGCATGGCTTTCTCAGGGGGAGATCATGTCTAATAAACTTGATTGAATTTTTTGAGGAGGTGACTAGATGTGCAGATGAGGGTAAAGCAGTTGATGTAGTCTACATGGACATCAGTCAGGCTTTTGATAAAGTCCTGCATGGGAGATTGGTTAAGAAGGTAAGAGCCCTTGGGATCCAGGGCAATTTGGATCTAAAATTGGCTTAGTGGCAGGAAACCGAGGGTGATGGTCGAGGGTTGTTTTTGCAAGTGGAAGCCTGTGACCAGTGGTGTACCACAGGGATCGGTGCTGGGACCCTTGCTGTTTGTTGTGTACATTAATGATTTAGACGTGAATATGGGAGGTATGATCAGTAAATTTGCAGATGACACGAAAATTGGTGGTGTTGCAAATAGGGGAATAGCCTTAGATTACAGGATGATATAGATGGGCTGGTAAGATGGGCAGAGCAGTGGCAAATGGAATTTTTAATCCTGAGAAGTGTGAGGTGATGCATTTTGGGAGGACTAACAAGGCAAGGGAATATACAATGGATGGTAGGACCCTAGGAAGTGCTGAGGGTCAGAGGGACCTTGGTGTACTTGTCCATAGATCACTGAAGGCAGCCACACAGGTGTATAAGGTGGTTAGGAAGGCTATGGCATACTTGCCTTTATTAGTCAAGGTAGAGAATATAAGAGCAGGGAGGTTATGATGGAGCTGTATAAAACGCTAGTTAGGCCACAGCTGGAGTACTGAGTACAGTTCTGGTCACCACACTATAGGAAGGATGTGATTGCACTGGAGAGGGTGCAGAGGAGATTCACCAGGATGTTACCTGGGCTGGAGCATTTCAGCTATGAAGAGAGACTGGATAGGCTAGGGTTGTTTTCCTTAGAGGAGAGAAGGCTGAGGGGGGACCTGATTGAGGTATGCAAAATTAAGGGGCTTAGATAAGGTAGATAGGAAGAAACTTTTTCCCTTAGCAGAGGGGTCAATAACCGGGGGCATAGATTTAAGCTAAGGGGCAGGAGGTTTAGAGGGGATTTGAGGAAATATTTTTTCACCCAGAGGGTGGTTGGAGTCTGGAAGACACTGCCTGGAGGGGTGGTAGAGGCAGGAACCCTCACAACATTTAAGTATTTAGATGAGCACTTGAAACACCATAGCATACAAGACTACCGGCCAAGTGCTGGAAAATGGGATTAGAATAGATAGGTGTATGATGGCTGGCACAGACACAATGGGCCGAAAGGCCTGTTTTTGTTTTGTATGACTCTATATGAATGCACAAAGTTGTTGTTGGGTGAGAATGTGACCGGCTCCACTGATTTGCCATTAGAAAGGCTTTCTCACACATTGCAGTGGTCTCAGGGAAGCATTAATCACACCATAAATACAAACAGAAAGTGCTGGAAACACTCAGGTCTGGCAGCTTCTGTGGAGAGAGAAACATGTTAACGGGCTGCATTTTAAAGCCCCTCTGCCATTGGGAACGTTGACACGGGGGCAATGATGATCGGTGCAGCAGAGGCCCACCAACAGCCTTGACGGCAGGCCCCGTGCCGATCTCGGCAGCGGTGAGGCCTCGTGGCAGCCACCCTGCCGCTTGGCGACAGGGCCCCCATTACAATAGGTAAACTAATTTACATACCTGATTTAATGGGGGTCCCATTGTCTCCTAAATCACCGCACCGTTCCGGGAAATGTGGCGCAACACATGTGGAGTAGGGGGTGGAGGATATTTTCTCTGCGCGGTGGGGAGGAGAGAGGTTAAAAAGATGAGGATTGGTCGGGGAGGTGGTGGTGATGGGAAGGGGTAAAAGGGTAAAGTTGCTGAACTTTGGATGGTGGAAAGGGCAAATTCTCAGTCGTCACATTCTTGGGGGGAAAGGGCACGAATAGCCAGAAATGCCATTGTGGGGAGCTGGGAAAATGTATTCAAAGATCATGTAATTCTGTTTTGGTGCAATGTAACTTACCTGGCCCTTTAATGTTTTAAATATGCATTAAGGGCTGTAAGCCCTTTAAAAATGGTGTTAGCGCCTGCGCATTGGCGCCGGACGCCATTGCCTGCGACGGCTTGCCCGTTCCCTCCATATTATCACGGGGGGCGGGCGCCGCAGCAATTCGAATGAGCTGTCGCGTTTGAAATCATGGCGACATCGTGATGTGGTGTCCATGCAGGCAGGGCGCATTTTTTTAATGCCCAACGCCTACTTCAGCGGCGGACTCTTAAAATGCAGCCCAATGTTTCAGGTCTGTGACTTTTCATCAGACCCATTGGCAGCAGATTGTCCTCGGCCAAAAACTAGATCACATCCTGAAACTAACCAGTCACAACCATGTGAGTCTGTAATAGAGCTAGGGCAATATTTTCACAATATACACACAATATACTCAATGTTTCATAGAATAACTCACAGTGTCATTTAGCAGCTTCACATGTGGCACTTGTAGCAGAACCTGTCTCTCAAGAATTGGCCTTCACAGTCATCAACAAAGGTACACCAAGAGAAGACGCCCCACCTAAATGGATTGTTTGCTGCATGTCCATCATCTTTCATAGATGGAAGGTTGCCAACCAATATATCATAGAAACTTAGAGGACAGAAGGAGGCCATTCAGCCTGTTGTGCCTGTGCTGGCTCTTTGAAAGAGCAGTCATGCTTCATCCCCACTTTTTGTCCTTAATCCTGTACGTTTCTCATCTTCAAGTTCCTGTCCAACCCCTTTTTAGAATTATTGATGAAATCAGCTTCCAGATCCCAACAACTCTCTGTGTGAAAGAGCAGGTTAAAGTTACGCAGCTCAGTAGCTTGCTTATTCGACCTGCACCTTGGGAGGCCCCCCCTCATCCCAAATAAGCAGGAGGTAGCTCTGTCCATCAACCACAATCTCCTCCTTAAAGCTACCAGCTTCAGGGGACTCCACAATATATTCACAAAATACACACACTATATACACATGGGAAGTAGGGACAGTGAGTGTACATTAGATCATTCCCCACTCTCCAGATTCTCCTGGGCAGGCTTCCATTCTCCAGCAAGTTTGCTTCCAGATCACTGGAACCCTCAATTTTCACTGTCTCTGTACCTTCTCTTCAACCTGGATCGTGGGGATTCTCCCAGTCCCAGCAGACCTGCTTGATCCCTGGATCCCTGGGATTCTCCCAGTCCTAGCAGACCTGCTGTCTCCCTGAGACCCCAAGAATTCTCCTGGCACTGAGCGATGAAGTTATCAGTTTGAGTTGCCGAGCTGTGCGCTGCTACAGAAATGTTTTTGCTGTTTGTCTTGTGTGGAGACAATTGGCCGACAGCTTACACAGCTCAGGGAATGAGGCATTATGCTAATGAGCATGGTATTTGCATAACCCTAATTAGGTAATTACTAATCCGTTTGCTAGGAGATCAAGTATGTATGGAGATGTATATTGTTATCATTCGCTGTTCACTGGCTGCCTTTACTAATCAGACTCAAGGACCCAGCTCCTTCTATTGGTGAACAGTCATTTTTTGGGAGGGGTCAGGGGGTGAGAGGAGAGTAAGTGGACCAATGAGGTCTGGGTTCTTTACAGCAGTGTTGGCCATGCCTGAAATTGACCCATTAAGTAAAGACCCTCAGGCTGAAGGAGACCATGTTTTACAGTCTCTGTTCTCACCTCCTTCCTGGGGTCCTGGTGACATATGTTTGCACGGACTCTACACACCCACTGGTACCTTGTCCAAGTGAGCCTCAGACATCAATGATTTGGATACAGGAGTAGAGGGAACGATGCCCAAATTTGAAGACGGCACAAAAATAAGAGACATAGTAAATCAGTCTGAGGACAAAATGAAGCTGCAAGGAGATATTAATGGGACTCTAGAATGGGAAAAGAGTGTGTCAGGCAGAACTCAATGTTAGTAAATGTGAGTTGTTACAGTTCAATTTAAGAATGTGTAATAATTATAGTTTGAAAGGGGAAATGCTGGGTGAAGTGGCAAAGCGGAAAGATTTGGAGATTCAGATTCATAAAACATTAAAAGCAGCATTTGAAATTGACATGGCCATAAAAAATTTTAACAGATACTGGGTCGATGCCAAAGGGTGCAGAATAAAAGAATGGAGATGTAATGGTGAATCCATATAATATCTCAGATTACAGTTGGAGACTGTGTACACTAGAGGAAGGCTGTTGATGCAACAGAAAGGGAACGGAACAAATTCACCGGGATACTTCCTGAGGAAGTGCAACTGCAAAGAAAGACTTGGAAAACTGGAGCAGTTTTGGGGAGAACAGAGGAGATTAAAAAGTAATTTGATGAAGATGTTTAAAATGACGAAGGGATGGTACAGAGGAGATAGAAACAGACTGTTTCCAATGTTCCAGGAAGAGAGGACATGGATATAAAATAAACTGTAAGAGATTTAGGACAGAGAGCAGGAGAAACTCTAACAGAGGGTTGTGATGCTGTGGAATTCACTCCCAGAGTTAGTGCTTGAAGCAGAGACCATGTCTACATTTATCAACAGATCAGACAGGTGGGTGAGGGAAACGGGGATAAAGGGATATGGGAACAGGGTGGGTACATGGAACAATATGGGATTGGGATTAGGATTGGGTCAGACTGGTTGGCCCAAGTACCTTGCTTGCTTGTTATAATTTCTATGAGTGAATACTTATGGTGCCGGCCAGTATTTAACAGTGGTGGGCAGTTCCTCGTCCTGACCACTAACTAGTTGTGAAATTGTCTGTATGAACAGAAGGAAAGTACAGGATTGGAGTTGGATTTGATCCCAACCACATCAACCAAAGTCAAAAACCCTGCGACACTCACTGTCTGCTGACATTGGAAGCTCAGACACTTGAGAATTCTTGAGGGGTGAGAGACATAGTCTTCACAGGAGGGGTGTGGGGGCCAGGGGGTGTGGAATGAAAACTTTGTGCCAAATCTTGAGCTGCAAAACAAAACTGAAGGGGGGTGGGATATCACATTCTGTCAGAGAGTGTCTCCCAGTGCAATGAAGGGAATAGTAACAGTGTGGATAGAAAGTGAACACATCCTGTGGGCTGGCCTGGGTCTGTAGATAGTCTGGGTCGAGAGGATAGATGAGGATTGGAAGATTCCAACTGTCTGATCTGCAACTAAATGCAAGCACCTTTCTAAAGAAAACTGACTGAGATGGAGCCACGCAGGCCTCGGTTTGGGTTGAATGAGGGGCTGGTACGTGACCTTGAAATGGATGAAAGGGTAAGGAAAGCTCAGGAGGCATGTTTAATTCATAGTCATCCCACCCAATGATCACCTCTGTTTGGCACAGGTAACCCTTAAAATTCCCTCTCACCAGCTCTCAGTGCAGACCCAGAATTAGATACAGAGTAAAGCCCCCTCTGCACTATCCCCATCAAACACTCCCAGGACAGGTACAGCATGGGGTTAGATACAGAGTAAAGCTGCAAAGAAGAGGAAAAAAAATGGGCTTAGATACAGAGTAAAGCTCCCTCTGCACTATCCCCATCAAACACTCCCAGGACAGGTACAGGGGTAAATCAGGATCACTAACTGTAACTCCTGGTCCCCACTCCGACCATGGTGCCAGGTTGAGATTTTGAAAACCGCACAAGCCCCCATTTCAGCCTGGGTCTCTCCTAAAACAAAAAGAAAAAAAAAAACGGGGTTAGATACAGAATAAAGCTCCCTCTACACTGTACTGGAGGGAAAAAAGGTTAGAAAAAAGAAAAAAACGGGTTAGATACAGAGTAAAGCTCCCTGAGTTGGTTAGGTAGGTGGCAGTGTTGTCACTGGACGAGTAATCCAGAGGCCCAGGCTAATGCCCTGGGGACATGGGTACAAATCCCACCATGGCAGCTGGTGGAATTTAAAAATTCGATTAATAAAAATCTGAAATTTTTATTCCACCTGCCAAGAATGAGGCTTATTAATTTTTTCATATGAACATTGATTTTAAACTTGCTGGAAAGAAGAGAAGGCCTGTTGCAAGGGCTGCCAGACATTTAGCTGAAAAACATTTGCATACTAACAGACAGTGCTTGTGGACACAAAAGGACCATTCCCTGACACATTCAACCCACAATGGATTTTGATCACCAGACGTTGAAGGTGGAAGGAAGCACATCCCAGAGACTGCTAAGATGATACAACCCACAAAAGCCAGGACTGGTTAAACCAGCTGGTCACATGACTAACTGGCTGGTTCAGGGTTTTTTGAACGAGCCACAGAGTTTTTGAACTCAGAAAGACTGTTTGCTCCTGGAGTGTGAAGACCTCTCCTGTCTGCTCCCATCTCTTTCTCACAAGCCTCTGGACCCACTGAGGACACATGAACCGCAAGAGAGAAAAGTCTCCTATATTAAACAAGGTTGAAGAAGAATAATGGGCCCCAACAAAAGCAAGACCTACTGACAATCAAGGACTTGACAGCGAGCTCGAAGAACAGTAATCAAAATCATCTTCAGATATTGCCTCGAACCTTTCCACTTTATTTATTCCGCACTTTTCTGTCTCTATCTGCATGTGTGTATTGCATATGCATGTTAGAGTGGGCGCGCCACGTATCCATCGGCGTTAACCGATTTAGAGTTTAAGTTTAATAAAGTTCTACCTTTTTTCTTTAAACCTAAGAAAACTTGCTTGGCTAGTTTCTTTACCTGATAATTGGAAGTTAGTGAACAAGGATTCACGAAGGGGGAGCTAAAAAAAACGGTGTGTTTAAAATTAAACCCTGTTACGGTAAGACCAGGTGAAGGCTGAGAGGGAACCCAAGACCCCTTTCTCACGTGGTCGTGACACTAGACTCAGTAATGGTGCCATGAAACTATTATCGATTGTAATAAAAACCCATCTGATTCACTAATGTCTTTTAGGGAAGGAAATCTGCCGTCCTTACCTGGTCTGGCCGACATGTGACTCCAGACCCACAGCAATGTGGTTGACTCTTATGGCCTAGCAAGCCACTCAGTTCAAGGGGCAATTAGGGATGGACAACAAATGCTGGCCTTGCCAGTGATGCCCACATCCCATGAAAGAATAAAAAATAATTGAGGTGGAGTATCAGACAAGGCTGAATGCTGTGTTGAGGTGAGGGGGTAAGTGGGTACTGTGTTGAGGTAAGAGTTGATCTGAACTTTCCCATGTTGTTACCACTGATTCTGACTGTCCTACTCTCTCTCTCTTACAGATGTGGAAGAAATCTATGAGTTTGTGATTGTGTCGCTAAGTGGACAAACGTGGCATTTTGAGGCTTCGAATTCTGATGAGAGAGAATCATGGGTGCTGGCGATTGAGAGTCAGATCTTTGCCAGCCTACAATCATGTGAAAGCAGTAAAAACAAGGTATGCCCATGCCCGAGAGATGCAAAAGCTCACCTTTGAGCTTGGTGTGAGGGAAATTGTGACCAGACTGAGATCACTGGGCGCTGGGACCTCAGGTACACGAAGGGGATCTTGTGCCTCAATGGAAAGTTGCTGCAGTGCATCTTGTAGATGGTACACACTGCTGCCACTGTGCGTCGGTGATGAAGGAAGTGAATGTTTAAGGTGTTGGATAGGGTGCCACTCAAGTGGGCTGCTTTGTCCTGGATGGTGTCGAGCTTCTTGAGTGTTGTTGGGGCTGCACCCATCCAGGCAAGTGCCCTGTAGATAGTGGACAGGCTTTGGGAAGTCAGGAGGTTAGTTACTCGCTACAGAATTGTCAACTTTTCACCTGCTGTTGTAGCCACAGTATTTATGTGGCTGGCCCAGTTCAGTTTCTGGTCAATGGTAACCCCCAGGATGTTGATAGTGGGGGATCCAGCGATGGTAATGCCATTGAATGACATGGGGAGATGGTTAGATTCTCTCTTGTTGGAGCCCGTCCTTGCCCAGCACTTGTGTGGTATGAGTGTTACTTGCCACTTATCAACCCAGGTCTGAATGTTGTCCAGTTCTTGCTGCATATGGGTACGGACTGCTTCAATATCTGAGGAATCGTGAATGATGCTGAACATAGTACAATCATGAACGAACATCCCCACTTCTGACCTCATGATTGAAGGAAGGTCATTGATGAAGCAGCTGAAAATGGTTGGGCCTAGTACACTACCCTGAGGAACTCCTGCAGTGATGTCCTGGGACTGAGATGATTGACCTCCAACAACCACAACCATCTTCCTTTGCGCTATGTATGACTCCAACCAGTGGAGAATTTTCCCCCTGATTTCCATTGACTCCAGTTTTGCTAGTGCTCCTTGATGAAATACCCGGTCAAATGCTGCCTTGGTCTCAAGGACAGTCACCCTCACCTCACCTCTGGAGTTCAGCTGTTTTGTCCACATTTGGATCAAAACTGTGATGAGGTCAGGAGCTGAGTGGCCCTGGCGGAACCCAAACTGAGCGTCACTGACCAAGTTATTGCTGTGTAACTGCTGCTTGACAGCACTGTCGACGACACTTTCCATCACTTTACTGATGCTCAAGGGGCAGTAATTGGCCGGGTTGGATTTGTCCTACTTTTTGTGTACCTGGGCAATTTTCCACATTGCAGGGTAGATGCCAGTGTTGTAGCTATACTGGAAGAGCTTGGTTAGGGGCATGGCAAGTTCTGGAGCACAGGTCTTCAGTACTATTGCCGGAATATTGTCAGGGCCCATAGCCTTTGCAGTATCCAGTGCCTTCGGTCGTTTCTTGATATCACGTGGAGTAAATCGGATTGGCTGAAGACTGGTGTCTGTGATGCTGGGGACCTCAGGAGGAGGCTGAGATGGATCATCAATTCGGCACATCTGGCTGAAGATGGGATGCAATTGCGTGAGCCTTGAATTTTGCACTGATGTGCTGGGCTCCCCCATCATTGAAGATGGGATTATTTGTGAAGCCTCCTCTTCCTGTTAGTTGTTTAATGGTCCACCACCATTCACAACTGGATGCGGCAGGACTGCAGTGTTTAGATCTGATCCGTCGGTTGTGGGAACGCTTCGCATAGTCCATTGCATGCTGATTATGCTGTTTGGCACGCAGATAGTTCTGTGTTGTAGCGTCCCCAGGTTGACACCTCATTTTGAGGTATGCCTGGTGCTGCTCCTGGCATGCCCTCCTACACTCTTCATTGAACCAGGGATGGTCTCCTGGCTTGATGGTAAGGGTAGAGTGGGGGATATGCCGGGCCATGAGGTTACAGATTATGGTTGAGTACAATTCTGCTGCTGCTGATGGCCCACAGCGCCTCATGGATACCCAGTTTTTAGTTGCTGGATCTGTTTGAAATCTATCCTATTTAGCACGGTGGTAGTGGCAAACAACACGATAGTGAGTATCCTCAATGTGAAGATGGAACTTTGTCTCCACAACGACTGTACGGTGGTCACTCCTACCAATACTGTCATTGACAGATGCATTTGCGACAGTTAATTACCCGCTAATGGAGATTACCTGGTAATTGTCCTTTACTCAGAATCACAGAATTGTTACATCACCGAAGGAGGCTACTCGGCCCATCATGTCGGCACCGGCTTTCCGACTGAGCAATTCACCCAGTGCCATTCCCCTGCCTTCTCTCTGTAACCCTGCACAATCTTCCTTTTCATATAACTGTCTAATTCCCTTTTGAATGCTTCAATTGAACCTGCCTCCACCACGTTCTCGGGCAGCGTATTCCAGACCTTAACCACTCGCTGCGTGAAAAAGTTTTTCCTCATGTCACTTTTGCTTCTCTTACCAAATACTTGAAATCTGTGCCCCCTCGTTCTCGATCCTTTCACGAGTGGGAACAGTTTCTCTCTATCTAGTCTGTCCAGACCCCTCAGCCTTCTCCAACGAGAACTGTCCCAACTTCTCCAGTCTATATTCATAAATGAAGTTCCTCATCCCTGGAATTATTCTCGTGAATTTTTTCTGCAGTGTCTCCAATGCCTTCACACCTTTCCTAAAATACAGCTTCCAGAACTGGACACAGTATTCCAACTGAAGCGGAACCTGTAATGGAGATTACCCAGTTTGTGTTTACTGTCTCCTTCCAGTACACAACAAGGCTGAGCTATCTGAATGAATTGCATTCTCTCTTTCTGGCAGCTGCTGCCTCCTGTCTGTCAGGCACCAGTCTGGGCCTGGCCTGAGTACAGCATATTAGCAAGCCGTATTATTACAGGTGACAGCCCCCTGATGTACAGAGGTCTGTGTCAGGCAGCGATAAAGAGTTTAATTTTAATATTCTTTTAATCAAGCAGCCACGGCTGTTGTGAGAGGAATGAACAAAGTCAATCACGACAAAATGCTGCCTGTGCTGAAATCCCAGCAACTCACATTCAAAATTAGATGCAAGAAAGGGGATCCATTTCACCCAAATAGAAGGACAAGTGGTGGAATCAATTAGCTGGGAAGGACATTGTAAATGGTATGAGACAATTAGATTTGTTTCTGAAGAGAGAATGCATTGAGGGATGGGTAAGTGGCTGGGGTTGAGGGATATGGGGAGAGGGTGGGATTGAGGGATATGGGGAGAGGGTGGGATTGAGGGATATGGGGAGATGGTGGGATTGAGGGATATGTGGAGAGGGTGGGATTGATGGATATGGGGAGAGGGTGGGATTGAGGGATATGGGGTGAGGGTATGGTTGAGGGATATGGGGAGAGGATGGAGTTGAGGGATATGGGGAGAGGGTGGGATTGAGGGATATGGCGTGAGGGTGGAGTTGAAGGATATGGGGAGAGGGTAGGGTTGAGGGATATAGGGAGAGGGTGGGGTTGAGGGATGTGTGGAGGGTGGGATTGAGAGAGATGAGGAGTGGATGGGATTGAGGGATATGAGGAGAGGGTGGGATTGAGGGCTATGAGGAGAGGGTGGGGTTGAGGGATATGGGGAGAAATTGGGGTTGAAGGGTATGGGGAGAGGGTGGGATTGAGGGATATGGGGAGAGGTTGGGGTTGAAGGGTATGGGGAGAGGTTGGGGTTGAGGGACATGGGGAAAGGTTGGGTTGAGGGATATGGGGAGAGGGTGGGATTGAGGGATATGGGGAGAGGTTGGGGTTGAAGGGTATGGGGAGAGGGTGGGGTTGAGGGATATGGGGAGAGGGTGGGATTGAGGGATATGGGGAGAGGTTGGGGTTGAAGGGTATGGGGACAGGGTGGGATTGAGGGATATGGGGAGAGGTTGGGGTTGAAGGGTATGGGGAGAGGTTGGGGTTGAAGGGTATGGGGACAGGGTGGGATTGAGGGATATGGGGAGAGGTTGGGGTTGAAGGGTATGGGGAGAGATTGGGGTTGAGGGATATGGGGAGAGGGTGGGATTGAGGGATATGGGGAGAGGTTGGGGTTGAAGGGTATGGGGACAGGGTGGGATTGAGGGATATGGGGAGAGGTTGGGGTTGAAGGGTATGGGGAGAGGTTGGGGTTGAGGGATATGGGGAGAGGTTGGGGTTGAAGGGTATGGGGAGAGGTTAGGGTTGAAGGGTATGGGGAGAGGTTGGGGTTGAGGGATATGGGGAGAGGGTGGGATTGAGGGATATGGGGAGAGGTTGGGGTTGAAGGATATGGGGAGAGGTTGGGGTTGAAGGGTATGGGGACAGGGTGGGATTGAGGGATATGGGGAGAGGTTGGGGTTGAAGGATATGGGGAGAGGTTGGGGTTGAAGGATATGGGGAGAGGGTGGGATTGAGGGATATGGGGAGAGGTTGTGGTTGAGGGATATGGGGAGAGGTTGGGGTTGAAGGATATGGGGAGAGGGTGGGATTGAGTGATATGGGGAGAGGTTGTGGTTGAGGGATATGGGGAGAGGGTGGGATTGAGGGATATGGGGAGAGGTTGTGGTTGAGGGATATGGGGAGAGGTTGGGGTTGAAGGGTATGGTGAGAGGTTGGGGTTGAAGGGTATGGGGAGAGGTTGGGGTTGAAGGGTATGGGGAGAGGTTGGGGATGAAGGGTATGGGGAGAGGTTGGGGATGAAGGGTATGGGGAGAGGGTGGGATTGAGGGATATGGGGAGAGGTTGTGGTTGAGGGATATGGGGAGAGATTGGGGTTGAGGGATATGGGGAGAGGGTGGGATTGAGGGATATGGGGAGAGGTTGTGGTTGAGGGATATGGGGAGAGGTTGGGGTTGAAGGGTATGGTGAGAGGTTGGGGTTGAAGGGTATGGGGAGAGGTTGGGGTTGAAGGGTATGGGGAGAGGTTGGGGATGAAGGGTATGGGGAGAGGGTGGGATTGAGGGATATGGGGAGAGGTTGGGGTTGAAGGGTATGGGGAGAGGTTGGGGTTGAAGGGTATGGGGAGAGGTTGGGGTTGAAGGGTATGGGGAGAGGTTGGGGATGAAGGGTATGGGGAGAGGGTGGGATTGAGGGATATGGGGAGAGGGTGGGATTGAGGGATATGGGGAGAGGTTGGGGTTGAAGGGTATGGGGAGAGGTTGGGGTTGAGGGATATGGGGAGAAGGTGGGATTGAGGGATATGGGGAGAGGTTGGGGTTGAAGGGTATGGGGACAGGGTGGGATTGAGGGATATGGGGAGAGGTTGGGGTTGAAGGGTATGGGGAGAGGTTGGGGTTGAAGGATATGGGGAGAGGGTGGGATTGAGGGATATGGGGAGAGGTTGGGGTTGAGGGATATGGGGAGAGGGTGGGATTGAGGGATATGGGGAGAGGTTGGGGTTGAAGGGTATGGGGAGAGGTTAGGGTTGAAGGGTATGGGGAGAGGTTAGGGTTGAAGGGTATGGGGAGAGGTTGGGCTTGAGGGATATGGGGAGAGGGTGGGTTGAGGGATATGGGGAGAGGTTGGGGTTGAAGGGTATGGGGAGAGGTTGGGGTTGAAGGATATGGGGAGAGGGTGGGATTGAGGGATATGGGGAGAGGTTGGGTTTGAAGGGTATGGGGAGAGGTTGGGGTTGAGGGATATGGGGAGAGGGTGGGATTGAGGGATATGGGGAGAGGTTGGGGTTGAAGGGTATGGGGACAGGGTGGGATTGAGGGATATGGGGAGAGATTGGGGTTGAAGGATATGGGGAGAGGGTGGGATTGAGGGATATGGGGAGAGGTTGGGGTTGAAGAGTATGGGGAGAGGTTGGGGTTGAAGGGTATGGGGAGAGGTTGGGGATGAAGGGTATGGGGAGAGGTTGGGGTTGAGGGATATGGGGAGAGGGTGGGATTGAGGGATATGGGGAGAGGTTGGGGTTGAAGGGTATGGGGAGAGGGTGGGATTGAGGGATATGGGGAGAGGGTGGGATTGAGTGATATGGGGAGAGGTTGGGGTTGAAGGATATGGGGAGAGGTTGGGGTTGAGGGATTTGGGGAGAGGGTGGGATTGAGGGATATGGGGAGAGGTTGGGGTTGAAGGGTATGGGGAGAGGGTGGGATTGAGGGATATGGGGAGAGGTTGGGGTTGAAGGGTATGGGGACAGGGTGGGATTGAGGGATATGGGGAGAGGTTGGGGTTGAAGGATATGGGGAGAGGGTGGGATTGAGGGATATGGGGAGAGGTTGGGGTTGAAGGGTATGGGGAGAGGTTGGGGTTGAAGGGTATGGGGAGAGGTTAGGGTTGAGTGATATGGGGAGAGGTTGGGGTTGAAGGGTATGGGGAGAGGTTGGGGTTGAGGGATATGGGGAGAGGTTGGGGTTGAAGGATATGGGGAGAGGTTGGGGTTGAAGGGTATGGGGAGAGGTTAGGGTTGAAGGGTATGGGGAGAGGTTGGGGTTGAGGGATATGGGGAGAGGGTGGGATTGAGGGATATGGGGAGAGGTTGGGGTTGAAGGGTATGGGGAGAGGTTAGGGTTGAAGGGTATGGGGAGAGGTTGGGGTTGAAGGGTATGGGGAGAGGGTGGGATTGAGGGATATGGGGAGAGGTTGGGGTTGAAGGATATGGGGAGAGGTTGGGGTTGAAGGATATGGGGAGAGGGTGGGATTGAGGGATATGGGGAGAGGTTGGGGTTGAGGGATATGGGGAGAGGTTGGGGTTGAAGGATATGGGGAGAGGGTGGGATTGAGGGATATGGGGAGAGGTTGGGGTTGAAGGGTATGGGGAGAGGTTGGGGTTGAAGGGTATGGGGAGAGGTATGGGGAGAGGTTGGGATTGAGGGATATGGGGAGAGGGTAGAATCATAGAATCATGGAAAGTTTACAGCACAGAAAGAGGCCAATTGACCCATCGTATCTCTGCCGGCCAAAAAAACGATCCACCCATTCTAATCCCACCTTCCGGCATTTGGTCCATAGCCCTGCAAATTACGGCACTTGAGTTGCATATCCAAACTCCCTTTGAATGAGTTGATGGTCTCTGCCTCAACTACCCTTGCAGGCAGTGAGTACCAGACCATCACCACCCTCTGGGTGAAAAACCTTTCTTCACCTGCGCTCTAATCTTTCCATCAATAAACTTATGCCCCCTCGTCACTCACCTCTCCACTCTATCCAGGCCCCTCAAAATTTTGTACATTTCAATCTGATCTCCCCTCAGCCTTCTCTGTTCCAAGGAGAACAACCCCAGCCGATCCAAATCTTTCCTCATAGCTGCATTTTTCTAGTCCTGGCAACATCCGCATTAAATCTCCTCTGTACCCTCTTCAGTGCAATTACATCCTTTCTGTCATGAGGTGACCAGAACTGCACTCAGTACTCAAGTTGTGGCGTAACCAATGAGTTATACAGTTCCAGCATAACCTCCCTGCTCTTGTATTCTATACCTCAGCTAATAAAGGAAAGGATTCCATATGCCTTCTTAACCACCGTATCGACCTGTCCTGCTACCTTCAGAGATCTGTGGACATTCACTCCAAGGTCCCTCACTTCCTCTACACTTCTCAGTATTCTCCCATTAATTGTGTATTTCTCTGCCTTGTTTGACCTCCCCAAATGCATCACCTCACACTTCTCCAGGTTGAATTCCATTTGCCACTTTTCTGCTCATCTGACCAGACCATCAATATCTTCCTGCAGCCTATAGCTATTCTGCTCGCTATCCTCCTTGCTATCTACCACACGGCCAATCTTTGTGTCGTCTGCAAACTTCTTGATCTTGCCCCCTACATTTACGTCCAAATTGTTAATATACACCACAAAAAGCAGGGGACCCAGTACTGAGCCCTGTGGAACGCCACTGGAATCAGCCCTCCAGTCGCTAAAACAGCTGTCAACAATTACCCTTTGTTTCCTGCCACTGAGCCAATTTTCTATCCACCTTGCTGCATTTCCCTGGATCCCATGGGATTTTATTTTTTTAACCAGTCTGCCATGTGGAACCTTGTCAAAAGCCTTGCTAAAATCCATGTAGACCACATCAACTGCACTACCCTCATCTATCCTCCTTGTTACTTCTTCAAAAAATTTGATCAAGTTGGTCAGACAAGATCTTCCCTCAAATCCATGCTGACTATCCTTGATTAATCCATACTTTTCGAAATGACAGTTTATCCTGTCTCTCAGAATAGATTCCAATAATTTGCCCACTACTGAGGTTAGACTAGCCTGTAATTATTTGGACTATTCCTCACTGCTTTTTTAAACAAAGGTATAACGTTAGCAGTTCTCCAATCCTCTCGCACCACACCTGGATCTAGTGAGGACTGGAAAATGATGATCATACCTTTCAATATTTCCTCCCTGGCTTCTTTTAACAGCCTGGGGTACATTTCCTCCAGCCGTGGTCATTTTTCCACTTTCAAGGGTGCTAATCCTATTAATACTTCCTCTCTCTCTATGTTTATTACATCCAATACTTCACACTCCTCTTTAACTACAACATTTGCATCGTCCCCCTCTTTTGTGAAGACAGATGCAAGTATTCATTAAGAACCATACCAACATCTTCCGCCCCTATGCATAAAGCATCTTTGGGTTCACATTGATTTTGCTTGCCAATATTCTTTCATGCCCTCTCTTTGCTTTCCCAATTTCCTTTTTGATTTCACCCCTCCACTTTCTGTACTGCTCTCGGCTTTCTGTCGTATTGGGTTCTCGGTGTCGGGCATAAGCTTTCCTTTTCTGCCTTATGTTGCCCTGTAAGCTCCTTGACATCCATGAGGCTCGAGATTTGGCCACCTCACCCTTTTTCTTTGCGGTAACATGTTTACTCTGAACCTCTTGAATCTCCGCCTTGAATGCCTCCCACTGCTCTGACAGTAGCTGTTTCCTTTCTGCTTTTGCTAAATCACTTAGTAAAATTGGCCTTGTCCCAATTGAGAACTCTAACTCCTGTTCTAGCTTTGTCCTTTTCCATAACTATGTTAAAACTGACTGAATTATGATCACTACCACCAAAATGCTCTCCCACTGCTACTCCTTCCACCTGCCCATCTTCATTTCCTAAAACTAAGTCGAAAACTGCACCCTCTCTTGTTAGACTTGCTACATACTGGGCAAAAAGGTTCTCCTGGATGCACCTCAAGAATTCTGCTCCGTCTGTTCCTTTCACAATAAAACTATCCCAGTTAATATTGGGGTAGTTAAAATCCCCAACTATTACTGCCCTATTGTTCTTGCACTTCTCAGAGATTTGCTCTCATATCTGCTCTTCTATCTCCCTCTGACTGGGGTCTGTAGTACACTCCCAGCCGTGTGGTTGTCCGTTTTTTGTTCGTTAGCTCAATCCATATGGCCTCATTTGTTGAACCTTCCAACATATCATCCCTCCTCACAGCTGTAATGGTCACCCCCTCCTTTTTTATCCCCCTCTCTATCGCATCTGAAACTCAGTAACTAGGAACGTTGAGCTGCCATTCCTGTCCCTCCTTCAGCCATGTTTCTGTAATAGCTATGATATCATTCTGCTGTGTGTCTATCTGTGCCCTCAGCTCATCTGCTTTATTTGCTACACTCCTTGCATTGAAATAGATACCCTTGAGCACTGCCAAACTCTTTTTTAAATTTTCTAACCTTCGTTTGCTCTATCTTCCAGACTCATCCATTAATCTTCTGCCTTCCATTTTCATTTCTGATTTTGTCCCAGCTGAGTCTACACTCACGTCCCTATCTCCCTGCCAAACTAGTTTAAACCCTCTCCAACAGCACTAGTAAAACGTCCCGCAAGGAACTCAGTCCCGGCTCTGTTCAGGTGCAACCTGTCCGGCCTGTATAGGTCCCATCTCCCTCAGAGATGGTCCCAACGTCCCAGGAATCTGAAGCCCTCCCTCCTGTAGCATCTTTCCAGCCATTCATTCATCTGTAGGGTTGAGGGATATGTGGAGAGGATGGGATTGAGGAATTTTGGGAGGAGGTTGGGTTGAAGGATATGTGGTGAAGGTGGGGTTGAGGGATATGGGGAGAGGGTGGGATTGTGGAATAAGGGGAGAGGATTGTACTGTGGAATATTGTGGAGAGTTCAATTGAGGGAAATGGGGTGGGGTTGGTGTTTGTAAAAGTGATGGATGTTAGACGGAATGATCCTGCTCACCTGGATTGCTCAGGAATGGAAACAAGCACTGTACCAATCAAATAACATTACTTCTCCATTTTATTTTAGTCCCGATTGGGAAGCCAGAGTGATGCCATTGCCATCCAGTCCATCCGGAATGTTAGAGGGAACGGTTTCTGTGTTGACTGTGACACAGCGAGTGAGTATTTTGCAGGGCGGTGCTGAGCCCCACAGGGCAGTGCAGGGTGGTGCTGAGACCCACAGGGCAGTGCAGGGTGGTGCTGAGACCCACAGGGCAGTACAGGGCGATGCTGAGACCCACAGGGCAAGGCAGGGCGGTGCTGAGACACACAGGGCAGTGCAGGGCGATGCTGAGACCCACAGGGCAGTACAGGGCAATGCTGAGACCCACAGGGCAAGGCAGCGCGGTGCTGAGACCCACAGGGCAGTGCAGGTGGTGCTGAGACCCACAGGGCAGTGCATGGCGGTGTTGAGACCCACAGGGCAGTGCAGGGCGATGCTGAGACCCACAGGGCAGTGCAGGGCGATGCTGAGACCCACAGGGCAGTGCAGGGCGGTGCTGAGACCCATAGGGCAGTGCAGGGCGATGCTGAGACCCACAGGGCAGTACAGGGCGATGCTGAGACCCACAGGGCAAGGCAGGGCGGTGCTGAGACCCACAGGGCAGTGCAGGGTGGTGCTGAGACCCACAGGGCAAGGCAGGGCGGTGCTGAGACCCATAGGGCAAGGCAGGGCGGTGCTGAGACCCACAGGGCAAGGCAGGGCGGTGCTGAGACCCACAGGGCAGTGTAGGGTGGTGCTGAGACCCACAGGGCAAGGCAGGGCGGTGCTGAGACCCACAGGGCAAGACAGGGCGGTGCTGAGACCCACAGGGCAGTGCAGGGTGGTGCTGAGACCCACAGGGCAGTGCAGGGCGGTGCTGAAACCCACAGGGCAGTGCAGGGCGATGCGGAGACCCACAGGGCAGTGCAGGGTGGTGCTGATACCCACAGGGCAGTGCAGGGTTGTGCTGAGACCCACAGTGCAGGGCGGTGCTGAGACCCACAGGGCAGTGCAGGACGGTGCTGAGACCCACAGGGCAAGGCAGGGCGGTGCTGAGACCCACAGGGCAGTGCAGGGTGGTGCTGAGACCCACAGGGCAAGGCAGGGCGGTGCTGAGACCCGCAGGGTGGTGCTGAGACCCACAGGGCAGTGCATGGCGATGCTGAGACCCACAGGGCAGTGCCTGGCGGTGCTGAGACCCACAGGGCAGTGCAGGGCGATGTTGAAACCCACAGGGCAGTGCAGGGCGATGCTGAGACCCACAGGGCAAGGCAGGGCGGTGCTGAGACCCACAGGGCAGTGCAGGGCGATGCTGAGACCCACAGGGCAGTATAGGGCGATGCTGAGACCCACAGGGCAAGGCAGGGTGGTGCTGAGACCCACAGGGCAGTGCAGGGTGGTGCTGAGACCCACAGGGCAAGGCAGGGCGGTGCTGAGACCCACAGGGCAAGACAGGGCGGTGCTGAGACCCACAGGGCAGTGCAGGGTGGTGCTGAGACCCACAGGGCAGTGCAGGGTGGTGCTGAGACCCACAGGGCAGTGCAGGGTGGTGCTGAGACCCACAGGGCAAGGCAGGGCGGTGCTGAGAACCACAGGGCAGTGCAGGGCGGTGCTGAGACCCACAGGGCAGTGCAGGGCGGTGCTGAGACCCACAGGGCAGTGCAGGGCGATGCCGAGACCCGCAGGGTTGTGCTGAGACCCACAGGGCAGTGCAGGGTTGTGCTGAGACCCACAGGGCAGTGCAGGTTGGTGCTGAGACCCACAGGGCAGTGCAGGGCGGTGCTGAGCCCCCCAGGGCAAGGCAGGGTAGTGCTGAGACCCACAGGGCAGTACATGGTAGTGCTGAGACCCACAGGGCAGTGCAGGGTGGTGCTGAGACCCACAGGGCAACGCAGGGCGGTGCTGAGAACCACAGGGCAGTGCAGGGCGGTGCTGAGACCCACAGGGCAGTGCAGGGCGGTGCTGAGACCCACAGGGCAGTGCAGGGCGATGCCGAGACCTGCAGGGTGGTGCTGAGACCCACAGGGCAGTGCAGGGTTGTGCTGAGACCCATAGGGCAGTGCAGGTTGGTGCTGAGACCCACAGGGCAGTGCAGGGCGGTGCTGAGCCCCCCAGGGCAAGGCAGGGTAGTGCTGAGACCCACAGGGCAGTACATGGTAGTGCTGAGACCCACAGGGCAGTGCAGGGCGGTGCTGAGACCTACAGGGCAAGGCAGGGTGGTGCTGAGACCCACAGGGCAAGGCAGGGCGGTGCTGACACCCACAGGGCAGTGCAGGGTGGTGCTGAGACCCACAGGGCAGTGCAGGGTGGTGCTGAGATCCGCAGGGTGGTGCTGAGACCCACAGGGCAGTGCATGGTGGTGCTGAGACCCACAGGGCAGTGCAGGGCGGTGCTGAGACCTACAGGGCAGTGCAGGGCGGTGCTGAGACCTACAGGGCAGTGCAGGGCGGTGCTGAGACCTACAGGGCAAGGCAGGGCAGTGCTGAGACCCACAGGGCAGTGCAGGGCGATGCTGAAACCCACAGGGCAGTGCAGGGCGATGCTGAGACCCACAGGGCAAGGCAGGACGGTGCTGAGACACACAGGGCAGTGCATGGTGGTGCTGAGACCCACAGGGCAGTGTATGGCGGTGCTGAGACCCACAGGGCAGTGCAGGGCGATGCTGAAACCCACAGGGCAGTGCAGGGCGATGCTGAGACCCACAGGGCAAGGCAGGGCGGTGCTGAGACTCACAGGGCAGTGCAGGGCGATGCTGAGACCCACAGGGCAGTACAGGGCGATGCTGAGACCCACAGGGCAAGGCAGGGCGGTGCTGAGACCCACAGGGCAGTGCATGGTGGTGCTGAGACCCACAGGGCAGTGCATGGCGGTGCTGAGACCCACAGGGCAGTGCAGGGCGATGCTGAGACCCACAGGGCAGTGCAGGGTTGTGCTGAGACCCACAGGGCAGTGCAGGTTGGTGCTGAGACCCACAGGGCAGTGCAGGGCGGTGCTGAGCCCCCCAGGGCAAGGCAGGGTAGTGCTGAGACCCACAGGGCAGTACATGGTAGTGCTGAGACCCACAGGGCAGTGCAGGGCGGTGCTGAGACCTACAGGGCAAGGCAGGGTGGTGCTGAGACCCACAGGGCAAGGCAGGGCGGTGCTGACACCCACAGGGCAGTGCAGGGTGGTGCTGAGACCCACAGGGCAGTGCAGGGCGGTGCTGAGATCCGCAGGGTGGTGCTGAGACCCACAGGGCAGTGCATGGTGGTGCTGAGACCCACAGGGCAGTGCAGGGCGGTGCTGAGACCTACAGGGCAGTGCAGGGCGGTGCTGAGACCTACAGGGCAAGGCAGGGCGGTGCTGAGACCTACAGGGCAAGGCAGGGCGGTGCTGAGACCCACAGGGCAGTGCAGGGCGATGCTGAAACCCACAGGGCAGTGCAGGGCGATGCTGAGACCCACAGGGCAAGGCAGGGCGGTGCTGAGACACACAGGGCAGTGCATGGTGGTGCTGAGACCCACAGGGCAGTGCATGGCGGTGCTGAGACCCACAGGGCAGTGCAGGGCGATGCTGAGACCCACAGGGCAGTGCAGGGCGATGCTGAAACCCACAGGGCAGTGCAGGGCGATGCTGAGACCCACAGGGCAAGGCAGGGCGGTGCTGAGACTCACAGGGCAGTGCAGGGCGATGCTGAGACCCACAGGGCAGTACAGGGCGATGCTGAGACCCACAGGGCAGTACAGGGCGATGCTGAGACCCACAGGGCACGGCAGGGCGGTGCTGAGACCCACAGGGCAGTGCAGGGTGGTGCTGAGACCCACAGGGCAAGGCAGGGTGGTGCTGAGACCCACAGGGCAAGACAGGGCAGTGCTGAGACCCACAGGGCAAGGCAGGGTGGTGCTGAGACCCACAGGGCAAGGCAGGGCGGTGCTGAGACCCACAGGGCAAGACAGGGCGGTGCTGAGACCCACAGGGCAGTGCAGGGCGGTGCTGAGACCCACAGGGCAGTGCAGGGTGGTGCTGAGACCCACAGGGCAGTGCAGGGTGGTGCTGAGACCCACAGGGCAGTGCAGGGCGATGCGGAGACCCACAGGGCAGTGCAGGGCGATGCTGATACCCACAGTGCAGTGCAGGGTTGTGCTGAGACCCACAGGGCAGTGCAGGACGGTGCTGAGACCCACAGGGCAGTGCAGGACGGTGCTGAGACCCAAAGGGCAAGGCAGGGCGGTGCTGAGACCCACAGGGCAGTGCAGGGTGGTGCTGAGACCCACAGGGCAAGGCAGGGCGGTGCTGAGACCCAAAGGGCAAGGCAGGGTGGTGCTGAGACCCACAGGGCAAGGCAGGGCGGTGCTGAAACCCGCAGGGTGGTGCTGAGACCCACAGGGCAGTGCATGGTGGTGCTGAGACCCACAGGGCAGTGCCTGGCGGTGCTGAGACCCACAGGGCAGTGCCTGGCGGTGCTGAGACCCACAGGGCAGTGCCTGGCGGTGCTGAGACCCACAGGGCAGTGCCTGGCGGTGCTGAGACCCACAGGGCAGTGCAGGGCGATGCTGAAACCCACAGGGCAGTGCAGGGCAATGCTGAGACCCACAGGGCAAGGCAGGGTGGTGCTGAGACCCGCAGGGCAGTATAGGGCGATGCTGAGACCCGCAGGGCAAGGCAGGGCGGTGCTGAGACCCACAGGGTAGTGCAGGGCGGTGCTGAGACCCACAGGGCAAGGCAGGGCGGTGCTGAGACCCACAGGGCAAGACAGGGCGGTGCTGAGACCCACAGGGCAGTGCAGGGCGGTGCTGAGACCCACAGGGCAGTGCAGGGTGGTGCTGAGACCCACAGGGCAGTGCAGGGTGGTGCTGAGACCCACAGGGCAGTGCAGGGCGGTGCTGAGACCCACAGGGTAGTGCAGGGCGGTGCTGAGACCCACAGGGCAAGGCAGGGCGGTGCTGAGACCCACAGGGCAAGACAGGGCGGTGCTGAGACCCACAGGGCAGTACAGGGCGATGCTGAGACCCACAGGGCAGTACAGGGCGGTGCTGAGACCCACAGGGCAGTGCAGGGCGGTGCTGAGACCCACAGGGCAGTGCAGGGCGGTGCTGAGACCCACAGGGCAGTGCAGGGCGGTGCTGAGACCCACAGGGCAGTACAGGGCGATGCTGAGACCCACAGGGCAGTACAGGGCGATGCTGAGACCCACAGGGCACGGCAGGGCGGTGCTGAGACCCACAGGGCAGTGCAGGGTGGTGCTGAGACCCACAGGGCAAGGCAGGGTGGTGCTGAGACCCACTGGGCAAGACAGGGCGGTGCTGAGACCCACAGGGCAAGGCAGGGTGGTGCTGAGACCCACAGGGCAAGGCAGGGTGGTGCTGAGACCCACAGGGCAAGACAGGGCGGTGCTGAGACCCACAGGGCAGTGCAGGGTGGTGCTGAGACCCACAGGGCAGTGCAGGGCGGTGCTGAGACCCACAGGGCAGTGCAGGGCGATGCGGATACCCACAGGGCAGTGCAGGGCGGTGCTGATACCCACAGGGCAGTGCAGTGTTGTGCTGAGACCCACAGGGCAGTGCAGGGCGGTGCTGAGACCCACAGGGCAGTGCAGGACGGTGCTGAGACCCAAAGGGCAAGGCAGGGCGGTGCTGAGACCCACAGGGCAGTGCAGGGCGGTGCTGAGACCCACAGGGCAAGGCAGGGCGGTGCTGAGACCCACAGGGCAAGGCAGGGTGGTGCTGAGACCCACAGGGCAAGGCAGGGCGGTGCTGAGACCCGCAGGGTGGTGCTGAGACCCACAGGGCAGTGCATGGTGGTGCTGAGACCCACAGGGCAGTGCATGGCGATGCTGAGACCCACAGGGCAGTGCCTGGCGGTGCTGAGACCCACAGGGCAGGGCCTGGCGGTGCTGAGACCCACAGGGCAGTGCAGGGCGATGCTGAAACCCACAGGGCAGTGCAGGGCAATGCTGAGACCCACAGGGCAAGGCAGGGTGGTGCTGAGACCCACAGGGCAGTGCAGGGCGATGCTGAGACCCACAGGGCAGTATAGGGCGATGCTGAGACCCGCAGGGCAAGGCAGGGCGGTGCTGAGACCCACAGGGTAGTGCAGGGCGGTGCTGAGACCCACAGGGCAAGACAGGGCGGTGCTGAGACCCACAGGGCAGTGCAGGGCGGTGCTGAGACCCACAGGGCAGTGCAGGGTGGTGCTGAGACCCACAGGGCAGTGCAGGGTGGTGCTGAGACCCACAGGGCAAGGCAGGGCGGTGCTGAGAACCACAGGGCAGTGCATGGCGGTGCTGAGACCCACAGGGCAGTGCAGGGCGGTGCTGAGACCCACAGGGCAGTGCAGGGCGATGCTGAGACCCGCAGGGTGGTGCTGAGACCCACAGGGCAGTGCAGGGTTGTGCTGAGACCCACAGGGCAGTGCAGGTTGGTGCTGAGACCCACAGGGCAGTGCAGGGCGATGCGGATACCCACAGGGCAGTGCAGGGCGGTGCTGATACCCACAGGGCAGTGCAGGGTTGTGCTGAGACCCACAGGGCAGTGCAGGGCGGTGCTGAGACCCACAGGGCAGTGCAGGACGGTGCTGAGACCCAAAGGGCAAGGCAGGGCGGTGCTGAGACCCACAGGGCAGTGCAGGGTGGTGCTGAGACCCACAGGGCAAGGCAGGGCGGTGCTGAGACCCACAGGGCAAGGCAGGGTGGTGCTGAGACCCACAGGGCAAGGCAGGGCGGTGCTGAGACCCGCAGGGTGGTGCTGAGACCCACAGGGCAGTGCATGGTGGTGCTGAGACCCACAGGGCAGTGCATGGCGATGCTGAGACCCACAGGGCAGTGCCTGGCGGTGCTGAGACCCACAGGGCAGGGCCTGGCGGTGCTGAGACCCACAGGGCAGTGCAGGGCGATGCTGAAACCCACAGGGCAGTGCAGGGCAATGCTGAGACCCACAGGGCAAGGCAGGGTGGTGCTGAGACCCACAGGGCAGTGCAGGGCGATGCTGAGACCCACAGGGCAGTATAGGGCGATGCTGAGACCCGCAGGGCAAGGCAGGGCGGTGCTGAGACCCACAGGGTAGTGCAGGGCGGTGCTGAGACCCACAGGGCAAGACAGGGCGGTGCTGAGACCCACAGGGCAGTGCAGGGCGGTGCTGAGACCCACAGGGCAGTGCAGGGTGGTGCTGAGACCCACAGGGCAGTGCAGGGTGGTGCTGAGACCCACAGGGCAAGGCAGGGCGGTGCTGAGAACCACAGGGCAGTGCATGGCGGTGCTGAGACCCACAGGGCAGTGCAGGGCGGTGCTGAGACCCACAGGGCAGTGCAGGGCGATGCTGAGACCCGCAGGGTGGTGCTGAGACCCACAGGGCAGTGCAGGGTTGTGCTGAGACCCACAGGGCAGTGCAGGTTGGTGCTGAGACCCACAGGGCAGTGCAGGGCGGTGCTGAGCCCCCCAGGGCAAGGCAGGGTGGTACTGAGACCCGCAGGGCGGTGCTGAGACCCACAGGGCAAGGCAGGGAGGTGCTGAGACCCACAGGGCAAGGCAGGGCGGTGCTGACACCCACAGGGCAGTGCAGGGTGGTGCTGAGACCCACAGGGCAGTGCAGGGCGGTGCTGAGATCCGCAGGGTGGTGCTGAGACCCACAGGGCAGTGCAGGGCGGTGCTGAGACCCACAGGGCAGTGCAGGGCGGTGCTGAGACCTACAGGGCAGTGCAGGGCGGTGCTGAGACCTACAGGGCAAGGCAGGGCGGTGCTGAGACCCACAGGGCAAGGCAGGGCGGTGCTGAGACCCACAGGGCAAGGCAGGGTGGTGCTAGGACCCACAGTGCAGGGCAGGGTGGCGCTGAGACGCAGAGGGCAAGGCAGGATGGTGCTGAATCCCACAGTGCAGTGCAGGGTGGTGTTGAGACCCACAGGGCAAGGCAGGACGGGTCAGTCCTGAGACCCACAGTGCAGTGCAGGACGGTGCTGAGTCCCACAGTGCAGGACAGGACAGTGCTGAATCCCACAGTGCAGGACGGTGCTGAGTCCCACAGTGCAGGACAGGACAGTGCTGAATCCCACAGTGCAGTGCAGGATGGTGCTGAGACCCAAAGGGCAGGGCAGGATGGTGCTGAGACCCACAGGGCAGGACAGGACAGTGCTGAATCCCACAGTGCAGTGCAGGATGGTGCTGAGACCCAAAGGGCAGGGCAGGATGGTGCTGAGACCCACAGGGCAGGACAGGACAGTGCTGAGACCGACAGGGCAGGACAGGACAGTGCTGAGACCCACGGGGCAGGGCAGGATGGTGCTGAGTCCCACAGTGCAGAGTGGTGCTGAAGTGTAATGTGTCCCACTGCGCGGGCCTGTAATGAGACCCACAGTGCCGGGCTACAGTGAGACCCAGAGCACAGGACTAGGAGATGTTGCGACTAGAGAAGATGATGAGAGCTTGAATATTGTTGAAAATCGAGTCATACTTGTCGAATCTTTTCGTCTTGCACTCATCAGGACAATCCGCAAGAATACCAGTGTAAGGGAAAACAATAACTTTACCCTGTATGAGAAGAGAGTGCTGATTGGTTGGCATGTGAACTCTGATTGGTAGAGGTGTTGCCATGGCGAATGCAACAGTTTACAGTGACTTGACAGTTAACTGCCAAGCTTTATTCGAAATTTAAACCAGGCAGCTTGACTCCATGCCCTTTCTTATCTATGACTGGTTCTGCACAACATCAATTGGCCGATTGGTTGCACGAATTGTTACAACCAGTTTTGAGCAAGTTCTCCACATAAAAGGTGAAGGATTCCTTTATATTTGCAGAGACTCTACAGGACTTACAAATCGATAGTAATGCTGTGTCCATGTGCTCATTTGACATTGCTAGCCTATTCACCAATGTACCACTTAAGGAAGCCATCGATATTTGCTCTGCAGCACTATATCATGGCGATCGAGACCCACCGCCATTATGAACTCGGCATCTTGCGCTGTTGAGTTCAGTTTTAACGACACCATGTATGCCCAAATAGATGCTGTTGCCATGGGATCCCCTCTAGGCCCAGCTCTCGCAAACATCTTTGTTGGGTTCCATGAGAAACATGTCTTTGATGGAATGACACCTAACCTCCTACCTCTTGCATATTTCCGATATGTAGATGATACGTTTGCTATATTTGAATCTGCAGCAATCATTTCCTTACACGTCTTAATGGGCTCCATCCTGCGCTCAAATTCACTTTTGAAATGGAGCAGTCAAATGAGCTCCCTTTCCTTGATGTACTAGTTGAGAAATCTGCTAAGGGATTCTCTACCATGGTCTACCACAAACCTACCTTCACTGGTCAATACATGCGTTGGGATTCTTACAGTTCCACGCGCTATAAGATTGGCCTCATTGGCAACCTCATAAATAGGGCTGAGCCATTTGCTCACCATGCAAGCTTGATGCTGAAATAGGGTGAATCAAAGACATCCTGCGTGACAATGGCTACCCTGATCAGATCCCAAAAATATGAGTAACAGGTGAAGCTAGCTGTTTCATATTGCTACAATGCAGTAGCAACACGTGTGGTGTTCACCACTAACAGGATGCTGCTGTCAAGCCAAAAAGACGTCCTGCCTATCACACAAATGAGTAATGTGATAGATGAATTTCAATGCCAGTGTGAGGCCCGTTTATAGGCTGTCTGTCCCAAAGACTGGCGGATTGTATCAAACAACATGTCCCTTCCGCTATTCGCAACAGGCAAAAAGTACAGGCCATACCCAACCAGCCCGTGCTTGCAAAACTCAAAACACAGTGTCCAGCATCAGATGTGATTCTGTGATTGGACAGCATTTGCTAAATAATCCTCAGTGTGCTAAGAATTACGCTGACAACCAATTTAAGATTTTCAGTCAGGCTCGCAGTGTGGCGCATTTGCACGTACTGAAAACTACATATATTAATACACAGGGTCCTGTTCTTTGCAGACAGAAAGAATATGTATAAACATTGCGTCTGTTTCAGCTGAACAAAATAAGTGACAGCCATTCGCTGGCTGATTCCTCAGCGCAATGCCTTGACCAATGAGAGTCAAGCTGCCTGGTTTAAATTTCAAACAAAGCTTGGCAGTTAACTGTCAGTCACTGTAAACTCTCCATGACAACGCCTCTACCAATCAGAGTCCACTTGCCAACCAATCAGCACACTCTTCTCATACAGTATAAAGTTGTTTTCCCTTACATTGGTATTCTTGCGGATTGTCCTGATGAGTGCAAGACGAAAAGCTTTGACAACATGTCTCTATTTTCAGCGATACTCAAGTTCTCTGCTACCAAACGACTATGTGATGAGATCTATCAACTTACTCGGAAAAGCTTTGGATGTTGCAGAAGGCCTCAAAGGGACTCAGTCCAGATCCTTCGTCCTTGGTATAGAGGGCAGATGAAAGGACTGTGTATGGCCCTTCTCGAACTGGTCTGAACAGGTAGATTGCCATTCACATCATGTCTGATTCCCCCCCTCCTCCAATCGGTTATGACACTAGTGGCTTCTCCCAGGTGTGAATCCCAGCACCGCTGTTCGTTGAACCTCCCTTGGCCCATTCCAGTCATACAGGCAACTGCTGCACTCCACTCTCTTGCACTGATTTTGAATGCCAGTGATATGTGAATATCTGTACACTTCTCGCAGATCCTGACTGGGCAAGCTTGAATCTCGGAGCTCTGATCTGCATAGAATGTTCCGGTATCCACCGGAACCTGGGAACACACCTGTCGCGGGTTCGCTCCCTTGACCTGGACGACTGGCCTGTTGAACTCATTATGGTGATGACTGGGATCGGAAATGCCATGGCCAACAGTGTGTGGGAGGACTCGACGCAGGGGCTGACCAAACCCAGCCAAGACAGCAGCAGGTACAGCGCAAGGCATACAGGATCCACGCGGTACAGGCACACACACAGGATCCACGCAGTACAGGCACACACACAGGATCCACGCAGTACAGGCACACACGCAGGATCCACGCAGTACAGGCACGCACACAGGATCCACGCAGTACAGGCACACACACAGGATCCACGCAGTACAGGCACACACACAGGATCCACGCAGTACAGGCACACACACAGGATCCACGCAGTACAGGCACGCACACAGGATCCACGCAGTACAGGCACGCACACAGGATCCACGCAGTACAGGCACACACACAGGATCCACGCAGTACAGGGACGCACACAGGATCCACGCAGTACAAGCACGCACACAGGATCCATGCAGTACAGGCACATACACAGGATCCACGCGATACAGACACACACAGGATCCACACAGTACAGGCACACACGCAGGATCCACACAGTACAGGCACATGCACAGGATCCATGCAGTACAGGCACATACACAGGATCCACGCGATACAGACACACACAGGATCCACACAGTACAGGCACATACACAGGATCCATGCAATACAGGCACACACACAGCATCCACGCAGTACAGGCACGCACACAGGATCCACGCAGTACAGGCACACACGCAGGATCCACACAGTACAGGCACATACACAGGATCCATGCAATACAGGCACACACGCAGGATCCACGCAGTACAGGGACGCACACAGGATCCACGCAGTACAAGCACGCACACAGGATCCATGCAGTACAGGCACATACACAGGATCCACGCGATACAGACACACACAGGATCCACACAGTACAGGCACACACGCAGGATCCACACAGTACAGGCACATGCACAGGATCCATGCAGTACAGGCACATACACAGGATCCACGCGATACAGACACACACAGGATCCACACAGTACAGGCACATACACAGGATCCATGCAATACAGGCACACACACAGCATCCACGCAGTACAGGCACGCACACAGGATCCACGCAGTACAGGCACACACGCAGGATCCACACAGTACAGGCACATACACAGGATCCATGCAATACAGGCACACACACAGCATCCACGCAGTACAGGCACATACACAGGATCCACGCGATACAGACACACACAGGATCCACACAGTACAGGCACGCACACAGGATCCACGCAGTACAAGCACGCACACAGGATCCATGCAGTACAGGCACATACACAGGATCCACACAGTACAGGCACATACATAGCACTTGCGCAGTGCAGATGCAGTGCAGCACAGGCATGCACAGGAACCATGCAGCACAGGACCCGCGTAACAGAGTAACATATAGGATCCACAGGGCAGACATGCACAGGATCCACCGAATGCAGGTGCAGCTCAGCACAGGCCTGCACAGAATCTGCGCAGTGCAGGCACAGGACCCGTGCAGCCCAAGCATGCACAGGAGACACTGCGCTTAGTTGCAAATATTTTGATAGAGTAAATAAGGAGAAACTGCCTCCAGTGGCAGGAGGGTCAGTAACCAGAGGGACACAGATTTAAGGTAAGTGGCAAAAGAACTGAAGATGGGGATGAGAGGAATGTTTTTACACAGTGAGTTGTGATCTGGAATGCACTGCCTAAAAGGGCAGTGGAAGCAGATTCAATAGTAACTTTCAAAAGGGAATTGGATAAATACTTGCAGGGCTACAGGGAAAGAGTGAGGGGAGTGGGACTAATGGGATAGCTCGATGGGCGATCATTTTGTGATCTTTGCATGTTGATTGAACCTTGGCCAGGAACTGTGCCCCAATGAGAATGAGGAGCTGCATCTGTTCAGTGTTTTCATCTGTTGGGGTACGGAAACCCAGTGGTTCTGGTCCTGGATTAGTGACCCACAGGCCATGAGCTCAAATCCCACGGAGCCAAGTTGTGAATCTGGCACCAGGAAAAATCACTAGAAAACTCCTAGATTGTCATAAAAACTCAACTGGGTCACTAATGTCCTTCAGGAAAGAGAACCTGCCACCCCGACCTAGACGGGGCTGCCCATGATTCCAGTCCCACTCACATCAACTGAGAGTAACGTGGGTTGGACAATAAATATAGCCTTTGCCCAGTGTTGCCCACTTTCAATTTTTTTAGTCAGTGTGCAGAAAAACCTCAGACATCGGTCTCCGCCTGGGAGTGGAGAATGATGTGATTGAGAGTCAGCTGTTGTAAGCATGGGTTAGTTTTAGTGTACATGTGTACACAAAGATTGGCCGAGTGGTTAACAGGTGTCTTAGGTTACAGGAAGATATAGACGGGATGGTCAAATGGGCAGAAAAGTGGCAGATGGAATTTAACGCTGAAAGGTGTGAGGTGATACACTTTGGAAGGAGTAATGTGACACGGAAGTATTCAATGAATGGCCTGACACTGGGAAGTTCTGAGGAACAAATGGACCTTGGCGTGTTTGTCCATAGATCTCTGAAGGCAGAAGTGCAGGTTAATAGGGTGGTGAAAAAGGCATATGGGACGCTTGCCTTTATCAATCGAGGCACAGTGGTGCAGTGGTTAGCACCGCAGCCTCACAGCTCCAGCACTGAAACAGGCCCTTCGGCCCACCGAGTCTGTGCCGACCATCAACCACCCATTTATACTAATACTACACTAATTCCATATTCCTACCACATTCCCACCTGTCTTTATATTTCCCTACCACCTACTTATACTAGGGGCAATTTATAATGGCCAATTTACCTACCAACCTGCAAGTCTTTTGGCTTGTGGGAGGAAACCGGAGGACCTGGAGAAAACCCACACAAACCCGGGTTCAATTCTGGGTACTGCTGATGTGGAGTTTGCAAGTTCTCCCTGTGTTTACGTGGGTTTTCTCCGGGTGCTCCGGTTTCCTCCCACAAGCCAAAAGACTTGCAGGTTGGGAGGTAAATTGGCCATTATAAATTGCCCCTAGTATAGGTAGGTGGTAGGGAAATATAAAGACAGGTGGGGATGTGGTAGGAATATGGGATTAGTGTAGTATTAGTATATATGGGTGGTTGATGGTCGGCACAGACTCGGTGGGCCGAAGGGCCTGTTTCAGTGCTGTATCTCTAAAACTAAACTAAAACTAAAAACTAAAAAAGCAGGGAGGTCATGTTGGAGTTGTACAGAACTTTGGTAAGGCCACAGCTGGAGTACTGTGTGCAGTTCTGGTTGCCAGATTATAGGAAGGATGTGATTGCACTGGAGGGGGTGCAGAGGCGATTCACCAGGATGTTGCCTGGGATGGAACATTTAAGCTATGAAGAGAGGTTGGATAGGCTTGGGTTGTTTTCACTGGAGCAGAGAAGACTGAGAGATTGAGGTGTACAAGATTATGAGGGGCGTGGACAGTGTGGATGGGGAGCAGCTGTTCCCCTTAGTTGAAGGGACAGTTACGAGGGGTCACAAGTTTAAGGTGAGGGGTGGGAGGTTTAGGGGGGATTTGAGGAAGAACATTTTTACCCAGAGGGTGGTGATGGTCTGGAATGCCTACATCCTTTAAAAAGTACCTGGATGAGCACTTGGCACGTCATAACATTCAAGGCTATGGGCCAAGTACTGGCAAATGGGATTAGGTAGACAGGTCAGGTGTTTTAATGCATCGGTGAAGACTCGATGGGCCGAAGGGCCTCTTCTGCACTGTATTATTCTGTGATTCTGTGAGGTTTCTGATGGTGACGTGCAGGAGTGCATGCAGTTTATGGATATGGATGAATATTGGAGGACGGGGTCTACCTTGTCTCACCAGAAGAGCTTTTGCAAGGTTATCTATGCAGTCTGAGACATCCTGAACCTGGCTGAAACTCTAGACATCGGAATGGGACTAGGCCATTCAGCCCTTTGGGCCTGTTCCATCAACGTACAGGGTCAATAAAATCACTTGCAAACTGCAGAGAGGTATTGGCAGAAACACATCCTTATAGTCACTAACAGAGTTCAGGACTTGCACTGGAACTGCTTGTTAGGGACTCTAACACTCCAATGCTATTTGTATAGGTCTGCCTTACACCTATTGGCAGAGTATTGCACTGTCCTGTGTACTCTGGTATGTGTACACATCTCAAACACAAACCCATCTAAACATTATTCCAGCTGGATGAAATGGACTGACAATTAGTAACCAGTTAATTGGAAAGAGGGGCATTGATGGACTTTATTTTCTTTCCTCTCTTGTAAAATCCTTTCTTTCATACAGATGCTAAACCGAGTGTTCTTCTGCCTTCTCAGGTGGAGGTAAAAGATCCCACGATGCCATTTTGAAGACGAGCAGGGAGTTCTCCCCGGCGTCCTGCCCAATATTTATCCCTCAATCAACATCATTGAAGCAGATTATCTGCTCATTATCACTTTGCTGTTTTTGGGAGCTTGCTGTGTGCAAATTATCTGCTGTGTTTCCAATAGCACATCAGTGACTACACTTCAGAAAGTACCTCATTGGCCATAAAACACTCTGGGACGTCCTGAGGTTGTGAAAAGTGCTATGTAAATGCAAATCTTTCTTTAATACTACCCTTCTCATTAAATACAGCTGAATGTATGTGGACTGCAATGAGTGGACTGTTCCCTCTCAGTGGAATTACCAATCCTCTCGGGTACTGCTGTGTTTAACATTGGCCCTGGTAATCCACTTCCCACACCACTAAACCACTACAATGATGGGAGCAGCTTCACCACATGGGACTACAGCAGTTCAGGGAGATTGCCCACCACAACCTTCTCAAGGCAGCTAGGGATGGGCAATAAATGCTGGCCATGCCAGTGCTGCCCATAACCTGAGAACAGATGAAAAAATGTAACATTAATCTGTCCCAGTAAGCTGGTTGTGTCTTTTACCCATTGAGTTAATCATTAGTGGCACTGGGGTGTCGGAGGGGGTGTTTGGCGGTTTTCTCTCACTGTTTCATTTCAGTCTCAATAACTGCCAGCCTAAGAGGGTGATCCTATTAATCTTGTCTGTAAGTAATCAATAGAGATAAAGATAATTCTCTGAATGAAGATGCCATGGGGACTCGGCAGGCTTTCCCCGCACTCTGTGTAACCGTTGCATTGCCGCAGATTTCTGCTTAGGGCCCAGTTTTAAGTGCTGGAGGGCTGGTAGCAGAGCCAGCTGTCTCTAGGAGGAAGCTTCTCCTGGCATTGCTGTGATGTCGCAGCCACTTTAACTGGTGTCTGGGGTCAAGATCGTCATTAATGGTTCATTTCTCCTTCACAGTCAGCTCAGGGTCGAGGTGTGGCACCAAACAGGTGGTCAGAACAAAAAGAAAAGTGTTCTCACCTATCAGCCCCATATCCCTCAACCCCACAAACCAACCTTCTCCTCAAACCCCTCAACCCCACCTACCCACCTTCTCATCATATCCCTCAACTCCACCTACCCACCTTCTCCTCATACCCCTCAACTCCACCTACCCACCTTCTCCTCATATCCCTCAACCCCACCTACCCACCTTCTCCTCATATCCCTCAAGCCCACCTACCCACCTTCTCCTCATATCCCTCAACCCCACCTACCCACCTTCTCCTCATATCCCTCAACCCCACCTACCCACCTTCTCCTCATATCCCTCAACCCCACCTACCCACCTTCTCCTCATATCCCTCAACCCCACCTACCCACCTTCTCCTCATATCCCTCAACTCCACCTACCCACCTTCTCCCCATATCCCTCAACCCCACCTACCCACCTTCTCCTCATATCCCTCAACACCACCTACCTACCTTCTCATATCCCTCAACCCCACCTACCCACCTTCTCCCCATATCCCTCAACCCCACCTACCTACCTTCTCCTCATATCCCTCAACCCCACCTACCCACCTTCTCCTCATACCCCTCAACTCCACCTACCCACCTCCTCATATCCCTCAACCCCACCTACCCACCTTCTCCTCATATCCCTCAACACCACCTACCCACCTTCTCCTCATATCCCTCAACCCCACCTACCCACCTTCTCCCCATATCCCTCAACCCCACCTACCCACCTTCTCCTCATACCCCTCAACTCCACCTACCCACCTCCTCATATCCCTCAACCCCACCTACCCACCTTCTCCTCATATCCCTCAACACCACCTACCCACCTTCTCCTCATATCCCTCAACCCCACCTACCTACCTTCTCCTCATATCCCTCAACCCCACCTACCCACCTTCTCCTCATACCCCTCAACTCCACCTACCCACCTCCTCATATCCCTCAACCCCACCGACCCAGCTTCTCCTCATATCCCTCAACTCCACCTACCCACCTTCTCCTCATATCCCTCAACCCCACCTACCCACCTTCTCCTCATATCCCTCAACCCCACCTACCCACCTTCTCCTCATATCCCTCAACTCCACCTACCCACCTTCTCCTCATATCCCTCAACACCACCTACCTACCTTCTCATATCCCTCAACCCCATTTACCCACCTTCTCCTCATATCCCTCAACCCCACCTACCCACCTTCTCCTCATATCCCTCAACCCCACCTACCCACCTTCTCCTCATATCCCTCAACCCCACCTACCCACCTTCTCCTCATATCCCTCAACCCCACCTACCCACCTTCTCCTCATATCCCTCAACCCCACCGACCCACCTTCTCCTCATATCCCTCAACTCCACCTACCCACCTTCTCCTCATATCCCTCAACACCACCCACCCACCTTCACCTCATATCCCTCAACACCACCTACCCACCTTCACCTCATATCCCTCAACACCACCTACCCACCTTCACCTCATATCCCTCAACACCACCTACCCACCTTCACCTCATATCCCTCAACCCCACCTACCCACCTTCTCCTCATATCCCTCAACCCCACCTACCCACCTTCTCCTCATATCCCTCAACCCCACCTACCCACCTTCTCCTCATATCCCTCAACCCCACCGACCCACCTTCTCCTCATATCCCTCAACTCCACCTACCCACCTTCTCCTCATATCCCTCAACACCACCTACCCACCTTCACCTCATATCCCTCAACACCACCTACCCACCTTCACCTCATATCCCTCAACACCACCTACCCACCTTCACCTCATATCCCTCAACACCACCTACCCACCTTCTCCTCATATCCCTCAACCCCACCTACCCACCTTCTCCTCATATCCCTCAACTCCACCGACCCAGCTTCTCCTCATATCCCTCAACTCCACCTACCCACCTTCTCCTCATATCCCTCAACTCCACCTACCCACCTTCTCCTCATATCCCTCAACCCCACCTACCCACCTTCTCCTCATATCCCTCAACCCCACCTACCCACCTTCTCCTCATATCCCTCAACTCCACCTACCCACCTTCTCCTCATATCCCTCAACACCACCTACCCACCTTCACCTCATATCCCTCAACACCACCTACCCACCTTCACCTCATATCCCTCAACACCACCTACCCACCTTCACCTCATATCCCTCAACACCACCTACCCACCTTCACCTCATATCCCTCAACCCCACCGACCCACCTTCTCCTCATATCCCTCAACACCACCTACCCACCTTCACCTCATATCCCTCAACACCACCTACCCACCGTCACCTCATATCCCTCAACACCACCTACCTACCTTCTCATATCCCTCAACCCCACCTACCCACCTTCTCCTCATATCCCTCAACCCCACCTACCCACCTTCTCCTCATATCCCTCAACCCCACCTACCCACCTTGGCCCCATATCTTTTAACCCTATTTCTCACAATACTCTCTGTATCTCCCGATCACTATACTGTCTGTCTCGATCACACCTTGTCCCACTGTCCGATTTAACACCCACTATATCTCCTCCCCAGCCGAAACTCCAGAACTTTCCCTCTTCCCCAACCTGTGCAATCCCTCTGATGGGGAGACTCCGCATTCAGACAGATTTGCACATTTCACAGACACCCCGACCCTTCGTACACTGAATCAGAGAGCCCTCCTTGCACACTCGCTGAAACAGACAGGATCCTTGCAAACTCATTGAATCGAAGAGCGATTCTTGCACACTCACTTAATTGGAGCATGATCCTTGCACACTTGCTGAATTGGAGAGCGTTCCTATAAAACTTGCTGAATCGGCAAGACCTCCCACCTGTCAAACATGCACACACATTTACACATCCACCAAATGGATGTGCTTGTTGTTAGTGAGGGTGTGCCACACTTGCTTTTAGTTCTGCACCTTTCCCTGAGCTGATAGAGTTCAACGTGTGTGCAGTCAGGCTGATTATACATTTATTCATGTAATTTTGTGACAGATGAGGTTGGTGTCATGAGCTCGAACCTGGCTGTTTGATCTAATGCCACGCTGGTAATTAACAACACAATTACTGTGTTAACTCTGACCCCCCTCGGCACTGCTCCCGGACCCTGCGATACTGAGTCACAGATCTGTCACGAATAGTTTAGATGGAGCTAGCTTGGTGCTGGAGGACACACAGACATTAGTGAAGCCACACACTTTGTACATTAAACGCTGCTGAGAAATTCCAGTTGTCAGTGCCTGTCATTTTTTAAAAAATAGATAGCTTTCTCGTCTCCGCTGTATATTTCAGCACTCAATCTGGAATCGTGCTAAAGACCCGTTCAGCTCTGATCATTCAGAATAACGGTTAAAGTCACAAAGTGGAGAGAAATGTTTAGATTTTCTTATTTATTTCCAATAGGTCATTAACTGGGCTGAAAGGACGAGCATGGCAGAGGCTGCAGAGTTAACATATTTACCAATCATCTCCAAAGCCTAATCCCTGCCCTCGGGTATTTAGTGGGTAATGTATTGGTCACTGCACCATGCCCAATTGTCACACTGCTCTGTATCCACTGGTCACTCTGCTTAATTAGAGTCATAGTGTTATACAGCACAGAAATAGGCCCTTCGGCCCATCATGTCTGTGCCGGCCATCAAGCATCTATCTATTCTAATTCCATTTTCCAGCACTTGGCCCGTAGCCTTGTATGCTGTGGCGTTCCAAGTGCACATCTAAATACTTCTTAAATGTTGTGAGGGTTCCTGCCTCTACCATTCCTTCAGGCAGTGTGTTCCAGATTCCAACCACCCTCTGGGTGAACATTTTTTTTTCCTCAAATCCCCTCTAAACCTCCTGCCCCTTACCTTAAATCTATGCCCCCTGGTTATTGATCCCTCCGCTAAGGGAAAAAGTTTCTTCCTATCTAATCTATTAATGCCCCTCATAATTTTGTATACCTCAATCGAAAGTGTGAAAATAGATAAGTCCCCTGGGCCAGATGGGATTTATCCTAGGATTCTCTGGGAAGCTAGGAAGGAGATTGCAGAGCCTTTGTCCTTGATCTTTATGTCGTCATTGTCGACAGGAATAGTGCCGGAAGACTGGAGGATTGCAAATGTTGTCCCCTTGTTCAAGAAGGGGAGTAGAGACAGCCCTGGTAATTATAGACCTGTGAGCCTTACTTCGGTTGTGGGTAAAATGTTGGAAAAGGTTATAAGAGACAGGATTTATAATCATCTTGAAAAGAATAAGTACATTAGAGATAGTCAGCACGGTTTTGTGACGGGTAGGTCGTGCCTCACAAACCTTATTGAGTTTTTCGAGAAGGTGACCAAACAGGTGGATGAGGGTAAAGCAGTGGATGTGGTGTATATGGATTTCAGTAAGGCGTTTGATAAGGTTCCCCACGGTAGGCTATTGCAGAAAATACGCAAGTATGGGGTTGAAGGTGATTTAGAGCTTTGGATCAGAAATTGGCTAGCTGAAAGAAGACAGAGGGTGGTGGTTGATGGCAAATGTTCATCCTGGAGTTTAGTTACAAGTGGTGTACCGCAAGGATCTGTTTTGGGGCCACTGCTGTTTGTCATTTTTATAAATGACCTGGAAGAGGGTGTAGAAGGGTGGGTTAGTAAATTTGCAGATGACACTAAGGTCGGTGGAGTTGTGGATAGTGCCGAAGGATGTTGTTGGGTACAGAGAGACATAGATAGGCTGCAGAGCTGGGCTGAGAGATGGCAAATGGAGTTTAATGCGGAAAAGTGTGAGGTGATTCACTTTGGAAGGAGTAACAGGAATGCAGAGTACTGGGCTAATGGGAGGATTCTTGGTACTGTAGATGAACAGAGAGATCTTGGTGTCCAGGTGCATAAATCCCTGAAGGTTGCTATCCAGGTTAATAGGGCTGTTAAGAAGGCATATGGTGTGTTAGCTTTTATTAGTAGGGAGGTCGAGTTTCGGAGCCACGAGGTCATGCTGCAGCTGTACAAAACTCTGGTGAGACCGCACCTGGAGTATTGCGTGCAGTTCTGGTCACCGCATTATAGGAAGGATGTGGAAGCTATGGAAAGGGTGCAGAGGAGATTTACTAGGATGTTGCCTGGTATGGAGGGAAGGTCTTACGAGGAAAGGCTGAGGGACTTGAGGTTGTTTTCGTTGGAGAGAAGGAGGAGGAGAGGTGACTTAATAGAGACATATAAGATAATCAGAGGGTTAGATAGGGTGGATAGTGAGCGTCTTTTCCCTCGGATGGTGATGGCAAACACGAGGGGACATAGCTTCAAGTTGAGGGGTGATAGATATCGGACAGATGTGAGAGGTAGTTTCTTTACTCAGAGAGTAGTAAGGGCGTGGAACGCCCTGCCTGCAGCAGTAGTAGATTCGCCAACTTTAAGGGCATTTAAGTGGACATTGGATAGACACATGGATGAAAATGGAATAGTGTAGGTCAGATGGTTTCACAGGTCGGCGCAACATCGAGGGCCGAAGGGCCTGTACTGCGCTGTAATGTTCTAAATTCTAAATTCATGTTTCCTTTCAGCTTTCTCTGCTCTAAGGAAAACAACCCTAGCCTTTTCAGTCTCTCTTCATAGCTAAAATGCTCCACCCCAGACAACATCCTGGTGAATCTCCTCTGCACCCTCTCCAGTGCAATCACATCCTTCCTATAGTGTGGTGACTAGAACTGTACACAGTACTCCAGCTGTGGCCTAACTAGCGTTTTATACAGCTCCATCATAACCTCCCTGCTCTTATATTCTATGCCTCGGCTAATAAAGGCAAGTATCCCAACCCATCTATATCTTCCTGTAATCTAAGGCTTTCCTCCTCACTATTTACGACACCACCAATTTTCGTGTCATCTGTGAACTTACTGATCATACCTCCTATATTTACTTCTAAATCATTAATGTACACTACAAACAGCTAGGATCCCAGCACCGATCCCTGTGGTACACCACTGGTCACAGGCTTCCACTCACATAAAACCCTCGATCATCACCCTCTGCCTCCTGCCACGAAGCCAATTTTGGATCCAATTTGCCAAATTGCCCTGGATCCCATGGGCTCTCACCTTCAAAACCAATCTCCCATGCGGGGCCTTATCAAAAGCCTTACTGAAGTCCATGTAGACTACATCAACTGCTTTACCCTCATCTGCACATCTAGTTCTTTCGTTCTTTCACACTAAACCCTGTCACCAGGTTTCATGGAGGCACCCAAGATCACGTCGTTGGCACCAGCTAGACCTCATTGTCACAAGGCGAGCCGCCTTAAACAGTGTTCAAATCACACGCAGCTTCCACAGTGCGGACTGCGACACCGACCACTCCCTGGTGTGCAGCAAGGTTAGACTCAGACCAAAGAAGTTGCATCATTCCAAGCAGAAGGGCCACCCGCGCATCAACACGAGCAGAATTTCTCACCCACAGCTGTTACAAAAATTTCTAAATTCACTTGTAACAGCCCTTCAAAACACTCCCACAGGGGATGCTGAGACCAAGTGGGCCCACATCAGAGACGCCATCTATGAGTCAGCTTTGACCACCTACGGCAAAAGTGCGAAGAGAAATGCAGACTGGTTTCAATCTCATAATGAAGAGCTGGAACCTGTCATAGCCGCTAAGCGCATTGCACTTTTGAACTACAAGAAAGCCCCCAGCGATTTAACATCCGCAGCACTTAAAGCAGCCAGAAGTACTGCACAAAGAACAGCTAGGCGTTGCGCAAACGACTACTGGCAACACCTATGCAGCCATATTCAGCTGGCCTCAGACACCGGAAACATCAGAGGAATGTATGATGGCATGAAGAGAGCTCTTGGGCCAACCATCAAGAAGAGCAGTACCCCAGGACATGCGCGATGCCAACATCATCACCCTCTATAAAAACAAAGGTGACCGCGGTGACTGCAACAACTACCGTGGAATCTCCCTGCTCAGCATAGTGGGGAAAGTCTTTGCTCGAGTCGCTCTGAACAGGCTCCAGAAGCTGGCCGAGCGCGTCTACCCTGAGGCACAGTGTGGCTTTCGTGCAGAGAGATCGACTATTGACATGCTGTTCTCCCTTCGTCAGATACAGGAGAAATGCCGTGAACAACAGATGCCCCTCTACATTGCTTTCATTGATCTCACCAAAGCCTTTGACCTCGTCAGCAGACGTGGTCTCTTCAGACTACTAGAAAAGATCGGATGTCCACCAAAGCTACTAAGTATCATCACCTCATTCCATGACAATATGAAAGGCACAATTCAACATGGTGGCTCCTCATCAGAGCCCTTTCCTATCCTGAGTGGTGTGAAACAGGGCTGTGTTCTCGCACCCACACTTTTTGGGATTTTCTTCTCCCTGCTGCTTTCACATGCGTTCAAATCCTCTGAAGAAGGAATTTTCCTCCACACAAGATCAGGGGGCAGGTTGTTCAACCTTGCCCGTCTAAGAGCGAAGTCCAAAGTACGGAAAGTCCTCATCAGAGAACTCCTCTTTGCTGACGATGCTGCTTTAACATCTCACACTGAAGAATGCCTGCAGAGTCTCATCGACAGGTTTGCGTCTGCCTGCAATGAATTTGGCCTAACCATCAGCCTCAAGAAAACGAACATCATGGGGCAGGATGTCAGAAATGCTCCATCCATCAATATTGGCGACCACGCTCTGGAAGTGGTTCAAGAGTTCACCTACCTAGGCTCAACTATCACCAGTAACCTGTCTCTAGATGCAGAAATCAACAAGCGCATGGGTAAGGCTTCCACTGCTATGTTCAGACTGGCCAAGAGAGTGTGGGAAAATGGCGCACTGACACGGAACACAAAAGTCCGAGTGTATCAGGCCTGTGTCCTCAGTACCTTGCTCTACGGCAGCGAGGCCTGGACAACGTATGCCAGCCAAGAGCGACGTCTCAATTCATTCCATCTTCGCTGCCTTCGGAGAATACTTGGCATCAGGTGGCAGGACTATATCTCCAACACAGAAGTCCTTGAAGCGGCCAACATCCCCAGCTTATACACACTACTGAGTCAGCGGCGCTTGAGATGGCTTGGCCATGTGAGCCGCATGGAAGATGGCAGGATCCCCAAAGACACATTGTACAGCGAGCTCGCCACTGGTATCAGACCCACCGGCCGTCCATGTCTCCGTTATAAAGACGTCTGCAAACGCGACATGAAATCGTGTGACATTGATCACAAGTCGTGGGAGTCAGTTGCCAGCATTCGCCAGAGCTGGCGGGCAGCCATAAAGACAGGGCTAAATTGTGGCGAGTCGAAGAGACTTAGTAGTTGGCAGGAAAAAAGACAGAGGCGCAAGGGGAGAGCCAACTGTGCAACAGCCCCAACAAACAAATTTCTCTGCAGCACCTGTGGAAGAGCCTGTCACTCCAGAATTGGCCTTTATAGCCACTCCAGGCGCTGCTTCACAAACCACTGACCACCTCCAGGCGCGTATCCATTGTCTCTCGAGATAAGGAGGCCCAAAAGAAACATCTAGCCACCTCCTCGAAAAATTCAATCAAGTTAGTTAGAGACGATCTCCCCATGACAAAGCCGTGCTGACTATCCCTGATTAATTCCTGCCTCTCCAAGTGGAGATTAATCCTGTCCCTCAGAATTTTTTCCAATAGTTTCCCAACCACTGATGTTAGACTCACTAGCGTATAATTGCCTGGTTTATCCCTACTACCCTTCTTGAATAATGGTACCACATTCGCTATCCTCCAGTCCTCTGGTACCTCTCCTGTGGCCAGAGAGGATGAGAAAATTTGTGTCAGAGCCCCTGCTATCTCCTCCCTTGCCTCACATAACAGCCTGGGATACATCTCATCTGGGCCTGGGGATTTATCCACTTTTAAGCCCACTAAGACAGCTAATACTTCCTCCCTTTCAATGCTAATATGTTCAAGTATATCACAATCCCCCTCCCTGATCTCTACACCTACATCGTCCTTCTCCATAGTGAACACAGATGAAAAGTAATCGTTTAAAACCTCATCTCTGTTGTCTGGCTACATAAACGTTGCCACTTTGGTCCCTAATGGGCCCTGCTCTTTCCCTGGTTATCCTCTTGCCCTTAATATACTTATAAAACGCCTTGGGATTTTCCTTTATCTTGCCCACCAGTGTTTTCTCATGTCCCCTCTTCGCTCTGCTAATTACTGTTTTAAGTAACCCCCCCCCTACACTTTCTATACTCCTCGAGGGCCTCCGCTGATTTCAGCACTTTTTCCCTTATCCAATCCTCTATATCCCTTGACATCCAGTGTTTCCTGGACTTGTTGGTCCTACCCTTCACCTTTACGGGAACATGTTGGCCCTGAACTCTCACTATTTCCTTTTGGATTGACTCCCCTTTGCAGACTAGTAGACTTTCCTACAAGTAGCTGCTCCCAGTCCACTTTGGCCAGATCCTGTTTTATCATATTGAAATCGGCCTTCCCCCAATTCAGGACATTTATTTCCAGTCCATCTTTGTCCTTTTCCATAAATATCTTAAATCTTACAGAGTTATGGTCAATATCCCCAAAATGCTCGCCCACTGACACTTCTACCACTTGTCTGGCTTCATTCCCTAGGATTAGGTCCAGTACTGTCCCTTCTGTTATAGGGCTTTCTGCGTACTGGCTCAAAAGCTCTCCTGTATGTTGCACAGGTCACTCTCTGCTCTGTGCCCATCGATCACTCTCTGCTCTGTGCCCATCGATCACACTCTGCTCTGTGCCCACCGATCACTCTCTGCTCTGTGCCCACCAGTCACTCTCTGCTCTGTGCCCACCAGTCACACTCTGCTCTGTGCCCACCAGTCACACTCTGCTCTGTGCCCACCGATCACTCTCTGCTCTGTGCCCACCGATCACTCTCTGCTCTGTGCCCACCAGTCACTCTCTGCTCTGTGCCCACCGATGACTCACCGACACTGAGACCCTGTACCCCGGGGAACACTGAGACCCCCTATTCCGGGACACTGAGACCCTCTACCCCGGGGGACACTGAGACCCCCTATCCCGGGACACTGAGACCCGCTACCCCGGGGGACACTGAGACCCCCTATCCCGGGACACTGAGACCCTCTACCCCGGGGGACACTGAGACCCGCTATCCAGGGACACTGAGACCCTGTACCCCGGGGAACACTGAGACCCCCTATTCCGGGACACTGAGACCCTCTACCCCGGGGGACACTGAGACCCCCTATCCCGGGACACTGAGACCCTCTACCCCGGGGGGACACTGAGAACCCCTATCCCGGGACACTGAGACCCGCTACCCCGGGGGTCACTGAGACCCGCTACCCCGGGGAACACTGAGACCCGCTATCCAGGGGGACACTGAGACCCCCTATCCCGGGACACTGAGACCCGCTATCCAGGGGGACACTGAGACCCGCTATCCAGGGGGACACTGAGACCCGCTATCCAGGGGTCACTGAGACCCGCTACCCGGGGACACTGAGACCCGCTACCCCGTGTCACTGAGACCCTCTACTCCGGGGGACACTGAGACCCCCTATCCCGGGACACTGAGACCCGCCACCCCGGGGGACACTGAGACCCGCTACCCCGGGACACTGAGACCCGCTACCCCGGGGGACACTGAGACCCCCTATCCCGGGACACTGAGACCCTCTACCCCGGGGGACACTGAGACCCGCTATCCAGGGGGACACTGAGACCCGCTATCCAGGGGGACACTGAGACCCGCTATCCAGGGGTCACTGAGACCCGCTACCCGGGGACACTGAGACCCGCTACCCCGTGTCACTGAGACCCTCTACTCCGGGGGACACTGAGACCCCCTATCCCGGGACACTGAGACCCGCCACCCCGGGGGACACTGAGACCCGCTACCCCGGGACACTGAGACCCGCTACCCCGGGGGACACTGAGACCCCCTATCCCGGGACACTGAGACCCTCTACCCCGGGGGACACTGTGACCCGCTACCCCGGGACACTGAGACCCGCTACCCCGGGGGACACTGAGACCCCCTATCCCGGGACACTGAGACCCTCTACCCCGGGGGACACTGTGACCCGCTACCCCGGGACACTGAGACCCTCTACCCCGGGGGACACTGAGACCCCCTATCCCGGGACACTGAGACCCGCCACCCCGGGGGACACTGAGACACGCTACCCCGGGGAACACTGAGACCCGCTACCCGGGGACACTGAGACCCGCTACCTCGGGGGACACTGAGACCCGCTGCCCGGGGACACTGAGAACCGCTACCCCAGGAGACACTGAGACCCTCTACTCCGGGGGACACTGAGACCCGCTACCCCCGGGGACACTGAGACCCACTGCCCCCGGGGACACTGAGACCCGCTACCCTGGGAGCACTGAGACCCTCTACCCCGGGGGACATTGAGACCCCCTATCCCGGGACACTGAGACCCTCTACCCCGGGGGACACTGAGACCCGCTACCCTGGGAACACTGAGACCCTCTACCCCGGGGGACACTGAGACCCCCTATTCTGGGACACTGATACCCGCTACCCTGGGGACACTGAGTCCCGCTACCCCGGGGGACACTGAGATCTGCTACCCCGGGGGTCTCTGAGACTCACTACCCCGGGAGGATCTGGAGGTAGAGGATCTGGATCGGCGCAGGCTTGGAGGGCCGAAGGGCCTGTTCCTGTGCTGTAATTTTCTTTGTTCTTTGAGGCACTGAGGCCCACTACCCCGGGGGACACTGAGACCCACTACCCCGGGAGGCACTGAGGCCCACTGCAGTGTCCCAAGCACTGTTGCTTTTGAGATCAGTTAACTGCACAATGAAGGCACAATGAGGGAGGGTGAGATGTGAGGAGGATGCAGAGAGGCTTCAGGGTGATTTGGACAAGTTGAGTGAGTGGGCTAATGCACGGCAGATGCAGTATAATGTGGATAAATGTGAGGTTATCTACTTTGGTAGCAAAAATAGGAAGGCAGATTATTATCTGAACGGCTATAAACTGAGAGAGGGGAATATGCAACGAGACCTGGGTGTTCTCGTTCACCAGTCGCTGAAGGTAAACATGCAGGTGCAACAGGCAGTAAAAAAGGCAAATGATATGTTGGCCTTCATAACAAGAGGATTCGAGTACAGGAGCAGGGATGTCTTGCTGCAATTATACAGGGCCTTGGTGAGGCCACACCTGGAATATTGTGTGCAGTTTTGGTGTCCTTATCTGAGGAAGGATGTTCTTGCTATAGAGGGAGTGTAACGAAGGTTTACCAGACTGATTCCTGGGATGGTGGGACTGACGTATGAGGAGAGATTGAGTCAGTTGGGATTATATTCGCTGGACTTCAGAAGAGTGAGGGGGGATCTCATAGAAACCTATAAAATTCTAACAGGACTTGACAGGGTAGATGAAGGAAGGATGTTCCCGATGGTGGGGGAGTCCAGGACCAGGAGTCGTAGTCTAAGGATACGGGGTAAACCTTTCAGGACTGAGATGAGGAGAAATTTCTTCACCCCGAGAGTGGTGAGCCTGTGGAATTCGCTACCACAGAAATCAGTTGAGGCCAAAACATTGTATGTTTTCAAGAAGGAGTTAGATATAGCTGTTGGGTCTAAAGGGATCAAAGGGTATGGGGCGAAAGTCGGAACAGGCTACTGAGTTGGATGATCAGCCATGATCATAATGAATGGCGGAGCAGGCTTGAAGGGCCAAATGGCCTACTCCTGCTCCTATTTTCTATGTTTCTATCTCTATTTTAATGGCTCAGTCCCATGGGTCATTGTTTTAATGATCACTGTTTAAACACTGACTTCACAGGAATTGAAAATGCAACTGGACTGAAAATTAGTGATGGAAATCTGAACAAAGTGGTATCTGAATTGTAGAATCAAAACAGAAAGTGCTGGAAATACTCAGCAGCATCTGTGGAGAATTGACTTCTCAGGTCTCTGTTTTTCTCTTCATAGATGCTGCCAGACCTGTTGTGTATTTCCAGCACTTTCTGTTTTTATTTCAGATTTCCAACATCCACTGTATTTTGCTTTTATTCTGAATTGTAGCATTGTACCGTGGTGGTTTTGATCCTGAGTGGGGACACTATTGATGTGAAGGTGTCCGTCACCTCTCTGACTGGGGCTCTAATCCAGTCTCCTCTCTGCCTTCAGACTTTTAATAACAGGTATACAGAAGCAAGCTTCTCACAAGCCACGTCTGATGCGAATAAACAAGAAAAGCTTTTTACATCAGGCTAAAAACTAATGAGGCGATTTTTAATGTGTTCACTCAACATACCTTGTAAATGTATTATAATGCTTGGTGCTCACACAGCCAACTACTGAACTGCTTTATCTTCAGTTTTGAGTGATCACTAGTCAGTTTTATGTTCAGGCTGTGTTGAGACGGGTGATGGGCCACGTGTACAAATTGTCCAACTTTCCAGTGACAAACTACCAGGCAGTGTAGCACTCCGTCAACACAGATCCCTAGGTTCCACTTACATCAGCAAACAGGGCTCAGGTAGTCGATATCACAGGGTTCCGGGGTCTCGCAGTTAACCACAGTGACCGCTGGGTTCGACAGCGAGGAAATCAGCCAGGGTTCATGCTTCTAATCACTGTCCAGTGACCCCTGGTTAGAGAGAGAGCGGAAGTCAGCCAGGGTTCCTGCTGCTTATCACTGTCCAGTGACCCCTGGGTTAGGGAGGGAGAGGAAATCAGCCACAGTTCCTGCTCCTGATCACTGTCCAGTGACCCCTGGGTTAAAGAAGGGGGAAATCAGCCAGGGTTCTGGCTCCTGATCACTGTCCACTGACCCCTGGGTTAGACAGAGAGAGAGAGGGGAAAACAGCCAGGGTTCTGGCTCCTGATCACTGTCCACTGACCCCTGGGTTAGACAGAGAGAGAGAGGGGAAAACAGCCAGGGTTCCTGCTCCTGACCACTGTCCACTGACGCCTAGGTTAGAGAGAGAGGGAGAGGAAGTCAGCCAAGGTTCCTGCTGCTGATCACTGTTCAGTCACCCCTGGGTTAGAGAGAGGAAATCAGCCAGGGTTCCTGCTCCTGATCACTGTCCAGTGACCCCTGGGTTAGAGGGAGGGGGGAAAGTCATTGAAAAATCATTGGCAAACAGGATTAAGGAGAATCCCAAGGCTTTTTATATGTATATAAAGAGCAAGAGGGTAACCAGGGAAAGGGTTGGCCCACTCAAGGACAGAGAAGGGAATCTATGTGTGGAGCCAGAGGAAATGGGCGAGGTACTAAATGAGTACTTTGCATCAGTATTCACCAAAGAGAAGGACTTGGTGGATGATGAGCCGAGGGAAGGGAGTGTAGAAAGTCTCGATCATGTCGTTATCAAAAAGGAGGAGGTGTTGGGCGTCTTGAAAAGCATTAAGGTAGATAAGTCCCCAGGGCCTGATGGGATCTACCCTAGAATACTGAGGGAGGCAAGGGAAGAAATTGCTGGGGCCTTGACAGAAATCTTTGTATCCTCATTGGCTACAAGTGAGGTCCCAGAGGGCTGGAGAATAGCCAATGTTGTTCCTTTGTTTAAGAAGGGTAGCAAGGATAATCCAGGAAATGATAGGACGGGGTGAGCCTTACGTCAGTGGTAGGGAAACTATTAGAGAGGATTCTTCAGGACAGGATTTACTCCCATTTGGAAACAAATGAACTTATTAGCGAGAGGCAGCATGGTTTTGTGAAGGAGAGATCATGTCTCACGAACTTGATTGAGTTTTTTAAGGAAGTGACGAAGATGATTGATGAAGGAAGGGCAGTGGATGTTATCTATATGAACTTCAGTAAAGCCTTTGACAAAGTCCCTCATGGCAGACTGTTACAAAAGGTAAAGTCACATGGGATCAGACGGGAGCTGGCAAGATGGATACAGAACTGGCTCGGTCATAGAAGACAGAGGGTAGCAGTGGAAGGGTGCTTTTCTGAATGGAGGGCTGTGACTAGTGGTGTTCCGCAGGGATCAGTGCTGGGACCTTACTGTTTGTATTATATAAATGATTTGGAGGAAAATGTAGCTGGTCTGATTAGTAAGTTTGCGGACGACACAAAGGTTGGTGGAGTTGCGGATAGTGATGAGGATTGTCAGAGGATACAGCATGATATAGATCGGTTGGAGACTTGGGCGGAGAACTGGCAGATGGAGTTTAATGCGGACAAATGTGAGGTAATGCATTTTGGAAGGTCTAATGCAGGTGGGAAGTATACAGTAAATGGCAGAACCCTTAGGAGTATTGACAGGCAGAGAGATCTGGGCGTACAGGTCCACAGGTCACTGAAAAGTGGCAACGCAGGTGGATAAGGTAGTCAAGAAGGCATACGGCATGCTTGCCTTCATTAGTCGGGGCATAGAGTATAAAAATTGGCAAGTCATGCTGAGCTGTACAGAACTTTAGTTAGGCCACACTTAGAATATTGCGTGCAATTCTGGTCGCCACACTACCAGAAGGACGTGGAGGCTTTGGAGAGGGTACAGAAGAGGTTTACCAGGATGTTGCCTGGTCTGGAGGGCATTAGCTATGAGGAGAGGTTGGATAAACTCGAATTGTTTTCACTGGAACGATGGAGATGGAGGGGCAACATGATAGAGGTTTACAAAGTTATGAGTGGCATGGACAGAGTGGATAGTCAGAAGCTTTTTCCCAGGGTGGAAGAGTCAGTTACTAGGGGACATAGGTTTAAGGTGAGAGGGGGAAAGTTTAGAGGGGATGTGCGAGGCAAGTTCTTTACACAGAGGGTGGTGAGTGCCTGGAACTTGCTGCCGGGGGAGGTGGTGGAAGCAGGTACGATAGCAACGTTTAAGAGGCATCTTGACAAATATATGAATAGGATGGGAATAGAGGGATATGGGCCCCGGAAGTGCAGAAGGTTTTAGCTTAGACAGGCATCAAGATCGGCACAGGCTTGGAGGGCCGAATGGCCTGTTACTGTGCTGTACTGTTCTTTGTTCTTTGAAATTAGCCAATGTTCCTGCTCCTGATCACTCTTCTGTGACCCCGAGTTAGAGGGAGGGGGGAAATCAGCCAAGGTTCCTGCTTCTAATCACTGTTCAGTGACCCCTGGGTTAGAGAGAGAGAGAGGGGAAATCAGCCAAGGTTCCAGCTCCTAATCACTGTCCAGTGACCCCCGGGGTAAAGAAAGGGGAAATCAGCCAGGGTTCCTGTTACGGATCACTGTCCACTGACCCCTGGATTAGAGAGAGAGAGAGAGAGAGAGAGAGGGGAAATCAGCCAGGGTTCCTGCTCCTGATCGCTGTCCAGTGACGCCTAGGTTAGAGAAAGAGAGAGAGAATGGGTGGTGTGGGGGGCGGAAATCAGCCAAGGTTCCTGCTCCTGATCACTGTCCTGTGACCCCTGGGTTAGAGAGAGGGGAAAAATCAGCCAAGGTTCCTGCTCCTGATCACTGTCCTGTGACCCCTGGGTGAGAGAGAGGGGAAAAATCAGCCAAGGTTCCTGCTCCTGATCACTGTCCTGTGACCCCTGGGTTAGAGAGAGGGGAAAAATCAGCCAAGGTTCCTGCTCCTGATCACTGTCCTGTGACATAAAAGCAAAATACTGCGGATGCTGGAAATCTGAAACAAAAACAAGAAATGCTGGATTCACTCAGCAGGTCTGGCAGCATCTGTGGAAAGAGAAGCAGAGTTAACGTTTCGGGTCAGTGACCCTTCTTCGGAACTGACAAATATTAGAAAAGTCACAGATTATAAACAAGTGAGGTGGGGGTTGGGCAAGAGATAACAAAGGAGAAGGTGCAGATTGGACCAGGCCACATAGCTGACCAAAAGGTCACGGAGCAAAGGCAAACAATATGTTAATGGTGTTTTGAAAGACAAAGCATTAGTACAGATTAGGTGTGAATATACTGAATATAGAACATCAGCAAGTGCAAACCTGAAGAAAAACAACCTGAAAAAAACAGTGGGTAAGCAAACTGAACAAACTAAGATGAAATGAAATAAATGCAAAAAATTTAAAAAGGAATGCAAAAAAAAGGAAGAAAAAATAACTAAAAATGACTAAAAATGAAAGTAAAGTGGGGGGCTGTCATGCTCTGAAATTATTGAACTCAATGTTCAGTCCGGCAGGCTGTAGTGTGCCTAATCGGTAGATGAGATGCTGTTCCTCGAGCTTGCGTTGATGTTCACTGGAACACTGCAGCAATCCCAGGACAGAGATGTGAGCATGAGAGCAGGGGGGAGTGTTGAAATGGCAAGCAACCGGAAGCTCAGGGTCCTGCTTGCGGACTGAGCGGGGAGAAATCAGCCAAGGTTTCTGCTCCTGATCACTGTCCTGTGACCCCTGGGTTAGAGCGAGGGGAGAAATCAGCCATGGTCCCTGCTCCTGATCAATGTCCTGTGACCCCTGGATTAGAGAGAGAGAGAGGGAGGGGATATCAGCCAGGGTCCCTGCTCCTGATCACTGTCCAGTGACCCCTGGATTAAAGAGAGAGAGAGGGAGGGGAAATCAGCCAGGGTCCCTGCTCCTGATCACTGTCCAGTGACCCCTGGATTAGAGTGAGGGGAGAAATCAGCCAAGGTTCCTGCTCCTGATCACTGTCCTGTGACCCCTGGGTTAGAGAGAGGGGAAAAATCAGCCAATGTTCCTGCTCCTGATCACTGTCCTGTGACCCCTGGGTTAAAGGGAGGGAGAAATCAGCCAAGGTTCCTGCTCCTGATCACTGTCCTGTGACCCCTGGGTTAAAGGGAGGGGAGAAATCAGCCAAGGTTTCTGCTCCTGATCACTGTCCAGTGACCCCTGGGTTAAAGGGAGGGGAGAAATCAGCCAAGGTTTCTGCTCCTGATCACTGTCCAGTGATCCCTAGGTTAAAGGGAGGGGAGAAATCAGCCAAGGTTCCTGCTCCTGATCACTGTCCTGTGACCCCTGGGTTAGAGGGAGAGGAGAAATCAGCCAAAGTTCCTGCTCCAGATCACTGTCCACTGACCCCTGGATTAGAGAGAGAGAGAGGGAGGGGAAATCAGCCAGGGTCCCTGCTCCTGATCACTGTCTAGTGACCCCTGGATTAGAGTGAGGGGAGAAATCAGCCAAGGTTCCTGCTCCTGATCACTGTCCTGTGACCCCTGGGTTAGAGGGAGAGGAGAAATCAGCCAAAGTTCCTGCTCCAGATCACTGTCCACTGACCCCTGGATTAGAGAGAGAGAGGGAGGGGAAATCAGCCAGGGTCCCTGCTCCTGATCACTGTCCAGTGACCCCTGGATTAGAGTGAGGGGAGAAATCAGCCAATGTTTCTGCTCCTGATCACTGTCCTGCGACCCCTGGGTTAAAGGGAGGGAGAAATCAGCCAATGTTCCTGCTCCTGATCACTGTCCTGTGACCCCTGGGTTAAAGGGAGGGGGGAAATCAGCCAAGGTTCCTGCTCCTGATCACTGTCCTGTGACCCCTGGGTTAAAGGGAGGGGGGGAAATCGACCAAGGTTCTGCTCCTGATCACTGTCCAGTGATCCCTAGGTTAAAGGGAGGGGAGAAATCAGCCAAGGATTCTGCTCCTGATCACTGTCCTGTGACCCCTGGGTTAAAGAGAGGGGGGTAATCAGCCAACGTTCCTGCTCCTGATCACTTTCCTGTGACCCCTGGGTTAGAGAGGGGGGAAATCAGCCAAGGTTCCTGCTTCTAATCACTGTCCAGTGACCCCTGGATTAGAGGGAGGGGGGAAATCAGCCAGGGTTCCTGCTCCTGACGACTGTCCTGTGACCCCTGGGTTAAAGAGGGGGGGAAAATCAGTCAAGGTTCCTGCTTCTAATCACTGTCCAGTGACCCCTGGGTTAGAGAGAGAGGGGAAATCAGACAGGGTTCCTGCTCCTTATCACTGTCCACTGACCCCTGGGTTAGAGAGAGCGGGAGAGAGATGGGAAATCAGCCAAGCTCCCTGCTCCCGATCACTGTCCAGTGACCCCCGGGGATTAAGAAAGGGTAAATTAGCCAGGGTTCCTGTTACTGATCACTGTCCTGGTTTGGAGGGAGAGGGGAAATCAGCCAGGGTTCCTGCTCCTGGTCACTGTCCAGTGAACCCTGGGTTAGAGAGAGAGGGGAAATCAGCCAGGGTTCCTGCTCCTGGTCACTGTCCAGTGAACGCTGGGTTAGAGAGAGAGGGGAAATTAGCCAGGGCTCCTGCCTCTGATCACTGTCCACTGACCCCTGGGTTAGAGAGAGAGGGAGAGAGATGGGAAATCAGCCAAGGTCCCTGCTCCCGATCACTGTCCAGTGACCCCCGGGGATTAAGAAAGGGTAAATAAGCCAGTGTTCCTGTTACTGATCACTGTCCTGTGATCCCTGGTTTAGAGGGAGAGGGGAAATCAGCCAAGGTTCCTGCTCCTGATCACTGTCCTGTGATCCCTGGTTTAGAGGGAGAGGGGAAATCAGCCAAGGTTCCTGCTCCTGATCACTGTCCAGTGAACCCTGGGTTAGAGAGAGAGGGGAAATCAGCAAGGGTTCCTGCTCCTGGTCACTGTCCAGTGAACCCTGGGTTAGAGAGAGAGGGGAAATCAGCCAGGGTTCCTGCTCCTGATCACTGTCCAATGATCCCTGGGTTAAAGAGAGAGGGGAAATCAGCCAGGGCTCCTGCCTCTGATCACTGTCCACTGACCCCTGGGTTAGAGAGAGATGGGAAATCAGCCAAGGTCCCTGCTCCCGATCACTGTCCAGTGACCCCCGGGGATTAAGAAAGGGCAAATAAGCCAGGGTTCCTGTTACTGATCACTGTCCAGTGAACCCTGGGTTAGAGAGAGAGGGAAAATCAGCCAGGGTTCTTGCTTCTGGTCACTGTCCAGTGAACCTTGGGTTAGAGAGAGATGGGAAATCAGCCAAGGTCCCTGCTCCCGATCACTGTCCAGTGACCCCCGGGGATTAAGAAAGGGTATATAAGCCAGGGTTCCTGTTACTGATCACTGTCCAGTGAACCTTGGGTTAGAGAGAGAGGGGAAATCAGCCAGGGTTCCTGCTCCTTTTTTTAATGTATTTTTTTTGTGTTTATTTTATTTTATTTCATCTTAGTTTGTTCAGTTTGCTTACCCAGTGGTTTTTTTTCATGTTTGTACTTGCAGCTGCTCAATTTTCAGTCCATTAACACCCTATCTGTACGAATGCTTTGTCTTTCAACACACCATTAACATATTGTTTGCCTTTGCTCCACGACCTTCTGGTCAACTATTCTGTGACCGTGTCCTCTCCACACCTTCTCCTTTGTTATCTCTTGTCCCACCCCCGCTTTACTTGCTTATAACCTTTCACATTTCTAATATTTGCCAGTTCTGAAGAAGGGTCACTGACCTGAAACATTAACTCTGCTTCTCTCTCCACAGATGCTGCCAGACCGACTGAGTATTTCCAGCATTTCTTGTTTTTATTTCAGATTTCCAGCATCTGCAGTAGTTTGCTTTTATTCCTGCTCCTGATCACTGTCCTGTGACCCCTGGGTTACAGAGAGAGAGAGAGAGAGTGAGGGGAAATCAGCCAGAGTTTCTGCTCCTGATCACTGTCCAGTGACGCCTAAGTTAGAGAGAGAGAGAAAAGGTGGCGGGAAATCAGCCAGGATCGCTGCTCCTGATGACTTTCCATTGACCCTTGGGTTAGAGAGAGGGGAAATCAGCCAGAGTTCCTGCTTCTGATCGCAGTCCAGTTACCCCTATCACAGAATCACAGAATAATACAGTGCAGAAGAGGCCCTTCGGCCCATTGAGTCTTCACCGATGCATTAAAACACCTGACCTGTCTACCTAATCCCATTTGCCAGCACTTGGCCCATAACCTTGAATGTTATGATGTGCCAAGTGCTCATCCAGGTACTTTTTAAAGGATGTGAGGCAACCCACCTCTACCACCCTCCCAGGCAGGGCATTCCACACCGTCACCACCCTCTGGGTAAAAAAGTTCTTCCTCAAATTCCCCCTAATTGTAAATTGCCCCTCGTGTAGGCAAGTGGTAGGGAATATGGGATTACTGTCGGGTTAGTATAAATGGGTCGTTGTTGGTCGGCACAGACTCGGTGGGCCGAAGGGCCTGTTTCAGTGCTGCAAATAAATAAATAAACCTCCCGCCCCTCACCTTAAACTTGTGACCCCTCGTAACTGACCCTTCAACTAAGGGGAACAGCTGCTCCCTATCCACCCTGTCCATGCCCCTCATAATCCTGTACACCTCGATCAGGTCACCCCTCAGTCTTCTCTGCTCCAGTGAAAACAACCCAAACCTATCCAACCTCTCCTCATAGCTTAAATGTTCCATCCCAGGCAACATCCTGGTGCATCGCCTCTGCACCCCCTCCAATGCAATCACATCCTTCCTATAATCTGGCGACCAGAATTGTACACAGTACTCCAGCTGTGGCCTTACCAAAGTTCTATACAACTCCAACATGACCTCCCTGCTTTTTAATCTATGCCTCGATTGATAAAGGCAAGTGTCCCATATGCCTTTTTCACCACCCTATTAACCTGCCCTTCTGCCTTCAGAGATCTATGGACAAACATGCCAAGGTCCCTTTGTTCCTCGGAACTTGCCAGTGTCAGGCCATTCATTGAATACTTCCGTGTCACATTACTCCTTCCAAAGTGTATCACCTCACACTTTTCAGGGTTAAATTCCATCTGCCACTTTTCTGCCCATTTGACCATCCCGTCTATATCTTCCTGTAACCTAAGACACTCCACCTCACTGTTAACCACTCGGCCAATCTTTGTGTCATCCGCGAGCTTACTGATTCTACCCCCCACAATAGTCATCTATGTCGTTTATATAAATGACAAACAATAGGGGACCCAGCACAGATCCCTGTGGTACGCCACTGGACACTGGCTTCCAGTCACTAAAACAGCCGTCTGTCATCACTCTGTCTCCTACAGCTAAGCCAATTTTGAATCCACTTTATCAAGTTACCTTGTATCCCATGTGCATTTGCTTTCTTGATAAATCTCCCATGTGGGACCTTGTCAAAGGCTTTGCTGAAATTCATGTAAACTACATCAACTGCACTACCCTCATCTACACACCTGGTCACATGCTCAAAAAATTCAATCAAATTTGTTAGGCATGACCTCCCTCTGACAAAGCCATGCTGACTATTCCTAATCAAATTTTGCCTCTCCAAGTGGTGATACATTCTCTCCTTCAGAATTTTCCCCAATAATTTCCCTACCATTGATGTGAGACTAACTGGTCTGTAGTTCCCTGGCTTATCTCTGCAACCTTTCTTAAATAGTGGGACCACATTAGCTGTTCTCCAGTCCTCTGGCACCTCCCCCGTGGCCAGAGAGGAATTAAAAATTAGGGTCAGAGCCCCTGCAATCTCCACCCTCGCCTCCCACAGCATCCTGGGACACAAATCATCCAGACCTGGAGATTTTTCCACTTTTAAGCCTTCCAAAACCTCCAATACCTTGTCACTCCCTATGACAATTTGCTCAAGAACCTCACAGTCTCTCTCTCTGAGTTCCATATCTACATCCTCTTTCTCTGGGGTAAAGACAGATGTGATGTATTCGTTCAACACCCTACCAATGTCCTCTGGCTGCACCCACAAATTTCCCCCTTGGTCCCTAATGGGTCCTACTCTTTCCCTGGTTATCCTCTTCCCATTGATATACTTATAGAATATCTTGGGATTTTCCCTACTTTTACCAGCCAGAGCTTTCTCATATCCCCTCTTTGTTCTCCTAATTGCTTTCTTGAGCTCCATCCTACACTTTCTGTACTCCACTAATGCTTCCATTGATTTGCTCTTCTTGTATTTGCTAAAAGCCTCTCTTTTCCTTCTCATCGTACCCTGAATGTTTCTGGTCATCCATGGTTCTCTGGGCTTGTTGCTCTTACCTATTACCCTAGAGGGAACATGTTGGGCCTGTACCCTCCCCATTTCCTTTTTGAATGCCCCCCACTGCTCTTCTATAGATTTCCCGACAAGTAACTCTTTCCAGTCTACCTTGGCCAGATCCTGCCTTATTTTACTAAAATTCGCTCTCCCCCAATCCAAAACCTTTTTTTGCAACTTATCTATTTCTTTCTCCATAACAAGCTTAAATTGTACCATGTTGTGGTCGCTTTCACCAAAATGCACCCCCACCAATACATCAACCACCTGTCCGGCTTCATTCCCCAGAATTAGGTCCAGCACTGCACCCTCCCTTGTTGGATCCTCTACATATTGAGCTAAAAAGTTCTCCTGTATACATGTTAAGAACTCCACTCCATCTGAGCCCTTAACACGATGACTATCCCAATTAATGTTGGGAAAGTTGAAATCACCTAATATAATGACCCTATTATTTTTACACACTTCTGCAAATTGCGCACATATTTGCTCCTCAATTTCCCACTGACTATCTGGGGGTCTATAATAAACACCTAGCAATGTGGCTGTCCCTTTTTTATTCCTAAACTCTCCCCAAAAAGCCTCATTTGATGCCCCTCCAAGATATCATCTCTCCTTACTGCATTAACTGACTCCTTAACTAATATTGCAATGCCCCCACCTCTTTTACCCCCTCTGCTGTCTCGCCTGAAGATTCTATATCCCGGGATATTGAGCTGACAATCCTGCCCCTCCCTCAGCCATGTCTCCGTAATGGCTACTGTATCACAATTCCACATGTCAGTCATTGCCCTTAATTCATCCGTTTTACCTGCAATACTCCTGACATTAAAGTAGAGGCCTTCCATCCTGGACTTACTCACTTGAAAATTACGTCTGCTGTATTCCCTCTGACTTGTTTGCTTTCCTGTGTTGAGGTTAGAGAGAGAGGAAATCAGCCAAGGTTTCTGCTCCTGATCATTGTCCACTGACCCCTGGGTTAGAGAAAGAGGAAATCAGCCAGGGTTCCTACTCCGGATCACTGTCCACTGACCCCTGGGTTAGAGAGGGGGGAAATCAGCCAGGGCTCCTGCTCCTGATCACTGTCCACTGACCCTGGGTTAGAGAAAGAGGAAATCAGCAGCGTTCCTGCTCCTGATCACTGTCCAGTGACCCCTGGGTTAGAGAAAGAGGAAATCAGCCAGGGTTCCTACTCCTGATCACTGTCCACTGACCCCTGGGTTAGGGAGGGGGGAAATCAGCCAGGGTTCCTGCTCTTGATCACTGTCCAGTGACCCCTGGGTTAGAGAGAGAGGAAATCAGCCAAGGTTTCTGCTCTTGATCACTGTCCACTGACCCCTGGGTTAGAGAAAGAGGAAATCAGCCAGGGTTCCTACTCCGGATCACTGTCCACTGACCCCTGGGTTAGAGAGGGGGGAAATCAGCCAGGGCTCCTGCTCCTGATCACTGTCCACTGACCCTGGGTTAGAGAAAGAGGAAATCAGCCAGGGTTCCTACTCCTGATCACTGTCCAGTGACCCCTGGGTTAGAGAGGGGGGAAATCAGCCAGGGCTCCTACTCCTGATCACTGTCCACTGACCCCTGGGTTAGAGAGGGGGGAAATCAGCCAGGGCTCCTGCTCCTGATCACTGTCCACTGACCCCTGGGTTAGAGAAAGAGGAAATCAGCCAGGGTTCCTACTCCTGATCACTGTCCACTGACCCCTGGGTTAGAGAAAGAGGAAATCAGCCAGGGTTCCTACTCCGGATCACTGTCCACTGACCCCTGGGATAGAGAAAGAGGAAATCAGCCAGGGTTCCTACTCCTGATCACTGTCCAGTGACCCCTGGGTTAGAGAGAGAGGAAATCAGCCAAGGTTTCTGCTCTTGATCACTGTCCACTGACCCCTGGGTTAGAGAAAGAGGAAATCAGCCAGGGCTCCTGCTCCTGATCACTGTCCACTGACCCCTGGGTTAGAGAAAGAGGAAATCAGCCAGGGTTCCTACTCCTGATCACTGTCCACTGACCCCTGGGTTAGAGAAAGAGGAAATCAGCCAGGGTTCCTACTCCTGATCACTGTCCACTGACCCCTGGGATAGAGAAAGAGGAAATCAGCCAGGGTTCCTACTCCTGATCACTGTCCACTGACCCCTGGGTTAGAGAAAGAGGAAATCAGCCAGGGTTCCTACTCCTGATCACTGTCCACTGACCCCTGGGTTAGAGAAAGAGGAAATCAGCAGCGTTCCTGCTCCTGATCACTGTCCACTGACCCCTGGGTTAGAGAAAGAGGAAATCAGCCAGGGTTCCTGCTCTTGATCACTGTCCAGTGACCCCTGAGCTAGAGAGAAAATCCCACCTCACAGCATGCTGCTCCTCAGTGACATGTTCTGAAAACACAGCATCAGTTTCCATATGTACTCTGATTTTTTAAAAATTCATTCATGGGATTTGGGCATCACTGGCTAGGCCAGCATTTATTGCCCATCCCTAATTGCCCTTGAACCGCTGCAGTCCATTTGGACTTCGTAGCGGTTAGATATAACTGAGTGGCTTGCTAGGCCATTTCAGAGGGCATGTGAGAGTTAACCACATTGCTGTGGGTCTGGAGTCACATGTAGGCCAGATCAGGTAAGGACAGCAGATTTCCTTCCCTAAAGGAAATTAGTGAACCAGATGGGTTTTTACAACAATCGACAATGGTTTCTTGGCCATCATTAGACTAGCTTTTTAATTCCAGATTTATTAATTAGATTCAAATTCCACCTTCTGCTGTGGTGGGGTTTGAACCCATGTCCCCAGAGAAATACCCTGGGTCTCTGGGTTACTAGTCCAGTGACAATACCACTACACCACCGCCTTCCCGATGTACTCTGATGACGCCCAACTGTACCTCACCACCACCTCTCTCAATATCTCCACTGTCTCTAAATTGTCCAACATCCAGTAGTAGATGGTCAGAAATTTCCTACAATTAACTATTGGGAAGACTGAAGCCATTGTCTTTGGTCCCCGTGACAAACTTTTTCTCTCGCTACCGACTTCATCCCTTTCCCTAGCAACTCTCTGAATCTGAACCAGACCGTTTGCAGCCTTGGTGTCATATTGACCCCAAGATGAGTTTTGGATCATGCCATCACTAAGACCGCCTATTTCCACCTCCGTAACATCGCCTGACTTCACCCCTGTCTCATCTCATCTGCTGTTGAAACCCTCATTCATACCTCTGTTACCTCCAGACTTGACTCTTCCAGTGTTCCCCTGGTTGGCCTCCCACATTCTGACCTCTGTGAACTTGGTGTCATCCAAAACTCTGCTGCTTGTGTCTTAAATCACACCAAGTCCTGTTTCCCTATCACCCCTGTGCTCACTGACCTATATTGGCTCCCGGTTAAGCAGCATCTTAATTTCAAAATTCTCATCCTTGTTTTCAAATCCCTCTATGGCCTCGCCCCCTCCCTATTTCTGTAATCTCCTTTGGCTTTTGATAAGGTCCCACATGGGAGATTGGTTAAGAAGGTAAGAGCCCATGGGATCCAGGGCAATTTGGCAAATTGGATCCAAAATTGGCTTAGTGGCAGGAGGCTGAGGGTAATGGTCGAGGGTTGTTTTTGCGAGTGGAAGCCTGTGACCAGTGGTGTACCACAGGGATCGGTGCTGGGACCCTTGCTGTTTGTAGTGTACATTAATGATTTAGACATGAATATAGGAGGTATGATCAGTAAGTTCACAGGTGACACGAAAATTGGTGGTGTCGTAAATAGTGAGGAGGAAAGCCTTAGATTACAGGACGATATAGATGGGCTGGTAAGATGGGCGGAGCAGTGGCAAGTGGAATTTTTAATCCTGAGAAGTGTGAGGTGATGCATTTTGGGAGGACTAACAAGGCAAGGGAATATACATTGGATGGTAGGACCCTAGGAAATACAGAAGGTCAGAGGGACCTTGGTGTACTTGTCCATAGATCACTGAAGGCAGCAGCACAGGTAGATAAGATGGTTAGGAAGGCATATGGGATACTTGCCTTTATTAGCCGAGGCATAGAATATAAGAGCAGGGAGGTTATGATGGAGCTGTATAAAACGCTAGTTAGGCCACAGCTGGAGTACTGTGTACAGTTGTGGGCACCACACTATAGGAAGGATGTGATTGCACTGGAGAGGGTGCAGAGGAGAGTCACCAGGATGTTGCCTGGGCTGGAGCATTTCAGCTATGAAGAGAGACTGAAAAGGCTAGGGTTGTTTTCATTAGAACAGAGAAGGCTGAGGAGGGACCTGATTGAGGTATACAAAAGTATGAGGGGCATTGATCGGTTAGATAGGAAGAAACTTTTTCCCTTAGCGGAGGGGTCAATAACCAGGGGGCATAGATTTAAGGTAAGGGGCAGGAGGTTCAGATGGGATTTGAGGAAAGATTTTTTCACCCAGAGGGTGGTTGGAATCTGGAACACACTGCCTGAAGAGGTGGTAGAGGCAGGAACGCTCACAACATTTAAGAAGTATTTAGATGAGCTCTTGAAACGCCAAAGCATACAAGGCGACGGGCCAAGTGCTGGAAAATGGGAATAGTTAGGTGCTTGGTGGCCGGCACAGACATGATGGGCCGAAAGGCCGGCTTCTGTGCTGCATAACTCTATGACTCTATGATTCCAGCCCCACAACCCTCCGAGATATCTGTGCTCCTCTAATTCTGGCCTCGTGTTTCCCCAATTTTAATTGCTGTGCCATTGGTGACCATGCCTTCAGCTGCCTGGGCCCCAAGCTCTGGAATTCCCTCCCTAAACCCCTCGAGCCCTTCACCTCTTTCCTCTCAGAAGCTCCTTTAAACCTCCCTCTTTGACCAAGCTTTTGACCACTTGTCTTAATATCTCCTTATATGGCTCGGTGTCATATTTTGCTTTATAATGCTCCTGTGAAGCACCTTGGGCCATTTTATTAGTTTATGGCGCTATATAAATATGAGTTGTTGTTGAAATCAGCCACTGTCCAGTGACCCTGCTGCAATGTATTTGTCTGGATAGAAGCAGGTTGAGCCTACTAGCCTGTAGACACTGACTGTCTGGGCTTCTGCAGGAAAATGGGCACTTGTGTCAGGCACTGCTGGGGTACTGTCCACGGAACATTCCTGACAAAGGGTCAGAGTCTTCACAGCAGTAGGAGGGGTTGACAGAGAGGATCCAGTTAATTGATGTTGAGTAAATTAGAATTGTTGGTATAATTTTACGACAGACCCTAATGGATACAGAAGCAGAATTCCTTTAATTATCGGAGAGGTATTACTGTATTCCCCTGACAGCCTTAATTAACTGCAGAGAATGTTGTTGGTTAGTGCTGGAGCGAGTGTCTGTCTGTCTGCCCTACTACATTACTGTTGCCCTCCCCATTAATCTCCTCACCTCTGCTCTCCTATCTCTGTAGTGATATTGCTCGCCATCTCTCATCCTTTGCAGCTGGCCTGTCGGGCAGTTCTGCACACTCCAGCCCCTTGGGCGAGACAGTAAATAGTTCTGATCAGCACCTTCCAGTTTGTTTCAGAACTGATTTTCTGAACTGTTCCCTCAAGGGTGTGTCTGGTAATGAGGTCTGGATCGTTAAACTGCTACTGTCACTGCAGTGCCACTGGTTCCCAGGAGACTCCAAGAGCTAGGGACAGCCCCTCATGACTATGATTATGCCACATCCTGGAATATCCAGGGGGAGGGCCGAGGCCCTACAATGCAGGACAGTAGGGGAAAGACTGAGGCCCCACGCTGCAGGACAGCACAGGAAGATCCAAGGCCCCATGGTGCAGGACAGCACAGGAAGATCCAAGGCCCTATGGTGCAGGACAGCACAGGAAGATCCAAGGCCTCACAGTGCAGGACATCACAGGAAGAGCCAAGGCCCCACAGTGCAGGACAGCACAGGAAGAGCCAAGGCCCCACAGTGCAGGACAGCCAAGAAAGAGCCAAGGCCCCACAGTGCAGGTCAGTAGGGGAAAGACTGAGGCCTCACAGTGCAGGACAGCACAGGAAGATCCAAGGCCCCATGGTGCAGGACAGCACAGGAAGAGACAAGCTCCTCCGTGCAGGACAGCACAGGAAGATCCAAGGCCCCATGGTTCAGGACAGCACAGGAAGAGCCAAGGCCCCAAGTGCAGGACAGCACAGGAAGATCCAAGGCCCCACGGTTCAGGACAGCACAGGAAGAGCCAAGCTCCACGGTGCAGGACAGCACAAGAAATGAAATGAGTTTGAAATAAAATTTATATTAGCACCTAGTGATTAGTTGACAAAAAGTTTGAGATTGAAAAGTCCACAAATCGGATGGTACCAAGGGAGGGGTGGAGTGTTCAAGGTTTTAGACTGGGAAAGAATGAATTAGTGTGGGAATGTGCCTATCTTGTCCAGATTTCAGCATAGTGAGGAGGTAGTTTGACTAGGACGATGTGTTTGAAACAAATGAAAGCAGAGAGGAAATTTCAGAGTCGCAGTGTTAGTAAAATCAAGAAAGACACATGACAGAGACTACAATCTGCAGGCAAGAGGCTTTTCCTAAATCCTGTCTGGATACAGAGATTAAAGTGATTCCATGCCACAAAATGCCATTCCAATTAATGCTGATATGTATTAATCATGCTGATGCCCCTCCAGGGCCTCCCCAATCCTGCTGGTATGTGGTAAGGTTAAATTTGAAGCAGGATACCGTAAATGACACAAAAATTCTTGTCAGTGTTGGGGTGCATTTTGGCTGTTTGATGTGTCAGGTCCCAGGTGATCTTCCCTGTCATCAGTCATTCATGCTCCCTCTCCCTGTGCCGTGGACTACAAATCCCAAGCTTGACCCTTTTGCTGATTACAGACAATTAATGTTAATCTGCTGTTTCCCCAACCTTCACATGCTGACCCTGCTTTAATTAGTCCCCTTCCTTCACACAGGAAGTCTTATTCTGCAACCTGCCTTTTTAATTTTGTTCCTATGCCTCTCACCTTGTTAATTTAATTACTCAGCCCTTTGCCAGGCCTCCTTGCATTACTAATGAGTTCTGTGTCTCTTACACACTCGGAGGCTCGCTAATCCTCTAGGGTCCTGGAGAGTGGAACAGTACTAAAATTATGTCGTTCTTTTATATAGTTGGCAGTTTCATTCTTTCAGGAAATTTCCCCATCTCTGCTGAAGACACTGACACTCACCGGGGTACTCCTGTTCCTAATTCATATGTTCGTATGGGGTAGGTCGGAATGTGGAGTTGGGGTTACAACCGATTAGCCATTATATTATTGAATGGCGGAGCAGGCTCGAGGGGCCGAGTGGCCTACTCCTGCTCCTAATTCATATGTTCGGGTTCGCCACACAGACTCTCACTGAGGTATGGGTCCCACACACACTGACTCTCACTGGAGTACGGGTCCCACACACACTGACTCTCACTGGGGTACGGGTCCCATACACACTGACTCTCACTGGGGTACGGGTCCCACACACACTGACTCTCACTGGGGTACGGGTCCCACACTCACTGACTCTCACTGGGTACGGGTCCCCCACACACTGACTCTCACTGGGGTACGGGTCCCACATACACTGACTCTCACTGGGGTACGGGTCCCACACACACTGACTCTCATTGGGGTGCTGGTCCCACACACACTGACTCTCACTGGGGTACGGGTCACACACATACTGACCCTCACTGGCGTACTGGTCCCACACACACTGACACTCACTGGAGTACTGGTCCTACACACACTGACTCTCACTGGGGTACGGGTCCCACACACACTGACTCTCACTGGGGTACGGGTCCCACACACACTGACTCTCACTGGGGTACGGGTCCCACACACACTGACTGTCACTGGGGTACGGGTCCCACACACACTGACTGTCACTGGGGTACAGGTTCCACACACACTGACTCTCACTGGGGTGCGGGTCCCACACACACTGACTCTCACTGGGGTACGGGTCCCACACACACTGACTGTCACTGGGGTACGGGTCCCACACACACTGACTGTCACTGGGGTACGGGTCCCACACACACTGACTCTCCCTGGGGTACGGGTCCCACACACACTGACTCTCACTGGGGTACGTGTCCCACACACACTGACTCTCACTGGGGTACGGTTCCACACACACTGACTCTCACTGGGGTACGGGTCTCACACACACTGACTCTCACTGGGGTACGGGTCCCACACACACTGACTCTCACTGGGGTACGTGTCCCACAGCACTGACCCTTTTTATTTGTTCATGGGCGTGGGTGTCGCTGGCCAGGCCAGCATTTATTGCCCATCACTAATTGCTCTTGAGAAGGTGGTGGTGAGCTGCCTTCTTGATCCGCTGCAGTCCTTGTGAGGTAGGTACACTCACAGTGCTGTTTGGGAGATTTTGACCCAGTGACAGTGAAGGAACGGCGATATAGTTCCAAGTCAGGATGGTGTGTGACTTGGAGGTGAACTTGCAGGTGGTGGTGTTCCCATGCATCTGCTGCCCTTGTCATTCTAAGTGGTAGAGGTCACGGGTTTGGAAGGTGCTGTCAAAGGAGCCTTGGTGAGTTGATGCAGTGCATCGTGGAGATGGTACACACTGCTGCAACTGTGCATCGGTGGGAAGGGAGTAATTGTTGAAGGTAGTGAATAGGGTACCAGTCAAGCGGGCTGCTTTGTCCTGGATGGTGTCGAGCTTCTTGAGTGTTGTTGGAGCTGCACCCATCCAGGCAAGTGGAGAGTATTCCATCACACTCCTGACTTGTGCCTTGTAGATGGTGAACAGGCTTTGGGGAGTCAGGAGGTGAGTTACTCGCTGCAGAATTCCCAGCCTCTCACCTGCTCTCATAGCCATGGTATTAATGTGGCTACTCCAATTCAGTTTCTGGTCACTGGTGACCTGCAGGATGTTGATCGTGGGGGATTCAGTGATGGTGATGCAATTGAATATCAGGGGGAGATGGTTAGATTCTCTCTTGTTTGAGCTGGTAATTACCTGGCACTTCTGTGGCGCAAATGTTTCTTGCCACTTATCAGCCCAAGCCTGGATATTGTCCAGGTCTTGTTGCATATGGTTACGGACTGGTTCAGATCTGAGGAGTTGCGAATGGTGCTGAACATTGTGCCACCATCAGCGAACATCCCCACTTCTGACCTTATGATGGAGGGAAGGTCATTGATGAAGCAGCTAAAGATGTTTGGACCTAGGACACGACCCTGAGGAACTCCTGCAATGATGTCCTGTGACTGAGATGATTGACCTCCAACAACCACAACCATCTTCCTTTGCACTAGGTATGACTCCAACCAGCAGATGGTTTTTCCCCTGATTCCCATTGACCTCAGTTTTGCTAGGGCTCCTTGATGCCATACTCGGTCAAATGCTGCCTTGATGTCAAGGGCAGTCATTCACATCACCTCTTGAGTTCAGCTCTTTTGTCCATGTTTGAATCAAGCCTGTAATGAGTTCAGGAGCTGAGAGGTACTGGCATAACCCAAACTGAGCATCACTGAGCAGGTTATTGCGAAGCTTGATAGCACTGTCGATGACACCTTCCATCACTTTACTGATGATTGAGAGTAGACTGATGGGGCTGTAATTGACCAGATTTGTCCTGCTTTTTGTGCACAGGACATACCTGGGCAATTTTCCACATTGCCGGGTAGATGCCGGTGTTGTAGCTGTACTGGAACAGCTTGGCTAGGGGCGTGGCAAGTTCTGAACCACAGGTCTTCAGTACTCTTGAGGGGTTGTGTTTCTACTTATGCCTGAGCCTCTCACGCTTTAGGCGATAACAAGCCCACCCACACTGTGCATACAGCACACACACTTCACCACACACACACTTCACCACACACTCACATCACACACGCTCACATCACACACTCACATCACACACACTCACATCACACCACACACGCTCACATCACACACTCACACCACACACTCACATCACACACACTCACATCACACACGCACACATCACACACTCACATCACACACTCACACCACACACTCACATCACACACACTCACATCACACACGCACACATCACACACTCACATCACACACTCACACCACACACTCACATCACACACACTCACATCACACACGCACACATCACACACACACACATCACACGCTCACATCACACACGCTCACATCACACACACACACATCACACACACTCACATCACACACACTCACATCACACACGCACACATCACACACACACACATCACACGCTCACATCACACACGCTCACATCACACACACACACATCACACACTCACATCACACACACTCACATCACACAGGCACACATCACACACACACACATCACACACGCTCACATCACACACACTCACATCACACACGCTCACATCACACACGCTCACATCACACACTCACACCACACGCTCACATCACACACACACACATCACACACGCTCACATCACACACACTCACATCACACACACTCACATCACACACGCTCACATCACACACTCACATCACACACGCTCACATCACACACTCACATCACACACTCACATCACACACACTCACATCACACCACACACGCTCACATCACACACTCACATCACACACTCACATCACACACTCACACCACACACTCACATCACACACTCACATCACACTCACATCACACACGCTCACATCACACACGCTCACATCACACACGCTCACATCACACACACTCACATCACACACGCTCACATCACACACGCTCACATCACACACACTCACATCACACACGCTCACATCACACACGCTCACATCACACACACACACATCACACACGCTCACATCACACACGCTCACATCACACACACACACATCACACAGGCACACATCACACACACACACATCACACACGCTCACATCACACACACACACATCACACGCTCACATCACACACACTCACATCACACACTCACATCACACACTCACACCACACACTCACATCACACACGCTCACATCACACACGCTCACATCACACACGCTCACATCACACACTCACATCACACACGCTCACATCACACACTCACATCACACACACTCACATCACACCACACACGCTCACATCACACACTCACACCACACACTCACATCACACACTCACATCACACTCACATCACACACTCACATCACACACACTCACATCACACACGCTCACATCACACACGCTCACATCACACACACTCACATCACACACGCTCACATCACACACTCACATCACACACTCACATCACACACTCACATCACACACTCACATCACACTCACATCACACACTCACATCACACACGCTCACATCACACACGCTCACATCACACACACTCACATCACACACACTCACATCACACATGCTCACATCACACACGCTCACATCACACACACACACATCACACACGCTCACATCACACACGCTCACATCACACACACACACATCACACAGGCACACATCACACACACACACATCACACACGCTCACATCACACACACACACATCACACGCTCACATCACACACACACACATCACACACTCACACCACACACTCACATCACACACGCTCACATCACACACACACACATCACACGCTCACATCACACACACACACATCACACACTCACACCACACACTCACATCACACACGCTCACATCACACACACACACATCACACACGCTCACATCACACACACTCACATCACACACGCTCACATCACACACTCACATCACACACGCTCACATCACACACTCACATCACACACGCTCACATCACACACTCACATCACACACACTCACATCACACCACACACGCTCACATCACACACTCACACCACACACTCACATCACACACTCACATCACACTCACATCACACACTCACATCACACACACTCACATCACACACGCTCACATCACACACGCTCACATCACACACACTCACATCACACACGCTCACATCACACACTCACATCACACTCACATCACACACTCACATCACACACGCTCACATCACACACGCTCACATCACACACACTCACATCACACACACTCACATCACACACGCTCACATCACACACGCTCACATCACACACACTCACATCACACACGCTCACATCACACACGCTCACATCACACACGCTCACATCACACACGCTCACATCACACACACACACATCACACACGCTCACGTCTCACACACTCACATCACACACACACACATCACACACACTCACATCACACACACTCACGTCTCACACACTCACATCACACACACACACATCACACACACTCACATCACACACACTCACATCACACACACTCACACACACACATCACACCACACACACTCACATCACACACTCACATCACACACTCACATCACACCACGCGCTCATCACACCACGCGCTCATCACACACACTCACATCACACACACTCACATCACTCACATCACATCACACACTCACATCACATCACACACTCACATCACACCACACGCTCATCACACACACTCACATCACATCACACACTCACATCACACACTCACATCACACCACACGCTCATCACACACACTCACATCACATCACACACTCACATCACACACACTCATCACACACACTCACATCACACACTCACATCACATCACACACTCACATCACACCACACACTCACATCACACCACACACACTCACATCACACCACACACACTCACATCACACTCTCACCTCACACCACACGCTCATCACACACACTCACATCACACACTCACATCACACACTCACATCACACCACACGCTCACATCACACCACACGCTCATCACACACACTCACATCACACACTCACATCACACACTCACATCACACACTCACATCACACCACACTCACATCACACACTCACATCACACACTCACATCACACACTCACATCACACACTCACATCACACACTCACATCACACACTCACATCACACCACACGCTCATCACACATACTCACATCACACACTCACATCACACACTCACATCACACCACACGCTCATCACACACACTCACATCACACACTCATATCACACACTCACATCACACACTCACATCACACCACACGCTCATTCACACACACTCACATCACACACTCACATCACACCATACACTCACATCACATCACACACTCACATCACACATACACGCTCATCACACACGCTCACACCACACACTCACATCACACTCTCACCTCACACCACACGCTCATCACACACACTCACATCACACACTCACATCACACACTCACATCACACACTCACATCACACACTCACATCACACACTCACATCACATCACACACTCACATCACACACACATGCTCATCACACACGCTCACACCACACACTCACATCACACCACACACACTCACATCACACCACACACACTCACATCACACTCTCACCTCACACCACACGCTCATCACACACACTCACATCACACACTCACATCACACCACACACACTCACATCACACACTCACATCACACCACACGCTGATCACACACACTCACATCACACGCTCATCACACACACTCACATCACACACTCACATCACACCACACACACTCACATCACACACTCACATCACACCACACGCTCATCACACACACTCACATCACACACTCACATCACACCACACTCACATCACATCACACACTCACATCACACACAGACGCTCATCACACACGCTCACATCACACACTCACATCACACACACTCACATCACACACTCACATCACACACGCTCACATCACACGCTCACATCACACACTCACATCACACACACTCACATCACACCACACACGCTCATCACTCACACACACACATCACACACGCTCACATCACACACGCTCACATCACACACGCTCACATCACACACGCTCACATCACACACGCTCACATCACACACTCACATCACACACTCACATCACACCACACGCTCATCACACACACTCACATCACATCACACACTCACATCACACCACACACACTCACATAACACACTCACATCACACCACACGCTCATCACACACAATCACATCACACACTCACATCACACACACTCACATCACACACACTCACATCACACACACTCACATCACACACTCACATCACATCACACACTCACATCACACCACACACTCACATCACATCACACACGCTCACATCACACGCTCACATCACACGCTCACATCACACACACTCACATCACACCACACACGCTCATCACACACACACATCACACACGCTCACATCACACACGCTCACATCTCACACACTCACACCCCACGTTCACATCACACACTCACACCACACACTCACATCACACGCTCACATCTCACACACTCACACCACACACTCACATCACACACACTCACACCACACGCTCACATCACGCACACTCACATCACACGCTCACATCTCACACACTCACACCACACACTCACATCACACACACTCACATCACACGCTCACATCTCACACACTCACACCACACACTCACATCACACACGCTCATCACACACGCTCATCACACACGCTCATCACACACACACATCACACACGCTCACATCACACACGCTCACATCACACACGCTCACATCACACACGCTCACATCACACACACTCACATCACACACTCACATCACACACGCTCATCACACACACTCACATCACACACGCTCACATCTCACACACTCACATCACACACACACTCACATCACACCACACACACTCACATCACACACACTCACATCACACACACTCACATCACACACGCTCATCACACACACACATCACACACGCTCACATCACACACGCTCACATCACACACGCTCACATCACACACGCTCACATCACACACTCACACCACACACTCACATCACACACTCACATCACACACGCTCATCACACACACTCACATCACACACGCTCACATCTCACACACTCACATCACACACACTCACATCACACACACACTCACATCACACCACACACACTCACATCACACACACTCACATCACACACACTCACATCACACACGCTCACATCACACACGCTCACATCACACACGCTCTCATCACACGCTCACATCACACACGCTCACATCACACACGCTCACATCACACACACACATCACACACGCTCACATCACACACGCTCACATCACACACGCTCACATCACACACGCTCTCATCACACGCTCACATCACACACGCTCACATCACACACGCTCACATCACACACTCACATCACACACGCTCACATCACACACGCTCACATCACACACGCTCTCATCACACGCTCACATCACACACGCTCACATCACACACGCTCACATCACACACTCACATCACACACACACATCACACACGCTCACATCACACACGCTCACATCACACACGCTCACATCACACACGCTCACATCACACACGCTCACATCACACACGCTCACATCATACACACTCACATCATACACACACACTCACATCACACGCACACATCACACGCTCACATCACACGCTCACATCACACGCTCACATCACACGCTCACATCACACGCTCACATCACACACGCTCACATCACACACGCTCACATCACACACTCACATCACACACTCACATCACACACTCACATCACTCACATCACACACTCACATCACACACTCACATCACACACTCACATCACACACTCACATCACACACACGCTCACATCACACACACGCTCACATCACACACACGCTCACATCACACGCTCACATCACACGCTCACATCACACGCTCACATCACACGCTCACATCACACGCTCACATCACACGCTCACATCACACACGCTCACATCACACACACGCTCACATCACACACGCTCACATCACACGCTCACATCACACACGCTCACATCACACACGCTCACATCACACACGCTCACATCACACGCTCACATCACACGCTCACATCACACACGCTCACATCACACACACGCTCACATCACACACACGCTCACATCACACACGCTCACATCACACACGCTCACATCACACACGCTCACATCACACACACACATCACACACTCACATCACACACTCACATCACACACGCTCACATCACACACGCTCACATCACACACGCTCACCTCACACACGCTCACATCACACACGCTCACATCACACACGCTCACATCATACACACACACTCACATCACACGCTCACATCACACGCTCACATCACACACGCTCACATCACACACGCTCACATCATACACACACACACACACATCACACACGCTCACATCACACACGCTCACATCACACACACACACTCACATCACACACACGCTCACATCACACACGCTCACATCATACACACACACTCACATCACACGCTCACATCACACACGCTCACATCACACACGCTCACATCACACACGCTCACATCACACACGCTCACATCACACACGCTCACATCACACATGCTCACATCACACACGCTCACATCACACACGCTCACATCACACACGCTCACATCACACACTCACATCACACACTCACATCACACACTCACATCACACACTCACATCACACACTCACATCACACACACTCACACTCACATCACACACTCACATCACACACTCACATCACACACACACATCACACGCTCACATCACACGCTCACATCACACAGACGCTCACATCACACAGACGCTCACATCACACAGACGCTCACATCACACAGACGCTCACATCACACGCTCACATCACACGCTCACATCACACGCTCACATCACCCGCTCACATCACACGCTCACATCACACACTCACATCACACACACGCTCACATCATACGCTCACATCATACGCTCACATCATACGCTCACATCATACGCTCACATCATACGCTCACATCACACGCTCACATCACACGCTCACATCACACGCTCACATCACACACACTCACATCACACACTCACATCACACACTCACATCACACACTCACATCACACACACACACTCAGACCACACACACCCACATTGCACACACTCACATTATGCACTCATACGACACACTCATCACACACACTGACACCACACCCACACCCACACACTAATGCCACACACACTCAGACCACACACACACCCACACACAAACACTCAGCTCTCACACACTCACATCACAAACACTCACATTACACACACTCACATCATAGACCACACCACTCACTCACTCAGTCACTCACCAACCACACCACCCACTCACCCACCCACCCAATCACTCACTCGCCCGCCCGCCCACTTGCCCACCCACTCACTCACTCATCCACCCACTCACTCACTCACTCGCTCGCTCACCAACCACAGACCACACCACTGACTCAGTCACTCATTCACCCGTCCGCTTGCCCGCTCGCTCGCCCACCCACCCACTCACTCACTCACTAACCACAGACCACACCACTCACTCAGTTACTCACTTACTCACTCACTTCTCACTCACTCACTTACTCACTCACTCACCCACTCACTCACCACAGACCACACCACTCACTTACTCACCCACCCACTCACCCACCCACTCACCACAGACCACACCACTCACTCACTTACTCACTCACTCACTCACACCGCAGACCACACCACTCACTCACTCACCGCAGACCTCACTCACTCACTCACACCGCAGACCACACCACTCACTCACTCACCGCAGACCTCACTCACTCACTCACTCACTCACTCACTCACACCGCAGACCACACCGCCCGCTCACTCACTCACTCACTCTCTCACTCACACCGCAGACCACACCACTCACTCACTCACCGCAGACCTCACTCACTCACTCACTCACACCGCAGACCACACCGCCCGCTCACTCACTCACTCACTCACACCGCAGACCACACCGCCCGGTCACTCACTCACTCACACCGCAGACCACACCACTCACTCAGTGTAATGAACACGTCCCAAATGATTCATACACATTTGCACCTGACAAAACCCTCTCATGGTTTGACACAAATCTAGGCCACTATGAGCAGATAGGATGCTGTAGGGAGCAGGGGTAAATGACACCAACAACGCCACGGCATGAAGCTTCACAGGAATCAGGAAATATCATCTGTGGGAAGTGTTCATTCCAGCCCTTTAGCAACCTTTGAAAGGTCCAAGCTCCTGCTGGCAAGCCAGGATTCTGTGCAGGTTTATAATGTGCAGTGCACCTCTCCAGACTCAGAGAAGGATGACCCTGCTGTGAATATGAGCAGGTACTAAGCTTAGGGGTGGTGGGGTTTAATGGAAATGTTTCCCATCCTGAATTAACCCTTTGCTGACTGGAGCAATAACTCTGCTGCAGATTTTCTATGTTGCTGTTTTTTCAGCGTGCAGGGATTCATGGAATTGGGGTTCCTATAATTCTGGAGTGAACCATTTGGAGGCCATGGGATGTCCATGGCGGTGATGTTGATTGGGAGATTTACTTGACAAGGGAGGATCAGTGCTTGGATCATGAAGTCTGGAACTTCTCTCAACCCTTCCACTGACTCTGATTTGACACACTGCTTGTCCGGCACAAACTCCATTCCCTAGCCACTGACTCCATCCTTCTCTCCGGCCTCTGTCTGTTGCTGAATCAGACTGTTCACAACCTCAGCATCCTATCTGACCCTGAGCCAAGCAACCGACCCCATATCCTCTCCGTCACCAAGATTGCCTTCTTCTACCACCGCAGCATCGCCTCTCCACCCCTGACTCAGCCTGTCGACTGCTGAAACCCTCATCCATGCCTTTGTCGGCTCCAGCTCATCCAGAAGTCTACTGTCCCTATCCTGTACAGTAATGTGTGTATTTCTGAGTGTGTGTTTGTACATGTGAACATACGAACATACGAATTAGGAGCAGAAGTAGGCCATTCGGCCCCTCAAGCCTGCTCCGCCGTTCAAATAGATAATGGCTGATCTGTTTGTGTTTCGAATTCCACACTCTCATCTACCCCCGACAACCTTTGATTCCCTTGCCTAACAAGAATCTATCTACCTCTGCCTTAAAAATATTCAATGACCCCGCCTCCACCACCTTCTGAGGCAGAGAATTCCAAAGTCACACAACCCTCTGAGAGAAAAATTTCTCCTCATTTCTGCCCTAAAAGGGCAATCCCTAATTTTAAAACAGTGCCCCCTAGTTCTGGACTCCCCCACAAGAGGAAACATCCTTTCCACATCCACCTTGTCAAGACTGTTCAGGATCTTATAAACTTCAATTAAGTCTCCCCTCACTCTTCTAAACTCCAGTGAAAACAAGCCCAGTCTGTCCAACCTTTCCTCATAAGACAACCCACTCATTCCAGGTATCAATCTAGTAAACCTCCTCTGAATCGCCTCCAACACATTCACATCCTTCCTTAAATACGAAGACCAAAACTGCACACAGTATTCCAGATGTGGTCTCACCAATGCCCTGTATAACTGAAGCATAACATCCTTACTTTCATTTTCAATTCCTCTTGTAATAAAGGATAGCATTTCATTAGCCTTCTTTATTACCTGCTCTACTTGCATACAAACTTTTTGTGACCCCTGCACTAGAACACCTCGATCTCTCTGCATTTCGGAATTCTGCAGTCGTTCTCCATTTAAGTAATACTCTGCTTTTTTATTCTTCCTGCCAAAGTGAACAACTTCATAATTCCATAAGTTTTAAGGTACTTGTGGATAAGGATAAGAGTAGTCCTCGGGTGAAGGTGCTAATTTGGGGGAAGGCTAATTATAACAATATTAGGCAGGAACTGAAGAATTTAGATTGGGGGCGGCTGTTTGAGGGTAAATCAACATCTGACATGTGGGAGTCTTTCAAACGTCAGTTGATTAGAATCCAGGACCGGCATGTTCCTGTGAGGAAGAAGGATAAGTTTGGCAAGTTTCGGGAACCTTGGATAACGCGGGATATTGTGAGCCTCGTCAAAAAAAAAAAGGAAGCATTCGTAAGGACTGGATGGCTAGGAACAGACGAATCCCTTGAGGAATATAAAGACAGTAGGAAGGAACTTAAGCAAGGAGTCAGGAGGGCTAAAAGGGGTTATGAGAAGTCATTGGCAAACAGGATTAAGGATAATCCCAAGGTTTTTTATATGTATATAAAGAGCAAGAGGGTAACCAGGGAAAGGGTTGGCCCACTCAAGGACAGAGAAGGGAATCTATGTGTGGAGCCAGAGGAAATGGGCGAGGTACTAAATGAGTACTTTGCATCAGTATTCACCAAGGAGAAGAACTTGGTGGATGATGAGCCCAGGGAAGGGAGTGCAGATAGTCTCAGTCATCTCATTATCAAAAAGGAGGTGGTGTTAGGTGTCTTGCAAAGCATTAAGGTAGATAATTCCCCAGGGCCTGATGGGATTTATCCCAGAATACTGAGGGAGGCAAGGGAAGAAATTGCTGGGGCCTTGACAGAAATCTTTATGCATCCTCATTGGCTACAGGTGAGGTCCCAGAGGACTGGAGAATAGCCAATGTTGTTCCTTTGTTTAAGAAGGGTAGCAAGGATAATCCAGGAAATTATAGGCCGGTGAGCCTTACATCAGTGGTAGGGAAATTATCAGAGAGGATTCTTCGGGACAGGATTTACTCCCATTTGGAAACAAATGGACTTATTAGTGAGAGGCAGCATGGTTTTGTGAAGGGGAGGTTGTGTCTCACTAATTTGATTGAGTTTTTTGAGGAAGTGACAAAGATGATTGATGAAGGAAGGGCAGTGGATGTTATCTATATGGACTTCAGTAAAGCCTTTGACAAGGTCCCTCATGGCAGACTGATACAAAAGGTGAAGTCACATGGGATCAGAGGGGAGCTGGCAAGATGGATACAGAACTGGCTCGGTCATAGAAGACAGAGGGTAGCTTTTCTGAATGGAGGGATGTGACTAGTGGTGTTCCGCAGGGATCAGTGCTGGGGCCTTTGCTGTTTGTAGTATATATAAATGATTTGGAGGAAAATGTAGCTGGTCTGATTAGTAAGTTTGCGGACGACACAAAGGTTGGTGGATTGTCAGAGGATACAGCAGGATATAGATCGGTTGGAGACTTGGGCGGAGAAATGGCAGATGGAGTTTAATTCGGACAAATGTGAGGTAATGCATTTTGGAAGGTCTAATGCAGGTGGGAAGTATACGGTAAATGGCAGAACCCTTAGGAGTATTGACAGGCAGAGACATCTGGGCGTACAGGTCCACAGGTCACTGAAAGTGGCAACGCAGGTGGATAAGGTAGTCAAGAAGGCATACGGCATGCTTGCCTTCATCGGTCGGGGCATAGAGTATAAAAATTGGCAAGTCATGCTGCAGCTGTACAGAACTTTAGTTAGGCCACACTTAGAATATTGCATGCAATTCTGGTCGCCACACTACCAGAAGGATGTGGAGGCTTTGGAGAGGGTACAGAAGAGGTTTACCAGGATGTTGCCTGGTCTGGAGGGCATTAGCTATGAGGAGAGGTTGGATAAACTCGTATTGTTTTCACTGGAACGACGGAGGTGGAGGGGCGACATGACAGAGGTTTACAAAGTTATGAGTGGCATGGACAGAGTGGATAGTCAGAAGCTTTTTTCCCAGTGTGGAAGAGTCAGTTACTAGGGGACATAGGTTTAAGATGAGAGGGGCAAAGTTTAGAGGGGATGTGGGAGGCAAGTTCTTTACACAGAGGGTGGTGAGTGCCTGGAACTTGTTTCCGGGGGAGGTGGTGGAAGCAGGTACCATAGAGACGTTTCAGAGGCATCTTGACAAATACATGAATAGGATGGGAATAGAGGGATACGGACCCCGGAAGTGCAGAAGGTGTTAGTTTAGACAGGCATCAAGATCGGCGCAGGCTTTGAGGGCCGAATGGCCTGTTCCTGCGCTGTACTGTTCTTTGTTCATATTTTCCGACATTATACTCCATCTGCCTGAATTTTTCCCACTCGCTCAACCTATCTATATCGGTCTGCAACCTCCTGATGTCCTCTTAACAACATACTTTCCGACCTTATCTTTGTGTCATCTGCAAATTTAGCTACCATGCCATCGCTCCCCTCATCTAAATCATTGATATAAATTGTAAAAAGTTGATGCCCCAACACAGACCCCTGCGGGAATCCAATCATCACATCCTGCCAATCAGAAAAGTACCCATTTATGCATACTCTTTGTTTTCTGCCAGCCAGCCAATCTTCTGTCCATGCTAAAATGTTACCCCCTGCACCATGAACTGCTATCTTGCACAATAACCTTTTCTATGGCACCTTGTCAAATACTGTACTTGGATTTCCAGAAGGCATGTCAACGAGCTCCCCTTTATCCACAGCACATGTTACTCCTTCAAAGAACTCCAATAAATTTGTTAAACATGATTTCCCTTTCACAAAACCAAGTTGACTATTCCCAATTACCTTGAGTTTTTCCAAGTGCCCAGCTACAACCTCCTTACTGATTGACTCTAACACCTTCCCCATGACAGACGTCAAGCTAACTGACCTACAATTACCTGTTTTCTGCTACTTTCCAGTCTGATGGAACCTTACCAGAATCTAGCGAATTTTGAAAAATTAACACCAACGCAGCTATTACCACTTTAGCCTCCTCACTTAAGACTAGGATGAAGTCCATCAGGACCTGGGTATGACAGCCCGCAGCTCCATCAGTTTGGTCAGTACCGCTTCCCTGGTGATTGTAATTTCAGCAAGTTCCTCTCTTCCTTCCACCTCCTGATTTACAGCTATTACTGGAATGTTTTTGTATCCTCTATAGTGAAGACAGAAACAAAATATTTGTTCATTGCATCTGCCATTTCCTTATTATCTCCTCTTAGCTCCCTATTCTGACTCTCCAGAGCATGTAGTAGTGATTTGTTTATATTCGTATGTGCATATATGGACTCCTAGTACTTAGGAATCCTTGCATTTTCGCAGGTGTGTGCTGTACCATCCATCAGATCTGATAAATTGATAGCCTAATTAAGTGAAAACTTTACTGGAACTGAGAGGAATCTTCTGTTATTGTTCAGTCCGCTTAGCAACGGTGAGTAGCTCACTCTCGTCACTGAATGTAAGGGTCTTATTCAGAGTTGGCAGTAGGCCAGCCTTTGGGCTGGAAGCAGTGAGTCCCTGCTGGCTTCTGGTAATGTACAGTCACATTGTCTCATTCCAATTCCATTCACATTAAAAGGCTCACAGCAAAGAGGGCGACAGAGGTAAGTGATTTGTGTTTCCCTATTAAAATGTGTTAGGAACTAATTAATCAGTAGTTACGGCACTTCCCAAATCCCAGCCTTTGGAATGTCTCCAGTCGACCAACTGAAGCTTGATATTAATTCTAATTATAGGGTGCCTATTACAAAGGGCTGTGTACTGAGTGTGCAGGCTGCACTGTTAAAGGGACAGTGTTCCCATTAGTGAGTGTGCAGGCTGCACTGTTAAAGGGACAGTGTTCCTGTTAGTGAGTTTGCAGGCTGCACTGTTAAAGGGACAGTGTTCCTATTTCTGAGCGAGTGTGCAGGCTGCACTGTTAAAGGGACAGTGTTCCTATTAGTGAGCGAGTGTGCAGGCTGCACTGTTAAAGGGACAGTGTTCCTATTACTGAGCTCGTGTGCAGGCTGCACTGTTAAAGGGACAGTGTTCCTATTAGTGAGTGTGCAGGCTGCACTGTTAAAGGGACCGTGCCCCTATTACTGAGCGAGTGTGCAGGCTGCACTGTTAAAGGGACAGTGTTCCTATTACTGAGCGAGTGTGCAGGCTGCACTGTTAAAGGGACAGTGTTCCTATTACTGAGCGAGTGTGCAGGCTGCACTGTTAAAGGGACAGTGTTCCTATTACTGAGCGAGTGTGCAGGCTGCACTGTTAAAGGGACAGTGTTCCTATTACTGAGCGAGTGTGCAGGCTGCACTGTTAAAGGGACAGTGTTCCTATTACTGAGTGTGCAGGCTGCACTGTTAAACGGACAGTGTTCCTATTAGTCAGTGTGCAGGCTGCACTGTTAAACGGACAGTGTTCCTATTAGTGAGTGTGCAGGCTGCACTGTTAAAGGGACAGTGTTCGTATTACTGAGCGAGTGTGCAGGCTGCACTGTTAAAGGGACAGTGTTCCTATTACTGAGCGAGTGTGCAGGCTGCACTGTTAAAGGGACAGTGTTCCTATTACTGAGCGAGTGTGCAGGCTGCACTGTTAAAGGGACAGTGTTCCTATTACTGAGCGAGTGTGCAGGCTGCACTGTTAAAGGGACAGTGTTCCTATTAGTGAGTGTGCAGGCAGCACTGTTAAAGGGACAGTGTTCCTATTACTGAGCGAGTGTGCAGGCTGCACTGTTAAAGGGACAGTGTTCCTATTACTGAGCGAGTGTGCAGGCTGCACTGTTAAAGGGACAGTGTTCCTATTAGTGAGCGAGTGTGCAGGCTGCACTGTTAAAGGGACAGTGCTGCTATTACTGAGTGAGTGTGCAGGCTGCACTGTTAAAGGGACAGTGCTGCTATTACTGAGTGAGTGTGCAGGCTGCACTGTTAAAGGGACAGTGTTCCTATTACTGAGTGAGTGTGCAGGCTGCACTGTTAAAGGGACAGTGCTGCTATTACTGAGCGAGTGTGCAGGCTGCACTGTTAAAGGGACAGTGCTCCTATTAGTGACTGTGCAGGCTGCACTGTTAAAGGGACAGTGTTCCTATTACTGAGCGAGTGTGCAGGCTGCACTGTTAAAGGGACAGTGCTCCTATTAGTGACTGTGCAGGCTGCACTGTTAAAGGGACAGTGTTCCTATTACTGATCCGCTGTACTGAGTGAGTGTGTTGAAGCAGTATCACCGTATGAACTGCAGTGAGTGAAGAAGGCTCACCACCACTTTTCCAGGACAACTAGAGATGAACATTAAATACCGACCTTGCCAGCAACACCAAATCCCAAGAACAGATGTGTAAGAACACTCAATCCATTTTCTTATTTTGGTACACAGCTGATCTTCCCTGGGTCAGAAATGGATGTATCTGATGATATTGCTGGAAATGGCGAGCTTTGAGGTGAAATTGGTGCTTGGAAACGCAGTGAAGAGGCAAATTGGACAGTCCACTGGCTGAATGCACCATGTGGTCTGGAACTGCATCACACAAGCTGGGGGTGGGCATCGGGTGTCCAGGGGGTGATTCCCACAGCTTATTTTGGCTGCTACACTTGAGCTCAGTGCCCCAGGTTAGGGAAGGGAATATGAGCCGAGATTTCTGCTCCTGGTTGTTGTGTTATTTGGTCTTGGGGCGTGGGTGTCGTTGGCAAGGCTGCATTTACTGCTCATCCCTCGTTACAGAGCCTGTGGTGAAAGTGCTCCCACAATCGTGTTCCATGAGGATTTCCAGGATATGGACCCAGTGGTGATGAAGGAATGGTGGCAGGATAAAGGGTGTCACTGAAGGGGTGCAGGACATTCTTTGAGGGGAAGGAAACAGCCAGAAGTTGCGTCCCATATTGGAACCAATGACATAAGTAGGAAAAGGGATGAGGTCCCTCAGGAAGAGTTTCAAGAGCTAGGAAAAAGATTAAAGAACAGGAGCTCAAAGGTAGTAATCTCTGGATTACATAGAAACATAGAAAATAGGAGCAAGAGTAGGCCATTCAGCCCTTCGAGCCTGCTCCGCCATTCATTATGATCATTGCTGATCATCCAACTCAGTAACCTGTTCCCGCTTTCGCCCCATACCCTTTGGTCCCTTTCGCCCCAAGAGTTATATCTAACTCCTTCTTGAAAACATACAATGCTTTGGCCTCAACTGATTTCTGTGGTTGCGAATTCCACAGGCTCACCACTCTCTGGGTGAAGAAATTTCTCCTCAACTCAGTCCTGAAAGGTTTACCCTGTATCCTTAGACTATGACTCCTGGTTCTGGACTCCCCCACCATCAGGAACATCCTTCCTGCATCTACCCTGTCAAGTCCTGTTAGAATTTTATAGGTTTCTATGAGATCCCCCCTCACTCTTCTGAACTGCAGCGAATATAATCCTAACCGACTCAATCTCTCCTCATACGTCAGTTCCGTCATCCCAGGAATCAGTCTGGTAAACCTTCGCTGCACTTTCTCTATAGCAAGAACATCCTTCTTCCAATAAGGAGACCAAAACTGCACACAATATTCCAAGTGTGGCCTCGCCATGGCCCTGTATAATTGCAGCAAGACATCCCTGCTCTTGTACTCGAATCCTCTCGCTATGAAGGCCAACATACCATTTGCCTTTTTAACCGCCTTTTGCACCTGCATGCTTACCTTCAGCGACTGGTGTACGAGAACACCCAGGTCTCGTTGCATATTCCCCTCTCTCAGTTTATAGCCGTTCAGATAATAATCTGCCTTCCTGTTTTTTCTGCCAAAGTGGATAGCCTCACATTTATCCACATTATACTGCATCTGCCATGCATTAGCCCACTCACTTAACTTGTCCAAATCATCCTGAAGCCTCTCTGCATCCTCCTCACAACTCACCCTCCCACCCAGTTTTGTGTCATCTGCAAATTTGGAGATATTACATTTAGCTCCCTCATCTAAATCATTAATATATATTGTGAATAACTGGGGTCCTAGCACCAATCCATGCGGTACCCCACTAGTCACTGCCTGCCATTCGGAAAAAGACCCATTTATTCCTACTCTTTGTTTCCTGTCTGCCAACCAATTTTCTATCTATCGCAATACACTAACCCCAATACCATGCGCTTTAATTTTACATGCTAATCTTTCATGTGGGACTTGGCTGAAAGCCTTCTGAAAGTCCAAATAAACCACATCCACTGGCTCCCCCTCATCAACTCTACTAGTTACATTCTCGAAGAATTCTAGTAGATTTGTCAAGTATGATTTCCGTTTCGTAAATCCATGCTGACTCCGTCCGATTCCGCCACTGTTCTCCAAGTGCTCTGCTATAAAATCTTTTATAATGGACTCTAGAATTTTCCCCTCTACTGACGTCAGGCTGACTGGTCTATAATTCCCTGCTTTCTGTATAGGTCCCTTTTTAAATAGTGGGGTTACAGTGGCTACCGTCCAATCTGTAGGAACTGTACCAGAGTCTATAGAATTTTGGAAGATGACCACCAATGCATCCACTATTTCTAAGGCCGATTACTCCTGGTCCTACTTGTTTGGTGAGTATGGAAACAGGATGACAGTGCAGGTGAATGTTTGGCTGGAGAAGTGGTGCAGGAGGGACATTGGGGGCAGGACGGATCTGTCCAAGCCAGACGGGTTGCACCTGATCAGGGCTGGGACCAATGTCTGCGCGGGGAGGTTAACTAGTGCTGTGGGAGAGGGTTTAACTAGTGCTGTGGGAGAGGGTTTAACTAGTACTGAACTAGTGCTGTGGGAGAGGGTTTAACGAGTGCTGAACTAGTGCTGTGGGAGAGGGTTTAACTAGTGCTGTGGGAGAGGGTTTAACTAGTGCTGTGGGAGAGGGTTTAACTAGTACTGAACTAGTGCTGTGGGAGAGGGTTTAACCAGTGCTGAACTAGTGCTGTGGGAGAGGGTTTAACTAGCGCTGAACTAGTGTTGTGGGAGAGGGTTTAACTAGCGCTGAACTAGTGTTGTGGGAGAGGGTTTAACTAGTGCTGTGGGAGAGGGTTTAACGAGTGCTGTGGGAAAGGGATTAACTAGCGCTGAACTAGTGCTGTGGGAGAGGGTTTAACTGGTGCTGTGGGAAAGGGATTAACTAGCGCTGAACTAGTGCTGTGGGAGAGGGTTTAACTAGTGCTGAACTAGTGCTGTGGGAGAGGGTTCAACTAGCGCTGAACTAGTGCTGTGGGAGAGGGTTTAACTAGTGCTGAACTAGTGCTGTGGGAAAGGGATTAACTAGCGCTGAACTAGTGCTGTGGGAGAGGGTTTAACTAGTGTTGAACTAGTGCTGTGGGAGAGGGTTTAACTAGCGCTGAACTAGTGCTGTGGGAGAGGGTTTAACTAGTGCTGAACTAGTGCTGTGGGAGAGGGTTTAACTTGCGCTGAACTAGTGCTGTGGGAGAGGGTTTAACTAGTGATGAACTAGTGCTGTGGGAGAGGGTTTAACTTGCGCTGAACTAGTGCTGTGGGAGAGGGTTTAACTAGTGCTGTGGGAAAGGGTTTAACTAGCGCTGAACTAGTGCTGTGGGAGAGGGTTTAACTAGTGCTGTGGGAAAGGGTTTAACTAGCGCTGAACTAGTGCTGTGGGAGAGGGTTTAACTAGCGCTGAACTAGTGCTGTGGGAGAGGGTTTAACTAGTGCTGAACTAGTGCTGTGGGAGAGGGTTTAACTAGCGCTGAACTAGTGCTGTGGGAGAGGGTTTAACTAGTGCTGTGGGAGAGGGTTTAACTAGCGCTGAACTAGTGCTGTGGGAGAGGGTTTAACGAGTGCTGAACTAGTGCTGTGGGAAAGGGATTAACTAGCGCTGAACTAGTGCTGTGGGAGAGGGTTTATCTAGTGCTGTGGGAGAGGGTTTAACTAGCGCTGAACTAGTGCTGTGGGAGAGGGTTTAACTAGCGCTGAACTAGTGCTGTGGGAGAGGGTTTAACTAGCGCTGAACTAGTGCTGTGGGAGAGGGTTTAACTAGTGCTGTGGGAGAGGGTTTAACTAGCGCTGAACTAGTGCTGTGGGAGAGGGTTTAACTAGTGCTGTGGGAGAGGGTTTAACTAGCGCTGAACTAGTGCTGTGGGAAAGGGTTTAACTAGTGCTGTGGGAGAGGGTTTAACTAGTGCTGAACTAGTGCTGTGGGAAAGGGATTAACTAGCGCTGAACTAGTGCTGTGGGAGAGGGTTTAACTAGCGCTGAACTAGTGCTGTGGGAGAGGGTTTAACTAGCGCTGAACTAGTGCTGTGGGAGAGGGTTTAACTAGCGCTGAACTAGTGCTGTGGGAAAGGGATTAACTAGTGCTGATCTAGTGCTGTGGGAGAGGGTTTAACTAGTGCTGAACTAGTGCTGTGGGAAAGGGATTAACTAGTGCTGAACTAGTGCTGTGGGAGAGGGTTTAACTAGCGCTGAACTAGTGCTGTGGGAGAGGGTTTAACTAGTGCTGAACTAGTGCTGTGGGAGAGGGTTTAACTAGCGCTGAACTAGTGCTGTGGGAAAGGGATTAACTAGTGCTGAACTAGTGCTGTGGGAGAGGGTTTAACTAGCGCTGAACTAGTGCTGTGGGAGAGGGTTTAACTAGCGCTGAACTAGTGCTGTGGGAGAGGGTTTAACTAGTGCTGTGGGAAAGGGATTAACTAGCGCTGAACTAGTGCTGTGGGAGAGGGTTTAACTAGCGCTGAACTAGTGCTGTGGGAGAGGGTTTAACTAGCGCTGAACTAGTGCTGTGGGAGAGGGTTTAACTAGCGCTGAACTAGTGCTGTGGGAGAGGGTTTAACTTGCGCTGAACTAGTGCTGTGGGAGAGGGTTTAACTAGTGCTGAACTAGTGCTGTGGGAGAGGGTTTAACTAGTGCTGAACTAGTGCTGTGGGAGAGGGTTTAACTAGTGCTGTGGGAGAGGGTTTAACTAGTGCTGAACTAGTGCTGTGGGAGAGGGTTTAACTAGTGCTGAACTAGTGCTGTGGGAGAGGGTTTAACTAGTGCTGAACTAGTGCTGTGGGAGAGGGTTTAACTAGTGCTGTGGGAGAGGGTTTAACTAGTGCTGAACTAGTGCTGTGGGAGAGGGTTTAACTAGTGCTGAACTAGTGCTGTGGGAAAGGGTTTAACTAGTGCTGTGGGAGAGGGTTTAACTAGTGCTGAACTAGTGCTGTGGGAGAGGGTTTAACTTGCGCTGAACTAGTGCTGTGGGAGAGGGTTTAACTAGTGCTGTGGGAGAGGGTTTAACTAGTGCTGAACTAGTGCTGTGGGAGAGGGTTTAACTTGCGCTGAACTAGTGCTGTGGGAGAGGGTTTAACTAGTGCTGTGGGAAAGGGTTTAACTAGCGCTGAACTAGTGCTGTGGGAGAGGGTTTAACTAGTGCTGAACTAGTGCTGTGGGAGAGGGTTTAACTAGTGCTGTGGGAGAGGGTTTAACGAGTGCTGAACTAGTGCTGTGGGAAAGGGATTAACTAGCGCTGAACTAGTGCTGTGGGAGAGGGTTTAACTAGCGCTGAACTAGTGCTGTGGGAGAGGGTTTAACTAGCGCTGAACTAGTGCTGTGGGAGAGGGTTTAACTAGCGCTGAACTAGTGCTGTGGGAGAGGGTTTAACTAGTGCTGTGGGAAAGGGATTAACTAGCGCTGAACTAGTGCTGTGGGAGAGGGTTTAACTAGTGCTGAACTAGTGCTGTGGGAGAGGGTTTAACTAGCGCTGAACTAGTGCTGTGGGAGAGGGTTTAACTAGCGCTGAACTAGTGCTGTGGGAGAGGGTTTAACTAGTGCTGTGGGAAAGGGATTAACTAGCGCTGAACTAGTGCTGTGGGAGAGGGTTTAACTAGTGCTGTGGGAAAGGGATTAACTAGCGCTGAACTAGTGCTGTGGGAGAGGGTTTAACTAGTGCTGAACTAGTGCTGTGGGAGAGGGTTTAACTTGCGCTGAACTAGTGCTGTGGGAGAGGGTTTAACTAGTGCTGAACTAGTGCTGTGGGAGAGGGTTTAACTAGTGCTGAACTAGTGCTGTGGGAGAGGGTTTAACTAGTGCTGTGGGAGAGGGTTTAACTGGTGCTGAACTAGTGCTGTGGGAGAGGGTTTAACTAGTGCTGAACTAGTGCTGTGAGAGAGGGTTTAACTAGTGCTGAACTAGTGCTGTGGGAGAGGGTTTAACTAGTGCTGAACTAGTGCTGTGGGAGAGGGTTTAACTAGTGCTGAACTAGTGCTGTGGGAGAGGGTTTAACTAGTGCTGTGGGAGAGGGTTTAACTAGTGCTGTGGGAGAGGGTTTAACTAGTGCTGTGGGAGAGGGTTTAACTAGTGCTGAACTAGTGCTGTGGGAGAGGGTTTAACTAGTGCTGAACTAGTGCTGTGGGAGAGGGTTTAACTAGTGCTGAACTAGTGCTGTGGGAGAGGGTTTAACTAGTGCTGTGGGAGAGGGTTTAACTAGTGCTGTGGGAGAGGGTTTAACTCGCGCTGAACTAGTGCTGTGGGAGAGGGTTTAACTAGTGCTGTGGGAGAGGGTTTAACTAGTGCTGAACTAGTGCTGTGGGAGAGGGTTTAACTAGTGCTGAACTAGTGCTGTGGGAGAGTGTTTAACTAGCGCTGAACTAGTGCTGTGGGAGAGGGTTTAACTAGTGCTGAACTAGTGCTGTGGGAGAGGGTTTAACTAGCGCTGAACTAGTGCTGTGGGAGAGGGTTTAACTAGTGCTGAACTAGTGCTGTGGGAGAGGGTTTAACTAGCGCTGAACTAGTGCTGTGGGAGAGGGTTTAACTAGTGCTGAACTAGTGCTGTGGGAGAGGGTTTAACTTGCGCTGAACTAGTGCTGTGGGAGAGGGTTTAACTAGTGATGAACTAGTGCTGTGGGAGAGGGTTTAACTTGCGCTGAACTGGTGCTGTGGGAGAGGGTTTAACTAGTGCTGTGGGAAAGGGTTTAACTAGCGCTGAACTAGTGCTGTGGGAGAGGGTTTAACTAGTGCTGTGGGAGAGGGTTTAACTAGTGCTGTGGGAAAGGGTTTAACTAGCGCTGAACTAGTGCTGTGGGAGAGGGTTTAACTAGCGCTGAACTAGTGCTGTGGGAGAGGGTTTAACTAGTGCTGAACTAGTGCTGTGGGAGAGGGTTTAACGAGTGCTGTGGGAAAGGGTTTAACTAGCGCTGAACTAGTGCTGTGGGAGAGGGTTTAACTAGCGCTGAACTAGTGCTGTGGGAGAGGGTTTAACTAGCGCTGAACTAGTGCTGTGGGAGAGGGTTTAACTAGTGCTGTGGGAGAGGGTTTAACTAGCGCTGAACTAGTGCTGTGGGAGAGGGTTTAACGAGTGCTGAACTAGTGCTGTGGGAAAGGGATTAACTAGCGCTGAACTAGTGCTGTGGGAGAGGGTTTAACTAGTGCTGTGGGAGAGGGTTTAACTAGCGCTGAACTAGTGCTGTGGGAGAGGGTTTAACTAGCGCTGAACTAGTGCTGTGGGAGAGGGTTTAACTAGCGCTGAACTAGTGCTGTGGGAGAGGGTTTAACTAGTGCTGTGGGAGAGGGTTTAACTAGCGCTGAACTAGTGCTGTGGGAGAGGGTTTAACTAGTGCTGTGGGAGAGGGTTTAACTAGCGCTGAACTAGTGCTGTGGGAAAGGGTTTAACTAGTGCTCTGTGAGAGGGTTTAACTAGTGCTGAACTAGTGCTGTGGGAAAGGGATTAACTGGCGCTGAACTAGTGCTGTGGGAGAGGGTTTAACTAGCGCTGAACTAGTGCTGTGGGAGAGGGTTTAACTAGCGCTGAACTAGTGCTGTGGGAGAGGGTTTAACTAGCGCTGAACTAGTGCTGTGGGAAAGGGATTAACTAGTGCTGAACTAGTGCTGTGGGAGAGGGTTTAACTAGTGCTGAACTAGTGCTGTGGGAAAGGGATTAACTAGTGCTGAACTAGTGCTGTGGGAGAGGGTTTAACTAGCGCTGAACTAGTGCTGTGGGAGAGGGTTTAACTAGTGCTGAACTAGTGCTGTGGGAGAGGGTTTAACTAGCGCTGAACTAGTGCTGTGGGAAAGGGATTAACTAGTGCTGAACTAGTGCTGTGGGAGAGGGTTTAACTAGCGCTGAACTAGTGCTGTGGGAGAGGGTTTAACTAGCGCTGAACTAGTGCTGTGGGAGAGGGTTTAACTAGTGCTGTGGGAAAGGGATTAACTAGCGCTGAACTAGTGCTGTGGGAGAGGGTTTAACTAGCGCTGAACTAGTGCTGTGGGAGAGGGTTTAACTAGCGCTGAACTAGTGCTGTGGGAGAGGGTTTAACTAGCGCTGAACTAGTGCTGTGGGAGAGGGTTTAACTAGTGCTGTGGGAAAGGGATTAACTAGCGCTGAACTAGTGCTGTGGGAGAGGGTTTAACTTGCGCTGAACTAGTGCTGTGGGAGAGGGTTTAACTAGTGCTGAACTAGTGCTGTGGGAGAGGGTTTAACTAGTGCTGAACTAGTGCTGTGGGAGAGGGTTTAACTAGTGCTGTGGGAGAGGGTTTAACTAGTGCTGAACTAGTGCTGTGGGAGAGGGTTTAACTCGTGCTGAACTAGTGCTGTGGGAGAGGGTTTAACTAGTGCTGAACTAGTGCTGTGGGAGAGGGTTTAACTAGTGCTGTGGGAGAGGGTTTAACTAGTGCTGAACTAGTGCTGTGGGAAAGGGTTTAACTAGTGCTGTGGGAGAGGGTTTAACTAGTGCTGAACTAGTGCTGTGGGAGAGGGTTTAACTTGCGCTGAACTAGTGCTGTGGGAGAGGGTTTAACTAGTGCTGTGGGAGAGGGTTTAACTAGTGCTGAACTAGTGCTGTGGGAGAGGGTTTAACTTGCGCTGAACTAGTGCTGTGGGAGAGGGTTTAACTAGTGCTGTGGGAAAGGGTTTAACTAGCGCTGAACTAGTGCTGTGGGAGAGGGTTTAACTAGTGCTGAACTAGTGCTGTGGGAGAGGGTTTAACTAGTGCTGTGGGAGAGGGTTTAACGAGTGCTGAACTAGTGCTGTGGGAAAGGGATTAACTAGCGCTGAACTAGTGCTGTGGGAGAGGGTTTAACTAGCGCTGAACTAGTGCTGTGGGAGAGGGTTTAACTAGCGCTGAACTAGTGCTGTGGGAGAGGGTTTAACTAGCGCTGAACTAGTGCTGTGGGAGAGGGTTTAACTAGCGCTGAACTAGTGCTGTGGGAGAGGGTTTAACTAGTGCTGAACTAGTGCTGTGGGAGAGGGTTTAACTTGCGCTGAACTAGTGCTGTGGGAGAGGGTTTAACTAGTGCTGAACTAGTGCTGTGGGAGAGGGTTTAACTAGTGCTGAACTAGTGCTGTGGGAGAGGGTTTAACTAGTGCTGTGGGAGAGGGTTTAACTGGTGCTGAACTAGTGCTGTGGGAGAGGGTTTAACTAGTGCTGAACTAGTGCTGTGGGAGAGGGTTTAACTAGTGCTGAACTAGTGCTGTGGGAGAGGGTTTAACTAGTGCTGAACTAGTGCTGTGGGAGAGGGTTTAACTAGTGCTGAACTAGTGCTGTGGGAGAGGGTTTAACTAGTGCTGTGGGAGAGGGTTTAACTAGTGCTGTGGGAGAGGGTTTAACTAGTGCTGAACTAGTGCTGTGGGAGAGGGTTTAACTAGTGCTGAACTAGTGCTGTGGGAGAGGGTTTAACTAGTGCTGAACTAGTGCTGTGGGAGAGGGTTTAACTAGTGCTGTGGGAGAGGGTTTAACTAGTGCTGTGGGAGAGGGTTTAACTAGCGCTGAACTAGTGCTGTGGGAGAGGGTTTAACTAGTGCTGTGGGAGAGGGTTTAACTAGTGCTGAACTAGTGCTGTGGGAGAGGGTTTAACTAGTGCTGAACTAGTGCTGTGGGAGAGTGTTTAACTAGCGCTGAACTAGTGCTGTGGGAGAGGGTTTAACTAGCGCTGAACTAGTGCTGTGGGAGAGATTTTAACTAGCGCTGAACTAGTGCTGTGGGAGAGGGTTTAACTAGTGCTGAACTAGTGCTGTGGGAGAGGGTTTAACTAGCGCTGAACTAGTGCTGTGGGAGAGGGTTTAACTAGTGCTGAACTAGTGCTGTGGGAGAGGGTTTAACGTGCGCTGAACTAGTGCTGTGGGAGAGGGTTTAACTAGTGATGAACTAGTGCTGTGGGAGAGGGTTTAACTTGCGCTGAACTAGTGCTGTGGGAGAGGGTTTAACTAGTGCTGTGGGAAAGGGTTTAACTAGCGCTGAACTAGTGCTGTGGGAGAGGGTTTAACTAGTGCTGTGGGAGAGGGTTTAACTAGTGCTGTGGGAAAGGGTTTAACTAGCGCTGAACTAGTGCTGTGGGAGAGGGTTTAACTAGCGCTGAACTAGTGCTGTGGGAGAGGGTTTAACTAGTGCTGAACTAGTGCTGTGGGAGAGGGTTTAACGAGTGCTGTGGGAAAGGGTTTAACTAGCGCTGAACTAGTGCTGTGGGAGAGGGTTTAACTAGCGCTGAACTAGTGCTGTGGGAGAGGGTTTAACTAGCGCTGAACTAGTGCTGTGGGAGAGGGTTTAACTAGTGCTGTGGGAGAGGGTTTAACTAGCGCTGAACTAGTGCTGTGGGAGAGGGTTTAACGAGTGCTGAACTAGTGCTGTGGGAAAGGGATTAACTAGCGCTGAACTAGTGCTGTGGGAGAGGGTTTAACTAGTGCTGTGGGAGAGGGTTTAACTAGCGCTGAACTAGTGCTGTGGGAGAGGGTTTAACTAGCGCTGAACTAGTGCTGTGGGAGAGGGTTTAACTAGCGCTGAACTAGTGCTGTGGGAGAGGGTTTAACTAGTGCTGTGGGAGAGGGTTTAACTAGCGCTGAACTAGTGCTGTGGGAGAGGGTTTAACTAGTGCTGTGGGAGAGGGTTTAACTAGCGCTGAACTAGTGCTGTGGGAAAGGGTTTAACTAGTGCTGTGGGAGAGGGTTTAACTAGTGCTGAACTAGTGCTGTGGGAAAGGGATTAACTAGCGCTGAACTAGTGCTGTGGGAGAGGGTTTAACTAGCGCTGAACTAGTGCTGTGGGAGAGGGTTTAACTAGCGCTGAACTAGTGCTGTGGGAGAGGGTTTAACTAGCGCTGAACTAGTGCTGTGGGAAAGGGATTAACTAGTGCTGAACTAGTGCTGTGGGAGAGGGTTTAACTAGTGCTGAACTAGTGCTGTGGGAAAGGGATTAACTAGTGCTGAACTAGTGCTGTGGGAGAGGGTTTAACTAGCGCTGAACTAGTGCTGTGGGAGAGGGTTTAACTAGTGCTGAACTAGTGCTGTGGGAGAGGGTTTAACTAGCGCTGAACTAGTGCTGTGGGAAAGGGATTAACTAGTGCTGAACTAGTGCTGTGGGAGAGGGTTTAACTAGCGCTGAACTAGTGCTGTGGGAGAGGGTTTAACTAGCGCTGAACTAGTGCTGTGGGAGAGGGTTTAACTAGTGCTGTGGGAAAGGGATTAACTAGCGCTGAACTAGTGCTGTGGGAGAGGGTTTAACTAGCGCTGAACTAGTGCTGTGGGAGAGGGTTTAACTAGCGCTGAACTAGTGCTGTGGGAGAGGGTTTAACTAGCGCTGAACTAGTGCTGTGGGAGAGGGTTTAACTAGTGCTGTGGGAAAGGGATTAACTAGCGCTGAACTAGTGCTGTGGGAGAGGGTTTAACTTGCGCTGAACTAGTGCTGTGGGAGAGGGTTTAACTAGTGCTGAACTAGTGCTGTGGGAGAGGGTTTAACTAGTGCTGAACTAGTGCTGTGGGAGAGGGTTTAACTAGTGCTGTGGGAGAGGGTTTAACTAGTGCTGAACTAGTGCTGTGGGAGAGGGTTTAACTAGTGCTGTGGGAGAGGGTTTAACTAGTGCTGAACTAGTGCTGTGGGAGAGGGTTTAACTAGTGCTGTGGGAGAGGGTTTAACTAGTGCTGAACTAGTGCTGTGGGAAAGGGTTTAACTAGTGCTGTGGGAGAGGGTTTAACTAGTGCTGAACTAGTGCTGTGGGAGAGGGTTTAACTTGCGCTGAACTAGTGCTGTGGGAGAGGGTTTAACTAGTGCTGTGGGAGAGGGTTTAACTAGTGCTGAACTAGTGCTGTGGGAGAGGGTTTAACTTGCGCTGAACTAGTGCTGTGGGAGAGGGTTTAACTAGTGCTGTGGGAAAGGGTTTAACTAGCGCTGAACTAGTGCTGTGGGAGAGGGTTTAACTAGTGCTGAACTAGTGCTGTGGGAGAGGGTTTAACTAGTGCTGTGGGAGAGGGTTTAACGAGTGCTGAACTAGTGCTGTGGGAAAGGGATTAACTAGCGCTGAACTAGTGCTGTGGGAGAGGGTTTAACTAGCGCTGAACTAGTGCTGTGGGAGAGGGTTTAACTAGCGCTGAACTAGTGCTGTGGGAGAGGGTTTAACTAGCGCTGAACTAGTGCTGTGGGAGAGGGTTTAACTAGTGCTGTGGGAAAGGGATTAACTAGCGCTGAACTAGTGCTGTGGGAGAGGGTTTAACGAGTGCTGAACTAGTGCTGTGGGAAAGGGATTAACTAGCGCTGAACTAGTGCTGTGGGAGAGGGTTTAACTAGTGCTGTGGGAGAGGGTTTAACTAGCGCTGAACTAGTGCTGTGGGAGAGGGTTTAACTAGCGCTGAACTAGTGCTGTGGGAGAGGGTTTAACTAGCGCTGAACTAGTGCTGTGGGAGAGGGTTTAACTAGTGCTGTGGGAGAGGGTTTAACTAGCGCTGAACTAGTGCTGTGGGAGAGGGTTTAACTAGTGCTGTGGGAGAGGGTTTAACTAGCGCTGAACTAGTGCTGTGGGAAAGGGTTTAACTAGTGCTGTGGGAGAGGGTTTAACTAGTGCTGAACTAGTGCTGTGGGAAAGGGATTAACTAGCGCTGAACTAGTGCTGTGGGAGAGGGTTTAACTAGCGCTGAACTAGTGCTGTGGGAGAGGGTTTAACTAGCGCTGAACTAGTGCTGTGGGAGAGGGTTTAACTAGCGCTGAACTAGTGCTGTGGGAAAGGGATTAACTAGTGCTGAACTAGTGCTGTGGGAGAGGGTTTAACTAGTGCTGAACTAGTGCTGTGGGAAAGGGATTAACTAGTGCTGAACTAGTGCTGTGGGAGAGGGTTTAACTAGCGCTGAACTAGTGCTGTGGGAGAGGGTTTAACTAGTGCTGAACTAGTGCTGTGGGAGAGGGTTTAACTAGCGCTGAACTAGTGCTGTGGGAAAGGGATTAACTAGTGCTGAACTAGTGCTGTGGGAGAGGGTTTAACTAGCGCTGAACTAGTGCTGTGGGAGAGGGTTTAACTAGCGCTGAACTAGTGCTGTGGGAGAGGGTTTAACTAGTGCTGTGGGAAAGGGATTAACTAGCGCTGAACTAGTGCTGTGGGAGAGGGTTTAACTAGCGCTGAACTAGTGCTGTGGGAGAGGGTTTAACTAGCGCTGAACTAGTGCTGTGGGAGAGGGTTTAACTAGCGCTGAACTAGTGCTGTGGGAGAGGGTTTAACTAGTGCTGTGGGAAAGGGATTAACTAGCGCTGAACTAGTGCTGTGGGAGAGGGTTTAACTTGCGCTGAACTAGTGCTGTGGGAGAGGGTTTAACTAGTGCTGAACTAGTGCTGTGGGAGAGGGTTTAACTAGTGCTGAACTAGTGCTGTGGGAGAGGGTTTAACTAGTGCTGTGGGAGAGGGTTTAACTAGTGCTGAACTAGTGCTGTGGGAGAGGGTTTAACTAGTGCTGAACTAGTGCTGTGGGAGAGGGTTTAACTAGTGCTGAACTAGTGCTGTGGGAGAGGGTTTAACTAGTGCTGTGGGAGAGGGTTTAACTAGTGCTGAACTAGTGCTGTGGGAAAGGGTTTAACTAGTGCTGTGGGAGAGGGTTTAACTAGTGCTGAACTAGTGCTGTGGGAGAGGGTTTAACTTGCGCTGAACTAGTGCTGTGGGAGAGGGTTTAACTAGTGCTGTGGGAGAGGGTTTAACTAGTGCTGAACTAGTGCTGTGGGAGAGGGTTTAACTTGCGCTGAACTAGTGCTGTGGGAGAGGGTTTAACTAGTGCTGTGGGAAAGGGTTTAACTAGCGCTGAACTAGTGCTGTGGGAGAGGGTTTAACTAGTGCTGAACTAGTGCTGTGGGAGAGGGTTTAACTAGTGCTGTGGGAGAGGGTTTAACGAGTGCTGAACTAGTGCTGTGGGAAAGGGATTAACTAGCGCTGAACTAGTGCTGTGGGAGAGGGTTTAACTAGCGCTGAACTAGTGCTGTGGGAGAGGGTTTAACTAGCGCTGAACTAGTGCTGTGGGAGAGGGTTTAACTAGCGCTGAACTAGTGCTGTGGGAGAGGGTTTAACTAGTGCTGTGGGAAAGGGATTAACTAGCGCTGAACTAGTGCTGTGGGAGAGGGTTTAACTAGTGCTGAACTAGTGCTGTGGGAGAGGGTTTAACTAGCGCTGAACTAGTGCTGTGGGAGAGGGTTTAACTAGCGCTGAACTAGTGCTGTGGGAGAGGGTTTAACTAGTGCTGTGGGAAAGGGATTAACTAGCGCTGAACTAGTGCTGTGGGAGAGGGTTTAACTAGTGCTGTGGGAAAGGGATTAACTAGCGCTGAACTAGTGCTGTGGGAGAGGGTTTAACTAGTGCTGAACTAGTGCTGTGGGAGAGGGTTTAACTTGCGCTGAACTAGTGCTGTGGGAGAGGGTTTAACTAGTGCTGAACTAGTGCTGTGGGAGAGGGTTTAACTAGTGCTGAACTAGTGCTGTGGGAGAGGGTTTAACTAGTGCTGTGGGAGAGGGTTTAACTGGTGCTGAACTAGTGCTGTGGGAGAGGGTTTAACTAGTGCTGAACTAGTGCTGTGGGAGAGGGTTTAACTAGTGCTGAACTAGTGCTGTGGGAGAGGGTTTAACTAGTGCTGAACTAGTGCTGTGGGAGAGGGTTTAACTAGTGCTGTGGGAGAGGGTTTAACTAGTGCTGTGGGAGAGGGTTTAACTAGTGCTGAACTAGTGCTGTGGGAGAGGGTTTAACTAGTGCTGAACTAGTGCTGTGGGAGAGGGTTTAACTAGTGCTGGACTAGTGCTGTGGGAGAGGGTTTAACTAGTGCTGTGGGAGAGGGTTTAACTAGTGCTGTGGGAGAGGGTTTAACTAGCGCTGAACTAGTGCTGTGGGAGAGGGTTTAACTAGTGCTGTGGGAGAGGGTTTAACGAGTGCTGAACTAGTGCTGTGGGAGAGGGTTTAACTAGTGCTGAACTAGTGCTGTGGGAGAGGGTTTAACTAGTGCTGTGGGAGAGGGTTTAACTAGCGCTGAACTAGTGCTGTGGGAGAGGGTTTAACTAGTGCTGAACTAGTGCTGTGGGAGAGGGTTTAACTAGTGCTGTGGGAGAGGGTTTAACGAGTGCTGAACTAGTGCTGTGGGAAAGGGATTAACTAGCGCTGAACTAGTGCTGTGGGAGAGGGTTTAACTAGTGCTGAACTAGTGCTGTGGGAGAGGGTTTAACTAGTGCTGTGGGAGAGGGTTTAACGAGTGCTGAACTAGTGCTGTGGGAGAGGGTTTAACTAGCGCTGAACTAGTGCTGTGGGAGAGGGTTTAACTAGTGCTGAACTAGTGCTGTGGGAGAGGGTTTAACTAGTGCTGTGGGAGAGGGTTTAACTAGTGCTGAACTAGTGCTGTGGGAGAGGGTTTAACTAGTGCTGAACTAGTGCTGTGGGAGAGGGTTTAACTAGTGCTGAACTAGTGCTGTGGGAGAGGGTTTAACTAGTGCTGTGGGAGAGGGTTTAACTAGTGCTGAACTAGTGCTGTGGGAAAGGGTTTAACTAGTGCTGTGGGAGAGGGTTTAACTAGTGCTGAACTAGTGCTGTGGGAGAGGGTTTAACTTGCGCTGAACTAGTGCTGTGGGAGAGGGTTTAACTAGTGCTGTGGGAGAGGGTTTAACTAGTGCTGAACTAGTGCTGTGGGAGAGGGTTTAACTTGTGCTGAACTAGTGCTGTGGGAGAGGGTTTAACTAGTGCTGTGGGAAAGGGTTTAACTAGCGCTGAACTAGTGCTGTGGGAGAGGGTTTAACTAGTGCTGAACTAGTGCTGTGGGAGAGGGTTTAACTAGTGCTGTGGGAGAGGGTTTAACGAGTGCTGAACTAGTGCTGTGGGAAAGGGATTAACTAGTGCTGAACTAGTGCTGTGGGAGAGGGTTTAACTAGCGCTGAACTAGTGCTGTGGGAGAGGGTTTAACTAGCGCTGAACTAGTGCTGTGGGAGAGGGTTTAACTAGCGCTGAACTAGTGCTGTGGGAGAGGGTTTAACTAGTGCTGTGGGAAAGGGATTAACTAGCGCTGAACTAGTGCTGTGGGAGAGGGTTTAACTAGTGCTGAACTAGTGCTGTGGGAGAGGGTTTAACTAGCGCTGAACTAGTGCTGTGGGAGAGGGTTTAACTAGCGCTGAACTAGTGCTGTGGGAGAGGGTTTAACTAGTGCTGTGGGAAAGGGATTAACTAGCGCTGAACTAGTGCTGTGGGAGAGGGTTTAACTAGTGCTGTGGGAAAGGGATTAACTAGCGCTGAACTAGTGCTGTGGGAGAGGGTTTAACTAGTGCTGAACTAGTGCTGTGGGAGAGGGTTTAACTTGCGCTGAACTAGTGCTGTGGGAGAGGGTTTAACTAGTGCTGAACTAGTGCTGTGGGAGAGGGTTTAACTAGTGCTGAACTAGTGCTGTGGGAGAGGGTTTAACTAGTGCTGTGGGAGAGGGTTTAACTGGTGCTGAACTAGTGCTGTGGGAGAGGGTTTAACTAGTGCTGAACTAGTGCTGTGGGAGAGGGTTTAACTAGTGCTGAACTAGTGCTGTGGGAGAGGGTTTAACTAGTGCTGAACTAGTGCTGTGGGAGAGGGTTTAACTAGTGCTGTGGGAGAGGGTTTAACTAGTGCTGAACTAGTGCTGTGGGAGAGGGTTTAACTAGTGCTGAACTAGTGCTGTGGGAGAGGGTTTAACTAGTGCTGGACTAGTGCTGTGGGAGAGGGTTTAACTAGTGCTGTGGGAGAGGGTTTAACTAGTGCTGTGGGAGAGGGTTTAACTAGCGCTGAACTAGTGCTGTGGGAGAGGGTTTAACTAGTGCTGTGGGAGAGGGTTTAACGAGTGCTGAACTAGTGCTGTGGGAGAGGGTTTAACTAGTGCTGAACTAGTGCTGTGGGAGAGGGTTTAACTAGTGCTGTGGGAGAGGGTTTAACTAGCGCTGAACTAGTGCTGTGGGAGAGGGTTTAACTAGTGCTGAACTAGTGCTGTGGGAGAGGGTTTAACTAGTGCTGTGGGAGAGGGTTTAACGAGTGCTGAACTAGTGCTGTGGGAAAGGGATTAACTAGCGCTGAACTAGTGCTGTGGGAGAGGGTTTAACTAGCGCTGAACTAGTGCTGTGGGAGAGGGTTTAACTAGCGCTGAACTAGTGCTGTGGGAGAGGGTTTAACTAGCGCTGAACTAGTGCTGTGGGAGAGGGTTTAACTAGTGCTGTGGGAAAGGGATTAACTAGCGCTGAACTAGTGCTGTGGGAGAGGGTTTAACTAGTGCTGAACTAGTGCTGTGGGAGAGGGTTTAACTAGCGCTGAACTAGTGCTGTGGGAGAGGGTTTAACTAGCGCTGAACTAGTGCTGTGGGAGAGGGTTTAACTAGTGCTGTGGGAAAGGGATTAACTAGCGCTGAACTAGTGCTGTGGGAGAGGGTTTAACTAGTGCTGTGGGAAAGGGATTAACTAGCGCTGAACTAGTGCTGTGGGAGAGGGTTTAACTAGTGCTGAACTAGTGCTGTGGGAGAGGGTTTAACTTGCGCTGAACTAGTGCTGTGGGAGAGGGTTTAACTAGTGCTGAACTAGTGCTGTGGGAGAGGGTTTAACTAGTGCTGAACTAGTGCTGTGGGAGAGGGTTTAACTAGTGCTGTGGGAGAGGGTTTAACTGGTGCTGAACTAGTGCTGTGGGAGAGGGTTTAACTAGTGCTGAACTAGTGCTGTGGGAGAGGGTTTAACTAGTGCTGAACTAGTGCTGTGGGAGAGGGTTTAACTAGTGCTGTGGGAGAGGGTTTAACTAGTGCTGTGGGAGAGGGTTTAACTAGTGCTGAACTAGTGCTGTGGGAGAGGGTTTAACTAGTGCTGAACTAGTGCTGTGGGAGAGGGTTTAACTAGTGCTGGACTAGTGCTGTGGGAGAGGGTTTAACTAGTGCTGTGGGAGAGGGTTTAACTAGTGCTGTGGGAGAGGGTTTAACTAGCGCTGAACTAGTGCTGTGGGAGAGGGTTTAACTAGTGCTGTGGGAGAGGGTTTAACGAGTGCTGAACTAGTGCTGTGGGAGAGGGTTTAACTAGTGCTGAACTAGTGCTGTGGGAGAGGGTTTAACTAGTGCTGTGGGAGAGGGTTTAACTAGCGCTGAACTAGTGCTGTGGGAGAGGGTTTAACTAGCGCTGAACTAGTGCTGTGGGAGAGGGTTTAACTAGTGCTGTGGGAGAGGGTTTAACGAGTGCTGAACTAGTGCTGTGGGAGAGGGTTTAACTGGTGCTGTGGGAGAGGGTTTAACTAGTGCTGTGGGAGAGGGTTTAACTAGTGCTGAACTAGTGCTGTGGGAGAGGGTTTAACGAGTGCTGAACTAGTGCTGTGGGAGAGGGTTTAACTAGTGCTGAACTAGTGCTGTGGGAGAGGGTTTAACTAGTGCTGAACTAGTGCTGTGGGAGAGGGTTTAACTAGCACTGAACTAGTGCTGTGGGAGAGGGTTTATATGGATTTGGCAGGGGGAGGGTAACCAGGACACAGCACAGAGAGGAGAAACAAGGTGCATAGAAAACTAGGACAGACAAACAGCAACAGAATAAAGAATGGTTTATAAAGAGTGGGAATTAGATGGGGGAGAAAAGCAAAGCATACTAGCAGTGTGTCGGAATGCATGTCTAGTAATGCAAGGACTGTTCCAAAAAAAAAAAAGTTTAAAAAAAAAAGCTACAGGCACAAGTTTCCAGGTGGGGTTCTGATATAGTGGCTATAACGGAGCCACTTAAGGCTTAAGCATGTGCAGGACTGGGAACCAGACATTCCAGATTACAATGCATTCAGGAGGAGTAAGAATGAAAAAATGAAAGGTGGAAGGTGTAGCAGGATATTTTGCATTGAGTAGATAAGTAATATCCCAGTATTAGCTGTAAGTCAGGAAATGGAAGGGAGGGAGGAAATCAAGAAAATTACAATCACCAGGGAAGTGGGACTGAACACTGCGGGCTGACAAGTCCCCGGGTCCTGATGGACTTCATCCGAAGGGTCTTAAAAGAAGTGGCCAGTGAGATAATTGATGTGTTAGTTTTAATTTTCCAAAATTCCCTAGATTCGGGGAAGGTTCCATTGGATTAGAAAATAGCGAATGTAACTCCTTTATTCAAAAACGGAGGGAGACAGAAAGCAGGAAACTACAGGCCAGTTAGCTTAACATCTGTCTTAGGGAAAATGTTAGAGGCTATGATTAAAGAAGTTATAGCAGGGCATTTGGAAAAATTCAAAGTAATCAGGCAGTGGCAACATGTATTTGTGAAAGGGAAATCATGTTTAACCAATTTATTGGAGTTCTTTGAGGGAGTTACATGTGCTGTGGATAAAGGGGAACAGGTGGATGTATTGTACTTAGATTTCCAGAAGGTATTTGATAAGATGCCAAACAGTACAGGTGCGAGAACACAGCCCTGTTTCACGCCCCTTTCCTATCCTGAGTGGCGTGAAACAGGGCTGTGTTCTTGAACCTACACTGTTTGCAATCTTCTTCCCCCTGCTGCTCTCACATGCGTTCAAGTCTTCAGAAGAAGGAATTTTCCTCCACACAAGATCTGGTGGCAGGTTGTTCAACCTTGCCCATCTTAGAGCGAAGATCAAAGTACGGAAAGTCCTCATCAGGGAACTCCTCTTTGCTGACGATGCTGCATTAACATCCCACACAGAAGAGTGTCTGCAGAGACTCATCGACAGGATTGCGCTGCCTGCAATGAATTTGGCCTAACCATCAGCCTCAAGAAAACGAACATCATGAGACAGGACGTCAGAAATGCTCTATCCATCAATATCGGCAACCATGCTCTGGAAGTGGTTCAAGAGTTCACCTACCTAGGCTCAACTATCACCAGTAACCTGTCTCTCGATACAGAAATCAACAAGTGCATGGGAAAGGCGTCCGTTACTATGTCCAGACTGGCCAAGAGAGTGTGGGAAAATGGCGCACTGACACAGAACACAAAAGTCCGAGTGTATCAAGCCTGTGTCCTCAGTACCTTGCACTAGGGCAGCGAGGCCTGGACAACGTATGTCAGCCAAGAGCGACGTCTCAATTCATTCCATCTTCGCTGCCTCCGGAGAATCCTTGGCATCAGGTGGCAGGACCGTATCTCCAACACAGAAGTCCTCGAGGCAGCCAACATCACCAGCATATACAGCATACTGAGCCAGCGGCGCTTGAGATGGCTTGGCCATGTGAGCCGCATAGAAGATGGCAGGATCCCCAAGAACACATTGTACAGCGAGCTCGTCACTGGTATCGGACCCAATGGTCGTCCATGTCTCCGCTTTAAAGACGTCTGCAAACGTGACATGAAGTTCTGTGACATTGATCACAAGTCGTGGGAGTTGGTTGCCAGTGATCGCCAGAGCTGGCGGGCAGCCTTAAAGGCAGGGCTAAAGTGTGGCGAGTCGAAGAGACTTAACAGTTGGCAGGGAAAAAGACAGAAGCGCAAGGGGAGAGCCAACTGTGTAACAGCCCCGACAACCAACTTTATCTGCAGCATCTGTGGAAGAGCCTGTCACTCTAGAATTGGCCTTTGTAGCCACTCCAGGCATTGCTTCACAAACCACTGACCGCCTCCAGGCGCTTACCCATTGTCTCTCGAGACAAGGAGGCCAAAGAAGAAGATGATTTGATAAGATGCCACATCAAAGATTATTGCAGAAAATAAAAGCTCATGGTGTAGGGGGTAACATATTGGCATGGATAGAAGATTGGCTAGCTAACAGGAAACAGAGAGTAGGCATAAATGGGTCATTTTCTGGTTGGCAAGATGGAATGAGCAGTGTGCCACAGGGAACTGTGCTGGGGCCTCAACTTTTTACAATTTATATAAATGACTTAGATGAAGGGACCGAAGGTATAGTTGCTAACTTTGCTGATGACACAAAAATAGTTAGGAGAGTAATTTGTGAAGCGAACAGAAGGAGGCGACAAAGGGATATAGATAGCTTAAGTGAGTGGGCAAAGACTTGGCAAATGGAGTATCGTGTGGGAAAGTGGGAAATTGTCCACTTTGGCAGGAAGAATAAAAAAGAAGCATATTATCTAAATGGTGAGAGATTGCAGAGCTCTGAGATGCAGAGGGATCTGGGTGTCCTAGTGCATGAATCACAAAAGGTTAGTATGCAGGTACAGTATGTAATTCGGAAAGATAATAGAATATTATCATTTATCGCGAGGGAAATTGAATACAAAAGTAGGGAGGTTATGCTTCAGTTATACAGGGCATTGGTGAGACCACATCTGGAGTACTGTGTACAGTATTGGTCTCCTTATTTAAGGAAGGATGTAAATGTGTTGGCGGCAGTACAGAGAAGCTTTACCAGACTAATACCTGGAATGGGTGGCTGTCTTAGGAGGAAAGATTGGATAGGTTAGGCTTGTATCCACTAGAATTTTGAAGAGTAAGAGGCTGTGGCGTCTTGACAGGGTGGATGTGGAAAGGATGTTTCCCCTTGTGGGAGAATCTAGAACTAGGGGTCACTGTTTAAAAATAAGGGGTTGCCCATTTACAACAGAGATGAGGAGAAATTTTTTCTCGCAGAGGGTTGTGAGTCTTTGGAATTCTCTTCCTCAATAGGCAGTGGAAGCAGAGTCTTTGAATATTTTTAAGGCAGAGATGGATAGATTCTTGATAAGCAAGGGAGTGAAAGGTTATCGGTAGGTGGAAATGTGGAGTAATCAGTTCAGCCATGAACTTATTGAATGGCGGAGCAGGCTCAAAGGGCCGAGTGGCCTACTCCTGCTCCTGAATCGTATGTTCGTATAATTGATCAAGGGTAATATTACAGTTCTACAGTGGGACGGAGGACTCAAAGACTGCATCTGTTTGGTTGGAGTTGAGGAACAGAAAAGGAGCTGTTAGATTGCTGGGCATTTTATACGGACCCTCAAATAGTGGGAAGGGGAAGGAGAAGCAAATCTATTGGCAATTTTCAGAGAAATGTGAAAATAATAGAGCAGTAATAGTAAGAGACTTCAGTTAGCCGATTGTCGTCTTCTTCTTTGGCCTCCTTGTCTTGAGAGACAATGGGTAAGCGCCTGGAGGTGGTCAGTGGTTTGTGACAGACTCTTCCACAGGCACTGCAGATAAAATTGGTTGTTGGGGCTGTTACACAGTTGGCTCTCTCCTTGCGCTTCTGTCTTTTTCCCTGCCAACTGCTAAGTCTCTTCGACTCGCCACACTTTAGCCCCACCTTTATGGCTGTCCGCCAGCTCTAGCGATCACTGGCAACTGACTCCCACGACTTGTGATCAATGTCACAGGGCTTCATGTCGCATTTGCAGACGTCTTTAAAGCGGAGACATGGACGACCGGTGGGTCTGATACCAGTGATGAGCTCACTGTACAATGTGTTCTTGGGGATCCTGCCATCTTCCATGCGGCTCACATGGCCAAGCCATCTCAAGCACTGCTGGCTCAGTAGGGTGTATATGCTGGGGATGTTGGCTGCCTCGAGGACTTCTGCATTGGAGATAATGTAAATTGGAGGACAAAAGAGAATAATGGTCAAGGAGGCTGAAGAATTCCTAAAATGTCTCCAAAAGAACTTCCTTAATCTGGATGTTTGAGCATAAGAATAGGAGCAGGAGTAGGTCATGCAGCCTGCTCTTCCATTCAATACAATCATAGCTGATCTGCTGATCTTCTACCTGAACTGCACCTTCCAGAACTATCCCTTAATCCCTTTAGTATCCAAAAATGTACCGATCTCAGTCTTGAATATATTCAACGATGGAGCATCCACAACCCTCCAGGTTAGAGAATTTCAAAGATTCACAACCGTGTGAGTGAAGAAACTTCTCATCTCAGTCCTAAATGATCGGCTCCTTATCCTGAGACTGTGTCCCGTGTTCTACCCAGAGGAACAATCTCTCAATGTCCACCTCCCTGTCCAGCCCTCAGAATCTTGACTGTTTCAATGAGATCACATCTCATTGTTCTAAACTCCAGAGAATACAGACCCAATTTACTCAGCCTCTCATCATAGGACAACCCTGTCATCCCAGGAACCAATCTACTGAACCTTCGCTTTACTGCCTCCAGTGCAGGTATATCCTTCCTTCAATATGGAGAGCAAAACTGCACACAGTACTCCAGGTGTCATCTCACCAAAGCCCCGCACAATTGCAGCAAGATTTCCTTATTCTTGTACTCCAATCCCCTTGCATTAAAGGCCAACATGCCATTTGCCTTTTTAATTGCTTGCTGTACCTGCATGTTAACTTTCTATGTCCCTTGTACGAGTGCAGCCAAGTCCCTCTGAATATCAACATTTAAGAACTTTCAGGCCTTTTAAAAACATTCAGCTTTTCTATTCTTACTACCAAAGTGAATAACCTCACACTTCCCTACATTATACTCCATCTTGTTGCTCACTCACTTAACCTGTCTATATATCTTTGCAGCCTCTTTGTGTCCTCCTCACCCCTTGCATTCTCACCTAGCTTTGTATCATCAGCAAACTTGGATACGTTATTCTCGGTCTCTTCATCTAAGTCATTAATATAGATTGTAAGTAGCTGAGGACCATTGCAGATTGCAAGAGCTTTTACAGGTATATATAAAGGAGATTAGCTAAAGTAGCAGAGACAGAAATCATCTTGGGGAATGAGGAAATGGCAGAGGCATTGAACAAATATTTTGTGTCAGTAGAAGACACAAATTACATAATAGAAATAGAGGGTAACCTAGGGGCTAGTAAGAGTGCGCAACTTAAGATAATTAAAATCAGCAGAACAAACCTATTAGAGAAACTTAAATCCCTGGGACCTGATGGCCTGATCCTTGGGTTCTAAAAGAGGTATCTGCAGAAATAGTGGATGCACTGGTTGTGATTTTCCAAAATTCCTTAAATTCTAGAATGGTCCCAGCAGGTTGGAAGTTAGCAATTACAACATCAACATTCAAGAAAGGAGGGAGTGAGAAAATGGAACTACAGGCCAGTTAGCCTGACATCAATCATTGGGAAGGTGCTGGAATCTATTATTAAGGAAGACTTAACAATGTTCTGAGAAAATCATTGTAAGATCAGAAAAAGTCAACATAGTGTTACAAAAGGGAAATCGTGTTTGACAAATTTATTTAATTTTTTTGAAGATGTAAGTAGCAGCGTAGATAAAGGGGAATATATTCAATGATGGAGCATCCACAAACCTCCAGGTCAGAGAATTTCAAAGATTCGCAACCCTGTGAGTGAAGAAACTTCTCCTCATCTCAGTCCTAAATGATCGGCAAGAGAAAAACAAGAGGAAAACCGAAACTAGCAAAGAAAGTGAAACAAAGTGGGGGCAGAGATTACTGTCTGAAATTGTTGAACTCAATGTTGAGTCCGGAAGGTTGTAACGTGGCTAACCGAAAGATGAGGTGCTGTTCCTCGAGCTTTGGTTGAGCTTCATTGGAATGCTACAGGAGGCCGAGAACAGTGAAGTCAGCCTGAGAGCAAGGAGGAGAATTAAAATGACAGGTGTCTGTAAGCTTGGGTTCACAGTTGCAGACTGAACAGAGGTGATCCATAGTCACCCAATCTGCGTTTGGACTCCCCAGTGCAGACTCTAAACTGCCTCCAATGCAAGTATATTCCTCCTTAAATCAGGAGACCAAAACTGTACGCAGTACTCTTGGTGTGGTTTCAACACCCTGTGCAGTTGTAGTAGGACTCCCCCACTTAGAATTAGAATTAGAACATTACAGCGCAGTACAGGCCCTTCGGCCCTCGATGTTGCGCCGACCTGTGAAACCATCTGACCTACACTATTCCATTTTCATCCATATGTCTATCCAATGACCACTTAAATGCCCTTAAAGTTGGCAAGTCTACTACTGTTGCAGGCAGGGCGTTCCACGCCCCTACTACTCTCTGAGTAAAGAAACTTCCTCTGACATCTGTCCTATATCTATCACCCCTCAACTTAAAGCTATGTCCCCTCGTGTTTGCCATCACCATCCGAGGAAAAAGACTCTCACTATCCACCCTATCTAACCCTCTGATTATCTTATATGTCTCTATTAAGTCACCTCTCCTCCTCCTTCTCTCCAACGAAAACAACCTCAAGTCCCTCAGCCTTTCCTCGTAAGACCTTCCCTCCATACCAGGCAACATCCTAGTAAATCTCCTCTGCACCCTTTCCATAGCTTCCACATCCTTCCTATAATGCGGTGACCAGAACTGCACGCAATACTCCAGGTGCGATCTCACCAGAGTTTTGTACAGCTGCAGCATGACCTCGTGGCTCCGAAACTCGATCCCCCTACGAATAAAAGCTAACACACCATATGCCTTCTTAACAGCCCTATTAACCTGGGTAGCAACCTTCAGGGATTTATGTACCTGGACACCAAGATCTCTCTGTTCATCTACACTACCAAGAATCTTCCCATTAGCCCAGTACTCTGCATTCCTGTTACTCCTTCCAAAGTGAATCACCTCACACTTTTCCGCATTAAACTCCATTTGCCATCTCTCAGCCCAGCTCTGCAGCCTATCTATGTCCCTCTGTACCCTACAACATCCTTTGGCACTATCCACAACTCCACCGACCTTAGTGTCATCCGCAAATTTACTAACCCACCCTTCTACACCCTCTTCCAGGTCATTTATAAAAATGACAAACAGCAGTGGCCCCAAAACAGATCCTTGCGGTACACCACTAGTAACTAAACTCCAGGATGAACATTTGCCATCAACCACCACCCTCTCTCTGTCTTCTTTCAGCTAGCCAATTTCTGATCCAAAGCTCTAAATCACCTTCAAACCCATACTTCCGTATTTTCTGCAACAGCCTACCGTGGGGAACCTTATCAAACGCCTTACTAAAATCCATATACACCACATCCACTGCTTTACCCTCATCCACCTGTTTGGTTACCTTCTCGAAAAACTCAATAAGGTTTGTGAGGCACGACCTACCCTTCACAAAACCGTGCTGACTATCGCTAATGAACTTATTCTTTTCAAGATGATTATAAATCCTGTCTCTTATAACCTTTTCCAATATTTTACCCACAACCGAAGTAAGGCTCACAGGTCTACTTGTATACTCCATTCCTTTTGCAATAAAGGCCAACATTCCATTTGCCTTCCTAATTACTGTACCTGTATGCTAACTTTTTGTGATTCATGTACAAGGACACCCAGATCCCTCTGCACTGCAGCATTCTGCAGTCTCTCTCCATGTAAATAATATTCTGCTTTTCTATTCTTGCCACCAAAGTTGTCAACCTCACATTTTCCTATGTTATACTCCATCTGCCAAATTTTTACCCATTCATTTAACCATTCTGTATCCCTTTGCAGACTCTTTGTATCCTCCTCACAACTTGCTTTCTTACCTGTCTTTATATCGTCAACAAATTTGGCTACAGTGCACACAGCCCCTTCATCCAAGTCATTATTATAGATTGTAAATAGTTAAGGCCCCAGCACTAATCCCTGTGGCACTCCACTAGTTACAGTTTGTCAACCTGAAAATGACCCATTCATCTGGATTCTCTGTTAACCAATCCTCTAACCATGCTAATATATTATCCCAACACAATGAGCTCTTATCTTGTGCAGTAACGTCTTATGTGGCACCTTATCGAATGCCTTTTGGAAATCCAAGTACACTACATCTACTGATTCTCCTTTATTCACCCTGCTCGTTACATACTCAAAGAATTCTAATAAATTCGTCAAACACAATTTCGCTTTCTGATTGATTGTATTACAATTTTCTAAATGTCCTGCTACTACTACCTTAATAATAGATTCTAGCATTTTCCCAATGACAGATGTTATGCTAACTGGTCTATAGTTTCCTGCTTTCTGTCTCCCTCCTTTGTTGAATAGAGATGTTATATTTGCAGTTTTCCAATCTGCTGGGACCGTTCCAGAATCTAGAAGAAGAGCCCAGTGTCATGATGAGCTCAAAATTCATTGAGGTGTGGTATAAGGGGATGAATCAGAGGCCTCAGCTGAGGATAGATCGTTCAGGCTCAGAGAGGGGAATATGAGAAGGTATTGTGAATACGTGGCAATGAATGAGATTATTACAGGTCCACAGAAGAGGTTTACCAGGATGTTGCCTGGCCTGGAGGGCATTAGCTATGAGGAGAGGTTGGATAAACTTGGATTGTTTTCACTGGAACGACGGAGGTGGAGGGGCGACATGATAGAGGTTTACAAAGTTATGAGTGGCATGGACAGAGAGGATAGTCAGAAGCTTTTTCCCAGGGTGGAAGAGTCAGTTACTAGGGGACATAGGTTTAAGGTGCGAGGGGCAAAGTTTAGAGGGGATGTGCGAGGCAAGCTCTTTACACAGAGGGTGGTGAGTGCCTGGAACCTGCTGCCGGGGGAGGTGGTGGAAGCAGGTACAATAGGGACGTTTAAGAGGCATCTTGACAAATACATGAATAGGATGGGAATAGAGGGATACGGACCCCGGAAGTGCAGAATGTGTTAGTTTAGGCAGGCATCAAGATCAGCGCAGGCTTGGAGGGCCGAATGGCCTATTCCTGTGCTGTGTTGTTCTTTGTTCTTCATTAGAAGAAGGGAGGGGTTCGAAGGGAACTTCCCCATTAAGCCACAGATGGATCTTTCTTGCTGAGTTCTTGTTTAAAGTGTTACAAGCAGGTAGTCAATTTTGAAAACAAATTTCTCGATATTTTCAACAACCTGTCCATAAGCAGATTGTGATTTTAAATTGTCCCTTTTTTTTTTTAAAAAAAGAAACCCTGATGGTGCATTTCTCTACTCCCTCAATTTGTGAACCTTGACTTTTAAAGGACTGAAACAACACTGTTGTTACAGTTAAAAAATGTAGGATTTATTAACACACACTCTTAAACTTGGGAAGGGGTTAACTTCACAACACATGCTCACAAACATACAAGGAAAGGTAAATTGACCGGGGTCCCAGTTAAACCAGAGTCCGTTTTTCGAACTAAGATAAAGTCCAAAACTGGAATTGACCGACTGGAAATGCCAAGTCGAATAGGATTTGTAGGAAATCTCTTCTCTTAAACTTTCTTTTTATGCACTTTCGGAGATATGCTGAAGCAGTCTAGTTTCTGATTTCACCCTTTTCGACAAGAAAGAAACTGGCAGAGAGCAGGGGTAGGCGGTGGCATAGTGGTATTATCACTGGACTAGTAACCCAGAGACCCAGGGTATTTCTCTGGGGACATGGGTTCGAATCCCACCACAGCAGAAGGTGGAATTTGAATTTAATTAATAAATCTGGAATTAAAGCTGTCCTTACCTGGTCTGGCCTACATGTGACTCCAGACCCACAGCAATGTGGTTAACTCTTACATGCCCTCTGAAATGGCCGAGCAAGCCACTCAGTGGTACCTAACAGCTATGAGGTCAATAAAAAGGAATGAAACCGGACAGACCACCCAGCATCGACCTGGGCACCGGAAACGACAACGCCAAACCCAGCCTGTTGACCCTGCAAAGTCCTCCTTACTAATACCTGGGCGCTTGTGCTAAAGTTGGGAGAGCTGTCCCACAGACGAGTCAAGCAACAGCCTGACATAGTCATACTCACGGAATCATACCTGACAGACAATGTTCCAGTCACTGCCATCACCATCCCCAGGTATGTCCTGTTCCACCGGCAGGACAGACCTACCAGAGGTGGTGGCACAGTGGGATACTGTAGGGAGGGAGTTGCCCTGGGAGTCCTCAACATCGACTCTGGACCCCATGAAATCTCACGGCATCAGGTCAAACATGGGCAAGGTAACCTCCTACTGATTACCACCTACCGCCCTCCCTCAGCTGATGACTCAGTACTCCTCCATGTTGGAGGAAGCACTGAGGGTGGCAAGGGCACAAAATGTACTCTGGGTGGGGGACTTCAATGTCCATCACCAAGAGTAGTCAGCACCACTCCTGACCGAGCTGGCCGAGTCCTAAAGGACATAGCTGTTAGACTGGGTCTGCGGAAGGTGGTGGGGGAACCAACACGAGGGAAAAGCATACTTGACCTCGTCCTCACCAATCTGCCTGTCGCAGATGTTTCTGTCCATGACTGTATTGGTAGGAGTGACCACCGCACAGTCCTTTTGGAGACGAAGTCCCGCCTTCACATTGAGGATACTGTCCATCGTGTTGTGTGGCACTATCACCATGCTAAATGGGATAGATTTTGAACAGATCTAGCAATGCAAAACTGGGCATCCATGAGGCGCTTTGGGCCATCAGCAGCAGCAGAATTGTACTCAACCACAATCTGTAACCTCATGGCCCGGCATATCCCACACTCTAACATTACCATCAAGCCAGGAGACCAACCCTGGTTCAATGAAGAATGCAGGAAGGCATGCCAGGAGCAGCACCAGGCATACCTCAAAATGAGGTGTCAACCTGGTGAAGCTACAACACAGAACTATCTGCGTCCCAAACTGCATAAGCAGCATGCGATAGACAGAGATAAGTGATCCCATAACCAACGGATCAGATCTAAGCTCTGCAGTCCTGCCACATCCAGCCGTGAATGGTGGTGGACAATTAAACAACTAACTGGAGGAGGTGGCTCCACAAATATCCCCATCCTCAATGATGGAGGAGCCCAGCATATCAGTGCGAAAGATAAGGCTGAAGCATTTGCAACAATCTTCAGCCAGAAGTGCCGAGTTGATGATCCATCTCGGCCTCCTCCTGAAGTCCCCAGCATCACAGATGCCAGACTTCAGCCAATTCGATTCACTCCGCATGATATCAAGAAACGATTGAAGACACTGGATACTGCAAAAACTATGGGCCCTGACAATATTCCAGCAATAGTACTGAAGACCTGTGTTCCAGAACTTGCCGCGCCCCTAGCCAAGCTGTTCCAGTACAGCAACAACACTGGCATCTGTCCGGCAATGTGGAAAATTGCCCGGGTATGTCCTGTACACAAAAAGCAGGACAAGTCCAATCCGGCCAATTACCGCCCCATCAGCCTACTCTCAATCATCAGTAAAGTGATGGAAGGTGTCATCAACAGTGCCATCAAGTGGCATTTGCTTAGCAATAACCTGCTCAGTGATGCTCACTTTGGGTTCCGCCAGGGCCACTCAGCTCCTGACCTCATTACAGCCTTGGTTCAAACATGGACAAAAGAGCTGAAGTGAGAGTGACTACCCTTGACATCAAGGCAGCATTTGACTGAGTATGGCATCAAGGAGCCCTAGCAAAACTGAGGTCAATGGGAATCAGGGGGAAAACCCTCTGCTGGCTGGAGTCATACCTAGCGCAAAGGAAGATGGTTGTGGTTGTTGGAGGTCAATCATCTGAGCTCCAGGACATCACTGCTGGATTTTCTCAGGGTAGTGTCCTAGGTCCAAACATCTTCAGCTGCTTCATCAATGACCTTCCTTCAATCATAAGGTCAGAAGTGCGTTGTTCGCTGATGATTGCACAATGTTCAGCACCATTCGTGACTCCTCAGATACTGAAGCAGTCCGTGTAGACCTGCAGCAAGACCTGGACAATATCCAGGCTTGGGCTGATAAGTGGCAAGTAACATTCGCGCCACACAAGTGCCAGGCAATGACCATCTCCAACAAGAGAGAATCTTAACTATCTTTCCTTGACATTCACTGGCATTACCATCGCTGAATCCCCCACTATCAAAATCCTAGGGGCTACCATTGACCAGAAACTGAACTGGAGTAGCCATATAAATACCATGGCGACAACAGCAGGTCAGAGGCTAGGAATCCTGAGGCGAGTAACTCACCTCCTGACTCTCCAAAGTCTGTCCACCATCTACAAGGCACAAGTCAGGAGTGTGATGGAATACTCTCCACTTGCCTGGATGGGTGCAGCTCCAACAACACTCAAGAGGCTCGACACCATCCAGGACAAAGCAGCCTGCTTGATTGGCACCCCATCTACAAACATTCACTCCCTCCACCACCGACGCACAGTGGCAGCAGTGTGTACCATCTACAAGATGCACTGCAGCAACGCACCAAGGCTCCTTAGACAGCACCTTCCAAACCCACGACCTCTACCAACTAGAAGGACAAGGGCAGCAAATACATGGGAACACCACCACCTGCAAGTTCCCCTCCGAGTCACACACCATCCTGACTTGGAACTATATCGCCGTTCCTTCACTGTCGCTGGGTCAAAATCCTGGAACTCCCTTCCTAACAGCACTGTGGGTGTACCTACCCCAAATGGACTGCAGCGGTTCAAGAAGGCAGCTCACCACCACCTTCTCAAGGGCAATTAGGGATGGGCAATAAATGCTGGCCTGGCCAGTGATGCCCACATCCCATGAATGAATAAAAAAAAAAGACAGAGTTTCTTGCTGCTTTTCAGACTGTGGCTTTTTTTTTCTTGCAGGCAGACCCCAGAGATGGAAAGGTAAATGGCTTCAAGGCAGCTGTTTCTTGTATGAGCTGTTCTCTTTTTCTCAAACTGTTTCAAAATTAGACAGGCTAAAAAGGATGGCTTCTAGGTCATGTGAATGGACCCCTTCAAATAGCTGACCCACTTCCTATTGGTGAAGTGATCTCTCCCCCCGCCCCCATTTTAAACAAGTTGAACACAGAGGCAAATCAACTTAACATGCTTTGTATAATGGCAGCTGACAATAACACCCAAATGCACAAAAAAATACAATCATTAAAAAAAAGTTGGTTTTCATCCGTTCGTGACAAAAATCCAGAGGATTTGTTGGCTTTTAGTCCTATTAATTTCTTCAGTACTATTTCTTTACCAATACTAATTACTTCACGTTCCTCATTCTCTCCAGACCTTTGGTACCTCACGATTTCTGAATGACTTTTGTGTCTTCAACTGTGACAGATGCAGATTTATGTGGGAGCAATAACATGGAGTGGCAGTTTGATCTAAATGATTATATTTCGCAAGTGCATATTCACAGGTCTTTGAAAGTGATGGGGCAAGTTGATAAGGCCGTTAAGAAAGTGTATAGGATATGGAAGCATATAATTTTGTAATTTGGGGCATTGAATATAATAACAAGGAAGTGAGTGAGCAGTTTCTGCACCTGAAGTGCCTGTGACTCTTTCCCTTTCCTGCTAGCCATGTCTGTGACTTTTTTTTAATTTGGTCATAGGCAAGGCCATCATTTATTGCCTATCCCTAATTGCCCTTGAGAAGGTGGTGGTGAGCTGCCTTCTTAAACCGCTGCAGGGCCTGTGGTGTCGGTACACCCACAGTGCCGTTAGGAAGGGAGTTCCAGGATTTTGACCAAGGAACAGCGATATAGTTCCAAGTCAGGATGGTGTGTGGTTTGGAGGGGACCTTGTACGAACATACAAACTTATGAATTCGGAGCAGAAGTAGGCCATTCGGCCCCTCGAGCCTGCTCCACCATTCAATAAGATCATGGCTGATCTGTTTGTGTCACGAATTCCACACTCCCATCAACCCCCAATAACCTTTGATTCCCTTGCCTAACAAGATCTATCTACCTCCGCCTTAAAAATATTCAATAACCCTGCTTCCACCACCTTCTGAGGCAGAGAGTTCCAAAGTTGCAGAACCCTCTAAAAGAAAAAAATTCTCCTCATCTCTGTTCTAAAAGGGTGACTCCTAATTTTAAAACGGTGCCCCCTAGTTCTGGTCTCACCCACAAGAGGAAACATCTTTTCCACATCCACCTTGTCAAGACCGTTCAGGATCTTATATACTTCAATTCAGTCTCCTCTCACTCTTCTAAACTCCAGTGAAAACAAACCCAGTCTGTCCAATCTTTCATCAGAAGACAACCCGCTCATTCCAGGTATCAATCCAGTAAACCTCCTCTGAACTGCCTCCAACGCATTTACATCCTTCCTTAAATAACGAGACCAAAACTGCACACAGTATTCAAGATGTGGTCTCTCCAATGCCCTGTATAACTGAAGCATAACATCCTTACTTTTATTTTCAATTCCTCTAGTAATAAAGTATAGCATTCCATTAGCCTTCTTTATGACTTGCTGTACCTGTATACAAACTTTTTGTGACTCATGCACTAGAATACTTAGATCCCGCTGTACCTCGGAATTCTGCAGTCATTCTCCATTTAAGCAAAACACTGCTTTTTTATTCTTCCAAAGTGAACAACTTCATATTTTCCCACATTATACTCCATCTGCCTGATTTTTTCCCACTCACTCAACCTATCTATATCGGTCTGCAACCTCCTTTTGTCCTCTTCACAACATACTTTCCTACCTATCTTTGTGTCATCTGCAAATTTAGCTACCATGCCATCGCTCCCTTCATCTAAGTCATTGATATAAATTGTAAAAAGTTGAGGCCCCAGCACAGACCCCTGCGGGACTCCACTCGTCACATCCTGCCAATCAGAAAAGGACCCATTTATGCATACTCTCTGTTTTCTGCCAGCCAGCCAATCTTTTATCCATGTTACCCACTACACCATGAGCTCCTAATATGTGCAATAACCTGTAATGTGGCACCTTGTCAAATGCCTTCTGGAAATCCAAGTGCAGTATGTCAATGAGCTCCCCTTTATCCACAGCACATGTCACTCCTTCAAAGAACTCCAATCAATTGGTTAAACTTGATTTCCATTTCGCAAAACTATGCTGACGATTCCCGATTACCTTGAGTTTTTCTAAGTGCCCAGGTATAGCCTCCTTAATGATCGATTCTAACAGCTTCCCCACAACAGACGTCAAGCTAACTGGCCTGTAGTTACCTGTTTTCTGTCTCCCCACTTTCTTGAATAGAGGGGTTATATTTGCTACTTTCCAGTGTGATGGAACCCTTCCAGAATCTAGCGAATTTTGAAACATTAACACAAACGCCATCTACTACCTCATGAGCCACCTGTTATTTTTGTAGGTGGTGGTGGTGTTCCCGTGAATCTGTTGCCCTTGTCCTTTTAGGTGATAAAGGTTGCAGGTTTGGAAGGTGCTGTCAAAGGAGCCTTGTTGCGTTGCTGCAGTACATCTTGTTGATGGTACTCACTGCTGCCACTGTGTGTCGGTGGTGGAGGGAGTGAATGTTTCTGGATGGGGTGCCAATAAGCGGACTGCTTTGTCCTGGATAATGTCGAGCTTCTTGAGTGTTGTTGGAGATGCACCCATCCAGGCAAGTGGAGAGTATTCCATCACACTCCTGACTTGTGCCTTGTAGATGGTGGACAGGCTTTGGGGAGTCAGGAGGTGAGTTACTCGCCTCAGGATTCCGAGCCACTGACCTGCTCTTGTAGCCACAGTATTTATGTGGCTACTCCAGTTCAGTTTCTGATCAATGGTAATCCCCAGGATGTTGATGGTGGGGGATTCAGCGATGGTAATGCCGACAGTGTCTGTGACTTTTTCCCATTCTCTCTTCATCAGCAGTGCACTTAATGTTGAGGCCCAGCTCCCCTCTTTGCCCCTGCTTGTTTCTGTGAACTGGTAAGGCTGGGGGGTCTGATTAATATTTGATGGGAGCTGGAGATGGGGTGGGGTGTGATCCTGAGGATGGGGATCTTCCTGACTGTCTGTTTTAACTTGGGTTCATTGCAGCCACTATGCTGTTTTGCTGTTTCTTTTGGATTTAAATGTCAGTCGCTCCCTCCCCCCAGCCTGTCCTTTATCCCTCGTTTCGAAGATGTTCTTCGATGGATTGTAAATCTTAAACAGCAATCTGTTTTTGGCCTCTGTCCCTTCTGGGGCTGTCATTTTAAACTTGGTGCATTCGATACCTTGAGAACTGTCATGGCCTTAAGAAAAGAGTTTAATTCCTGTCCATTGTTCAGAGATTGCTTCTTGCTCTCATGGAATACCCACATTTTATAACCCACATTTTATAAGTATATTAAGGGCAAGAGGATAACCAGGGAAAGAGTAGGGCCCATTAGGGACCAAAGCGGCAATCTGTGTGTGGAGCCAGAGAACATCGGTGAGGGTTTAAATGATTACTTTTCATCTGTGTTCACGATGGAGAAGGATGATGTAGGTGTAGAATCAGGGAGGGGGATTGTGATATACTTGAACATATTAGCATTGAAAGGGGGAAGTATTAGCTGTTTTAGCAGGCTTAATAGTGGATAAATCCTCAGGCCCAGATGAGATGTATCCCAGACTATTATGTGAGGCAAGGGAGGAGACAGCAGGAGCTCTGACACAAATTTTCAAATCCTCTCTGGCCACAGGAGAGGTACCAGAGGACTGGAGGACAGCGAATGTGGTACCTTTATTCAAGAAGGGTAGTAGGGATAAACCAGGTAATTACAGGCCAGTGACTCTAACATCAGCGGTAGGGAAACCATTGGAAACAATTCTGAGGGACAGGATTAATGTCCACTTGGAGAGGCAGGGAATAATCAAGGATAGTCAGCACGGCTTTGTCAGGGGGAGATCATGTCTGACCAACTTGATTGAATTTTTCGAGGCGGTGACTAGATGTGTAGATGAGGGTAAAGCAGTTGATGTCATAGAGTCGTACAGCATAGAAACAGGCCCTTCGGCCCACCGCGTCCATGCCAACCATAATGCCTATCTATACTAATCCCACCTGCCTGCATTAATTCCATATCCCTCTATGCCTTGCTCATTCAAGTACCTGTCCAGATGCCTCTTAAATGTTGCTACTGTTCCTGCCTCCACCACCTCCCCTGGCAGCTCATTCTAGATACCCACTATTCTTTGTGTGAAAAATTTACCCCTTTGATCCCCTTTAAACCTCCTCCCTCTCACTTTAAATCTATGCCCTCTAGTTTTAGTCACCCCTACCATGGGAAACAGACTCTGGCTATCTACCCTATCTATGCCTCTCAATTTTATATACCTCTATCATGTCGCCTCTCAGCCTCCTTCACTCCAGGGAAAACAGACCCAGCCTATCCAATCTCTCTTTATAACTCAAGCCCTCCAAACCAGGCAACATCCTTGTGAATCTTTTCTGCACCCTTTCTAGCTTAATCACATCTTTCCTGCAGTGCGGCGACCAGAACTGCACACAGTACTCCAAATGCGGCTTAACCAACGTCATGTACAACTGTAACATGACGTCCCAACTCTTGTACTCAGTGCCTCGGTCAATGAAGGCAAGCATACCATACGCCTTCTTCACCACCCTGTCTACCTGTGTTGCCACTTTCAGGGAACTATGTGCTTGAACCCCAAGGTGTCTCTGCTCAGCAACACTCCCCAGGGCCCTGCCATTCACTGTATATGTCCAGCCCTGGTTTAACTTCCCAAAATGCATCACTTCACACTTGTCAGCGCTAAATTCTATTTGCCAATCCCTTGCCCACTTTCCCAGCTTATCTATATCCTGTTGTAACCTTAGACAACCTTCTTCACTGTCCACTATACCACCAATTTTGGTGTCATCTGCAAACTTACTAATCATGCCCGCTACATTCACATCCAAGTCATTAATATATATGACAAACTACAGAGGGCCCAGCATTGATCCCTGCGGCACACCGCTGGTCACCGGCCTCCAATCTGAAAAACAACCCTCCACTACCACCCTCTGCCTCCTATCACCAAGCCAATTTTGTATCCAATTTGCTAGCTCACCCTGGATCCCATGTGTTCAAACCTTCTGGACCAGCCTACCATGCGGGACCTTGTCAAAGGCCTTGCTCAAGTCCATGTAGACAATGTCCATCGCCCTGCCCTCGTCAATCCTCTTGGTGACCTCCTCGAAAAACTCAATCAAATTCGTGAGACATGATTTCCCACGCACAAAGCGGCGCAGTGGTTAGCACCGCAGCCTCACAGCTCCAGGGACCCGGGTTCAATTCTGGGTACTGCCTGTGCGGAGTTTGCAAGTTCTCCCTGTGACCGCGTGGGTTTTCGCCGGGTGCTCCGGTTTCCTCCCACAGCCAAAGACTTGCAGGTGATAGGTAAATTGGCCGTTGTAAATTTCCCCTAGTGTAGGTAAGGAATATGGGATTACTGTAGGGTTAGTACCTACGGCAAAAGTGCGAAGAGAAATGCAGACTGGTTTCAATCTCATAATGAAGAGCTGGAACCTGTCATAGCCGCTAAGCGCATTGCACTTTTGAACTACAAGAAAGCCCCCAGCGATTTAACATCCGCAGCACTTAAAGCAGCCAGAAGTACTGCACAAAGAACAGCTAGGCGTTGCGCAAACGACTACTGGCAACACCTATGCAGTCATATTCAGCTGGCCTCAGACACCGGAAACATCAGAGGAATGTATGATGGCATGAAGAGAGCTCTTGGGCCAACCATCAAGAAGATCACCCCCCTCAAATCTAAATCGGGGGACATAATCACTGACCAACGCAAACAGATGGACCGCTGGGTTGAGCACTACCTAGAACTGTACTCCAGGGAGAATGCTGTCACTGAGACTGCCCTCAATGCAGCCCAGCCTCTACCAGTCATGGATGAGCTGGACATACAGCCAACCAAATCGGAACTCAGTGTTGCCATTGATTCCCTAGCCAGCGGAAAAGCCCCTGGGAAGGACAGCATTACCCCTGAAATAATCAAGAGTGCTAAGCCTGCTATACTCTCAACACTACATGAACTGCTATGCCTGTGCTGGGACGAGGGAGCAGTACCCCAGGACATGCGCGATGCCAACATCATCACCCTCTATAAAAACAAAGGTGACCGCGGTGACTGCAACAACTACCGTGGAATCTCCCTGCTCAGCATAGTGGGGAAAGTCTTTGCTCGAGTCGCTCTGAACAGGCTCCAGAAGCTGGCCGAGCGCGTCTACCCTGAGGCACAGTGTGGCTTTCGTGCAGAGAGATCGACTATTGACATGCTGTTCTCCCTTCGTCAGATACAGGAGAAATGCCGTGAACAACAGATGCCCCTCTACATTGCTTTCATTGATCTCACCAAAGCCTTTGACCTCGTCAGCAGACGTGGTCTCTTCAGACTACTAGAAAAGATCGGATGTCCACCAAAGCTACTAAGTATCATCACCTCATTCCATGACAATATGAAAGGCACAATTCAACATGGTGGCTCCTCATCAGAGCCCTTTCCTATCCTGAGTGGTGTGAAACAGGGCTGTGTTCTCGCACCCACACTTTTTGGGATTTTCTTCTCCCTGCTGCTTTCACATGCGTTCAAATCCTCTGAAGAAGGAATTTTCCTCCACACAAGATCAGGGGGCAGGTTGTTCAACCTTGCCCGTCTAAGAGCGAAGTCCAAAGTACGGAAAGTCCTCATCAGAGAACTCCTCTTTGCTGACGATGCTGCTTTAACATCTCACACTGAAGAATGCCTGCAGAGTCTCATCGACAGGTTTGCGTCTGCCTGCAATGAATTTGGCCTAACCATCAGCCTCAAGAAAACGAACATCATGGGGCAGGATGTCAGAAATGCTCCATCCATCAATATTGGCGACCACGCTCTGGAAGTGGTTCAAGAGTTCACCTACCTAGGCTCAACTATCACCAGTAACCTGTCTCTAGATGCAGAAATCAACAAGCGCGTGGGTAAGGCTTCCACTGCTATGTTCAGACTGGCCAAGAGAGTGTGGGAAAATGGCGCACTGACACGGAACACAAAAGTCCGAGTGTATCAGGCCTGTGTCCTCAGTACCTTGCTCTACGGCAGCGAGGCCTGGACAACGTATGCCAGCCAAGAGCGACGTCTCAATTCATTCCATCTTCGCTGCCTTCGGAGAATACTTGGCATCAGGTGGCAGGACTATATCTCCAACACAGAAGTCCTTGAAGCGGCCAACATCCCCAGCTTATACACACTACTGAGTCAGCGGCGCTTGAGATGGCTTGGCCATGTGAGCCGCATGGAAGATGGCAGGATCCCCAAAGACACATTGTACAGCGAGCTCGCCACTGGTATCAGACCCACCGGCCGTCCATGTCTCCGTTATAAAGACGTCTGCAAACGCGACATGAAATCGTGTGACATTGATCACAAGTCGTGGGAGTCAGTTGCCAGCATTCGCCAGAGCTGGCGGGCAGCCATAAAGACAGGGCTAAATTGTGGCGAGTCGAAGAGACTTAGTAGTTGGCAGGAAAAAAGACAGAGGCGCAAGGGGAGAGCCAACTGTGCAACAGCCCCAACAAACAAATTTCTCTGCAGCACCTGTGGAAGAGCCTGTCACTCCAGAATTGGCCTTTATAGCCACTCCAGGCGCTGCTTCACAAACCACTGACCACCTCCAGGCGCGTATCCATTGTCTCTCGAGATAAGGAGGCCCAAAAGAACAAGGCAAGGGAATATACAATGGATGGTCGGACCCTCAGAAGTACAGAAGGTCAGAGGGACCTTGGTGTACTTGTGCATAGATCACTAAAGGCAGCAGCACATGTAGATAAGGTGGTTAGGAAGGCATATGGGATACTTGCCTTTATTAGCCGAGGCATAGAATATAAGAGCAGGGAGGTTATGATGGAGCTGTATAAAATGCTAGTTCGGCCACAGCTGGAGTACTGTGTACAGTTCTGGTCACCACACTATAGGAAGGATGTGATTGCACTGGAGAGGGTGCAGAGGAGATTCACCAGGATGTTGCCTGGGCTGGAGCATTTCAGCTATGAAGAGAGACTGAAAAGGCTAGGGTTGTTTTCCTTGGAGCAGAGAAGGCTGAGGAGGGACATGATTGAGATATACAAAATTATGAGGGGCATTGATAGGTTAGATAGGAAGAAACTTTTCCCCTTTGCAGAGGTGTCAGTGACCAGGGGACATAGATTTAAGGTAAGGGGCAGGAGGTTCAGAGGGGATTTGAGGAAACATTTTTTCATCCAGAGGGTGGCTGGAATGTGGAATGCACTGCCTGAAGAGGTGGGTGAGGCAGGAACACTTGCAACATTTAAGAAGTATTTAGATGAGCAGTTGAAACGCTATAGCTACGGGCCAAGTGCTGGAAAATGGGATTAGAATAGTTCGGTGCTTGATGGCCGGGTCAGACACGATGGGCGGTAGGGCCTGTTTCTATGCTGTATAACTGTATGACTCTATATCAATGATTTGGATGTGGGGACCAAATGTAGTATTTCCAAGTTTGAGGATGACACAATACTAGGTGGGAATGTGTGTTGTGAGGAAGATGCAAAGCGGCTTCAAGGGGATTTGGACAGACTAAGTGAGTGGGCAAGAACGGATCATTCGGGAGGCGGAGGGCGTTATTGAGAGGAGTTATGGGGAGGTAGTCACACCTCAGGTAAAAGAAGTAGGTAGATGGGTTACCGTCAGGGGAAGGAGAGGGAACCAGCAGGCAGTGCAGGGATCCCCTGTGGCCGTTTCCCTCAACAACAGGTATACCGTTTTGGATACTGTTGCGGGGGACGACTTACCAGGGGGAAGCAATGGGATACAGGTATCTGGCACAGAGTCTGTCCCTGTTGCTCAGAAGGGAAGGGGGAAGAGGAGCAGAGCATTAGTCATTGGGGACTCCATAGTTAGGGGAACAGATAGGAGGTTCTGTGGGAACGAGAGAGACTCACGGTTGGTGTGTTGCCTCCCAGGTGCCAGGGTTCGTGATGTCTCGGATCGTGTTTTTGGGATCCTTAAGGGGGAGGGGGAGCAGCCCCAAGTCGTGGTCCACATAGGCACCAACGACATAGGTAGGAAGAGAGATGGGGATTTAAGGCAGGAATTCAGGGAGCTAGGGTGGAAGCTTAGAGCGAGAACAAACAGAGTTGTTATCTCTGGGTTGTTGCCCGTGCCACGTGATAGCGAAGCGAGGAATAGGGAGAGAGAGGAGTTGAACACGTGGCTGCAGGGATGGTGTAGGAGGGAGGGTTTTGGTTTCCTGGATAATTGGGGCTCTTTCTGGGGTAGGTGGGACCTCTACAAACAGGATGGTCTTCACCTGAACCAGAGGGGTACCAATATCCTGGGGGGGAGATTTGCTAGTGCTCTTCGGGGGGGTTTAAACTAATTCAGCAGGGGAATGGGAACCTAAATAGTAGTTCCAGTGTACAGGATGTTGAGAGTAGTGAGGTCAGGGATAAGGTTACAAGGACGCAAGAGGGCACTGGCAAGCAAGAACTTGGTTTAAAGTGTGTCTACTTCAACGCCAGGAGCATCCGGAATAAGGTGGGTGAGCTTGCAGCATGGGTTGGTACCTGGGATCTCGATGTAGTGGCCATTTCGGAGACATGGGTAGAGCAGGGGCAGGAATGGATGTTGCAGGTTCCGGGATTTAGATGTTTCAGTAAGAACAGAGAAGATGGTAAAAGGGGGGGCGGTGTGGCATTGTTAATCAAGGAGAGTATTACAGCGGCAGAAAGGACGTTTGAGGACTCGTCTACTGAGGTAGTATGGGCCGAGGTTAGAAACAGGAGAGGAGAGGTCACCCTGTTGGGAGTCTTCTATAGACCTCCGAATAGTTCCAGAGATGTAGAGGAAAGGATAGCGAAGATGATTCTCGACAGGGGCGAGAGGAACAGAGTAGTTGTTATGGGGGACTTTAACTTTCCAAATATTGACTGGAAATACTATAGTTCGAGTACTTTAGATGGGTCAGTTTTTGTCCAGTGTGTGCAGGAGGGTTTTCTGACACAGTATGTAGACAGGCCAACCAGGGGTGATGCCACATTGGATTTGGTACTGGGTAATGAACCTGGCCAGGTGTTAGATTTAGATGTAGGTGAGCACTTTGGTGATAGTGATCACAATTCGGTTAGGTTTACCTTAGCGATGGGCAGGGACAGGTATATACCGCAGGGCAAGAATTATAGCTGGGGGATTGGAAATTATGATGCGATTAGGCAAGATTTGGGATGCGTAGGATGGGGAAGGAAACTGCAGGGAATGGGCACAATCGAAATGTGGAGCTTATTCAAGGAGCAGCTACTGCGTGTCCTTGATAAGTATGTACCTGTCAGGCAGGGAGGAAGTTGTCGAGCGAGGGAGCCGTGGTTTACTAAAGAAGTTGAAGCGCTTGTCAAGAGGAAGAAGAAGGCTTATGTTAGGATGAGACGTGAAGGCTCAGTTAGGGCGCTTGAGAGTTACAAGCTAGCCAGGAAGGATCTAAAGGGAGAGCTAAGAAGAGCAAGGAGAGGACACGAGAAGTCATTGGCGGATAGGATCAAGGAAAACCCTAAGGCTTTCTATAGGTATATCAGGAATAAAAGAATGACTGGAGTTAGATTAGGGCCAATCAAGGATAGTAGTGGGAAGTTGTGTGTGGAATCAGAGGAGATAGGGGAAGCGTTAAATGAATATTTTTCGTCAGTATTTACAGTAGAGAAAGAAAATGTTGTCGAGGAGAATACTGAGATTCAGACTACTAGGCTAGATGGGATTGAGGTTCACAAGGAGGAGGTGTTAGCAATTTTGGAAAGTGTGAAAATAGATAAGTCCCCTGGGCCAGATGGGATTTATCCTAGGATTCTCTGGGAAGCCAGGGAGGAGATTGCAGAGCCTTTGTCCTTGATCTTTATGTCGTCATTGTCGACAGGAATAGTGCCGGAAGACTGGAGGATAGCAAATGTTGTCCCCTTGTTCAAGAAGGGGAGTAGAGACAGCCCTGGTAATTATAGACCTGTGAGCCTTACTTCGGTTGTGGGTAAAATGTTGGAAAAGGTTATAAGAGACAGGATTTATAATCATCTTGAAAAGAATAAGTTCATTAGCGATAGTCAGCACGGTTTTGTGAAGGGTAGGTCGTGCCTCACAAACCTTATTGAGTTTTTCGAGAAGGTGACCAAACAGGTGGATGAGGGTAAAGCAGTGGATGTGGTGTATATGGATTTCAGTAAGGCGTTTGATAAGGTTCCCCACGGTAGGCTATTGCAGAAAATACGGAAGTATGGGGTTGAAGGTGATTTAGAGCTTTGGATCAGAAATTGGCTAGCTGAAAGAAGACAGAGGGTGGTGGTTGATGGCAAATGTTCATCCTGGAGTTTAGTTACTAGTGGTGTACCGCAAGGATCTGTTTTGGGGCCACTGCTGTTTGTCATTTTTATAAATGACCTGGAAGAGGGTGTAGAAGGGTGGGTTAGTAAATTTGCGGATGACACGAAGGTCGATGGAGTTGTGGACAGTGCCGAAGGATGTTGTAGGGTACAGAGGGACATAGATAGGCTGCAGAGCTGGGCTGAGAGATGGCAAATGGAGTTTAATGCGGAAAAGTGTGAGGTGATTCACTTTGGAAGGAGTAACAGGAATGCAGAGTACTGGGCTAATGGGAAGATTCTTGGTAGTGTAGATGAACAGAGAGATCTTGGTGTCCAGGTACATAAATCCCTGAAAGTTGCTACCCAGGTTAATAGGGCTGTTAAGAAGGCATATGGTGTGTTCGCTTTTATTAGTAGGGTGATCGAGTTTCGGAGCCACGAGGTCATGCTGCAGCTGTACAAAACTCTGGTGAGACCGCACCTGGAGTATTGCGTGCAGTTCTGGTCACTGCATTATAGGAAGGATGTGGAAGCTTTGGAAAGGGTGCAGAGGAGATTTACTAGGATGTTGCCTGGTATGGAGGGAAGGTCTTACGAGGAAAGGCTGAGGGACTTGAGGTTGTTTTCGTTGGAGAGAAGGAGGAGGAGAGGTGACTTAATAGAGACATATAAGATAATCAGAGGGTTAGATAGGGTGGATAGTGAGAGTCTTTTTCCTCGGATGGTGATGGCAAACACGAGGGGACATAGCTTTAAGTTGAGGGGTGATAGATATAGGACAGATGTTAGAGGTAGTTTCTTTACTCAGAGAGTAGTAGGGGTGTGGAACGCCCTGCCTGCAACAGTAGTAGACTCGCCAACTTTAAGGGCATTTAAGTGGTCATTGGATAGACATATGGATGAAAATGGAATAGTGTAGGTCAGATGGTTTCACAGGTCGGCGCAACATCGAGGGCCGAAGGGCCTGGACTGCGCTGTAATGTTCTAATTCTAAAAAAAAAATAATTCTAATAATGTGGAAAAATGTGAGGTTATCCATTTTGGTAGGTGGAATAGATGTGCAGAGTATTCCTTAAACGTTAAGAGATTAGAAAGTGTAGATGTGCAAAGGGACCTGGGTGTCCTTGTCAATAAGTCACCAAAATCGAACATGCAGGTGCAGCAAGTAATTAGGAAGGCGAATGGTATGTCAGCCTTTATCGCAAGAGGATTTGAGTACAGGAGTTGTGAAGTCTTGCTTCATTTGTATAGAACCTTGGTTAGACTGCACCTGGAGTCCTTGAGAAGGATACTATTGCCATAGGGGGAGTGCAACGAAGGTTCACCAGACTTGTTCCTGGGATGGCAGGACTATCCGATGAAGAGAGATTGGGGAATCTGGGCCTGTATTCTCTAGAGTTTCGAAGAATGAGAGGTGATCTCATGGAAACCTAAAAAATGCTTCAATGGACAGACAGGCAAGATGTTTCCCCTGGTTGGGGAGTCAAGAACCAGGGGACACAATTTCAAAATAAGAGCAAAGCCACTTAGGACCGAGATGAGGAGGAATTTCTTTACTCAGAGGATTGTGAATCTTTGGAATTCTCTACCCCAGAGGGCTGTGGAAGCTCAGTCACTGAGTATGTTTAAAGCAGAGAATGACAGATTTCTAAATACAAATGACATAAAGGGATATGGGGATAGTGTGAGAAAAAGACATTGAAGGAGATGATCAGCTGTGATCATACTGCATGGCGGAGAAGGCTTGATGGGCTGAATGGCCTACTCCTGCTCCTATTTTCCAATGTTCCGAAGATTCAGATATTCTCAATGAATAACAGGCACAGAAGTCCCTCCGTCTTTCCAACGGGTGCTTTATGTGTGAGGCGAGAGAGAGAAAGACAACTCAGTGCAGTTAGTCGATTGCAGCTGGCAACTTCTGGGCTATCCATATCAGGCAGTGCCATTAAACATCAAAACATTACCTTCCCACACACAGATTCTGGGACGGCTGTGTTTAAATCATTGGGACAGGGTAAATACAGATCATGGAGGAATGGGACAGGGTGAATATAACAGAGCAATGGGACGGGTGAATATAACAGTGAGCAGTGGGACAGGGTGAATATAACAGAGCAGTGGGACAGGGTGAAAATATCAGAGCAGTGGGACAGGGTGAATATAACAGAGCAATGGGACAGGGTGAATATATCAGAGCAGTGGGACAGGGTGAATATAACAGAGCGGTGGGACAGGGTGAAAATATCAGAGCAGTGGGACAGGGTATATATAACAGAGCAATGGGACAGGGTGAATATATCAGAGCAATGGGACAGGGTGAATATATCAGAGCAATGGGAAAGGGTGAATATAACAGAGCAGTGGGACAGGGTGAATATAACAGAGCAGTGGGGCAGGGTGAAAATAACAGAGCAGTGGGGCAGGCTGAATATAAAAGAGCAATGGGACAGGGTGAAAATATCAGAGCAATGGGACAGGGTGAATATAACAGGGAGGAATGGGACAGGGTGAATATAACAGAGCAACGGGACAGGGTGAATATAACAGGGAGCAATGGGACAGGGTGAATATAACAGAGCAATGGGACAGGGTGAATATATCAGAGCAATGGGACAGGGTGAATATTTCAGAGCAATGGGACAGGGTGAATATATCAGAGCGGTGGGACAGGGTGAATATAACAGGGAGCAATGGGACAGGGTGAATATAACAGAGCAATGGGACAGGGTGAATATATCAGAGCAATGGGACAGGGTGAATATATCAGAGCGGTGGGACAGGGTGAATATAACAGGGAGCAATGGGACAGGGTGAATATAACAGAGCAGGGGGACAGGGTGAATATAACAGAGCAATGGGACAGGGTGAATATAACAGGGAGGAATGGGACAGGGTGAATATAACAGAGCAATGGGACAGGGTGAATATATCAGAGCAGTGGGACAGGGTGAATATATCAGAGCAGTGGGACAGGGTGAATATAACAGGGAGCAATGGGACAGGGTGAATATATCAGAGCAGTGGGACAGGGTGAATATAACAGAGCAGTGGGACAGGGTGAATTTAACAGAGCAATGGGACAGGGTGAATATATCAGAGCAGTGGGACAGGGTGAATATAACAGGGAGCAATGGGACAGGGTGAATATAACAGAGCAGGGGGACAGGGTGAATATAACAGGGAGCAATGGGACAGGGTGAATATAACAGAGCAATGGGACAGGGTGAATATATCAGAGCAGTGGGACAGGGTGAATATATCAGAGCAGTGGGACAGGGTGAATATAACAGGGAGCAATGGGACAGGGTGAATATATCAGAGCAGTGGGACAGGGTGAATATAACAGAGCAAAGGGACAGGGTGAATATAACAGGGAGCAATGGGACAGGGTGAATATAACAGAGCAATGGGACAGGGTGAATATAACAGAGCAGTGGGACAGGGTGAATATAACAGGGAGCAATGGGACAGGGTGAATATAACAGAGCAATGGGACAGGGTGAATATATCAGAGCAGTGGGACAGGGTGAATATAACACAGCAATGGGACAGGGTGAATATAACAGGGAGCAATGGGACAGGGTGAATATAACAGAGCAGTGGGACAGGGTGAATATAACAGAGCAATGGGACAGGGTGAATATAACAGAGCAATGGGACAGGGTGAATATATCAGAGCAGTGGGACAGGGTGAATATAACAGGGAGCAATGGGACAGGGTGAATATATCAGAGCAGTGAGACAGGGTGAATATATCAGAGCAGTGGGACAGGGTGAATATAACAGGGAGCAATGGGACAGGGTGAATGTATCAGAGCAATGGGACAGGGTGAATATAGCAGAGCAGTGGGACAGGGTGAATATAACAGAGCAGTGGGACAGGGTGAATATAACAGAGCAATGGGACAGGGCGAATATAACAGAGCAATGGGACAGGGCGAATATATCAGAGCAGTGGGACAGGGCGAATATAACAGAGCAATGGGACAGGGTGAATATAACAGGGAGCAATGGGACAGGGTGAATATAACAGAGCAGTGGGACAGCGTGAATATAACAGGGAGCACTGGGACAGGGTGAATATAACAGAGCAGTGGGACAGGGTGAATATAACAGAGCAATGGGACAAGGTGAATATAACAGGGAGCAATGGGACAGGGTGAATATAACAGAGCAGTGGGACAGGGTGAATATAACAGAGCAATGGGACAAGGTGAATATAACAGGGAGCAATGGGACAGGGTGAATATAACAGAGCAGTGGGACAGGGTGAATATAACAGAGCAGTGGGACAGGGTATAAATAACAGAGCAATGGGACAGGGCGAATATATCAGAGCAGTGGGACAGGGCGAATATAACAGAGCAATGGGACAGGGTGAATATAACAGGGAGCAATGGGACAGGGTGAATATAACAGAGCAGTGGGACAGGGTGAAAATAACAGAGCAGTGAGACAGGGTGAATATAACAGGGAGCAATGGGACAGGGTGAATATAACAGGGAGCAATGGGACAGGGTGAATATAACAGAGCAATGGGACAGGGTGAATTTAACAGAGCAATGGGACAGGGTGAATATATCAGAGCAGTGGGACAGGGTGAAAATATCAGAGCAGTGGGACAGGGTGAATATAACAGGGAGCAATGGGACAGGGTGAATATAACAGAGCAGGGGGACAGGGTGAATATAACAGGGAGCAATGGGACAGGGTGAATATAACAGAGCAGTGGGACAGGGTGAATATAACAGAGCAGTGGGACAGGGTGAATTTAACAGAGCAATGGGACAGGGTGAATATATCAGAGCAGTGGGACAGGGTGAATATAACAGAGCAGTGGGACAGGGTGAATTTAACAGAGCAATGGGACAGGGTGAATATATCAGAGCAGTGGGACAGGGTGAATATAACAGGGAGCAATGGGACAGGGTGAATATAACAGAGCAGGGGGACAGGGTGAATATAACAGGGAGCAATGGGACAGGGTGAATATAACAGAGCAATGGGACAGGGTGAATATATCAGAGCAGTGGGACAGGGTGAATATATCAGAGCAGTGGGACAGGGTGAATATATCAGAGCAGTGGGACAGGGTGAATATAACAGGGAGCAATGGGACAGGGTGAATATATCAGAGCAGTGGGACAGGGTGAATATAACAGAGCAAAGGGACAGGGTGAATATAACAGGGAGCAATGGGACAGGGTGAATATAACAGAGCAATGGGACAGGGTGAATATAACAGAGCAGTGGGACAGGGTGAATATAACAGGGAGCAATGGGACAGGGTGAATATAACAGAGCAATGGGACAGGGTGAATATATCAGAGCAGTGGGACAGGGTGAATATAACACAGCAATGGGTCAGGGTGAATATAACAGGGAGCAATGGGACAGGGTGAATATAACAGAGCAGTGGGACAGGGTGAATATAACAGAGCAATGGGACAGGGTGAATATAACAGAGCAATGGGACAGGGTGAATATATCAGAGCAGTGGGACAGGGTGAATATAACAGGGAGCAATGGGACAGGGTGAATATATCAGAGCAGTGAGACAGGGTGAATATATCAGAGCAGTGGGACAGGGTGAATATAACAGGGAGCAATGGGACAGGGTGAATGTATCAGAGCAATGGGACAGGGTGAATATAGCAGAGCAGTGGGACAGGGTGAATATAACAGAGCAATGGGACAGGGCGAATATAACAGAGCAATGGGACAGGGCGAATATATCAGAGCAGTGGGACAGGGCGAATATAACAGAGCAATGGGACAGGGTGAATATAACAGAGCAGTGGGACAGCGTGAATATAACAGGGAGCACTGGGACAGGGTGAATATAACAGAGCAGTGGGACAGGGTGAATATAACAGAGCAATGGGACAAGGTGAATATAACAGGGAGCAATGGGACAGGGTGAATATAACAGAGCAGTGGGACAGGTTGAATATAACAGAGCAGTGGGACAGGGTATAAATAACAGAGCAATGGGACAGGGCGAATATATCAGAGCAGTGGGACAGGGCGAATATAACAGAGCAACGGGACAGGGTGAATATAACAGGGAGCAATGGGACAGGGTGAATATAACAGAGCAGTGGGACAGGGTGAAAATAACAGAGCAGTGAGACAGGGTGAATATAACAGGGAGCAATGGGACAGGGTGAATATAACAGGGAGCAATGGGACAGGGTGAATATAACAGAGCAATGGGACAGGGTGAATTTAACAGAGCAATGGGACAGGGTGAATATATCAGAGCAGTGGGACAGGGTGAAAATATCAGAGCAGTGGGACAGGGTGAATATAACAGGGAGCAATGGGACAGGGTGAATATAACAGAGCAGGGGGACAGGGTGAATATAACAGGGAGCAATGGGACAGGGTGAATATAACAGAGCAATGGGACAGGGTGAATATATCAGAGCAGTGGGACAGGGTGAATATAACAGAGCAAAGGGACAGGGTGAATATAACAGGGAGCAATGGGACAGGGTGAATATAACAGAGCAATGGGACAGGGTGAATATATCAGAGCAGTGGGACAGGGTGAATATAACACAGCAATGGGTCAGGGTGAATATAACAGGGAGCAATGGGACAGGGTGAATATAACAGAGCAGTGGGACAGGGTGAATATAACAGAGCAATGGGACAGGGTGAATATAACAGAGCAATGGGACAGGGTGAATATAACAGGGAGCAATGGGACAGGGTGAATATAACAGAGCAATGGGACAGGGTGAATATAACAGAGCAGTGGGACAGGGTGAATATAACAGGGAGCAATGGGACAGGGTGAATATAACAGAGCAATGGGACAGGGTGAATATATCAGAGCAGTGGGACAGGGTGAATATAACACAGCAATGGGTCAGGGTGAATATAACAGGGAGCAATGGGACAGGGTGAATATAACAGAGCAGTGGGACAGGGTGAATATAACAGAGCAATGGGACAGGGTGAATATAACAGAGCAATGGGACAGGGTGAATATATCAGAGCAGTGGGACAGGGTGAATATAACAGGGAGCAATGGGACAGGGTGAATATATCAGAGCAGTGAGACAGGGTGAATATATCAGAGCAGTGGGACAGGGTGAATATAACAGGGAGCAATGGGACAGGGTGAATGTATCAGAGCAATGGGACAGGGTGAATGTATCAGAGCAATGGGACAGGGTGAATATAGCAGAGCAGTGGGACAGGGTGAATATAACAGAGCAGTGGGACAGGGTGAATATAACAGAGCAATGGGACAGGGCGAATATAACAGAGCAATGGGACAGGGCGAATATATCAGAGCAGTGGGACAGGGCGAATATAACAGAGCAATGGGACAGGGTGAATATAACAGGGAGCAATGGGACAGGGTGAATATAACAGAGCAGTGGGACAGCGTGAATATAACAGGGAGCACTGGGACAGGGTGAATATAACAGAGCAGTGGGACAGGGTGAATATAACAGAGCAATGGGACAAGGTGAATATAACAGGGAGCAATGGGACAGGGTGAATATAACAGAGCAGTGGGACAGGTTGAATATAACAGAGCAGTGGGACAGGGTATAAATAACAGAGCAATGGGACAGGGCGAATATATCAGAGCAGTGGGACAGGGTGAAAATAACAGAGCAGTGAGACAGGGTGAATATAACAGGGAGCAATGGGACAGGGTGAATATAACAGGGAGCAATGGGACAGGGTGAATATAACAGAGCAATGGGACAGGGTGAATTTAACAGAGCAATGGGACAGGGTGAATATATCAGAGCAGTGGGACAGGGTGAAAATATCAGAGCAGTGGGACAGGGTGAATATAACAGGGAGCAATGGGACAGGGTGAATATAACAGAGCAGGGGGACAGGGTGAATATAACAGGGAGCAATGGGACAGGGTGAATATAACAGAGCAATGGGACAGGGTGAATATATCAGAGCAGTGGGACAGGGTGAATATAACAGAGCAAAGGGACAGGGTGAATATAACAGGGAGCAATGGGACAGGGTGAATATAACAGAGCAATGGGACAGGGTGAATATATCAGAGCAGTGGGACAGGGTGAATATAACACAGCAATGGGTCAGGGTGAATATAACAGGGAGCAATGGGACAGGGTGAATATAACAGAGCAATGGGACAGGGTGAATATAACAGAGCAGTGGGACAGGGTGAATATAACAGGGAGCAATGGGACAGGGTGAATATAACAGAGCAATGGGACAGGGTGAATATATCAGAGCAGTGGGACAGGGTGAATATAACACAGCAATGGGTCAGGGTGAATATAACAGGGAGCAATGGGACAGGGTGAATATAACAGAGCAGTGGGACAGGGTGAATATAACAGAGCAATGGGACAGGGTGAATATAACAGAGCAATGGGACAGGGTGAATATATCAGAGCAGTGGGACAGGGTGAATATAACAGGGAGCAATGGGACAGGGTGAATATATCAGAGCAGTGAGACAGGGTGAATATATCAGAGCAGTGGGACAGGGTGAATATAACAGGGAGCAATGGGACAGGGTGAATGTATCAGAGCAATGGGACAGGGTGAATATAGCAGAGCAGTGGGACAGGGTGAATATAACAGAGCAATGGGACAGGGCGAATATAACAGAGCAATGGGACAGGGCGAATATATCAGAGCAGTGGGACAGGGCGAATATAACAGAGCAATGGGACAGGGTGAATATAACAGAGCAGTGGGACAGCGTGAATATAACAGGGAGCACTGGGACAGGGTGAATATAACAGAGCAGTGGGACAGGGTGAATATAACAGAGCAATGGGACAAGGTGAATATAACAGGGAGCAATGGGACAGGGTGAATATAACAGAGCAGTGGGACAGGTTGAATATAACAGAGCAGTGGGACAGGGTATAAATAACAGAGCAATGGGACAGGGCGAATATATCAGAGCAGTGGGACAGGGCGAATATAACAGAGCAACGGGACAGGGTGAATATAACAGGGAGCAATGGGACAGGGTGAATATAACAGAGCAGTGGGACAGGGTGAATATAACAGGGAGCAATGGGACAGGGTGAATATAACAGAGCAATGGGACAGGGTGAATTTAACAGAGCAATGGGACAGGGTGAATATATCAGAGCAGTGGGACAGGGTGAAAATATCAGAGCAGTGGGACAGGGTGAATATAACAGGGAGCAATGGGACAGGGTGAATATAACAGAGCAGGGGGACAGGGTGAATATAACAGGGAGCAATGGGACAGGGTGAATATAACAGAGCAATGGGACAGGGTGAATATATCAGAGCAGTGGGACAGGGTGAATATAACAGAGCAAAGGGACAGGGTGAATATAACAGGGAGCAATGGGACAGGGTGAATATAACAGAGCAATGGGACAGGGTGAATATATCAGAGCAGTGGGACAGGGTGAATATAACACAGCAATGGGTCAGGGTGAATATAACAGGGAGCAATGGGACAGGGTGAATATAACAGAGCAGTGGGACAGGGTGAATATAACAGAGCAATGGGACAGGGTGAATATAACAGAGCAATGGGACAGGGTGAATATATCAGAGCAGTGGGACAGGGTGAATATAACAGGGAGCAATGGGACAGGGTGAATATAACAGAGCAATGGGACAGGGTGAATATAACAGAGCAGTGGGACAGGGTGAATATAACAGGGAGCAATGGGACAGGGTGAATATAACAGAGCAATGGGACAGGGTGAATATATCAGAGCAGTGGGACAGGGTGAATATAACACAGCAATGGGTCAGGGTGAATATAACAGGGAGCAATGGGACAGGGTGAATATAACAGAGCAGTGGGACAGGGTGAATATAACAGAGCAATGGGACAGGGTGAATATAACAGAGCAATGGGACAGGGTGAATATATCAGAGCAGTGGGACAGGGTGAATATAACAGGGAGCAATGGGACAGGGTGAATATATCAGAGCAGTGAGACAGGGTGAATATATCAGAGCAGTGGGACAGGGTGAATATAACAGGGAGCAATGGGACAGGGTGAATGTATCAGAGCAATGGGACAGGGTGAATATAGCAGAGCAGTGGGACAGGGTGAATATAACAGAGCAGTGGGACAGGGTGAATATAACAGAGCAATGGGACAGGGCGAATATAACAGAGCAATGGGACAGGGTGAATATATCAGAGCAGTGGGACAGGGCGAATATAACAGAGCAATGGGACAGGGTGAATATAACAGGGAGCAATGGGACAGGGTGAATATAACAGAGCAGTGGGACAGCGTGAATATAACAGGGAGCACTGGGACAGGGTGAATATAACAGAGCAGTGGGACAGGGTGAATATAACAGAGCAATGGGACAAGGTGAATATAACAGGGAGCAATGGGACAGGGTGAATATAACAGAGCAGTGGGACAGGTTGAATATAACAGAGCAGTGGGACAGGGTATAAATAACAGAGCAATGGGACAGGGCGAATATATCAGAGCAGTGGGACAGGGCGAATATAACAGAGCAACGGGACAGGGTGAATATAACAGGGAGCAATGGGACAGGGTGAATATAACAGAGCAGTGGGACAGGGTGAAAATAACAGAGCAGTGAGACAGGGTGAATATAACAGGGAGCAATGGGACAGGGTGAATATAACAGGGAGCAATGGGACAGGGTGAATATAACAGAGCAATGGGACAGGGTGAATTTAACAGAGCAATGGGACAGGGTGAATATATCAGAGCAGTGGGACAGGGTGAAAATATCAGAGCAGTGGGACAGGGTGAATATAACAGGGAGCAATGGGACAGGGTGAATATAACAGAGCAGGGGGACAGGGTGAATATAACAGGGAGCAATGGGACAGGGTGAATATAACAGAGCAATGGGACAGGGTGAATATATCAGAGCAGTGGGACAGGGTGAATATAACAGAGCAAAGGGACAGGGTGAATATAACAGGGAGCAATGGGACAGGGTGAATATAACAGAGCAATGGGACAGGGTGAATATATCAGAGCAGTGGGACAGGGTGAATATAACACAGCAATGGGTCAGGGTGAATATAACAGGGAGCAATGGGACAGGGTGAATATAACAGAGCAGTGGGACAGGGTGAATATAACAGAGCAATGGGACAGGGTGAATATAACAGAGCAATGGGACAGGGTGAATATATCAGAGCAGTGGGACAGGGTGAATATAACAGGGAGCAATGGGACAGGGTGAATATATCAGAGCAGTGAGACAGGGTGAATATATCAGAGCAGTGGGACAGGGTGAATATAACAGGGAGCAATGGGACAGGGTGAATGTATCAGAGCAATGGGACAGGGTGAATATAGCAGAGCAGTGGGACAGGGTGAATATAACAGAGCAGTGGGACAGGGTGAATATAACAGAGCAATGGGACAGGGCGAATATAACAGAGCAATGGGACATGGCGAATATATCAGAGCAGTGGGACAGGGCGAATATTACAGAGCAATGGGACAGGGTGAATATAACAGGGAGCAATGGGACAGGGTGAATATAACAGAGCAGTGGGACAGCGTGAATATAACAGGGAGCACTGGGACAGGGTGAATATAACAGAGCAGTGGGACAGGGTGAATATAACAGAGCAATGGGACAAGGTGAATATAACAGGGAGCAATGGGACAGGGTGAATATAACAGAGCAGTGGGACAGGTTGAATATAACAGAGCAGTGGGACAGGGTATAAATAACAGAGCAATGGGACAGGGCGAATATATCAGAGCAGTGGGACAGGGCGAATATAACAGAGCAATGGGACAGGGTGAATATAACAGGGAGCAATGGGACAGGGTGAATATAACAGAGCAGTGGGACAGGGTGAAAATAACAGAGCAGTGAGACAGGGTGAATATAACAGGGAGCAATGGGACAGGGTGAATATAACAGGGAGCAATGGGACAGGGTGAATATAACAGAGCAATGGGACAGGGTGAATTTAACAGAGCAATGGGACGGGGTGAATATATCAGAGCAGTGGGACAGGGTGAAAATATCAGAGCAGTGGGACAGGGTGAATATAACAGGGAGCAATGGGACAGGGTGAATATAACAGAGCAGGGGGACAGGGTGAATATAACAGGGAGCAATGGGACAGGGTGAATATAACAGAGCAATGGGACAGGGTGAATATATCAGAGCAGTGGGACAGGGTGAATATAACAGAGCAAAGGGACAGGGTGAATATAACAGGGAGCAATGGGACAGGGTGAATATAACAGAGCAATGGGACAGGGTGAATATAACAGAGCAGTGGGACAGGGTGAATATAACAGGGAGCAATGGGACAGGGTGAATATAACAGAGCAATGGGACAGGGTGAATATATCAGAGCAGTGGGACAGGGTGAATATAACAGAGCAATGGGACAGGGTGAATATAACAGGGAGCAATGGGACAGGGTGAATATAACAGAGCAATGGGACAGGGTGAATATAACAGAGCAATGGGAAAGGGTGAATATATCAGAGCAGTGGGACAGGGTGAATATAACAGGGAGCAATGGGACAGGGTGAATATATCAGAGCGGTGGGACAGGGTGAAGAAATCAGAGCGGTGGGACAGGGTGAATATAACAGGGAGCAATGGGACAGGGTGAATATAACAGAGCAATGGGACAGGGTGAATATATCAGAGCAATGGGAAAGGGTGAATATATCAGAGCGGTGGGACAGAGTGAATATAACAGGGAGCAATGGGACAGGGTTAATATAGCAGAGCAGGGGGACAGGGTGAATATAACAGAGCAATGGGACAGGGTGAATATAACAGGGAGGAATGGGACAGGGTGAATATAACAGAGCAATGGGACAGGGTGAATATATCAGAGCAGTGGGACAGGGTGAATATAACAGGGAGCAATGGGACAGGGTGAATATAACAGGGAGCAATGGGACAGGGTGAATATATCAGAGCAGTGCGACAGGGTGAATATAACAGAGCAATGGGACAGGGTGAATTTAACAGAGCAATGGGACAGGGTGAATATATCAGAGCAGTGGGACAGGGTGAATATATCAGAGCAGTGGGACAGGGTGTATATAACAGGGAGCAATGGGACAGGGTGAATATAACAGAGCAGGGGGACAGGGTGAATATAACAGGGAGCAATGGGACAGGGTGAATATAACAGAGCAATGGGACAGGGTGAATATATCAGAGCAGTGGGACAGGGTGAATATAACAGAGCAAAGGGACAGGGTGAATATAACAGGGAGCAATGGGACAGGGTGAATATAACAGAGCAATGGGACAGGGTGAATATAACAGAGCAGTGGGACAGGGTGAATATAACAGGGAGCAATGGGACAGGGTGAATATAACAGAGCAATGGGACAGGGTGAATATATCAGAGCAGTGGGACAGGGTGAATATAACAGAGCAATGGGACAGGGTGAATATAACAGGGAGCAATGGGACAGGGTGAATATAACAGAGCAGTGGGACAGGGTGAATATAACAGAGCAATGGGATTTGGGTGAATATAACAGAGCAATGGGACAGGGTGAATATATCAGAGCAGTGGGACAGGGTGAATATAACAGGGAGCAATGGGACAGGGTGAATATAACAGGGAGCAATGGGACAGGGTGAATGTATCAGAGCAATGGGACAGGGTGAATATAACAGAGCAGTGGGACAGGGTGAATATAACAGAGCAGTGGGACAGGGTGAATATAACAGAGCAGTGGGACAGGGCGAATATAACAGAGCAATGGGACAGGGCGAATATATCAGAGCAGTGGGACAGGGCGAATATATCAGAGCAATGGGACAGGGTGAATATAACAGAGCAAAGGGACAGGGTGAATATAACAGGGAGCAATGGGACAGGGTGAATATAACAGAGCAATGGGACAGGGTAAATATAACAGAGCAGTGGGACAGGGTGAATATAACAGGGAGCAATGGGACAGGGTGAATATAACAGAGCAATGGGACAGGGTGAATATATCAGAGCAGTGGGACAGGGTGAATATAACAGAGCAATGGGACAGGGTGAATATAACAGGGAGCAATGGGACAGGGTGAATATAACAGAGCAGTGGGACAGGGTGAATATAACAGAGCAATGGGACAGGGTGAATATAACAGAGCAATGGGACAGGGTGAATATAACAGGGAGCAATGGGACAGGGTGAATATATCAGAGCAGTGGGACAGGGTGAAGAAATCAGAGCGGTGGGACAGGGTGAATATAACAGGGAGCAATGGGACAGGGTGAGTATAACAGAGCAATGGGACAGGGTGAATATATCAGAGCAATGGGACAGGGTGAATATATCAGAGCGGTGGGACAGGGTGAATATAACAGGGAGGAATGGGACAGGGTGAATATATCAGAGCAGTGGGACAGGGTGAATATATCAGAGCAGTGGGACAGGGTGAATATAACAGGGAGCAATGGGACAGGGTGAATATAACAGGGAGCAATGGGACAGGGTGAATATATCAGAGCAGTGCGACAGGGTGAATATAACAGAGCAATGGGACAGGGTGAATTTAACAGAGCAGTGGGACAGGGTGAATATATCAGAGCAGTGGGACAGGGTGAATATATCAGAGCAGTGGGACAGGGTGAATATAACAGGGAGAAATGGGACAGGGTGAATATAACAGAGCAGGGGGACAGGGTGAATATAACAGGGAGCAATGGGACAGGGTGAATATAACAGAGCAATGGGACAGGGTGAATATATCAGAGCAGTGGGACAGGGTGTATATAACAGAGCAAAGGGACAGGGTGAATATAACAGGGAGCAATGGGACAGGGTGAATATAACAGAGCAGTGGGACAGGGTGAATATAACAGAGCAATGGGACAGGGTGAATATATCAGAGCAATGGGACAGGGTGAATATATCAGAGCGGTGGGACAGAGTGAATATAACAGGGAGCAATGGGACAGGGTTAATATAGCAGAGCAGGGGGACAGGGTGAATATAACAGAGCAATGGGACAGGGTGAATATAACAGGGAGGAATGGGACAGGGTGAATATAACAGAGCAATGGGACAGGGTGAATATATCAGAGCAGTGGGACAGGGTGAATATAACAGGGAGCAATGGGACAGGGTGAATATAACAGGGAGCAATGGGACAGGGTGAATATATCAGAGCAGTGCGACAGGGTGAATATAACAGAGCAATGGGACAGGGTGAATTTAACAGAGCAATGGGACAGGGTGAATATATCAGAGCAGTGGGACAGGGTGAATATATCAGAGCAGTGGGACAGGGTGTATATAACAGGGAGCAATGGGACAGGGTGAATATAACAGAGCAGGGGGACAGGGTGAATATAACAGGGAGCAATGGGACAGGGTGAATATAACAGAGCAATGGGACAGGGTGAATATATCAGAGCAGTGGGACAGGGTGAATATAACAGAGCAAAGGGACAGGGTGAATATAACAGGGAGCAATGGGACATTGTGAATATAACAGAGCAATGGGACAGGGTGAATATAACAGAGCAGTGGGACTGGGTGAATATAACAGGGAGCAATGGGACAGGGTGAATATAACAGAGCAATGGGACAGGGTGAATATATCAGAGCAGTGGGACAGGGTGAATATAACAGAGCAATGGGACAGGGTGAATATAACAGGGAGCAATGGGACAGGGTGAATATAACAGAGCAGTGGGACAGGGTGAATATAACAGAGCAATGGGATTTGGGTGAATATAACAGAGCAATGGGACAGGGTGAATATATCAGAGCAGTGGGACAGGGTGAATATAACAGGGAGCAATGGGACAGGGTGAATATAACAGGGAGCAATGGGACAGGGTGAATGTATCAGAGCAATGGGACAGGGTGAATATAACAGAGCAGTGGGACAGGGTGAATATAACAGAGCAGTGGGACAGGGTGAATATAACAGAGCAATGGGACAGGGCGAATATATCAGAGCAATGGGACAGGGTGAATATATCAGAGCGGTGGGACAGGGTGAATATAACAGGGAGCAATGGGACAGGGTGAATATAACAGAGCAGGGGGACAGGGTGAATGTAACATGGAGCAATGGGACAGGGTGAATATAACAGGGAGCAATGGGACAGGGTGAATATAACAGAGCAATGGGACAGGGTGAATATATCAGAGCAGTGGGACAGGGTGAATATAACAGAGCAAAGGGACAGGGTGAATATAACAGGGAGCAATGGGACAGGGTGAATATAACAGAGCAATGGGACAGGGTGAATATAACAGAGCAGTGGGACAGGGTGAATATAACAGGGAGCAATGGGACAGGGTGAATATAACAGAGCAGTGGGACAGGGTGAATATAACAGAGCAATGGGACAGGGTGAATATAACAGAGCAATGGGACAGGGTGAATATAACAGGGAGCAATGGGACAGGGTGAATATATCAGAGCAGTGGGACAGGGTGAAGAAATCAGAGCGGTGGGACAGGGTGAATATAACAGGGAGCAATGGGACAGGGTGAGTATAACAGAGCAATGGGACAGGGTGAATATATCAGAGCAATGGGACAGGGTGAATATATCAGAGCGGTGGGACAGGGTGAATATAACAGGGAGGAATGGGACAGGGTGAATATAACAGAGCAATGGGACAGGGTGAATATATCAGAGCAGTGGGACAGGGTGAATATATCAGAGCAGTGGGACAGGGTGAATATAACAGGGAGCAATGGGACAGGGTGAATATAACTGGGAGCAATGGGACAGGGTGAATATATCAGAGCAGTGCGACAGGGTGAATATAACAGAGCAATGGGACAGGGTGAATTTAACAGAGCAGTGGGACAGGGTGAATATATCAGAGCAGTGGGACAGGGTGAATATATCAGAGCAGTGGGACAGGGTGAATATAACAGGGAGCAATGGGACAGGGTGAATATAACAGAGCAGGGGGACAGGGTGAATATAACAGGGAGCAATGGGACAGGGTGAATATAACAGAGCAATGGGACAGGGTGAATATATCAGAGCAGTGGGACAGGGTGTATATAACAGAGCAAAGGGACAGGGTGAATATAACAGGGAGCAATGGGACAGGGTGAATATAACAGGGAACAATGGGACAGGGTGAATATAACAGAGCAGTGGGACAGGGTGAATATAACAGAGCAATGGGATTTGGGTGAATATAACAGAGCAATGGGACAGGGTGAATATATCAGAGCAGTGGGACAGGGTGAATATAACAGGGAGCAATGGGACAGGGTGAATATATCAGAGCAGTGGGACAGGGTGAATATATCAGAGCAGTGGGACATGGTGAATATAACAGGGAGCAATGGGACAGGGTGAATGTATCAGAGCAATGGGACAGGGTGAATATAACAGAGCAGTGGGACAGGGTGAATATAACAGAGCAGTGGGACAGGGTGAATATAACAGAGCAGTGGGACAGGGCGAATATAACAGAGCACTGGGACAGGGCGAATATATCAGAGCAGTGGGACAGGGCGAATATATCAGAGCGGTGGGACAGGGTGAATATAACAGGGAGCAATGGGACAGGGTGAGTATAACAGAGCAATGGGACAGGGTGAATATATCAGAGCAATGGGACAGGGTGAATATATCAGAGCGGTGGGACAGGGTGAATATAACAGGGAGCAATGGGACAGGGTGAATATAACAGAGCAGGGGGACAGGGTGAATATAACAGAGCAATGGGACAGGGTGAATATAACAGGGAGGAATGGGACAGGGTGAATATAACAGAGCAATGGGACAGGGTGAATATATCAGAGCAGTGGGACAGGGTGAATATATCAGAGCAGTGGGACAGGGTGAATATAACAGGGAGCAATGGGACAGGGTGAATATAACAGGGAGCAATGGGACAGGGTGAATATATCAGAGCAGTGGGACAGGGTGAATATAACAGAGCAATGGGACAGGGTGAATTTAACAGTGCAATGGGACAGGGTGAATATATCAGAGCAGTGGGACAGGGTGAATATATCAGAGCAGTGGGACAGGGTGAATATAACAGGGAGCAATGGGACAGGGTGAATATAACAGAGCAGGGGGACAGGGTGAATATAACAGGGAGCAATGGGACAGGGTGAATATAACAGAGCAATGGGACAGGGTGAATATATCAGAGCAGTGGGACAGGGTGAATATAACAGAGCAAAGGGACAGGGTGAATATAACAGGGAGCAATGGGACAGGGTGAATATAACAGATCAATGGGACAGGGTGAATATAACAGAGCAATGGGACAGGGTGAATATAACAGGGAGCAATGGGACAGGGTGAATATAACAGAGCAGTGGGACAGGGTGAATATAACAGAGCAATGGGACAGGGTGAATATAACAGAGCAATGGGACAGGGTGAATATATCAGAGCAGTGGGACAGGGTGAATATAACAGGGAGCGGTGGGACAGGGTGAATATAACAGGGAGCAATGGGACAGGGTGAGTATAACAGAGCAATGGGACAGGGTGAATATATCAGAGCAATGGGACAGGGTGAATATATCAGAGCGGTGGGACAGGGTGAATATAACAGGGAGCAATGGGACAGGGTTAATATAACAGAGCAGGGGGACAGGGTGAATATAACAGAGCAATGGGACAGGGTGAATATAACAGGGAGGAATGGGACAGGGTGAATATAACAGAGCAATGGGACAGGGTGAATATATCAGAGCAGTGGGACAGGGTGAATATATCAGAGCAGTGGGATAGGGTGAATATAACAGGGAGCAATGGGACAGGGTGAATATAACAGGGAGCAATGGGACAGGAATTAGAATATTACAGCGCAGTACAGGCCCTTCGGCCCTCGATGTTGCGCCGATCATCTGACCTACACTATTCCATTTACATCCATATGTCTATCCAATGACCACTTAAATGCCCTTAAAGTTGGCGAGTCTACTACTGTTGCAGGCAGGGCGTTCCACGCCCCTACTACTCTCTGCGTAAAGAAACTACCTCTGACATCTGTCCTATATCTTTCACCCCTCAACTTAAAGCTATGTCCCCTCGTGTTTGCCATCCTCATCCGAGGAAAAAGACTCTCACTATCCACCCTATCTAACCCTCTGATTATCTTGTATGTCTCTATTAAGTCACCTCTCCTCCTCCTTCTCTCTAACGAAAACAACCCCAAGTCCCTCAGCCTTTCCTCGTAAGACCTTCCTTCCATACCAGGCAACATCCTAGTAAATCTCCTCTGCACCCTTTCCAAAGCTTCGACATCCTTCCTATAATGCGGTGACCAGAACTGCACGCAATACTCCAGGTGCGGCCTCACCAGAGTTTTGTACAGCTGCATCATGACCCCGTGGCTCTGAAACTCGATCCCCCTACTAATAAAGGCTAACACACCATATGCCTTCTTAACAGCCCTATTAACCTGGGTAGCAACTTTCAGGGATTTATGTACCTGGATACCAAGATCTCTCTGCTCATCTACACTACCAAGAATCTTCCCATTAGCCCAGTACTCTGCATTGCTGTTACTCCTTCCAAAGTGAATCACCTCACACTTCTCCGCATTAAACTCCATTTGCCATCTCTCAGCCCAGCTCTGCAGCCTATCTATGTCCCTCTGTACCCTACAACACCCTTCGACACTATCCACAACTCCACCGACCTTCGTGTCATCCGCAGATTTACTAACCCACCCTTCTACACCCTCATCCAGGTCGTTTATAAAAATGACAAACAGCAGTGGCCCCAAAACAGAACCTTGCGGTACACCACTAGTAACTAAACTCCAGGATGAACATTTGCCATCAACCACCACCCTCTGTCTTCTTTCAGCTAGCCAATTTCTGATCCAAAGCTCTAAATCACCTTCAACCCCATACTTGCGTATTTTCTGCAATAGCCTACCGTGGGGAACCTTATCAAACGCCTTACTGAAATCCATATACACCACATCCACGGCTTTACCCTCATCCACCTGTTTGGTCACCTTCTCGAAAAACTCAATAAGGTTTGTGAGGCACGACCTACCTTTCACAAAACCGTGCTGACTATCGCAAATGAACTTATTCTTTTCAAGATGATTATAAATCCTGTCTCTTATAACCTTTTCCAACATTTTACCCACAACCGAAGTAAGGCTCACAGGTCTATAATTACCAGGGCTGTCTCTACTCCCCTTCTTGAACAAGGGGACAACATTTGCTATCCTCCAGTCCTCCGGCACTACTCCTGTCGACAATGACGACTTAAAGATCAACAACAACGGCTCTGCAATCTCCTCCCTGGCTTCCCAGAGAATCCTAGGATAAATCCCATCTGGCCCAGGGGACTTATCTATTTTCACTCTTTCCAAAATTGCTAACACCTCCTCCTTGTGAATCTCAATCCCATCGAGCCTAGTAGGCTGTATCTCAGTAATCTCCTCGGCAACATTTTCTTTCTCTACTGTAAATACTGACGAAAAATATTCATTTAACGCTTCCCCTATCTCCTCTGATTCCGCACACAACTTCCCACTACTATCCTTGATTGGCCCTGTTCTAACTCTTATCATTCGTTTATTCCTGATATACCTATAGAAAGCCTTAGGGTTTTCTTTGATCCTATCCGCCAATGACTTCTCGTGTCCTCTCCTTGCTCTTCTTAGCCCTCCCTTTAGATCCTTCCTGGCTAGCTTGTAACTCTCAAGCGCCCTAACTGAGCCTTCACGTCTCATCCTAACATAAGCCGCCCTCTTCCTCTTGACAAGCGCTTCAACTTCTTGAGTAAACCACGGCTCCCTTGCTCGACAACTTCCTCCCTGCCTGACAGGTACATACTTATCAAGGACACGCATTAGCTGCTCCTTGAATAAGCTCCACATTTCGTTTGTGCCCATCCCCTGCAGTTTCCTTCCCCATCCTACACATCCTAAATCTTGCCTAATCGCGTCATAATTTCCTTTCCCCCAGCTATAATTCTTGCCCTGCGGTATATACCTGTCCCTGCCCATCGCTAAGGTAAACCTAACCGAATTGTGATCACTATCGCCAAAGTGCTCACCTACATCTAAATCGAACACCTGGCCGGGTTCATTCCCCAGTACCAAATCCAATGTGGCATCGCCCCTGGTTGGCCTGTCCACATACTGTGTCAGAAAACCCTCCTGCACACACTGGACAAAAACAGACCCATCTAAAGTACTCGAACTATAGTATTTCCAGTCAATATTTGGAAAGTTAAAGTCCCCCATAACCACTACCCTGTTACTCTCGCTCCTGTCGAGAATCATCTTCGCTATCCTTTCCTCTCCATCTCTGGAACTATTCGGAGGTCTATAGAAAACTCCCAACAGGGTGACCTCTCCTCTCCTGTTTCTAACCTCGGCCCATACTACCTCAGTAGACGAGTCCTCAAACGTCCTTTCTGCCGCTGTAATACTTTACTGTATACTGTAATACTGTAATACACCCTGTAATACAGGGTGAATATAACAGAGCAATGGGACAGGGTGAATATAACAGAGCAGTGGGACAGGGTGAATATAACAGGGAGCAATGGGACAGGGTGAATATAACAGAGCAATGGGACAGGGTGAATATATCAGAGCAGTGGGACAGGGTGAATATAACAGAGCAATGGGACAGGGTGAATATAACAGAGCAGTGGGACAGGGTGAATATAACAGAGCAATGGGACAGGGTGAATATATCAGAGCAGTGGGACAGGGTGAATATAACAGGGAGCAATGGGACAGGGTGAATATATCAGAGCAGTGGGACAGGGTGAATATAACAGGGAGCAATGGGACAGGGTGAGTATAACAGAGCAATGGGACAGGGTGAATATATCAGAGCAATGGGACAGGGTGAATATATCAGAGCGGTGGGACAGGGTGAATATAACAGGGAGCAATGGGACAGGGTTAATATAACAGAGCAGGGGGACAGGGTGAATATAACAGAGCAATGGGACAGGGTGAATATAACAGGGAGGAATGGGACAGGGTGAATATAACAGAGCAATGGGACAGGGTGAATATATCAGAGCAGTGGGACAGGGTGAATATATCAGAGCAGTGGGACAGGGTGAATATAACAGGGAGCAATGGGACAGGGTGAATATATCAGAGCAGTGGGACAGGGTGAATATAACAGAGCAATGGGACAGGGTGAATTTAACAGAGCAATGGGACAGGGTGAATATATCAGAGCAGTGGGACAGGGTGAATATATCAGAGCAGTGGGACAGGGTGAATATAACAGGGAGCAATGGGACAGGGTGAATATAACAGAGCAGGGGGACAGGGTGAATATAACAGGGAGCAATGGGACAGGGTGAATATAACAGAGCAGTGGGACAGGGTGAATATATCAGAGCAGTGGGACAGGGTGAATATAACAGAGCAAAGGGACAGGGTGAATATAACAGGGAGCAATGGGACAGGGTGAATATAACAGAGCAATGGGACAGGGTGAATATAACAGAGCAGTGGGACAGGGTGAATATAACAGGGAGCAATGGGACAGGGTGAATATAACAGAGCAATGGGACAGGGTGAATATATCAGAGCAGTGGGACAGGGTGAATATAACAGAGCAATGGGACAGGGTGAATATAACAGGGAGCAATGGGACAGGGTGAATATAACAGAGCAGTGGGACAGGGTGAATATAACAGAGCAATGGGACAGGGTGAATATAACAGAGCAATGGGACAGGGTGAATATATCAGAGCAGTGGGACAGGGTGAATATAACAGGGAGCAATGGGACAGGGTGAATATATCAGAGCAGTGGGACAGGGTGAATATATCAGAGCAGTGGGACAGGGTGAATTTTACAGGGAGCAATTGGACAGGTGAATGTATCAGAGCAATGGGACAGGGTGAATATAACAGAGCAATGGGACAGGGCGAATATATCAGAGCAGTGGGACAGGGCGAATATAACAGAGCAGTGGGACAGGGTGAATATAACAGAGCAGTGGGACAGCGTGAATATGACAGGGAGCAATGGGACAGGGTGAATATAACAGAGCAATGGGACAGGGTGAATATAACAGGGAGCAATGGGACAGGGTGAATATAACAGAGCAACGGGACAGGGTGAATATGACAGGGAGCAATGGGACAGGGTGAATATAACAGAGCAATGGGACAGGGTGAATATAACAGGAAACAATGGGACAGGGTGAATATATCAGGGCAATGGGACAGGGTGAATATAACAGAGCAATGGGACAGGGTGAATATATCAGAGCAATGGGACAGGGTGAATATATCAGAGCGGTGGGACAGGGTGAATATAACAGAGCAATGGGACAGGGTGAATATAACAGAGCAATGGGACAGGGTGAATATAACAGGAAACAATGGGACAGGGTGAATATATCAGAGCAATGGGACAGGGTGAATATAACAGAGCAATGGGACAGGGTGAATATATCAGAGCAGTGGGACAGGGTGAATATAACAGGGAGCAATGGGACAGGGTGAATATATCAGAGCAGTGGGACAGGGTGAATATAACAGGGAGCAATGGGACAGGGTGAGTATAACAGAGCAATGGGACAGGGTGAATATATCAGAGCAATGGGACAGGGTGAATATATCAGAGCGGTGGGACAGGGTGAATATAACAGGGAGCAATGGGACAGGGTTAATATAACAGAGCAGGGGGACAGGGTGAATATAACAGAGCAATGGGACAGGGTGAATATAACAGGGAGGAATGGGACAGGGTGAATATAACAGAGCAATGGGACAGGGTGAATATAACAGAGCAATGGGACAGGGTGAATATATCAGAGCAGTGGGACAGGGTGAATATATCAGAGCAGTGGGACAGGGTGAATATAACAGGGAGCAATGGGACAGGGTGAATATATCAGAGCAGTGGGACAGGGTGAATATAACAGAGCAATGGGACAGGGTGAATTTAACAGAGCAATGGGACAGGGTGAATATATCAGAGCAGTGGGACAGGGTGAATATATCAGAGCAGTGGGACAGGGTGAATATAACAGGGAGCAATGGGACAGGGTGAATATAACAGAGCAGGGGGACAGGGTGAATATAACAGGGAGCAATGGGACAGGGTGAATATAACAGAGCATGGGACAGGGTGAATATATCAGAGCAGTGGGACAGGGTGAATATAACAGAGCAAAGGGACAGGGTGAATATAACAGGGAGCAATGGGTTAGGGTGAATATAACAGAGCAATGGGACAGGGTGAATATAACAGAGCAGTGGGACAGGGTGAATATAACAGGGAGCAATGGGACAGGGTGAATATAACAGGGAGCAATGGGACAGGGTGAATATATCAGAGCAGTGGGACAGGGTGAATATAACAGAGCAATGGGACAGGGTGAATTTAACAGAGCAATGGGACAGGGTGAATATATCAGAGCAGTGGGACAGGGTGAATATATCAGAGCAGTGGGACGGGGTGAATATAACAGGGAGCAATGGGACAGGGTGAATATAACAAAACAGGGGGACAGGGTGAATATAACAGGGAGCAATGGGACAGGGTGAATATAACAGAGCAATGGGACAGGGTGAATATAACAGGGAGCAATGGGACAGGGTGAATATAACAGAGCAATGGGACAGGGTGAATATATCAGAGCAGTGGGACAGGGTGAATATAACAGAGCAATGGGACAGGGTGAATATAACAGGGAGCAATGGGACAGGGTGAATATAACAGAGCAGTGGGACAGGGTGAATATAACAGAGCAATGGGACAGGGTGAATATAACAGAGCAATGGGACAGGGTGAATATATCAGAGCAGTGGGACAGGGTGAATATAACAGGGAGCAATGGGACAGGGTGAATATATCAGAGCAGTGGGACAGGGTGAATATATCAGAGCGGTGGGACAGGGTGAATATAACAGGGAGCAATGGGACAGGGTGAGTATAACAGAGCAATGGGACAGGGTGAATATATCAGAGCAATGGGACAGGGTGAATATATCAGAGCGGTGGGACAGGGTGAATATAACAGGGAGCAATGGGACAGGGTGAATATAACAGAGCAGGGGGACAGGGTGAATTTAACAGAGCAATGGGACAGGGTGAATATAACAGGGAGGAATGGGACAGGGTGAATATAACAGAGCAATGGGACAGGGTGAATATATCAGAGCAGTGGGACAGGGTGAATATATCAGAGCAGTGGGACAGGGTGAATATAACAGGGAGCAATGGGACAGGGTGAATATAACAGGGAGCAATGGGACAGGGTGAATATATCAGAGCAGTGGGACAGGGTGAATATAACAGAGCAATGGGACAGGGTGAATTTAACAGAGCAATGGGACAGGGTGAATATATCAGAGCAGTGGGACAGGGTGAATATATCAGAGCAGTGGGACAGGGTGAATATAACAGGGAGCAATGGGACAGGGTGAATATAACAGAGCAGGGGGACAGGGTGAATATAACAGGGAGCAATGGGACAGGGTGAATATAACAGAGCAATGGGACAGGGTGAATATATCAGAGCAGTTGGACAGGGTGAATATAACAGAGCAAAGGGACAGGGTGAATATAACAGGGAGCAATGGGACAGGGTGAATATAACGGAGCAATGGGACAGGGTGAATATAACAGAGCAGTGGGACAGGGTGAATATAACAGGGAGCAATGGGACAGGGTGAATATAACAGAGCAATGGGACAGGGTGAATATATCAGAGCAGTGGGACAGGGTGAATATAACAGAGCAATGGGACAGGGTGAATATATCAGAGCAGTGGGACAGGGTGAATATAACAGAGCAATGGGACAGGGTGAATATAAAAGAGCAATGGGACAGGGTGAATATATCAGAGCAGTGGGACAGGGTGAATATAACAGGGAGCAATGGGACAGGGTGAATATATCAGAGCAGTGGGACAGGGTGAATATATCAGAGCAGTGGGACAGGGTGAATATAACAGGGAGCAATGGGACAGGGTGAATGTATCAGAGCAATGAGACAGGGTGAATATAACAGAGCAGTGGGACAGGGTGAATATAACAGAGCAGTGGGACAGGGCGAATATAACAGAGCAATGGGACAGGGCGAATATATCAGAGCAGTGGGACAGGGCGAATATAACAGAGCAATGGGACAGGGCGAATATAACAGGGAGCAATGGGACAGGGTGAATATAACAGAGCAGTGGGACAGCGTGAATATGACAGGGAGCAATGGGACAGGGTGAATATAACAGAGCAATGGGACAGGGTGAATATAACATAGCAATGGGACAGGGTGAATATAACAGGGAGCAATGGGACAGGGTGAATATAACAGAGCAATGGGACAGGGTGAATATAACAGGAAACAATGGGACAGGGTGAATATATCAGAGCAATGGGACAGGGTGAATATAACAGAGCAATGGGACAGGGTGAATATATCAGAGCAATGGGACAGGGTGAATATATCAGAGCGGTGGGACAGGGTGAATATAACAGAGCAATTGGACAGGGTGAATATAACAGTGCAATGGGACAGGGTGAATATAATAGGAAACAATGGGACAGGGTGAATATATCAGAGCAATGGGACAGGGTGAATATAACAGCAATGGGACAGGGTGAATATATCAGAGCAATGGGACAGGGTGAATATATCAGAGCGGTGGGACAGGGTGAATATAACAGGGAGCAATGGGACAGGGTGAATATAACAGAGCAATGGGACAGGGTGAATATATCAGAGCAATGGGACAGGATGAATATAACAGAGCAATGGGACAGGGTGAATATAACAGGGAGGAATGGGACAGGGTGAATATAACAGAGCAATGGGACAGGGTGAATATATCAGAGCAGTGGGACAGGGTGAATATAACAGGGAGCAATGGGACAGGGTGAATATAACAGGGAGCAATGGGACAGGGTGAATATAACAGAGCAATGGGACAGGGTGAATATATCAGAGCAGTGGGACAGGGTGAATATAACAGTGAGCAATGGGACAGGGTGAATATATCAGAGCAATGGGACAGGGTGAATATATCAGAGCGGTGGGACAGGGTGAATACAACAGAGCAATGGGAAAGGGTGAATATATCAGAGCAATGGGACAGGGTGAATATATCAGAGCGGTGGGACAGGGTGAATATAACAGGGAGCAATGGGACAGGGTGTATATAACAGAGCAATGGGACAGGGTGAATATATCAGAGCAGTGGGACAGGGTGAATATATCAGAGCAGTGGGACAGGGTGAATATAACAGGGAGCAATGGGACAGGGTGGATATAACAGAGCAATGGGACAGGGTGAATATATCAGAGCAGTGGGACAGGGTGAATATGACAGAGCAATGGGACAGGGTGAATATAACAGGGAGCAATGGGACAGGGTGAATATTACAAGGAGCAATGGGACAGGGTGAATATAACAAGGAGCAATGGGACAGGGTGAATATAACAGAGCAATGGGACAGGGTGAATATAACAGAGCAGTGGGACAGGGTGAATATAACAGAGCAATGGGACAGGGTGAAGAGAACAGAGCAGTGGGACAGGGTGAATATGACAGAGCAATGGGACAGGGTGAATATAACAGGGAGCAATGGGACAGGGTGAATATTACAAGGAGCAATGGGACAGGGTGAATATAACAAGGAGCAATGGGACAGGGTGAATATAACAGAGCAATGGGACAGGGTGAATATAACAGAGCAATGGGACAGGGTGAATATAACAGAGCAGTGGGACAGGGTGAATATAACAGAGCAATGGGACAGGGTGAATATATCAGAGCAGTGGGACAGGGTGAATATGACAGAGCAATGGGACAGGGTGAATATAACAGGGAGCAATGGGACAGGGTGAATATTACAAGGAGCAATGGGACAGGGTGAATATAACAAGGAGCAATGGGACAGGGTGAATATAACAGAGCAATGGGACAGGGTGAATATATCAGAGCAGTGGGACAGGGTGAATATAACAGAGCAATGGGACAGGGTGAAGAGAACAGAGCAGTGGGACAGGGTGAATATAACAGGGAGCAATGGGACAGGGTGAATGTATCAGAGCAGTGGGACAGGGTGAATATAACAGAGCAGTGGGACAGGGTGAATATAACAGAGCAATGGGACAGGGCGAATATAACAGAGCAATGGGACAGGGCGAATATATCGGAGCAGTGGGACAGGGTGAATATAACAGAACAATGGGACAGGGTGAATATAACAGGGAGCAATGGGACAGGGCGAATATAACAGAGCAATGGGACAGGGTGAATATAACAGGGAGCAATGGGACAGGGTGAATACAACAGAGCAATGGGACAGTGTGAATATAACAGGGAGCACTGGGACAGTGTGAATATAAAAGGGGCAATGGGACAGGGTGAATATAACAGAGCAATGGGACAGTGTGAATATAACAGAGCAATGGGACAGGGTGAATATAACAGAGCAATGGGACAGGGTGAATATAACAGAGCAATGGGACAGGGCGAATATAACAGAGCAATGGGACAGGGTGAATATAACAGGGAGCAATGGGACAGGGTGAATACAACAGAGCAATGGGACAGTGTGAATATAACAGGGAGCACTGGGACAGTGTGAATATAAAAGGGAGCAATGGGACAGGGTGAATATAACAGAGCAATGGGACAGTGTGAATATAACAGAGCAATGGGACAGGGTGAATATAACAGAGCAATGGGACAGGGCGAATATAACAGAGCAATGGGACAGGGTGAATATAACAGAGCAATGGGACAGGGCGAATATAACAGAGCAATGGGACAGGGCGAATATAACAGAGCAATGGGACAGGGCGAATATAACAGAGCAATGGGACAGGGTGAATATAACAGAGCAGTGGGACAGGGTGAATATAACAGGGAGCAATGGGACAGGGTGAATATAACAGGGTGCAATGGGACAGGGTGAATATAACAGGGTGCAATGGGACAGGGTGAATATAACAGAGCAGTGGGACAGGGTGAATATAACAGGGAGCAATGGGACAGGATGAATTTAACAGAGCAATGGGACAGGGTGAATACAACAGGGAGCAATGGGACAGGGTGAATATAACAGGGTGCAATGGGACAGGGTGAATATAACAGAGCAGTGGGACAGGGTGAATATAACAGGGAGCAATGGGACAGGATGAATATAACAGAGCAATGGGACAGGGTGAATATAACAGGGAGCAATGGGACAGGGTGAATATAACAGGGAGCAATGGGACAGGGTGAATATAACAGAGCAGTGGGACAGGGTGAATATAACAGGGAGCAATGGGACAGGATGAATATAACAGAGCAATGGGACAGGATGAATATAACAGAGCAATGGGACAGGGTGAATATAACAGAGCAGTGGGACAGGGTGAATATAACAGGGAGCAATGGGACAGGGTGAATATAACAGGGAGCAATGGGACAGGGTGAATATAACAGGGAGCAATGGAACAGGATGAATATAACAGAGCAATGGGACAGGGTGAATATAACAGGGAGCAATGGGACAGGGTGAATATAACAGGGAGCAATGGGACAGGGTGAATATATCAGAGCAGTGGGACAGGGTGAATATAACAGGGAGCAATGGGACAGGATGAATATAACAGAGCAATGGGACAGGGTGAATATAACAGGGAGCACTGGGACAGGGTGAATATATCAGAGCAGTGGGACAGGATGAATATAACAGAGCAATGGGACAGGGTGAATATATCAGAGCAGTGGGACAGGGTGAATATAACAGAGTAATGGGACAGGGTGAATATAACAGGGAGCAATGGGACAGTGTGAATATATCAGAGCAATGGGACAGGATGAATATAACAGGGAGCAATGGGACAGTGTGAATATATCAGAGCAGTGGGACAGGGTGAATATTACACGGAGCAATGGGACAGGGTTTCTCCAAGAGGGAGCACTGGGACAGTGTGAATATAACAGGGAGCAATGGGACAGGGTGAATATAACAGAGCAGTGGGACAGGGTGAATATAACAGGGAGCACTGGGACAGTGTGAATATAACAGGGAGCAATGGGACAGGGTGAATATAACAGGGAGCAATGGGACAGGGTGAATATATCAGAGCAGTGGGACAGGGTGAATATAACAGGGAGCACTGGGACAGTGTGAATATAACAGGGAGCAATGGGACAGGGTGAATATAACAGAGCAGTGGGACAGGGTGAAGATAACAGAGCAGTGGGACAGGGTGAATATAACAGGGAGCAATGGGACAGGGTGAATATAACAGAGCACTGGGACAGTGTGAATATAACAGGGAGCAATGGGACAGGGTGAATATAACAGGGAGCAATGGGACATGGTGAATATAACAGAGCAGTGGGACAGGGTGAATATAACAGGGAGCAATGGGACAGGGTGAATATAACAGAGCAGTGGGACAGGGTGAATATAACAGGGAGCAATGGACAGGATGAATATAACAGAGCAATGGGACAGGGTGAATATATCAGAGCAATGGGACAGGGTGAATATATCAGTGCGGTGGGACAGGGTGAATATAACAGAGCAATGGGACAGGGTGAATATAACAGTGCAATGGGACAGGGTGAATATAACAGGAAACAATGGGACAGGGTGAATATATCAGAGCAATGGGACAGGGTGAATATAACAGCAATGGGACAGGGTGAATATATCAGAGCAATGGGACAGGGTGAATATATCAGAGCGGTGGGACAGGGTGAATATAACAGGGAGCAATGGGACAGGGTGAATATAACAGAGCAATGGGACAGGGTGAATATATCAGAGCGGTGGGACAGGGTGAATATAACAGGGAGCAATGGGACAGGGTGAATATATCAGAGCAATGGGACAGGATGAATATAACAGAGCAATGGGACAGGGTGAATATAACAGGGAGGAATGGGACAGGGTGAATATAACAGAGCAATGGGACAGGGTGAATATATCAGAGCAGTGGGACAGGGTGAATAGAACAGGGAGCAATGGGACAGGGTGAATATAACAGGGAGCAATGGGACAGGGTGAATATAACAGGGATCAATGGGACAGGGTGAATATAACAGAGCAGTGGGACAGGGTGAATATAACAGGGAGCAATGGGACAGGATGAATATAACAGAGCAATGGGACAGGATGAATATAACAGAGCAATGGGACAGGGTGAATATAACAGAGCAGTGGGACAGGGTGAATATAACAGGGAGCAATGGGACAGGGTGAATATAACAGGGAGCAATGGAACAGGATGAATATAACAGAGCAATGGGACAGGGTGAATATAACAGGGAGCAATGGGACAGGGTGAATATAACAGGGAGCAATGGGACAGGGTGAATATATCAGAGCAGTGGGACAGGGTGAATATAACAGGGAGCAATGGGACAGGATGAATATAACAGAGCAATGGGACAGGGTGAATATAACAGGGAGCACTGGGACAGGGTGAATATATCAGAGCAGTGGGACAGGATGAATATAACAGAGCAATGGGACAGGGTGAATATATCAGAGCAGTGGGACAGGGTGAATATAACAGAGCAATGGGACAGGATGAATATAACAGGGAGCAATGGGACAGTGTGAATATATCAGAGCAATGGGACAGGATGAATATAACAGGGAGCAATGGGACAGTGTGAATATATCAGAGCAGTGGGACAGGGTGAATATTACACGGAGCAATGGGACAGGGTTTCTCCAAGAGGGAGCACTGGGACAGTGTGAATATAACAGGGAGCAATGGGACAGGGTGAATATAACAGAGCAGTGGGACAGGGTGAATATAACAGGGAGCACTGGGACAGTGTGAATATAACAGGGAGCAATGGGACAGGGTGAATATAACAGGGAGCAATGGGACAGGGTGAATATATCAGAGCAGTGGGACAGGGTGAATATAACAGGGAGCACTGGGACAGTGTGAATATAACAGGGAGCAATGGGACAGGGTGAATATAACAGAGCAGTGGGACAGGGTGAAGATAACAGAGCAGTGGGACAGGGTGAATATAACAGGGAGCAATGGGACAGGGTGAATATAACAGAGCACTGGGACAGTGTGAATATAACAGGGAGCAATGGGACAGGGTGAATATAACAGGGAGCAATGGGACAGGGTGAATATAACAGAGCAGTGGGACAGGGTGAATATAACAGGGAGCAATGGACAGGATGAATATAACAGAGCAATGGGACAGGGTGAATATATCAGAGCAATGGGACAGGGTGAATATATCAGTGCGGTGGGACAGGGTGAATATAACAGAGCAATGGGACAGGGTGAATATAACAGTGCAATGGGACAGGGTGAATATAACAGGAAACAATGGGACAGGGTGAATATATCAGAGCAATGGGACAGGGTGAATATAACAGCAATGGGACAGGGTGAATATATCAGAGCAATGGGACAGGGTGAATATATCAGAGCAATGGGACAGGGTGAATATCTCAGAGCGGTGGGACAGGGTGAATATAACAGGGAGCAATGGGACAGGGTGAATATAACAGAGCAATGGGACAGGGTGAATATCTCAGAGCGGTGGGACAGGGTGAATATAACAGGGAGCAATGGGACAGGGTGAATATATCAGAGCAATGGGACAGGATGAATATAACAGAGCAATGGGACAGGGTGAATATAACAGGGAGGAATGGGACAGGGTGAATATAACAGAGCAATGGGACAGGGTGAATATATCAGAGCAGTGGGACAGGGTGAATAGAACAGGGAGCAATGGGACAGGGTGAATATAACAGGGAGCAATGGGACAGGGTGAATATAACAGGGAGCAATGGGACAGGGTGAATATAACAGAGCAGTGGGACAGGGTGAATATAACAGGGAGCAATGGGACAGGATGAATATAACAGAGCAATGGGACAGGGTGAATATAACAGAGCAGTGGGACAGGGTGAATATAACAGGGAGCAATGGGACAGGGTGAATATAACAGGGAGCAATGGGACAGGGTGAATATAACAGGGAGCAATGGAACAGGATGAATATAACAGAGCAATGGGACAGGGTGAATATAACAGGGAGCAATGGGACAGGGTGAATATAACAGGGAGCAATGGGACAGGGTGAATATATCAGAGCAGTGGGACAGGGTGAATATAACAGGGAGCAATGGGACAGGATGAATATAACAGAGCAATGGGACAGGGTGAATATAACAGGGAGCACTGGGACAGGGTGAATATATCAGAGCAGTGGGACAGGATGAATATAACAGAGCAATGGGACAGGGTGAATATATCAGAGCAGTGGGACAGGGTGAATATAACAGAGCAATGGGACAGGATGAATATAACAGGGAGCAATGGGACAGTGTGAATATATCAGAGCAATGGGACAGGATGAATATAACAGGGAGCAATGGGACAGTGTGAATATATCAGAGCAGTGGGACAGGGTGAATATTACACGGAGCAATGGGACAGGGTTTCTCCAAGAGGGAGCACTGGGACAGTGTGAATATAACAGGGAGCAATGGGACAGGGTGAATATAACAGAGCAGTGGGACAGGGTGAATATAACAGGGAGCACTGGGACAGTGTGAATATAACAGGGAGCAATGGGACAGGGTGAATATAACAGGGAGCAATGGGACAGGGTGAATATATCAGAGCAGTGGGACAGGGTGAATATAACAGGGAGCACTGGGACAGTGTGAATATAACAGGGAGCAATGGGACAGGGTGAATATAACAGAGCAGTGGGACAGGGTGAAGATAACAGAGCAGTGGGACAGGGTGAATATAACAGGGAGCAATGGGACAGGGTGAATATAACAGAGCAGTGGGACAGGGTGAATATAACAGGGAGCAATGGGACAGGGTGAATATAACAGAGCACTGGGACAGTGTGAATATAACAGGGAGCAATGGGACAGGGTGAATATAACAGGGAGCAATGGGACAGGGTGAATATAACAGAGCAGTGGGACAGGGTGAATATAACAGGGAGCAATGGGACAGGGTGAATATAACAGAGCAGTGGGACAGGGTGAATATAACAGGGAGCAATGGACAGGATGAATATAACAGAGCAATGGGACAGGGTGAATATATCAGAGCAATGGGACAGGGTGAATATATCAGTGCGGTGGGACAGGGTGAATATAACAGAGCAATGGGACAGGGTGAATATAACAGTGCAATGGGACAGGGTGAATATAACAGGAAACAATGGGACAGGGTGAATATATCAGAGCAATGGGACAGGGTGAATATAACAGCAATGGGACAGGGTGAATATATCAGAGCAATGGGACAGGGTGAATATAACAGGGAGCAATGGGACAGGGTGAATATAACAGAGCACTGGGACAGTGTAAATATAACAGGGAGCAATGGGACAGGGTGAATATAACAGGGAGCAACGGGACAGGGTGAATATAACAGAGCAGTGGGACAGGGTGAATATAACAGGGAGCAATGGGACAGGGTGAATATAACAGAGCAATGGGACAGTGTGAATATAACAGAGCAATGGGACAGGGTGAATATAACAGGGAGCAATGGGACAGGGTGAATACAACAGAGCAATGGGACAGTGTGAATATAACAGGGAGCACTGGGACAGTGTTTATATAAAAGGGAGCAATGGGACAGGGTGAATATAACAGAGCAATGGGACAGTGTGAATATAACAGAGCAATGGGACAGGGTGAATATAACAGAGCAATGGGACAGGGTGAATATAACAGGGAGCAATGGGACAGGGTGAATATAACAGAGCAATGGGACAGGGCGAATATAACAGAGCAATGGGACAGGGTGAATATAACAGAGCAATGGGACCGGGCGAATATAACAGAGCAATGGGACAGGGCGAATATAACAGAGCAATGGGACAGGGTGAATATAACAGGGTGCAATGGGACAGGGTGAATATAACAGGGTGCAATGGGACAGGGTGAATATAACAGAGCAGTGGGACAGGGTGAATATAACAGGGAGCAATGGGACAGGGTGAATATAACAGGGTGCAATGGGACAGGGTGAATATAACAGAGCAGTGGGACAGGGTGAATATAACAGAGCAATGGGACAGGGTGAATACAACAGGGAGCAATGGGACAGGGTGAATATAACAGGGTGCAATGGGACAGGGTGAATATAACAGAGCAATGGGACAGGGTGAATATAACAGGGAGCAATGGGACAGGATGAATATAACAGAGCAATGGGACAGGGTGAATATAACAGGGAGCAATGGGACAGGGTGAATATAACAGGGAGCAATGGGACAGGGTGAATATAACAGAGCAGTGGGACAGGGTGAATATAACAGGGAGCAATGGGACAGGATGAATATAACAGAGCAATGGGACAGGGTGAATATAACAGAGCAGTGGGACAGGGTGAATATAACAGGGTGCAATGGGACAGGGTGAATATAACAGGGAGCAATGGGACAGGGTGAATATAACAGGGAGCAATGGGACAGGGTGAATATATCAGAGCAGTGGGACAGGGTGAATATAACAGGGAGGAATGGGACAGGATGAATATAACAGAGCAATGGGACAGGGTGAATATAACAGGGAGCACTGGGACAGGGTGAATATATCAGAGCAGTGGGACAGGATGAATATAACAGAGCAATGGGACAGGGTGAATATATCAGAGCAGTGGGACAGGGTGAATATAACAGAGCAATGGGACAGGATGAATATAACAGGGAGCAATGGGACACTGTGAATATATCAGAGCAATGGGACAGGATGAATATAACAGGGAGCAATGGGACAGTGTGAATATATCAGAGCAGTGGGACAGGGTGAATATAACACGGAGCAATGGGACAGGGTGAATACAACAGGGAGCACTGGGACAGTGTGAATATAACAGGGAGCAATGGGACAGGGTGAATATAACAGAGCAGTGGGACAGGGTGAATATAACAGGGAGCACTGGGACAGTGTGAATATAACAGGGAGCAATGGGACAGGGTGAATATAACAGGGAGCAATGGGACAGGGTGAATATATCAGAGCAGTGGGACAGGGTGAATATAACAGGGAGCACTGGGACAGTGTGAATATAACAGGGAGCAATGGGACAGGGTGAATATAACAGAGCAGTGGGACAGGGTGAATATATCAGAGCAGTGGGACAGGGTGAATATATCAGAGCAGTGGGACAGGGTGAATATAACAGGGAGCACTGGGACAGTGTGAATATAACAGGGAGCAATGGGACAGGGTGAATATAACAGAGCAGTGGGACAGGGTGAATATAACAGAGCAGTGGGACAGGGTGAAGATAACAGAGCAGTGGGACAGGGTGAATATAACAGGGAGCAATGGGACAGGGTGAATATAACAGAGCAGTGGGACAGGGTGAATATAACAGGGAGCAATGGGACAGGGTGAATATAACAGAGCACTGGGACAGTGTGAATATAACAGGGAGCAATGGGACAGGGTGAATATAACAGGGAGCAATGGGACAGGGTGAATATAACAGAGCAGTGGGACAGGGTGAATATAACAGGGAGCAATGGGACAGGGTGAATATAACAGAGCAATGGGACAGGGTGAATATAACAGGGAGCAATGGGACAGGATGAATATAACAGAGCAATGGGACAGGGTGAATATAACAGGGAGCAATGGGACAGGGTGAATATAACAGGGAGCAATGGGACAGGGTGAATATATCAGAGCAGTGGGACAGGGTGAATATAACAGGGAGCAATGGGACAGGATGAATATAACAGAGCAATGGGACAGGGTGAATATAACAGAGCAATGGGACAGTGTGAATATAACAGAGCAATGGGACAGGGTGAATATAACAGGGAGCAATGGGACAGGGTGAATACAACAGAGCAATGGGACAGTGTGAATATAACAGGGAGCACTGGGACAGTGTTTATATAAAAGGGAGCAATGGGACAGGGTGAATATAACAGAGCAATGGGACAGGGTGAATATAACAGAGCAATGGGACAGGGTGAATATAACAGGGAGCAATGGGACAGGGTGAATATAACAGAGCAATGGGACAGGGCGAATATAACAGAGCAATGGGACAGGGCGAATATAACAGAGCAATGGGACAGGGTGAATATAACAGGGTGCAATGGGACAGGGTGAATATAACAGGGTGCAATGGGACAGGGTGAATATAACAGAGCAGTGGGACAGGGTGAATATAACAGGGAGCAATGGGACAGGGTGAATATAACAGGGTGCAATGGGACAGGGTGAATATAACAGAGCAGTGGGACAGGGTGAATATAACAGAGCAATGGGACAGGGTGAATACAACAGGGAGCAATGGGACAGGGTGAATATAACAGTGTGCAATGGGACAGGGTGTATAGAACAGAGCAGTGGGACAGGGTGAATATAACAGGGAGCAATGGGACAGTATGAATATAACAGAGCAATGGGACAGGGTGAATATAACAGAGCAGTGGGACAGGGTGAATATAACAGGGAGCAATGGGACAGGGTGAATATAACAGGGAGCAATGGGACAGGGTGAATATAACAGGGAGCAATGGGACAGGATGAATATAACAGAGCAATGGGACAGGGTGAATATAACAGGGAGCAATGGGACAGGGTGAATATAACAGAGCAGTGGGACAGGGTGAATATAACAGGGAGCAATGGGACAGTATGAATATAACAGAGCAATGGGACAGGGTGAATATAACAGAGCAGTGGGACAGGGTGAATATAACAGGGAGCAATGGGACAGGGTGAATATAACAGGGAGCAATGGGACAGGGTGAATATAACAGGGAGCAATGGGACAGGATGAATATAACAGAGCAATGGGACAGGGTGAATATAACAGGGAGCAATGGGACAGGATGAATATAACAGAGCAATGGGACAGGGTGAATATAACAGGGAGCACTGGGACAGGGTGAATATATCAGAGCAGTGGGACAGGATGAATATAACAGAGCAATGGGACAGGGTGAATATATCAGAGCAGTGGGACAGGGTGAAAATAACAGAGCAGTGGGACAGTGTGAATATAACAGGGAGCAATGGGACAGGGTGAATATAACAGGGAGCAATGGGACAGGGTGAATATATCAGAGCAGTGGGACAGGGTGAATATAACAGGGAGCAATGGGACAGGGTGAATATAACAGAGCAGTGGGACAGGGTGAATATAACAGGGAGCAATGGGACAGGGTGAATATAACAGAGCAATGGGACAGGGTGAATATAACAGGGAGCAATGGGACAGGGTGAATATAACAGGGAGCAATGGGACAGGATGAATATAACAGAGCAATGGGACAGGGTGAATATAACAGGGAGCAATGGGACAGGGTGAATATAACAGGGAGCAATGGGACAGGGTGAATATATCAGAGCAGTGGGACAGGGTGAATATAACAGGGAGCAATGGGACAGGATGAATATAACAGAGCAATGGGACAGGGTGAATATAACAGAGCAATGGGACAGTGTGAATATAACAGAGCAATGGGACAGGGTGAATATAACAGGGAGCAATGGGACAGGGTGAATACAACAGAGCAATGGGACAGTGTGAATATAACAGGGAGCACTGGGACAGTGTTTATATAAAAGGGAGCAATGGGACAGGGTGAATATAACAGAGCAATGGGACAGGGTGAATATAACAGAGCAATGGGACAGGGTGAATATAACAGGGAGCAATGGGACAGGGTGAATATAACAGAGCAATGGGACAGGGCGAATATAACAGAGCAATGGGACAGGGTGAATATAACAGAGCAATGGGACAGGGCGAATATAACAGAGCAATGGGACAGGGCGAATATAACAGAGCAATGGGACAGGGTGAATATAACAGGGTGCAATGGGACAGGGTGAATATAACAGGGTGCAATGGGACAGGGTGAATATAACAGAGCAGTGGGACAGGGTGAATGTAACAGGGAGCAATGGGACAGGGTGAATATAACAGGGTGCAATGGGACAGGGTGAATATAACAGAGCAGTGGGACAGGGTGAATACAACAGGGAGCAATGGGACAGGGTGAATATAACAGGGTGCAATGGGACAGGGTCAATATAACAGAGCAGTGGGACAGGGTGAATATAACAGGGAGCAATGGGACAGGATGAATATAACAGAGCAATGGGACAGGGTGAATATAACAGGGAGCAATGGGACAGGGTGAATATATCAGAGCAGTGGGACAGGGTGAATATAACAGGGAGCAATGGGACAGGATGAATATAACAGAGCAATGGGACAGGGTGAATATAACAGAGCAATGGGACAGTGTGAATATAACAGAGCAATGGGACAGGGTGAATATAACAGGGAGCAATGGGACAGGGTGAATACAACAGAGCAATGGGACAGGGTGAATATAACAGGGAGCACTGGGACAGTGTTTATATAAAAGGGAGCAATGGGACAGGGTGAATATAACAGAGCAATGGGACAGGGTGAATATAACAGAGCAATGGGACAGGGTGAATATAACAGGGAGCAATGGGACAGGGTGAATATAACAGAGCAATGGGACAGGGCGAATATAACAGAGCAATGGGACAGGGTGAATATAACAGAGCAATGGGACAGGATGAATGTAACAGAGCAATTGGACAGGGTGAATATAACAGGGAGCAATGGGACAGGGTGAATATAACAGAGCAATGGGACAGGGCGAATATAACAGAGCAATGGGACAGGGCGAATATAACAGAGCAATGGGACAGGGTGAATATAACAGGGTGCAATGGGACAGGGTGAATATAACAGAGCAATGGGACAGGGCGAATATAACAGAGCAATGGGACAGGGCGAATATAACAGAGCAATGGGACAGGGTGAATATAACAGGGTGCAATGGGACAGGGTGAATATAACAGGGTGCAATGGGACAGGGTGAATATAACAGAGCAGTGGGACAGGGTGAATATAACAGGGAGCAATGGGACAGGGTGAATATAACAGGGTGCAATGGGACAGGGTGAATATAACAGAGCAGTGGGACAGGGTGAATATAACAGGGAGCAATGGGACAGGATGAATATAACAGAGCAATGGGACAGGGTGAATATAACAGGGAGCAATGGGACAGGGTGAATATAACAGGGAGCAATGGGACAGGGTGAATATAACAGAGCAGTGGGACAGGGTGAATATAACAGGGAGCAATGGGACAGGATGAATATAACAGAGCAATGGGACAGGGTGAATATAACAGAGCAGTGGGACAGGGTGAATATAACAGGGAGCAATGGGACAGGGTGAATATAACAGGGAGCAATGGGACAGGGTGAATATAACAGGGAGCAATGGGACAGGGTGAATATAACAGGGAGCAATGGGACAGGATGAATATAACAGAGCAATGGGACAGGGTGAATACAACAGGGAGCAATGGGACAGGGTGAATATAACAGGGTGCAATGGGACAGGGTCAATATAACAGAGCAGTGGGACAGGGTGAATATAACAGGGAGCAATGGGACAGGATGAATATAACAGAGCAATGGGACAGGGTGAATATAACAGGGAGCAATGGGACAGGGTGAATATAACAGGGAGCAATGGGACAGGGTGAATATAACAGAGCAGTGGGACAGGGTGAATATAACAGGGAGCAATGGGACAGGATGAATATAACAGAGCAATGGGACAGGGTGAATATAACAGAGCAGTGGGACAGGGTGAATATAACAGGGAGCAATGGGACAGGGTGAATATAACAGGGAGCAATGGGACAGGGTGAATATAACAGGGAGCAATGGGACAGGATGAATATAACAGAGCAATGGGACAGGGTGAATATAACAGGGAGCAATGGGACAGGGTGAATATAACAGGGAGCAATGGGACAGGTTGAATATATCAGAGCAGTGGGACAGGGTGAATATAACAGGGAGCAATGGGACAGGATGAATATAACAGAGCAATGGGACAGGGTGAATATAACAGGGAGCACTGGGACAGGGTGAATATATCAGAGCAGTGGGACAGGATGAATATAACAGAGCAATGGGACAGGGTGAATATATCAGAGCAGTGGGACAGGGTGAATATAACAGAGCAATGGGACAGGATGAATATAACAGGGGGCAATGGGACAGTGTGAATATATCAGAGCAATGGGACAGGGTGAATATAACAGAGCAATGGGACAGGGCGAATATAACAGAGCAATGGGACAGGGCGAATATAACAGAGCAATGGGACAGGGTGAATATAACAGGGTGCAATGGGACAGGGTGAATATAACAGAGCAGTGGGACAGGGTGAATATAACAGGGAGCAATGGGACAGGGTGAATATAACAGGGTGCAATGGGACAGGGTGAATATAACAGAGCAGTGGGACAGGGTGAATACAACAGGGAGCAATGGGACAGGGTGAATATAACAGGGTGCAATGGGACAGGGTCAATATAACAGAGCAGTGGGACAGGGTGAATATAACAGGGAGCAATGGGACAGGATGAATATAACAGAGCAATGGGACAGGGTGAATATAACAGGGAGCAATGGGACAGGGTGAATATATCAGAGCAGTGGGACAGGGTGAATATAACAGGGAGCAATGGGACAGGATGAATATAACAGAGCAATGGGACAGGGTGAATATAACAGAGCAGTGGGACAGGGTGAATATAACAGGGAGCAATGGGACAGGGTGAATATAACAGGGAGCAATGGGACAGGATGAATATAACAGGGAGCAATGGGACAGGGTGAATATAACAGGGAGCAATGGGACAGGTTGAATATATCAGAGCAGTGGGACAGGGTGAATATAACAGGGAGCAATGGGACAGGGTGAATATAACAGGGAGCAATGGGACAGGTTGAATATATCAGAGCAGTGGGACAGGGTGAATATAACAGGGAGCAATGGGACAGGATGAATATAACAGAGCAATGGGACAGGGTGAATATAACAGGGAGCACTGGGACAGGGTGAATATATCAGAGCAGTGGGACAGGATGAATATAACAGAGCAATGGGACAGGGTGAATATAACAGGGAGCAATGGGACAGGGTGAATATAACAGGGAGCAATGGGACAGGTTGAATATATCAGAGCAGTGGGACAGGGTGAATATAACAGGGAGCAATGGGACAGGATGAATATAACAGAGCAATGGGACAGGGTGAATATAACAGGGAGCACTGGGACAGGGTGAATATATCAGAGCAGTGGGACAGGATGAATATAACAGAGCAATGGGACAGGGTGAATATATCAGAGCAGTGGGACAGGGTGAATATAACAGAGCAATGGGACAGGATGAATATAACAGGGGGCAATGGGACAGTGTGAATATATCAGAGCAATGGGACAGGATGAATATAACAGGGAGCAATGGGACAGTGTGAATATATCAGAGCAGTGGGACAGGGTGAATATAACACGGAGCAATGGGACAGGGTGAATACAACAGGGAGCACTGGGACAGTGTGAATATAACAGGGAGCAATGGGACAGGGTGAATATAACAGAGCAGTGGGACAGGGTGAATATAACAGGGAGCACTGGGACAGTGTGAATATAACAGGGAGCAATGGGACAGGGTGAATATAACAGGGAGCAATGGGACAGGGTGAATATATCAGAGCAGTGGGACAGGGTGAATATAACAGGGAGCACTGGGACAGTGTGAATATAACAGGGAGCAATGGGACAGGGTGAATATTACAGAGCAGTGGGACAGGGTGAAGATAACAGAGCAGTGGGACAGGGTGAATATAACAGGGAGCAATGGGACAGGGTGAATATAACGGAGCAATGGGACAGGGTGAATATAACAGGGAGCAATGGGACAGGGTGAATATAACAGAGCACTGGGACAGTGTGAATATAACAGGGAGCAATGGGACAGGGTGAATATAACAGGGAGCAATGGGACAGGGTGAATATAACAGAGCAGTGGGACAGGGTGAATATAACAGGGAGCAATGGGACAGGGTGAATATAACAGGGAGCAATGGGACAGGATGAATATAACAGAGCAATGGGACAGGGTGAATATAACAGGGAGCAATGGGACAGGGTGAATATAACAGGGAGCAATGGGACAGGATGAATATAACAGAGCAATGGGACAGGGTGAATATAACAGGGAGCACTGGGACAGGGTGAATATATCAGAGCAGTGGGACAGGATGAATATAACAGAGCAATGGGACAGGGTGAATATATCAGAGCAGTGGGACAGGGTGAATATAACAGAGCAATGGGACAGGATGAATATAACAGAGCAATGGGACAGGATGAATATAACAGGGAGCAATGGGACAGTGTGAATATATCAGAGCAATGGGACAGGATGAATATAACAGGGAGCAATGGGACAGTGTGAATATATCAGAGCAGTGGGACAGGGTGAATATAACACGGAGCAATGGGACAGGGTGAATACAACAGGGAGCACTGGGACAGTGTGAATATAACAGGGAGCAATGGGACAGGGTGAATATAACAGAGCAGTGGGACAGGGTGAATATAACAGGGAGCACTGGGACAGTGTGAATATAACAGGGAGCAATGGGACAGGGTGAATATATCAGAGCAGTGGGACAGGGTGAATATAACAGGGAGCAATGGGACAGGGTGAATATAACAGGGAGCAATGGGACAGGGTGAATATATCAGAGCAGTGGGACAGGGTGAATATAACAGGGAGCACTGGGACAGTGTGAATATAACAGGGAGCAATGGGACAGGGTGAATATAACAGAGCAGTGGGACAGGGTGAAGATAACAGAGCAGTGGGACAGGGTGAATATAACAGGGAGCAATGGGACAGGGTGAATATAACAGAGCAGTGGGACAGGGTGAATATAACAGGGAGCAATGGGACAGGGTGAATATAACAGATCACTGGGACAGTGTGAATATAACAGGGAGCAATGGGACAGGGTGAATATAACAGGGAGCAATGGGACAGGGTGAATATAACAGAGCAGTGGGACAGGGTGAATATAACAGGGAGCAATGGGACAGGGTGAATATAACAGAGCAGTGGGACAGGGTGAATATAACAGAGCAGTGGGACAGGGTGAATATAACAGGGAGCAATGGGACAGGATGAATATAACAGGGAGCAATGGGACAGGGTGAATATATCAGAGCAGTGGGACAGGATGAATATAACAGAGCAATGGGACAGGGTGAATATATCAGAGCAATGGGACAGGGTGAATATATCAGAGCAGTGGGACAGGGTGAATATAACAGAGCAATGGTACAGGATGAATATAACAGGGAGCAATGGGACAGTGTGAATATATCAGAGCAATGGGACAGGATGAATATAACAGGGAGCAATGGGACAGTGTGAATATATCAGAGCAGTGGGACAGGGTGAATATAACACGGAGCAATAGGACAGGGTGAATACAACAGGGAGCACTGGGACAGTGTGAATATAACAGGGAGCAATGGGACAGGGTGAATATAACAGAGCTGTGGGACAGGGTGAATATAACAGGGAGCACTGGGACAGTGTGAATATAACAGGGAGCAATGGGACAGGGTGAATATATCAGAGCAGTGGGACAGGGTGAATATAACAGGGAGCACTGGGACAGGGTGAATATATCAGAGCAGTGGGACAGGATGAATATAACAGAGCAATGGGACAGGGTGAATATATCAGAGCAGTGGGACAGGGTGAATATAACAGAGCAATGGGACAGGATGAATATAACAGGGAGCAATGGGACAGTGTGAATATATCAGAGCAATGGGACAGGATGAATATAACAGGGAGCAATGGGACAGTGTGAATATATCAGAGCAGTGGGACAGGGTGAATATAACACGGAGCAATGGGACAGGGTGAATACAACAGGGAGCACTGGGACAGTGTGAATATAACAGGGAGCAATGGGACAGGGTGAATATAACAGAGCAGTGGGACAGGGTGAATATAACAGGGAGCACTGGGACAGTGTGAATATAACAGGGAGCAATGGGACAGGGTGAATATAACAGGGAGCAATGGGACAGGGTGAATATATCAGAGCAGTGGGACAGGGTGAATATAACAGGGAGCACTGGGACAGTGTGAATATAACAGGGAGCAATGGGACAGGGTGAATATAACAGAGCAGTGGGACAGGGTGAAGATAACAGAGCAGTGGGACAGGGTGAATATAACAGGGAGCAATGGGACAGGGTGAACATAACAGAGCAGTGGGACAGGGTGAATATAACAGGGAGCAATGGGACAGGGTGAATATAACAGAGCACTGGGACAGTGTGAATATAACAGGGAGCAATGGGACAGGGTGAATATAACAGGGAGCAATGGGACAGGGTGAATATAACAGAGCAGTGGGACAGGGTGAATATAACAGGGAGCAATGGGACAGGGTGAATATAACAGGGAGCAATGGGACAGGGTGAATATAACAGGGAGCAATGGGACAGGATGAATATAACAGAGCAATGGGACAGGGTGAATATAACAGGGAGCAATGGGACAGGGTGAATATAACAGGGAGCAATGGGACAGGGTGAATATATCAGAGCAGTGGGACAGGGTGAATATAACAGGGAGCAATGGGACAGGATGAATATAACAGAGCAATGGGACAGGATGAATATAACAGAGCAATGGGACAGGGTGAATATAACAGGGAGCACTGGGACAGGGTGAATATATCAGAGCAGTGGGACAGGATGAATATAACAGAGCAATGGGACAGGGTGAATATATCAGAGCAGTGGGACAGGGTGAATATAACAGAGCAATGGGACAGGATGAATATAACAGGGAGCAATGGGACAGTGTGAATATATCAGAGCAATGGGACAGGATGAATATAACAGGGAGCAATGGGACAGTGTGAATATATCAGAGCAGTGGGACAGGGTGAATATAACACGGAGCAATGGGACAGGGTGAATACAACAGGGAGCACTGGGACAGTGTGAATATAACAGGGAGCAATGGGACAGGGTGAATATAACAGAGCAGTGGGACAGGGTGAATATAACAGGGAGCACTGGGACAGTGTGAATATAACAGGGAGCAATGGGACAGGGTGAATATTACAGAGCAGTGGGACAGGGTGAAGATAACAGAGCAATGGGACAGGGTGAATATATCAGAGCAGTGGGACAGGGTGAATATAACAGAGCAATGCGACAGGATGAATATAACAGGGAGCAATGGGACAGTGTGAATATATCAGAGCAATGGGACAGGATGAATATAACAGGGAGCAATGGGACAGTGTGAATATATCAGAGCAGTGGGACAGGGTGAATATAACAGGGAGCACTGTGACAGTGTGAATATAACAGGGAGCAATGGGACAGGATGAATATAACAGAGCAGTGGAACAGGGTGAATCTAACAGAGCAGTGGGACAGGGTGAATATAACAGGGAGCAATGGGACAGGGTGAATATAACAGAGCAGTGGGACAGGGTGAATATAACAGGGAGCAATGGGACAGGGTGAATATAACAGAGCACTGGGACAGTGTGAATATAACAGGGAGCAATGGGACAGGGTGAATATAACAGGGAGCAATGGGACAGGGTGAATATAACAGAGCAGTGGGACAGGGTGAAAATATCAGAGCAGTGCGACAGGGTGAATATAACAGAGCAATGGGACAGGGTGAATATATCAGAGCAATGGGACAGGGTGAATATAACAGAGCAATGGGACAGGGTGAATATATCAGAGCAGTGGGACAGGGTGAATATGACAGAGCAATGGGACAGGGTGAATATAACAGGGAGCAATGGGACAGGGTGAATATTACAAGGAGCAATGGGACAGGGTGAATATAACAGGGAGCAATGGGACAGGGTGAATATAACAGAGCAATGGGACAGGGTGAATATAACAGAGCAGTGGGACAGGGTGAATATAACAGGGAGCAATGGGACAGGGTGAATATAACAGAGCGATGGGACAGGGTGAATATATCAGAGCAGTGGGACAGGGTGAATATAACAGAGCAATGGGACGGTGAATATAACAGGGAGCAATGGGACAGGGTGAATGTATCAGAGCAGTGGGACAGGGTGAATATAACAGAGCAGTGGGACAGGGTGAATATAACAGAGCAATGGGACAGGGCGAATATAACAGAGCAATGGGACAGGGCGAATATATCGGAGCAGTGGGACAGGGTGAATATAACAGAGCAATGGGACAGGGTGAATATAACGTGGAGCAATGGGACAGGGCGAATATAACAGAGCAATGGGACAGGGGGAATATAACAGGGAGCAATGGGACAGGGTGAATACAACAGAGCAATGGGACAGTGTGAATATAACAGGGAGCACTGGGACAGTGTGAATATAAAAGGGAGCAATGGGACAGTGTGAATATAACAGAGCAATGGGACAGGGTGAATATAACAGGGAGCAATGGGACAGGGTGAATATAACAGAGCAATGGGACAGGGTGAATATAACAGGGAGCAATGGGACAGGGTGAATATAACAGAGCAATGCGACAGGGCGAATATAACAGAGCAATGGGACAGGGTGAATATAACAGAACAATGGGACAGGGTGAATATAACAGAGCAATGGGACAGGGCGAATATAACAGAGCAATGGGACAGGGTGAATATAACAGGGTGCAATGGGACAGGGTGAATATAACAGGGTGCAATGGGACAGGGTGAATATAGCAGAGCAGTGGGACAGGGTGAATATAACAGGGTGCAATGGGACAGGGTGAATATAACAGAGCAGTGGGACAGGGTGAATATAACAGGGAGCAATGGGACAGGATGAATATAACAGAGCCATGGGACAGGGTGAATATAACAGGGAGCAATGGGACAGGGTGAATATAACAGGGAGCAATGGGACAGGGTGAATATAACAGAGCAGTGGGACAGGGTGAATATAACAGGGAGCAATGGGACAGGATGAATATAGCAGAGCAATGGGACAGGATGAATATAACAGAGCAATGGGACAGGGTGAATATAACAGAGCAGTGGGACAGGGTGAATATAACAGGGAGCAATGGGACAGGGTGAATATAACAGGGAGCAATGGGACAGGATGAATATAACAGAGCAGCTCAACTATCACCAGTAACCTGTCTCTGGATGCAGAAATCAACAAGCGCATGGGTAAGGCTTCCACTGCTATGTCCAGACTGGCCAAGAGGGTGTGGGAAAATGGCGCATTGACACGGAACACAAAAGTCCGAGTGTATCAGGCCTGTGTCCTCAGTACCTTGCTCTACGGCAGCGAGGCCTGGACAACGTATGCCAGCCAAGAGCGACGTCTCAATTCATTCCATCTTCGCTGCCTTCGGAGAATACTTGGCATCAGGTGGCAGGACTATATCTCCAACACAGAAGTCCTTGAAGCGGCCAACACCCCCAGCTTATACACACTACTGAGTCAGCGGCGCTTGAGATGGCTTGGCCATGTGAGCCGCATGGAAGATGGCAGGATCCCCAAAGACACATTGTACAGCGAGCTCGCCACTGGTATCAGACCCACCGGCCGTCCATGTCTCCGTTATAAAGACGTCTGCAAACGCGACATGAAATCGTGTGACATTGATCACAAGTCGTGGGAGTCAGTTGCCAGCATTCGCCAGAGCTGGCGGGCAGCCATAAAGACAGGGCTAAATTGTGGCGAGTCGAAGAGACTTAGTAGTTGGCAGGAAAAAAGACAGAGGCGCAAGGGGAGAGCCAACTGTGCAACAGCCCCAACAAACAAATTTCTCTGCAGCACCTGTGGAAGAGCCTGTCACTCCAGAATTGGCCTTTATAGCCACTCCAGGCGCTGCTTCACAAACCACTGACCACCTCCAGGCGCGTATCCATTGTCTCTCGAGATAAGGAGGCCCAAAAGAATGGGACAGGATGAATATAACAGAGCAATGGGACAGGGTGAATATAACAGGGAGCAATGGGACAGGGTGAATATAACAGGGAGCAATGGGACAGGGTGAATATATCAGAGCAGTGGGACAGGGTGAATATAACAGGGAGCAATGGGACAGGATGAATATAACAGAGCAATGGGACAGGGTGAATATAACAGGGAGCACTGGGACAGGGTGAATATAACAGAGAGGAATGGGACAGAGTGAATATAACGGAGGAATGGGACAGAGTGAATAGAACAGGGAGGAATGGGACAGGGTGAATATAACAGGGAGGAATGGGACAGAGTGAATAGAACAGGGAGGAATGGGACAGGGTGAATATAACAGGGAGGAATGGGACAGGGTGAATATAACAGAGAGGAATGGGACAGAGTGAATATAACGGAGGAATGGGACAGAGTGAATAGAACAGGGAGGAATGGGACAGGGTGAATATAACAGGGAGGAATGGGACAGGGTGAATATAACGGAGGAATGGGACAGAGTGAATAGAACAGGGAGGAATGGGATAGAGTGAATATAACGGAGGAATGGGACAGGGTGAATAGAACAGGGAGGAATGGGACAGGGTGAATATAACAGAGCAGTGGGACAGGGTGAAGATAACAGAGCAGTGGGACAGGGTGAATATAACAGGGAGCAATGGGACAGGGTGAATATAACAGAGCAGTGGGACAGGGTGAATATAACAGGGAGCAATGGGACAGGGTGAATATAACAGAGCACTGGGACAGTGTGAACAAAACAGGGAGCAATGGGACAGGGTGAATATAACAGGGAGCAATCGGACAGGGTGAATATAACAGAGCAGTGCGACAGGGTGAATATAACAGGGAGCAATGGGACAGTGTGAATATAACAGAGCAGTGGGACAGGGTGAATATAACAGGGAGCAATGGGACAGGATGAATATAACAGAGCAATGGGACAGGGTGAATATATCAGAGCAGTGGGACAGGATGAATATAACAGAGCAATGGGACAGGGTGAATATATCAGAGCAGTGGGACAGGGTGAATATAACAGAGCAATGCGACAGGATGAATATAACAGGGAGCAATGGGACAGTGTGAATATATCAGAGCAATGGGACAGGATGAATATAACAGGGAGCAATGGGACAGTGTGAATATATCAGAGCAGTGGGACAGGGTGAATATAACAGGGAGCACTGTGACAGTGTGAATATAACAGGGAGCAATGGGACAGGATGAATATAACAGAGCAGTGGAACAGGGTGAATCTAACAGAGCAGTGGGACAGGGTGAATATAACAGGGAGCAATGGGACAGGGTGAATATAACAGAGCAGTGGGACAGGGTGAATATAACAGGGAGCAATGGGACAGGGTGAATATAACAGAGCACTGGGACAGTGTGAATATAACAGGGAGCAATGGGACAGGGTGAATATAACAGGGAGCAATGGGACAGGGTGAATATAACAGAGCAGTGGGACAGTGTGAATATAACAGGGAGCAATGGGACAGGGTGAATATAACAGAGCAGTGGGACAGGGTGAATATAACAGGGAGCAATGGGACAGGGTGAATATAACAGAGCAGTGGGACAGGGTGAATATAACAGAGCAATGGGACAGGGTGAATATATCAGAGCAGTGGGACAGGGTGAATATATCAGAGCAGTGGGACAGGGTGAATATGACAGAGCAATGGGACAGTGTGAATATAACAGGGAGCAATGGGACAGGGTGAATATATCAGAGCAGTGGGACAGGGTGAATGTAACAGAGCAATGGGACAGGGTGAATATAACAGAGCAGTGGGACAGGGTGAATATAACAGAGCAGTGGGACAGGGTGAAAATATCAGAGCAATGGGACAGGGTGAAAATATCAGAGCAGTGGGACAGGGTGAATATAACAGAGCAATGGGACAGGGTGAATATAACAGAGCAATGGGACAGGGTGAAAATATCAGAGCAGTGGGACAGGGTGAATATAACAGAGCAATGGGACAGGGTGAATATATCAGAGCAATGGGACAGGGTGAATATAACAGAGCAATGGGACAGGGTGAATATATCAGAGCAATGGGACAGGGTGAATATATCAGAGCAGTGGGACAGGGTGAATATGACAGAGCAATGGGACAGGGTGAATATAACAGGGAGCAATGGGACAGGGTGAATATTACAAGGAGCAATGGGACAGGGTGAATATAACAGGGAGCAATGGGACAGGGTGAATATAACAGAGCAGTGGGACAGGGTGAATATAACAGGGAGCAATGGGACAGGGTGAATATAACAGAGCGATGGGACAGGGTGAATATATCAGAGCAGTGGGACAGGGTGAATATAACAGAGCAATGGGACTGGGTGAATATAACAGGGAGCAATGGGACAGGGTGAATGTATCAGAGCAGGGGGACAGGGTGAATATAACAGAGCAGTGGGACAGGGTGAATATAACAGAGCAATGGGACAGAGCGAATATATCGGAGCAGTGGGACAGGGTGAATATAACAGAGCAATGGGACAGGGTGAATATAACGTGGAGCAATGGGACAGGGCGAATATAACAGAGCAATGGGACAGAGGGAATATAACAGGGAGCAATGGGACAGGGTGAATACAACAGAGCAATGGGACAGTGTGAATATAACAGGGAGCAATGGGACAGGGTGAATATAACAGAGCAATGGGACAGTGTGAATATAACAGAGCAATGGGACAGGGTGAATATAACAGAGCAATGGGACAGGGTGAATATAACAGGGAGCAATGGGACAGGGTGAATATAACAGAGCAATGGGACAGGGTGAATATAACAGGGAGCAATGGGACAGGGTGAATATAACAGAGCAATGCGACAGGGCGAATATAACAGAGCAATGGGACAGGTTGAATATAACAGAGCAATGGGACAGGGTGAATATAACAGGGAGCAATGGGACAGGGTGAATATAACAGGGAGCAATGGGACAGGATGAATATAACAGAGCAATGGGACAGGGTGAATATAACAGAGCAATGGGACAGGATGAATATAACAGAGCAATGGGACAGGGTGAATATAACAGAGCAGTGGGACAGGGTGAATATAACAGGGAGCAATGGGACAGGGTGAATATAACAGGGAGCAATGGGACAGGGTGAATATAACAGGGAGCAATGGGACAGGATGAATATAACAGAGCAATGGGACAGGGTGAATATAACAGGGAGCAATGGGACAGGGTGAATATATCAGAGCAGTGCGACAGGGTGAATATAACAGGGAGCAATGGGACAGGGTGAATATAACAGGGAGCAATGGGACAGGGTGAATATATCAGAGCAGTGGGACAGGGTGAATATAACAGGGAGCACTGGGACAGTGTGAATATAACAGGGAGCAATGGGACAGGGTGAATATAACAGAGCAGTGGGACAGGGTGAAGATAACAGAGCAGTGGGACAGGGTGAATATAACAGGGAGCAATGGGACAGGGTGAAAAAAACAGAGCAGTGGGACAGGGTGAATATAACAGGGAGCAATGGGACAGGGTGAATATAACAGAGCACTGGGACAGTGTGAATATAACAGGGAGCAATGGTACAGGGTGAATATAACAGGGAGCAATGGGACAGGGTGAATATAACAGAGCAGTGGGACAGGGAGAATATAACAGGGAGCAATGGGACAGGGTGAATATAACAGAGCAGTGGGACAGGGTGAATATAACAGGGAGCAATGGGACAGGATGAATATAACAGAGCAATGGGACAGGGTGAATATAACAGAGCAATGGGACAGGGTGAATATATCAGAGCAGTGGGACAGGGTGAATATAACAGAGCAATGGGACAGGATGAATATAACAGGGAGCAATGGGACAGTGTGAATATATCAGAGCAATGGGACAGGATGAATATAACAGGGAGCAATGGGACAGTGTGAATATATCAGAGCAGTGGGACAGGGTGAATATAACACGGAGCACTGGGACAGTGTGAATATCACAGGGAGCACTGGGACAGTGTGAATATCACAGGGAGCAATGGGACAGGGTGAATATAACAGAGCAGTGGGACAGGGTGAATATAACAGGGAGCACTGGGACAGTGTGAATATAACAGGGAGCAATGGGACAGGGTGAATATATCAGAGCAGTGGGACAGGGTGAATATAACGGAGCAATGGGACAGGGTGAATATAACAGGGAGCAATGGGACAGGGTGAATATATCAGAGCAGTGGGACAGGGTGAATATAACAGGGAGCACTGGGACAGTGTGAATATAACAGGGAGCAATGGGACAGGGTGAATATAACAGAGCAGTGGGACAGTGTGAATCTAACAGAGCAGTGGGACAGGGTGAATATAACAGGGAGCAATGGGACAGGGTGAATATAACAGAGCAGTGGGACAGGGTGAATATAACAGGGAGCAATGGGACAGGGTGAATATAACAGAGCACTGGGACAGTGTGAATATAACAGGGAGCAATGGGACAGGGTGAATATAACAGGGAGCAATGGGACAGGGTGAATATAACAGAGCAGTGGGACATGGTGAATATAACAGGGAGCAATGGGACAGGGTGAATATCACAGAGCAGTGGGACAGGGTGAATATAACAGGGAGCAATGGGACAGGGTGAATATAACAGAGCAGTGGGACAGGGTGAACATAACAGAGCAATGGGACAGGGTGAATATATCAGAGCAGTGTGACAGGGTGAATATATCAGAGCAGTGGGACAGGGTGAATATGACAGAGCAATGGGACAGGGTGAATATAACAGGGAGCAATGGGACAGGGTGAATATATCAGAGCAGTGGGACAGGGTGAATGTAACAGAGCAGTGGGACAGGGTGAATATAACAGAGCAATGGGACAGGGTGAATATAACAGAGCAGTGGGACAGGGTGAATATAACAGAGCAATGGGACAGGGTGAAAATATCAGAGCAGTGGGACAGGGTGAATATAACAGAGCAATGGGACAGGGTGAATATATCAGAGCAATGGGACAGGGTGAATATAACAGAGCAATGGGACAGGGTGAATATATCAGAGCAGTGGGACAGGGTGAATATGACAGAGCAATGGGACAGGGTGAATATAACAGGGAGCAATGGGACAGGGTGAATATTACAAGGAGCAATGGGACAGGGTGAATATAACAGGGAGCAATGGGACAGGGTGAATATAACAGAGCAATGGGACAGGGTGAATATAACAGAGCAGTGGGACAGGGTGAATATAACAGGGAGCAATGGGACAGGGTGAATATAACAGAGCGATGGGACAGGGTGAATATATCAGAGCAGTGGGACAGGGTGAATATAACAGAGCAATGGGACAGGGTGAATATAACAGGGAGCAATGGGACAGGGTGAATGTATCAGAGCAGTGGGACAGGGTGAATATAACAGAGCAGTGGGACAGGGTGAATATAACAGAGCAATGGGACAGGGCGAATATAACAGAGCAATGGGACAGGGCGAATATATCGGAGCAGTGGGACAGGGTGAATATAACAGAGCAATGGGACAGGGTGAATATAACGTGGAGCAATGGGACAGGGCGAATATAACAGAGCAATGGGACAGGGGGAATATAACAGGGAGCAATGGGACAGGGTGAATACAACAGAGCAATGGGACAGTGTGAATATAACAGGGAGCACTGGGACAGTGTGAATATAAAAGGGAGCAATGGGACAGTGTGAATATAACAGAGCAATGGGACAGGATGAATATAACAGAGCAATGGGACAGGGTGAATATAACAGGGAGCAATGGGACAGGGTGAATATAACAGAGCAATGGGACAGGGCGAATATAACAGAGCAATGGGACAGGGTGAATATAACAGAGCAATGGGACAGGGCGAATATAACAGAGCAATGGGACAGGGTGAATATAACAGGGTGCAATGGGACAGGGTGAATATAACAGGGTGCAATGGGACAGGGTGAATATAGCAGAGCAGTGGGACAGGGTGAATATAACAGGGAGCAATGGGACAGGGTGAATATAACAGGGTGCAATGGGACAGGGTGAATATAACAGAGCAGTGGGACAGGGTGAATATAACAGAGCTGTGCGACAGGGTGAATATAACAGGGAGCAATGGGACAGGATGAATATAACAGAGCAATGGGACAGGGTGAATATAACAGGGAGCAATGGGACAGGGTGAATATAACAGGGTGCAATGGGACAGGGTGAATATAACAGAGCAGTGGGACTGGGTGAATATAACAGGGAGCAATGGGACAGGATGAATATAACAGAGCCATGGGACAGGGTGAATATAACAGGAAGCAATGGGACAGGGTGAATATAACAGGGAGCAATGGGACAGGGTGAATATAACAGAGCAGTGGGACAGGGTGAATATAACAGGGAGCAATGGGACAGGATGAATATAGCAGAGCAATGGGACAGGATGAATATAACAGAGCAATGGGACAGGGTGAATATAACAGAGCAGTGGGACAGGGTGAATATAACAGGGAGCAATGGGACAGGGTGAATATAACAGGGAGCAATGGGACAGGATGAATATAACAGAGCAGCTCAACTATCACCAGTAACCTGTCTCTGGATGCAGAAATCAACAAGCGCATGGGTAAGGCTTCCACTGCTATGTCCAGACTGGCCAAGAGGGTGTGGGAAAATGGCGCACTGACACGGAACACAAAAGTCCGAGTGTATCAGGCCTGTGTCCTCAGTACCTTGCTCTACGGCAGCGAGGCCTGGACAACGTATGCCAGCCAAGAGCGACGTCTCAATTCATTCCATCTTCGCTGCCTTCGGAGAATACTTGGCATCAGGTGGCAGGACTATATCTCCAACACAGAAGTCCTTGAAGCGGCCAACACCCCCAGCTTATACACACTACTGAGTCAGCGGCGCTTGAGATGGCTTGGCCATGTGAGCCGCATGGAAGATGGCAGGATCCCCAAAGACACATTGTACAGCGAGCTCGCCACTGGTATCAGACCCACCGGCCGTCCATGTCTCCGTTATAAAGACGTCTGCAAACGCGACATGAAATCGTGTGACATTGATCACAAGTCGTGGGAGTCAGTTGCCAGCATTCGCCAGAGCTGGCGGGCAGCCATAAAGACAGGGCTAAATTGTGGCGAGTCGAAGAGACTTAGTAGTTGGCAGGAAAAAAGACAGAGGCGCAAGGGGAGAGCCAACTGTGCAACAGCCCCAACAAACAAATTTCTCTGCAGCACCTGTGGAAGAGCCTGTCATTCCAGAATTGGCCTTTATAGCCACTCCAGGCGCTGCTTCACAAACCACTGACCACCTCCAGGCGCGTATCCATTGTCTCTCGAGATAAGGAGGCCCAAAAGAATGGGACAGGATGAATATAACAGAGCAATGGGACAGGGTGAATATAACAGGGAGCAATGGGACAGGGTGAATATAACAGGGAGCAATGGGACAGGGTGAATATATCAGAGCAGTGGGACAGGGTGAATATAACAGGGAGCAATGGGACAGGATGAATATAACAGAGCAATGGGACAGGGTGAATATAACAGGGAGCACTGGGACAGGGTGAATATAACAGAGAGGAATGGGACAGAGTGAATATAACGGAGGAATGGGACAGAGTGAATAGAACAGGGAGGAATGGGACAGGGTGAATATAACAGGGAGGAATGGGACAGAGTGAATAGAACAGGGAGGAATGGGACAGGGTGAATATAACAGGGAGGAATGGGACAGGGTGAATATAACAGAGAGGAATGGGACAGAGTGAATATAACAGAGAGAAATGGGACAGAGTGAATAGAACGGAGGAATGGGACAGCGTGAATATAACAGAGAGGAATGGGACAGAGTGAATATAACGGAGGAATGGGACAGAGTGAATAGAACAGGGAGGAATGGGATAGAGTGAATATAACGGAGGAATGGGACAGGGTGAATATAACAGAGAGGAATGGGACAGAGTGAATATAACGGAGGAATGGGACAGAGTGAATAGAACAGGGAGGAATGGGATAGAGTGAATATAACGGAGGAATGGGACAGGGTGAATAGAACAGGGAGGAATGGGACAGGGTGAATATAACAGGGAGGAATGGGACAGAGTGAATAGAACAGGGAGGAATGGGACAGAGTGAATATAACAGGGAGGAATGGGACAGGGTGAATATAACGGAGGAATGGGACAGAGTGAATATAACAGGGAGGAATGGGACAGAGTGAATAGAACAGGGAGGAATGGGACAGGGTGAATATAACGGAGGAATGGGACAGCGTGAATATAACAGAGAGGAATGGGACAGAGTGAATATAACAGAGAGGAATGGGACAGAGTGAATAGAACAGGGAGGAATGGGACAGAGTGAATAGAACAGGGAGGAATGGGACAGAGTGAATATAACGGAGGAATGGGACAGAGTGAATATAACAGGGAGGAATGGGACAGGGTGAATATAACGGAGGAATGGGACAGAGTGAATATAACAGGGAGGAATGGGACAGAGTGAATATAACGGAGGAATGGGACAGAGTGAATATAACAGGGAGGAATGGGACAGGGTGAATATAACGGAGGAATGGGACAGCGTGAATATAACAGAGAGGAATGGGACAGAGTGAATATAACAGGGAGGAATGGGACAGGGTGAATATAACAGAGAGGAATGGGACAGGGTGAATATAACGGAGGAATGGGACAGGGTGAATATAACAGAGAGGAATGGGACAGAGTGAATATAACAGGGAGGAATGGGACAGGGTGAATATAACAGGGAGGAATGGGAAAGGGTGAATATAACAGAGAGGAAAGGGACAGGGTGAATGTAACGGAGGAATGGGCAGGGTGAATATATCAGAGCAATGGGACAGGATGAATATGACAGAGCAATGGGACAGGGTGAATATAACAGGGCGCAATGGGACAGGGTGAATATGACAGAGCAATGGGACAGGATGAATATGACAGAGCAATGGGACAGGGTGAATATAACAGGGCGCAATGGGATAGGGTGAATATAACAGAGCAATGGGACAGGATGAATATGACAGAGAAATGGGACAGAGTGAATATAACAAGGAGCAGTGGGACAGGGTGAATATAACAGAGCCATGGGACAGGGTGAATATAACAGGGAGAAATGGGACAGGGTGAATATAACAAGGAGCAATGGGACAGGGTGAATATAACAGAGCAATGGGACAGGGTGAATATAACAAGGAGCAATGGGACAGGGTGAATATAACAGAGCAATGGGACAGGGTGAATATCACAAGGAGCAATGGGACAGGGTGAATACAACAGAGCAATGGGACAGGGTGAATATAACAGAGCAATGGGACAGGGTGAATATAACAGGGAGCAATGTGACAGGGTGAATATAACAAGGAGCAATGGGACAGGGTGAATATAACACAGCAATGGGACAGAGTGAATATAACAAGGAGCAATGGGACAGGGTGAATATAACAGAGCAATGGGACAGGGTGAATATAACAGAGCAATGGGACAGGGTGAATATAACAGAGCAATGGGACAGGGTGAATATAACAGGGAGCAATGGGACAGGGTGAATATAACAGAGCAATGGGACAGGGTGAATATAACAAGGAGCAATGGGACAGGGTGAATATATCAGAGCAGTGGGACAGGGTGAATATTACAGGGAGCAGTTAGACATGGTGAATATCTCAGAGCAATGGGACAGGGTGAATATAACAGGGAGCAATGGGACAGGGTGAATATTACAGGGAGCAGTGGGACAGGGTGAATATCTCAGAGCAATGGGACAGGGTGAATATAACAGGGAGCAATTGGACAGGGTGAATATATCAGAGCAATGGGACAGGGTGAATATAACAAGGAGCAATGGGACAGGGTGAATATATCAGAGCAATGGGACAGGGTGAATATAACAAGGAGCAATGGGACAGGGTGAATATATCAGAGCAGTGGGACAGGGTGAATATTACAGGGAGCAGTGGGACAGGGTGAATATAACAGGGAGCAATTGGACAGGGTGAATATATCAGAGCAGTGGGACAGGGTGAATATAACAAGGAGCAATGGGACAGGGTGAATATATCAGAGCAGTGGGACAGGGTGAATATAACAAGGAGCAATGGGACAGGGTGAATATATCAGAGCAGTGGGACAGGGTGAATATTACAGGGAGCAGTGGGACAGGGTGAATATAACAGGGAGCAATTGGACAGGGTGAATATATCAGAGCAATGGGACAGGGTGAATATAACAGGGAGCAATTGGACAGGGTGAATATATCAGAGCAATGGGACAGGGTGAATATATCAGAGCAATGGGACAGCGTGAATATAACAGGGAGGCATAGGACAGGGTGAATATATCAGAGCAGTGGGTCAGGGTGAATATAAGAAGGAGCAATGGGACAGGCTGAATATAACAGGGAGGAATGGGACAGGGTGAATATATCAGAGCAGTGGGACAGGGTGAATATAACAGGTGAGCAATGGGACAGGGTGAATATATCAGAGCAATGGGACAGGGTGAATATAACAGGGAGCAATTGGACAGGTTGAATATATGAGAGCAATGGGACAGGGTGAATATAGCGGAGCAATGGGACAGGGTGAATATAACACGGAGCAATGGGACAGGGTGAATATAGCGGAGCAATGGGACAGGGTGAATATAACAGGGAGGAATGGGGCAGGGTGAATATAACAGGGCAATGGGACAGGGTGAATATAACAGGGAGGAATGGGACAGGGTGAATATAACAGGGAGGAATGGGACAGGGTGAATATAACAGGGAGGAATGGGACAGAGTGAATATAACGGAGGAATGGGACAGAGTGAATAGAACAGGGAGGAATGGGACAGAGTGAATATAACGGAGGAATGGGACAGAGTGAATAGAACAGGGAGGAATGGGACAGGGTGAATAGAACAGGGAGGAATGGGATAGAGTGAATATAACGGAGGAATGGGACAGGGTGAATAGAACAGGGAGGAATGGGACAGGGTGAATATAACAGGGAGGAATGGGACAGGGTGAATATAACGGAGGAATGGGACAGGGTGAATATAACAGAGAGGAATGGGACAGAGTGAATAGAACAGGGAGGAATGGGACAGAGTGAATATAACAGGGAGGAATGGGACAGGGTGAATATAACGGAGGAATGGGACAGGGTGAATATAACAGAGAGGAATGGGACAGAGTGAATATAACAGGGAGGAATGGGACAGGGTGAATATAACAGAGAGGAATGGGACAGGGTGAATATAACAGGGAGGAATGGGACAGAGTGAATAGAACAGGGAGGAATGGGACAGAGTGAATATAACAGGGAGGAATGGGACAGAGTGAATAGAACAGGGAGGAATGGGACAGAGTGAATAGAACAGGGAGGAATGGGACAGAGTGAATATAACAGGGAGGAATGGGACAGGGTGAATATAACGGAGGAATGGGACAGGGTGAATATAACAGAGAGGAATGGGACAGAGTGAATAGAACAGGGAGGAATGGGACAGAGTGAATATAACAGGGAGGAATGGGACAGGGTGAATATAACGGAGGAATGGGACAGGGTGAATATAACAGAGAGGAATGGGACAGAGTGAATATAACAGGGAGGAATGGGACAGGGTGAATATAACAGAGAGGAATGGGACAGGGTGAATATAACAGGGAGGAATGGGACAGAGTGAATAGAACAGGGAGGAATGGGACAGAGTGAATATAACGGAGGAATGGGACAGGGTGAATATAACAGGGAGGAATGGGACAGGGTGAATATAACGGAGGAATGGGACAGGGTGAATATAACAGAGAGGAATGGGACAGAGTGAATATAACAGGGAGGAATGGGACAGGGTGAATATAACAGAGAGGAATGGGACAGGGTGAATATAACAGGGAGGAATGGGACAGGGTGAATATAATGGAGGAATGGGACAGGGTGAATATAACAGAGAGGAATGGGACAGAGTGAATATAACAGGGAGGAACGGGACAGGGTGAATATAACAGGGAGGAATGGGAAAGGGTGAATATAACAGAGAGGAAAGGGACAGGGTGAATGTAACGGAGGAATGGGCAGGGTGAATATATCAGAGCAATGGGACAGGATGAATATGACAGAGCAATGGGACAGGGTGAATATAACAGGGCGCAATGGGACAGGGTGAATATGACAGAGCAATGGGACAGGATGAATATGACAGAGCAATGGGACAGGGTGAATATAACAGGGCGCAATGGGATAGGGTGAATATGACAGAGCAATGGGACAGGATGAATATGACAGAGAAATGGGACAGGGTGAATATAACAAGGAGCAATGGGACAGGGTGAATATAACAGAGCAATGGGACAGGGTGAATATAACAAGGAGCAATGGGACAGGGTGAATACAACAGAGCAATGGGACAGGGTGAATATAACAGAGCAATGGGACAGGGTGAATATAACAAGGAGCAATGGGACAGGGTGAATATAACAGGGAGAAATGGGACAGGGTGAATATATCAGAGCAGTGGGACAGGGTGAATATAACAGGTGAGCAATGGGACAGGGTGAATATATCAGAGCAATGGGACAGGGTGAATATAACAGGGTGCAATTGGACAGGGTGAATATATCAGAGCAATGGGACAGGGTGAATATAACAGGGAGCAATTGGACAGGGTGAATATATGAGAGCAATGGGACAGGGTGAATATAGCGGAGCAATGGGACAGGGTGAATATAACACGGAGCAATGGGACAGGGTGAATATAGCGGAGCAATGGGACAGGGTGAATATAACAGGGAGGAATGGGGCAGGGTGAATATAACAGGGCAATGGGACAGGGTGAATATAACAGGGAGGAATGGGACAGGGTGAATATAACAGGGAGGAATGGGACAGGGTGAATATAACGGAGGAATGGGACAGGGTGAATATAACAGGGAGGAATGGGACAGGGTGAATATAACAGGGAGGAATGGGACAGAGTGAATATAACGGAGGAATGGGACAGAGTGAATAGAACAGGGAGGAATGGGACAGAGTGAATATAACGGAGGAATGGGACAGAGTGAATAGAACAGGGAGGAATGGGACAGGGTGAATATAACAGGGAGGAATGGGATAGAGTGAATATAACGGAGGAATGGGACAGGGTGAATAGAACAGGGAGGAATGGGACAGGGTGAATATAACAGGGAGGAATGGGACAGGGTGAATATAACGGAGGAATGGGACAGAGTGAATAGAACAGGGAGGAATGGGATAGAGTGAATATAACGGAGGAATGGGACAGGGTGAATAGAACAGGGAGGAATGGGACAGGGTGAATATAACAGGGAGGAATGGGACAGAGTGAATAGAACAGGGAGGAATGGGACAGGGTGAATATAACAGGGAGGAATGGGACAGGGTGAATATAACGGAGGAATGGGACAGAGTGAATAGAACAGGGAGGAATGGGATAGAGTGAATATAACGGAGGAATGGGACAGGGTGAATAGAACAGGGAGGAATGGGACAGGGTGAATATAACAGGGAGGAATGGGACAGGGTGAATATAACGGAGGAATGGGACAGAGTGAATAGAACAGGGAGGAATGGGATAGAGTGAATATAACGGAGGAATGGGACAGAGTGAATAGAACAGGGAGGAATGGGACAGGGTGAATATAACGGAGGAATGGGACAGGGTGAATATAACAGAGAGGAATGGGACAGAGTGAATATAACAGGGAGGAATGGGACAGGGTGAATATAACAGGGAGGAATGGGACAGAGTGAATAGAACAGGGAGGAATGGGACAGAGTGAATATAACGGAGGAATGGGACAGAGTGAATAGAACAGGGAGGAATGGGACAGGGTGAATATAACAGGGAGGAATGGGACAGGGTGAATATAACGGAGGAATGGGACAGAGTGAATAGAACAGGGAGGAATGGGATAGAGTGAATATAACGGAGGAATGGGACAGGGTGAATAGAACAGGGAGGAATGGGACAGGGTGAATATAACAGGGAGGAATGGGACAGAGTGAATAGAACAGGGAGGAATGGGACAGAGTGAATATAACGGAGGAATGGGACAGGGTGAATAGAACAGGGAGGAATGGGACAGGGTGAATATAACGGAGGAATGGGACAGAGTGAATAGAACAGGGAGGAATGGGATAGAGTGAATATAACGGAGGAATGGGACAGGGTGAATAGAACAGGGAGGAATGGGACAGGGTGAATATAACAGGGAGGAATGGGACAGAGTGAATAGAACAGGGAGGAATGGGACAGAGTGAATATAACGGAGGAATGGGACAGGGTGAATATAACAGAGAGGAATGGGACAGAGTGAATATAACAGGGAGGAATGGGACAGGGTGAATATAACAGAGAGGAATGGGACAGGGTGAATATAACAGGGAGGAATGGGACAGAGTGAATAGAACAGGGAGGAATGGGACAGAGTGAATATAACGGAGGAATGGGACAGAGTGAATATAACAGAGAGGAATGGGACAGGGTGAATATAACAGGGAGGAATGGGACAGGGTGAATATAACGGAGGAATGGGACAGAGTGAATATAACAGGGAGGAATGGGACAGGGTGAATATAACGGAGGAATGGGACAGGGTGAATATAACAGAGAGGAATGGGACAGAGTGAATATAACAGGGAGGAATGGGACAGGGTGAATATAACAGAGAGGAATGGGACAGGGTGAATATAACAGAGAGGAATGGGACAGAGTGAATATAACAGGGAGGAATGGGACAGGGTGAATATAACAGAGAGGAATGGGACAGGGTGAATATAACAGAGAGGAATGGGACAGAGTGAATATAACAGGGAGGAATGGGACAGGGTGAATATAACAGAGAGGAATGGGACAGGGTGAATATAACAGGGAGGAATGGGACAGGGTGAATATAACAGGGAGGAATGGGACAGGGTGAATATAATGGAGGAATGGGACAGGGTGAATATAACAGAGAGGAATGGGACAGAGTGAATATAACAGGGAGGAATGGGACAGGGTGAATATAACAGGGAGGAATGGGAAAGGGTGAATATAACAGAGAGGAAAGGGACAGGGTGAATGTAACGGAGGAATGGGCAGGGTGAATATATCAGAGCAATGGGACAGGATGAATATGACAGAGCAATGGGACAGGGTGAATATAACAGGGCGCAATGGGACAGGGTGAATATGACAGAGCAATGGGACAGGATGAATATGACAGAGCAATGGGACAGGGTGAATATAACAGGGCGCAATGGGATAGGGTGAATATAACAGAGCAATGGGACAGGATGAATATGACAGAGAAATGGGACAGGGTGAATATAACAAGGAGCAATGGGACAGGGTGAATATAACAGAGCAATGGGACAGGGTGAATATAACAAGGAGCAATGGGACAGGGTGAATACAACAGAGCAATGGGACAGGGTGAATATAACAGAGCAATGGGACAGGGTGAATATAACAAGGAGCAATGGGACAGGGTGAATATAACAGGGAGAAATGGGACAGGGTGAATATATCAGAGCAGTGGGACAGGGTGAATATAACAGGTGAGCAATGGGACAGGGTGAATATATCAGAGCAATGGGACAGGGTGAATATAACAGGGTGCAATTGGACAGGGTGAATATATCAGAGCAATGGGACAGGGTGAATATAACAGGGAGCAATTGGAGAGGGTGAATATATGAGAGCAATGGGACAGGGTGAATATAGCGGAGCAATGGGACAGGGTGAATATAACACGGAGCAATGGGACAGGGTGAATATAGCGGAGCAATGGGACAGGGTGAATATAACAGGGAGGAATGGGGCAGGGTGAATATAACAGGGCAATGGGACAGAGTGAATATAACAAGGAGGAATGGGACAAAGTGAATATAACGGAGGAATGGGACAGGGTGAATATAACAGGGAGGAATGGGACAGGGTGAATATAACAGGGAGGAATGGGACAGAGTGAATATAACAGGGAGGAATGGGACAGAGTGAATATAACAAGGAGGAATGGGACAAAGTGAATATAACGGAGGAATGGGACAGGGTGAATATAACAGGGAGGAATGGGACAGGGTGAATATAACAGGGAGGAATGGGACAGAGTGAATATAACAGGGAGGAATGGGACAGAGTGAATATAACGGAGGAATGGGACAGGGTGAATATAACAGGGAGGAATGGGACAGGGTGAATATAACGGAGGAATGGGACAGGGTGAATATAACAGGGAGGAATGGGACAGAGTGAATATAACGGAGGAATGGGACAGAGTGAATAGAACAGGGAGGAATGGGACAGAGTGAATATAACGGAGGAATGGGACAGAGTGAATAGAACAGGGAGGAATGGGACAGGGTGAATATAACAGGGAGGAATGGGACAGGGTGAATATAACGGAGGAATGGGACAGAGTGAATAGAACAGGGAGGAATGGGATAGAGTGAATATAACGGAGGAATGGGACAGGGTGAATAGAACAGGGAGGAATGGGACAGAGTGAATATAACAGGGAGGAATGGGACAGAGTGAATATAACAGGGAGGAATGGGACAGGGTGAATATAACGGAGGAATGGGACAGGGTGAATATAACAGAGAGGAATGGGACAGAGTGAATATAACAGGGAGGAATGGGACAGGGTGAATATAACAGAGAGGAATGGGACAGGGTGAATATAACAGGGAGGAATGGGACAGAGTGAATAGAACAGGGAGGAATGGGACAGAGTGAATATAACGGAGGAATGGGACAGGGTGAATATAACAGGGAGGAATGGGACAGGGTGAATATAACGGAGGAATGGGACAGGGTGTATATAACAGAGAGGAATGGGACAGAGTGAATATAACAGGGAGGAATGGGACAGGGTGAATATAACAGAGAGGAATGGGACAGGGTGAATATAACAGGGAGGAATGGGACAGGGTGAATATAACGGAGAGGAATGGGACAGAGTGAATATAACAGGGAGGAATGGGACAGGGTGAATATAACAGGGAGGAATGGGAAAGGGTGAATATAACAGAGAGGAAAGGGACAGGGTGAATGTAACGGAGGAATGGGCAGGGTGAATATATCAGAGCAATGGGACAGGATGAATATGACAGAGCAATGGGACAGGGTGAATATAACAGGGCGCAATGGGACAGGGTGAATATGACAGAGCAATGGGACAGGATGAATATGACAGAGCAATGGGACAGGGTGAATATAACAGGGCGCAATGGGATAGGGTGAATATAACAGAGCAATGGGACAGGATGAATATGACAGAGAAATGGGACAGAGTGAATATAACAAGGAGCAGTGGGACAGGGTGAATATAACAGAGCCATGGGACAGGGTGAATATAACAGGGAGAAATGGGACAGGGTGAATATAACAAGGAGCAATGGGACAGGGTGAATATAACAGAGCAATGGGACAGGGTGAATATAACAAGGAGCAATGGGACAGGGTGAATATAACAGAGCAATGGGACAGGGTGAATATAACAGAGCAATGGGACAGGGTGAATATAACAAGGAGCAATGGGACAGGGTGAATACAACAGAGCAATGGGACAGGGTGAATATAACAGAGCAATGGGACATGGTGAATATAACAGAGCAATGGGACAGGGTGAATATAACAAGGAGCAATGGGACAGGGTGAATATAACAGGGAGAAATGGGACAGGGTGAATATAACAGAGCAATGGGCAGGGTGAATATGACAGAACAGTGGGACAGGGTGAATATAACAGGGAGCAATGGGATAGGGTGAATATAACAGAGCAATGGGACAGGGCGAATATAACAGGGAGCAATGGGATAGGGTGAATATAACAGAGCAATGGGACAGGGCGAATATAACAGAGCAGTGGGACAAGGTGAATATTACAGAGCAATGGGAAAGCGTGAATATAACGGGGAGCAATGGGACAGGGTGAATATAGCGGAGCAATGGGACAGGGTGAATATAACACGGAGCAATGGGACAGGATGAATAGAACAGGGAGGAATGGGACAGGGTGAATATATCAGAGCAGTGGGACAGCGTGAATATAACAGGGAGGAATGGGACAGGGTGAATATATCAGAGCAGTGGGACAGGGTGAATATAACAGGTGAGCAATGGGACAGGGTGAATATATCAGAGCAATGGGACAGGGTGAATATAACAGAGCAATGGGACAGGGTGAATATAACAGGGAGCAATTGGACAGGGTGAATATATCAGAGCAGTGGGACAGGGTGAATATTACAGGGAGCAGTGGGACAGGGTGAATATAACAGAGCAGTGGGACAGGGTGAATATAACAGGGAGCAATGGGACAAGGTGAATATAACAGAGCAATGGGAAAGCGTGAATATAACAAGGAGCAATGGGACAGGGTGAATATAACACGGAGCAATGGGACAGGGTGAATATAGCGGAGCAATGGGACAGGGTGAATATAACAGAGCAGTGGGACAGGGTGAATATATGAGAGCAATGGGACAGGGTGAATATAACAGGGAGGAATGGGGCAGGGTGAATATAACAGGGCAATGGGACAGAGTGAATATAACGGAGGAATGGGACAGGGTGAATATAACAGGGAGGAATGGGACAGAGTGAATATAACGGAGGAATGGGACAGAGTGAATATAACGGAGGAATGGGACAGGGTGAATATAACAGGGAGGAATGGGACAGGGTGAATATAACACGGAGCAATGGGACAGGGTGAATATAACGGAGGAATGGGACAGAGTGAATATAACGGAGGAATGGGACAGAGTGAATATAACGGAGGAATGGGACAGGGTGAATATAACAGGGAGGAATGGGACAGGGTGAATATAACGGAGGAATGGGACAGAGTGAATATAACGGAGGAATGGGACAGGGTGAATATAACAGGGAGGAATGGGACAGGGTGAATATAACACGGAGCAATGGGACAGGGTGAATATAGCGGAGCAATGGGACAGGGTGAATATAACAGAGCAGTGGGACAGGGTGAATATATGAGAGCAATGGGACAGGGTGAATATAACAGGGAGGAATGGGGCAGGGTGAATATAACAGGGCAATGGGACAGGGTGAATATAACGGAGGAATGGGACAGGGTGAATATAACAGGGAGGAATGGGACAGGGTGAATATAACAGGGAGGAATGGGACAGAGTGAATATAACGGAGGAATGGGACAGGGTGAATATAACAGGGAGGAATGGGACAGGGTGAATATAACAGGGAGGAATGGGACAGGGTGAATATAACGGAGGAATGGGACAGAGTGAATATAACGGAGGAATGGGACAGGGTGAATATAACAGGGAGGAATGGGACAGGGTGAATATAACGGAGGAATGGGACAGAGTGAATAGAACAGGGAGGAATGGGATAGAGTGAATATAACGGAGGAATGGGACAGGGTGAATAGAACAGGGAGGAATGGGACAGGGTGAATATAACAGGGAGGAATGGGACAGAGTGAATAGAACAGGGAGGAATGGGACAGAGTGAATATAACAGGGAGGAATGGGACAGGGTGAATATAACGGAGGAATGGGACAGGGTGAATATAACAGAGAGGAATGGGACAGAGTGAATATAACAGGGAGGAATGGGACAGGGTGAATATAACAGAGAGGAATGGGACAGGGTGAATATAACAGGGAGGAATGGGACAGAGTGAATAGAACAGGGAGGAATGGGACAGAGTGAATATAACGGAGGAATGGGACAGGGTGAATATAACAGGGAGGAATGGGACAGGGTGAATATAACGGAGGAATGGGACAGAGTGAATATAACAGGGAGGAATGGGACAGGGTGAATATAACGGAGGAATGGGACAGGGTGAATATAACAGAGAGGAATGGGACAGAGTGAATATAACAGGGAGGAATGGGACAGGGTGAATATAACAGAGAGGAATGGGACAGGGTGAATATAACAGGGAGGAATGGGACAGGGTGAATATAACGGAGGAATGGGACAGGGTGAATATAACAGAGAGGAATGGGACAGAGTGAATATAACAGGGAGGAATGGGACAGGGTGAATATAACAGGGAGGAATGGGAAAGGGTGAATATAACAGAGAGGAAAGGGACAGGGTGAATGTAACGGAGGAATGGGCAGGGTGAATATATCAGAGCAATGGGACAGGATGAATATGACAGAGCAATGGGACAGGGTGAATATAACAGGGCGCAATGGGATAGGGTGAATATAACAGAGCAATGGGACAGGATGAATATGACAGAGAAATGGGACAGAGTGAATATAACAAGGAGCAGTGGGACAGGGTGAATATAACAGAGCCATGGGACAGGGTGAATATAACAGGGAGAAATGGGACAGGGTGAATATAACAAGGAGCAATGGGACAGGGTGAATATAACAGAGCAATGGGACAGGGTGAATATAACAAGGAGCAATGGGACAGGGTGAATATAACAGAGCAATGGGACAGGGTGAATATAACAGAGCAATGGGACAGGGTGAATATAACAAGGAGCAATGGGACAGGGTGAATACAACAGAGCAATGGGACAGGGTGAATATAACAGAGCAATGGGACATGGTGAATATAACAGAGCAATGGGACAGGGTGAATATAACAAGGAGCAATGGGACAGGGTGAATATAACAGGGAGAAATGGGACAGGGTGAATATAACAGAGCAATGGGCAGGGTGAATATGACAGAACAGTGGGACAGGGTGAATATAACAGGGAGCAATGGGATAGGGTGAATATAACAGAGCAATGGGACAGGGCGAATATAACAGGGAGCAATGGGATAGGGTGAATATAACAGAGCAATGGGACAGGGCGAATATAACAGAGCAGTGGGACAAGGTGAATATTACAGAGCAATGGGAAAGCGTGAATATAACGGGGAGCAATGGGACAGGGTGAATATAGCGGAGCAATGGGACAGGGTGAATATAACAGGGAGGAATGGGACAGGGTGAATATATCAGAGCAGTTGGACAGTGTGAATATAACAGGGAGGAATGGGACAGGGTGAATATATCAGAGCAGTGGGACAGGGTGAATATAACAGGTGAGCAATGGGACAGGGTGAATATATCAGAGCAATGGGACAGGGTGAATATAACAGAGCAATGGGACAGGGTGAATATAACACGGAGCAATGGGACAGGATGAATAGAACAGGGAGGAATGGGACAGGGTGAATATATCAGAGCAGTTGGACAGTGTGAATATAACAGGGAGGAATGGGACAGGGTGAATATATCAGAGCAGTGGGACAGGGTGAATATAACAGGTGAGCAATGGGACAGGGTGAATATATCAGAGCAATGGGACAGGGTGAATATAACAGAGCAATGGGACAGGGTGAATATAACAGGGAGCAATTGGACAGGGTGAATATATCAGAGCAGTGGGACAGGGTGAATATTACAGGGAGCAGTGGGACAGGGTGAATATAACAGAGCAATGGGACAGGGTGAATATAACAGGGAGCAATGGGACAAGGTGAATATAACAGAGCAATGGGAAAGCGTGAATATAACAAGGAGCAATGGGACAGGGTGAATATAACACGGAGCAATGGGACAGGGTGAATATAGCGGAGCAATGGGACAGGGTGAATATAACAGAGCAGTGGGACAGGGTGAATATATGAGAGCAATGGGACAGGGTGAATATAACAGGGAGGAATGGGGCAGGGTGAATATAACAGGGCAATGGGACAGGGTGAATATAACGGAGGAATGGGACAGGGTGAATATAACAGGGAGGAATGGGACAGAGTGAATATAACAAGGAGGAATGGGACAGAGTGAATATAACGGAGGAATGGGACAGGGTGAATATAACAGGGAGGAATGGGACAGGGTGAATATAACAGGGAGGAATGGGACAGAGTGAATATAACGGAGGAATGGGACAGGGTGAATATAACAGGGAGGAATGGGACAGGGTGAATATAACAGGGAGGAATGGGACAGGGTGAATATAACGGAGGAATGGGACAGAGTGAATATAACGGAGGAATGGGACAGGGTGAATATAACAGGGAGGAATGGGACAGAGTGAATATAACGGAGGAATGGGACAGAGTGAATAGAACAGGGAGGAATGGGACAGAGTGAATATAACGGAGGAATGGGACAGAGTGAATATAACAGAGAGGAATGGGACAGAGTGAATATAACAGGGAGGAATGGGACAGGGTGAATATAACAGAGAGGAATGGGACAGGGTGAATATAACAGGGAGGAATGGGACAGGGTGAATATAACGGAGGAATGGGACAGGGTGAATATAACAGAGAGGAATGGGACAGAGTGAATATAACAGGGAGGAATGGGACAGGGTGAATATAACAGGGAGGAATGGGAAAGGGTGAATATAACAGAGAGGAAAGGGACAGGGTGAATGTAACGGAGGAATGGGCAGGGTGAATATATCAGAGCAATGGGACAGGATGAATATGACAGAGCAATGGGACAGGGTGAATATAACAGGGCGCAATGGGACAGGGTGAATATGACAGAGCAATGGGACAGGATGAATATGACAGAGCAATGGGACAGGGTGAATATAACAGGGCGCAATGGGATAGGGTGAATATAACAGAGCAATGGGACAGGATGAATATGACAGAGAAATGGGACAGAGTGAATATAACAAGGAGCAGTGGGACAGGGTGAATATAACAGAGCCATGGGACAGGGTGAATATAACAGGGAGAAATGGGACAGGGTGAATATAACAAGGAGCAATGGGACAGGGTGAATATAACAGAGCAATGGGACAGGGTGAATATAACAAGGAGCAATGGGACAGGGTGAATATAACAGAGCAATGGGACAGGGTGAATATAACAAGGAGCAATGGGACAGGGTGAATACAACAGAGCAATGGGACAGGGTGAATATAACAGAGCAATGGGACATGGTGAATATAACAGAGCAATGGGACAGGGTGAATATAACAAGGAGCAATGGGACAGGGTGAATATAACAGGGAGGAATGGGACAGAGTGAATATAACGGAGGAATGGGACAGGGTGAATATAACAGGGAGGAATGGGACAGGGTGAATATAACGGAGGAATGGGACAGAGTGAATATAACAGAGAGGAATGGGACAGAGTGAATATAACAGGGAGGAATGGGACAGGGTGAATATAACAGAGAGGAATGGGACAGGGTGAATATAACAGGGAGGAATGGGACAGGGTGAATATAACGGAGGAATGGGACAGGGTGAATATAACAGAGAGGAATGGGACAGAGTGAATATAACAGGGAGGAATGGGACAGGGTGAATATAACAGAGAGGAATGGGACAGGGTGAATATAACAGGGAGGAATGGGACAGGGTGAATATAACGGAGGAATGGGACAGGGTGAATATAACAGAGAGGAATGGGACAGAGTGAATATAACAGGGAGGAATGGGACAGGGTGAATATAACAGGGAGGAATGGGAAAGGGTGAATATAACAGAGAGGAAAGGGACAGGGTGAATATAACGGAGGAATGGGACAGGGTGAATATAACAGGGAGGAATGGGACAGGGTGAATATAACAGGGAGGAATGGGACAGGGTGAATATAACGGAGGAATGGGACAGAGTGAATATAACAGGGAGGAATGGGACAGAGTGAATATAACGGAGGAATGGGACAGAGTGAATAGAACAGGGAGGAATGGGACAGAGTGAATATAACGGAGGAATGGGACAGAGTGAATAGAACAGGGAGGAATGGGACAGGGTGAATATAACGGAGGAATGGGACAGAGTGAATAGAACAGGGAGGAATGGGACAGGGTGAATATAACGGAGGAATGGGACAGAGTGAATATAACAGGGAGGAATGGGACAGGGTGAATATAACGGAGGAATGGGACAGGGTGAATATAACAGAGAGGAATGGGACAGAGTGAATATAACAGGGAGGAATGGGACAGGGTGAATATAACGGAGGAATGGGACAGAGTGAATAGAACAGGGAGGAATGGGACAGAGTGAATATAACGGAGGAATGGGACAGAGTGAATATAACAGAGAGGAATGGGACAGAGTGAATATAACAGGGAGGAATGGGACAGGGTGAATATAACGGAGGAATGGGACAGAGTGAATAGAACAGGGAGGAATGGGACAGAGTGAATATAACGGAGGAATGGGACAGAGTGAATATAACAGAGAGGAATGGGACAGAGTGAATATAACGGAGGAATGGGACAGAGTGAATAGAACAGGGAGGAATGGGACAGAGTGAATATAACGGAGGAATGGGACAGAGTGAATAGAACAGGGAGGAATGGGACAGAGTGAATATAACGGAGGAATGGGACAGAGTGAATATAACAGAGAGGAATGGGACAGAGTGAATATAACAGGGAGGAATGGGACAGGGTGAATATAACAGAGAGGAATGGGACAGGGTGAATATAACAGGGAGGAATGGGACAGGGTGAATATAACGGAGGAATGGGACAGGGTGAATATAACAGAGAGGAATGGGACAGAGTGAATATAACAGGGAGGAATGGGACAGGGTGAATATAACAGAGAGGAAAGGGACAGGGTGAATGTAACGGAGGAATGGGCAGGGTGAATATATCAGAGCAATGGGACAGGATGAATATGACAGAGCAATGGGACAGGGTGAATATGACAGAGCAATGGGACAGGGTGAATATAACAGGGCGCAATGGGATAGGGTGAATATAACAGAGCAATGGGACAGGATGAATATGACAGAGAAATGGGACAGAGTGAATATAACAAGGAGCAGTGGGACAGGGTGAATATAACAGAGCCATGGGACAGGGTGAATATAACAGGGAGAAATGGGACAGGGTGAATATAACAAGGAGCAATGGGACAGGGTGAATATAACAGAGCAATGGGACAGGATGAATATAACAGAGCAATGGGACAGGGTGAATATAACAAGGAGCAATGGGACAGGGTGAATACAACAGAGCAATGGGACAGGGTGAATATAACAAGGAGCAATGGGACAGGGTGAATATAACAGGGAGAAATGGGACAGGGTGAATATAACAGAGCAATGGGCAGGGTGAATATGACAGAGCAGTGGGACAGGGTGAATATAACAGGGAGCAATGGGATAGGGTGAATATAACAGAGCAATGGGACAGGGCGAATATAACAGGGAGCAATGGGATACGGTGAATATAACAGAGCAATGGGACAGGGCGAATATAACAGAGCAGTGGGACAAGGTGAATATTACAGAGCAATGGGAAAGCGTGAATATAAGGGGGGGCAATGGGACAGGGTGAATATAGCGGAGCAGTGGGACAGCGTGAATATAACAGGGAGGAATGGGACAGGGTGAATATATCAGAGCAGTGGGACAGGGTGAATATAACAGGTGAGCAATGGGACAGGGTGAATATATCAGAGCAATGGGACAGGGTGAATATAACAGAGCAATGGGACAGGGTGAATATAACAGGGAGCAATTGGACAGGGTGAATATATCAGAGCAGTGGGACAGGGTGAATATTACAGGGAGCAGTGGGACAGGGTGAATATAACAGAGCAATGGGACAAGGTGAATATAACAGAGATTTGGGAAAGCGTGAATATAACAAGGAGCAATGGGACAGGGTGAATATAACACGGAGCAATGGGACAGGGTGAATATAGCGGAGCAATGGGACAGGGTGAATATAACAGAGCAGTGGGACAGGGTGAATATATGAGAGCAATGGGACAGGGTGAATATAACAGGGAGCAATGGGACAGGGTGAATATAACAGAGCAGTGGGACAGGGTGAATATAACAGAGCAATGGGACAGGGTGAATATAACGGGGAGCAATGGGACAGGGTGAATATAGCGGAGCAATGGGACAGGGTGAATATAACACGGAGCAATGGGACAGGGTGAATATAGCGGAGCAATGGGACAGGGTGAATATAACACGGAGCAATGGGACAGGGTGAATGTCATAGAGCAGTGGGACAGGGTGAATATCACAAAGTAATGGGACATGGTGAATATAACAGGGAGCAATGGGACAGGGTGACTATGACAGGGAGGAATGGGACAGGGTGAATATATCAGAGCAGTGGGACAGGGTGAATATAACAGGGAGGAATGGGACAGGGTGAATATAACAGAGCAATGCGACAGTGTGAATGTAATAGAGCAGTGGGACAGGGTGAATATAACAGGGAGGATTGGGGCAGGGTGAATATAACAGGGAGGAATGGGACAGAGTGAATAGAACAGGGAGGAATGGGTCAGGGTGAATATATCAGAGCAGTGGGACAGCGTGAATATAACAGGGAGGAATGGGACAGGGTGAATATATCAGAGCAGTGGGACAGGGTGAATATAACAGGTGAGCAATGGGACAGGGTGAATATATCAGAGCAATGGGACAGGGTGAATATAACAGAGCAATGGGACAGGGTGAATATAACAGGGAGCAATTGGACAGGGTGAATATATCAGAGCAGTGGGACAGGGTGAATATTACAGGGAGCAGTGGGACAGTGTGAATATAACAGAGCAATGGGACAAGGTGAATATAACAGAGCAATGGGAAAGCGTGAATATAACAAGGAGCAATGGGACAGGGTGAATATAACATGGAGCAATGGGACAGGGTGAATATAGCGGAGCAATGGGACAGGGTGAATATAACAGAGCAGTGGGACAGGGTGAATATATGAGAGCAATGGGACAGGGTGAATATAACAGGGAGCAATGGGACAGGGTGAATATAACAGAGCAGTGGGACAGGGTGAATATAACAGAGCAATGGGACAGGGTGAATATAACGGGGAGCAATGGGACAGGGTGAATATAGCGGAGCAATGGGACAGGGTGAATATAACACGGAGCAATGGGACAGGGTGAATATAGCGGAGCAATGGGACAGGGTGAATGTCATAGAGCAGTGGGACAGGGTGAATATCACAAAATAATGGGACATGGTGAATATAACAGGGAGCAATGGGACAGGGTGACTATGACAGGGAGGAATGGGACAGGGTGAATATATCAGAGCAGTGGGACAGGGTGAATATAACAGGGAGGAATGGGACAGGGTGAATATAACAGAGCAATGCGACAGTGTGAATGTAATAGAGCAGTGGGACAGGGTGAATATAACAGGGAGGATTGGGGCAGGGTGAATATAACAGGGAGGAATGGGACAGAGTGAATAGAACAGGGAGGAATGGGACAGGGTGAATATAACAGGGAGGAATGGGACAGGGTGAATATAACGGAGGAATGGGACAGGGTGAATATAACAGGTAGGAATGGGACAGGGTGAATATAACAGGGAGGAATGGGACAGGGTGAATATAACAGGTAGGAATGGGACAGAGTGAATAGAACAGGGAGGAATGGGACAGGGTGAATATAACAGGTAGGAATGGGACAGAGTGAATAGAACAGGGAGGAATGGGACAGGGTGAATATAACAGGTAGGAATGGGACAGAGTGAATAGAACAGGGAGGAATGGGACAGGGTGAATATAACAGGTAGGAATGGGACAGAGTGAATAGAACAGGGAGGAATGGGACAGGGTGAATATAACAGGTAGGAATGGGACAGAGTGAATAGAACAGGGAGGAATGGGACAGGGTGTATATAACAGGGAGGAATGGGACAGAGTGAATATAACGGAGGAATGGGACAGGGTGAATATAACAGGGAGGAATGGGACAGGGTGAATATAACAGAGAGGAATGGGACAGAGTGAATATAACAGGTGGGCAATGGGACAGGGTGAATATATCAGAGCAATGGGACAGGGTGAATATAACAGCAATGGGACAGGGTGAATATAACAGGGAGCAATTGGACAGGGTGAATATATCAGAGCAGTGGGACAGGGTGAATATAACAGAGCAATGGGACAGGGTGAATATAACAGGGAGCAATGGGACAAGGTGAATATAACAGAGCAATGGGAAAGCGTGAATATAACAAGGAGCAATGGGACAGGGTGAATATAGCGGAGCAATGGGATAGGGTGAATATAACAGAGCAGTGGGACAGGGTGAATATATGAGAGCAATGGGACAGGGTGAATATAACAGGGAGCAATGGGACAGGGTGAATATAACAGAGCAGAGGGACAGGGTGAATATAACAGAGCAATGGGACAGGGTGAATATAACGGGGAGCAATGGGACAGGGTGAATATAGCGGAGCAATGGGACAGGGTGAATGTCATAGAGCAGTGGGACAGGGTGAATATCACAAAGTAGTGGGACATGGTGAATATAACAGGGAGCAATGGGACAGGGTGACGATGACAGGGAGGAATGGGACAGGGTGAATATATCAGAGCAGTGGGACAGGGTGAATATAACGGAGGAATGGGACAGGGTGAATATAACAGGGAGGAATGGGACAGGGTGAATAGAACGGAGGAATGGGACAGGGTGAATATAACAGGGAGGAATGGGACAGGGTGAATATAACAGAGAGGAATGGGACAGAGTGAATAGAACAGGGAGGAATGGGACAGGGTGAATATAACAGGGAGGAATGGGACAGAGTGAATATAACGGAGGAATGGGACAGGGTGAATATAACAGGGAGGAATGGGACAGGGTGAATATAACAGGGAGGAATGGGACAGAGTGAATAGAACAGGGAGGAATGGGACAGAGTGAATATAACGGAGGAATGGGACAGGGTGAATATAACAGGGAGGAATGGGACAGGGTGAATATAACAGAGAGGAATGGGAAAGGGTGAATATAACAGAGAGGAATGGGACAGGGTGAATGTAACGGAGGAATGGGACAGGGTGAATAGAACAGGGAGGAATGGGACAGAGTGAATACAAGGGAGGAATGGGACAGGGTGAATATAACAGGGAGGAATGGGACAGGGTGAATATATCAGAGCAGTGGGACAGCGTGAATATAACAGGGAGGAATGGGACAGGGTGAATGTTACTGGGATGAATGGGACAGGGTGAATATTACAGGGAGGAATGGGACAGGGTGAATATAGCGGAGCAATGGGACAGGGTGAATATAGCGGAGCAATGGGACAGGGTGAATATAACAGGGAGCAATGCGACAGTGTGAATGTAATAGAGCAGTGGGACAGGGTGAATAGAACAGGGAGGAATGGGACAGGGTGAATATAACAGGGAGGAATGGGACAGAGTGAATATCACGGAGGAATGGGACAGGGTGAATATAACAGGGAGGAATGGGACAGGGTGAATATAACGGAGGAATGGGACAGGGTGAATAGAACAGGGAGGAATGGGACAGGGTTACTATAAGGGAGGAATGGGACAGGGTGAATATATCAGAGCAGTGGGACAGCGTGAATATAACAGGGAGGAATGGGACAGGGTGAATATTAGGGAGCAATGGGACAGGGTGAATGTTACAGGGATGAATGGGACAGGGTGAATATTACAGAGAGGAATGGGACAGGGTGAATATTAGGGAGCAATGGGACAGGGTGAATGTTACAGGGATGAATGGGACAGGGTGAATATTACAGAGAGGAATGGGACAGGGTGAATATTAGGGAGCAATGGGACAGGGTGAATGTTACAGGGATGAATGGGAAAGGGTGAATATAACAGAGAGGAATGGGACAGGGTGAATGTAACGGAGGAATGGGACAGGGTGAATAGAACAGGGAGGAATGGGACAGGGTGAATAGAACAGGGAGGAATGGGACAGGGTGAATACAAGGGAGGAATGGGACAGGGTGAATATAACAGGGAGGAATGGGACAGGGTGAATATATCAGAGCAGTGGGACAGCGTGAATATAACAGGGAGGAATGGGACAGGGTGAATGTTACAGGGAGGAATGGGACAGGGTGAATATAGCGGAGCAATGGGACAGGGTGAATATAGCGGAGCAATGGGACAGGGTGAATATAACAGGGAGGAATGGGACAGAGTGAATATCACGGAGGAATGGGACAGGGTGAATATATCAGAGCAGTGGGACAGCGTGAATATAACAGGGAGGAATGGGACAGGGTGAATATTAGGGAGCAATGGGACAGGGTGAATGTTACAGGGATGAATGGGACAGGGTGAATATTAGGGAGCAATGGGACAGGGTGAATGTTACAGGGATGAATGGGACAGGGTGAATATTACAGAGAGGAATGGGACAGGGTGAATATTAGGGAGCAATGGGACAGGGTGAATGTTACAGGGATGAATGGGACAGGGTGAATATTACAGAGAGGAATGGGACAGGGTGAATATTAGGGAGCAATGGGACAGGGTGAATGTTGCAGGGATGAATGGGACAGGGTGAATATTACAGAGAGGAATGGGACAGGGTGAATATTACAGAGAGGAATGGGACAGGGTGAATATTACAGAGAGGAATGGGACAGGGTGAATATTACAGAGAGGAATGGGACAGGGTGAATATTAGGGAGCAATGGGACAGGGTGAATATTACAGAGAGGAATGGGACAGGGTGAATATTACAGAGAGGAATGGGACAGGGTGAATATTACAGAGAGGAATGGGACAGGGTGAATATTAGGGAGCAATGGGACAGGGTGAATGTTACAGGGATGAATGGGACAGGGTGAATATTAGGGAGCAATGGGACAGGGTGAATATTACAGAGAGGAATGGGAAAGGGTGAATATTACAGAGAGGAATGGGACAGGGTGAATATTAGGGAGCAATGGGACAGGGTGAATATTACAGAGAGGAATGGGACAGGGTGAATATTACAGAGAGGAATGGGACAGGGTGAATATTACAGAGAGGAATGGGACAGGGTGAATATTACAGAGAGGAATGGGACAGGGTGAATATTACAGAGAGGAATGGGACAGGGTGAATATTACAGAGAGGAATGGGACAGGGTGAATATTACAGAGAGGAATGGGACAGGGTGAATATTAGGGAGCAATGGGACAGGGTGAATGTTACAGAGAGGAATGGGACAGGGTGAATATTACAGAGAGGAATGGGACAGGGTGAATATGATGCAGGAAAGTGTTCCTATTCCTGAGTGGGATCTGTTTTTGTGATAAACTTGTGCAGGAACTCTGTCTGTGGATTTGGAGATCAATGTTCAGGCAACCAATTCAGCAAAAAGTTTGTTACTGCTCATTGTTCACATTTGGTGTCTTTGGGATTTTGCTGCATGCAGATTTGGTTGCCCTTTTCACCGACAATGCAACAGTGGCAGCAATTTGTTAATTCATCAGCTGTGAAACCCTTTTGGAACCTCTGAGCCTGTGAAAGGTGCTGTAGAAATGCAGGTGTTTCTTTCTCACTGTCCTCATTTCACAACCTCAATTCATTACTTCCCATAACCTCCAAACTTTGGAACTTCACCTGTGTCAGTCTTCCTGCCCAAGTTCAATGCCACTCTTTGCTCATTTACCCGGCTTGTGGGCAATGCTGGCTGGGCAGTATTTAGTGCCCATCTGTTGTTGGCCTGAGGGCAGTCAGAGTCAATGACAAGTGTGGAACTGGAATCATGTGCAGACTCGACCAGGCAGGAGCAACAGGTTCCCTGCCTTGAAGGATGTTAGTGTCCCTCTTGGGTTTTTTTACATTAATCTGGCAGTTTTCATGATGATTTTTCCTGGTGCCAGACCACAAATGACCAGATTTGTTCAATTCAACTTCAAAACTTTGCCTGGTGGGATTTGATCTCTCACTCTCTGTGTTGTTAGTCCAGGACCAGAACCACTAGGGTGACTCATCTTGAGCTCAGTGGTATCCCTTCCTGGCTCTTCAGCTGGGGTTTTGGTGGGTATCAATAATTTAGCACACCATGCCCTGAAAGGGTTAATTATCTAATGACGTTGATAAGCGGGAGGGTGGTCTCGGAGGGGCTGGCACTTGAAAGCTGTGCGTTGTTCGCCAGTATCAGGCCAAGCCGCTGTCAGTCACTCATTCAGACAACAGTACAACAGCCTGGTGTCTGCAAGCCCTTATCAGTTTATGCAGACAGGTCGGAGGTCAGCTGTGCACTGAGCATGCTCCTGAAAGCTGGTTATTCAGTGGTATTGATTCCATTTTTTATCCAGATACAGATGGATAAGAGTTATGAAGCGAGATGGATTTCTTTTTTGTGAAAAGTGACTAGGACAGTGTGGGAGTATTATTCAGCCCAATCGATTCTGTGCTCCCTCGGGCGGGTTAAATCATGGCTGAACAGCGGGGGCCATTGTTAGCGGCACTTCAAACACATGGAGACAAGAGCTGGACGGAATTGGAAGCTGCTGATAAAATACGCTCATGGTTGCTTTGTTAAAGTGATTGCTCAGTTCAGAGCTCCACTCTGCTCACATCACTGACCTTTATAAACCTCTCAAAGTTTAACTCTTCTCCATCACTGTCTCTCTCAAGCACTGAGGCCAAAGTAGAGACTAGTCATGCACTTACAGTAGTGAAACTCAGGTACTGGATCAACCTGATGGAAAATAATGACCATGAACAGCAGAGTTTGTCCAAAGGACACTTTCCATTTCAGGTACCCAGAGACAACAGCAAACACTCCCAGGACAGATACAGCACGGGGTTAGATACAGAGTAAAGCACCTGACTAAAGGGTGACCGTGGTAACTGAAACAACTACCGTGGAATCTCCCTGCTCAGCACAGTGGGGAAAGCCTTCACTCGAGTCATTTTAAACAGACTCCAGAAGCTGGCTGAGCGTGTCTACCCTGAGGCACAGTGTGGCTTTCGAGCAGAGAGATCCACCATTGATATGCTGTTCTCCCTTCACCAGCTACAGGAGAAATGCCGCGAACAACAGATGCCCCTCTATGTTGCTTTCATTGATCTCACCAAAGCCTTTGACCTCGTCAGCAGACGTGGTCTCTTCAGACTAGTAGAAAAGATCAGATGTCCACCAAAACTACTAAGTATCATCACCTCATTCCATGACAATATGAAAGACACAATTCAACATAGCGGTGCCTATCAGACCCCTTTCCTATCCTGAGTGGCATGAAACAGGGCTGTGTTCTCGCACCTGCACTGTTTGGGATCTTCTTCTCCCTGCTGCTCTCTCACGTGTTCTAGTCTTCAGAAGAAGGAATTTTCCTCCACACAAGATCAGATGGCAGGTTGTTCAACCTTGCCCGTCTTAGAGCGAAGACCAAAGTACGGAAAGTCCTCATCAGGGAACTCCTCTTTGCTGACGATGCTGCATTAACATCTCACACTGAAGAGTTTCTGCAGAGTCTCATCGACAGGTTTGCGGCTGCCTGCAACAAATTTGGCCTAACCATCAGCCTCAAGAAAATGAACATCATGGGACAGGATGTCAGAAATGCTCCATCTATCAATATCATTGACCACGCTCTGGAAGTGGTTCAAGAGTTCACCTACCTAGGCTCAACTATCACCAGTAACCTGTCTCTCGATGCAGAAATCAACAAGCGCATGGGAAAGGCGTCCGCTGCTATGTCCAGACTGGCCAAGAGAGTGTGGGAAAATGGCGCACTGACATGAAACACAAAAGTCCGAGTGTATCAAGCCTGTGCCCTCAGTACCTTGCTCTACGGCAGCGAGGCCTGGAAAACATAAGTCAGCCAAGAGCGAAGTCTCATCGCATTCCATCTTCGCTGCCTCCAGAGAATCCTTGGCATCAGGTGGCAGGACCGTATCTCCAACACAGAAGTCCTCGAGGTGGCTAACAGCCCCAGCATGTACGCCCTTCTGAGCCAGCGGCGCTTGAGATGGCTTGGCCATGTGAGCCGCATGGAAGATGGCAGGATCCCCAAGGACACATTGTACAGCGAGCTCGTCACTGGTATCAGACCCACCGGCCGTCCATGTCTCCGCTTTAAAGACATCTGCAAACGCGACATGAAGTCCTGTGACATTGATCACAAGTCGTGGGAGTCAGTTGCCAGTGATCGCCAGAGCTGGCGGACAGCCATAAAGGTGGGGCTAAAGAGTGGTGAGTCGAAGACACTTCGCAGTTGGCAGGAAAAAAGACAGAAGCGCAAGGGGAGAGCCAACTGTGTAACAGCCCCGACAACCAATTTTATCTGCAGCACCTGTGGAAGAGTCTGTCACTCTAGTATTGGCCTTGATAGCCACTCCAGGCGCTGCTTCACAAACCACTGACCACCTCCAGGCGCTTACCCATTGTCTCTCGAGACAAGGAGGCCAAAGAAAGTTCCCTCTACACTCCATCAAACATTTCCAGGACAGGTACAGCACCGGGTTAGATACAGAGTAAAGCTCCCTCTACACTGTCGCAGTACAAATTAAAAGTAAAATAAAGCTGCTTCTGTAATGCCTCATATAAGCACAGCCCATTTGTCGAGAGATCACAAGATAAAAAAAAAGAAAACAAAAAAACGGGGTTAGATAAAAAAAAAAATGGGGTTACAGAGTAAAGCTTCCTCTACACTGTCCCCATCAAACACTCCCAGGACAGGGACAGCATGGGGTTAGATGCAGAGGAAAGCTCCCTCTACACTGTCCCCCATCAAACACTCCCAGGACAGGGACAGCATGGGGTTAGATGCAGAGGAAAGCTCCCTCTACACTGTCCCCCATCAAACACTCCCAGGACAGGGACAGCATGGGGTTAGATGCAGAGGAAAGCTCCCTCTACACTGTCCCCCATCAAACACTCCCAGGACAGGTACAGCACGGGGTTAGATACAGAGTAAAGCTCCCTCTACACTGTCCCCATCAAACACTCCCAGGACAGGTACAACACGGGGGTTAGATGCAGAGTAAAGCTCCCTCTACACTGTCCCCATAAAGAAAAAAAAAGAAAAAAAAAAAAAAAAAAATGGGGTTAGATGCAGAGTGAAGCTCCCTCTCCACTGTCTCCCATCAAACACTCCCAGGACAGGGACAGCACGGGATTGGCTGGGCAATTTGGAGCACTTCCTGTGTGCGATTAATCGAACCAGCTGCACCTGAGTAGGCTGTGGGAGCTGGAACTGGAGTGGAGAGAGCTGTATTTACTGCTTCAGCTGTGGAACTGTTGTACTTTTTACAAGGACAAAGGAGAATTGCAAGTCATTTTGGAGAGGTGGGTGTTGAAACGCCTGAGAACTGTTTTTTGCTTGGACTGTTGGGGGAGGGAGGAGATGCCGGAAGATCCAGGGGTGGGGCTGCCAAATTCTATCGGGAGCCCCAGTACTTGCTCTTGTGTTTACCTTCCATCCTGCACAAAGGGGGCTCCCTCCCCACCCCCAACTGTGTGGCTTGGGACGGCAGGAGCTGCCTGGCTGAAGAAAGTCCTCACAGTCTTTACAGAAAAGCGGAAAAGGAGAGAACCGGGCAGCTCTAACCGACCCGGGCGAAGAACCCGCCCCTTACTGGAAGACTGGACTGTAGACTCTGCAATGGGATGCTCTAATCACCGAACCACAGCAACATCTTTGCAGCCCTTCTCTCCCTTCCAAAACACGGCTGTCTATCCTTTCCTTTTCCTGTCCTTTCCTTTGCACCCCTATTCTCCTCTACCTCACCACCCAGCCCCCCCCCCCCCCATCATAGTGCTTTCGTTTAAAAACTGTTGTTAGCTTTATTTCTTAAAGGTGGGCGTGGCTCTGTGACCCCATGGCAAGTCCCTCTTCGCGTGTGGCGGGGCCTTCTCGCACGTATGCTGCTGCAGCTGCTGCCCCGTCACCGTTTGCACTAATAACATCAAAGCATGGGGTCAAGAAAATCCCAAAAAGTGTGGGTGCGAGAACACAGCCCTGTTTCACACCACTCAGGATAGGAAAGGGCTCTGATGAGGAGCCACCATGTTGAATTGTGCCTTTCATATTGTCATGGAATGAGGTGATGATACTTAGTAGCTTTGGTGGACATCCGATCTTTTCTAGTAGTCTGAAGAGACCACGTCTGCTGACGAGGTCAAAGGCTTTGGTGAGATCAATGAAAGCAATGTAGAGGGGCATCTGTTGTTCACGGCATTTCTCCTGTATCTGACGAAGGGAGAACAGCATGTCAATAGTCGATCTCTCTGCACGAAAGCCACACTGTGCCTCAGGGTAGACGCGCTCGGCCAGCTTCTGGAGCCTGTTCAGAGCGACTCGAGCAAAGACTTTCCCCCCACTATGCTGAGCAGGGAGATTCCACGGTAGTTGTTGCAGTCACCGCGGTCACCTTTGTTTTTATAGAGGGTGATGATGTTGGCATCGCGCATGTCCTGGGGTACTGCTCCCTCGTCCCAGCACAGGCATAGCAGTTCATGTAGTGCTGAGAGTATAGCAGGCTTGGCACTCTTGATTATTTCAGGGGTAATGCTGTCCTTCCCAGGGGCTTTTCCGCTGGCTAGGGAATCAATGGCATCACTGAGTTCCGATTTGGTTGGCTGTATGTCCAGCTCATCCATGACTGGTAGAGGCTGGGCTGCATTGAGGGCAGTCTCAGTGACAGCATTCTCCCTGGAGTACAGTTCTAGGTAGTGCTCAACCCAGCGGTCCATCTGTTTGCGTTGGTCAGTGATTATGTCCCCCGATTTAGATTTGAGGGGGGTGATCTTCTTGATGGTTGGCCCAAGAGCTCTCTTCATGCCATCATACATTCCTCTGATGTTTCCGGTGTCTGAGGCCAGCTGAATATGGCTGCATAGGTGTTGCCAGTAGTCGTTTGCGCAACGCCTAGCTGTTCTTTGTGCAGTACTTCTGGCTGCTTTAAGTGCTGCGGATGTTAAATCGCTGGGGGCTTTCTTGTAGTTCAAAAGTGCAATGCGCTTAGCGGCTATGACAGGTTCCAGCTCTTCATTATGAGATTGAAACCAGTCTGCATTTCTCTTCGCACTTTTGCCGTAGGTGGTCAGAGCTGACTCATAGATGGCGTCTCTGATGTGGGCCCACTTGGTCTCAGCATCCCCTGTGGGAGTGTTTTGAAGGGCTGTTACAAGTGAATTTAGAAATTTTTGTAACAGCTGTGGGTGAGAAATTCTGCTCGTGTTGATGCGCGGATGGCCCTTCTGCTTGGAATGATGCAACTTCTTTGGTCTGAGTCTAACCTTGCTGCACACCAGGGAGTGGTCGGTGTCGCAGTCCGCACTGTGGAAGCTGCGTGTGATTTGAACACTGTTTAAGGCGGCTCGCCTTGTGACAATGAGGTCTAGCTGGTGCCAACGACGTGATCTTGGGTGCCTCCATGAAACCTGGTGACAGGGTTTAGTGTGAAAGAACGAGTTGGTGATGCAGAGGTTATGATAGGTACACAACTCAAGCAGTCTCTGCCCGTTCTCATTCATCCTTCCAACGCCATAGCGCCCAAGGCAGGAGGGCCATGAGTCATGGTCGGCCCCAACCCTGGCATTAAAGTCCCCCAGCAGGAATAGGTGTTCGGTGTTGGGGATGCTGCTAATGATGTTATGGAGTTGTTCATAGAACTGGTCTTTAGCTTCAGGTGCGGAGCAGAGTGTTGGAGCATAGATGCTGAGTAGGTGTACTGGACCAGAGGTGGTGAGCAGTCGGATGGACAGTATGCGTTCCGAGCCATTTGAGGGAGGCTCTATCATGCTGAGCAAGGAGTTTCTGATGGCGAAGCCCACTCCATGCTGTCTTGGTTCTTCAGGATCCCTGCCCTGCCAGAAGAAGGTGTAGTCTTGCTCTGCTAGAGAGCCACTCGCGGGGAGGCGAGTCTCCTGAAGTGCTGCAATGTCCACATTGAATCTACTGAGCTCGTTGTTAATGATGGCGGTCTTCCGAGAATCGTTGATTTGTGTAAGGTCTTCCGACAGGCCAGGACACATAGTTCTGACGTTCCAGCTTGCAAAGCGAAGGGCTGGTACCTTCTTTCCTTTTTTCATGTTGTTTGGTGCGGTGTATCAGTCCTCCTTTCGGGCAATGACCCTGAGCTCCAAGCACCCATTGAAGCAGGCAGACTGTGGCGGGACAGAACCTTATTGACCGGGGGCTGCCCGGTTTGAGGCGGGCGGTAGCTGTCCAGTGAGGTGCAATGACCTCTCCCCCTGCTGCTTTCACATGCGTTCAAATCCTCTGAAGAAGGAATTTTCCTCCACACAAGATCAGGGGGCAGGTTGTTCAACCTTGCCCGTCTAAGAGCGAAGTCCAAAGTACGGAAAGTCCTCATCAGAGAACTCCTCTTTGCTGACGATGCTGCTTTAACATCTCACACTGAAGAATGCCTGCAGAGTCTCATCGACAGGTTTGCGTCTGCCAGCAATGAATTTGGCCTAACCATCAGCCTCAAGAAAACGAACATCATGGGGCAGGATGTCAGAAATGCTCCATCCATCAATATTGGCGACCACGCTCTGGAAGTGGTTCAAGAGTTCACCTACCTAGGCTCAACTATCACCAGTAACCTGTCTCTAGATGCAGAAATCAACAAGCGCATGGGTAAGGCTTCCACTGCTATGTCCAGACTGGCCAAGAGAGTGTGGGAAAATGGCGCACTGACACGGAACACAAAAGTCCGAGTGTACCAGGCCTGTGTCCTCAGTACCTTGCTCTACGGCAGCGAGGCCTGGACAACGTATGCCAGCCAAGAGCGACGTCTCAATTCATTCCATCTTCGCTGCCTTCGGAGAATACTTGGCATCAGGTGGCAGGACTATATCTCCAACACAGAAGTCCTTGAAGCGGCCAACACCCCCAGCTTATACACACTACTGAGTCAGCGGCGCTTGAGATGGCTTGGCCATGTGAGCCGCATGGAAGATGGCAGGATCCCCAAAGACACATTGTACAGCGAGCTCGCCACTGGTATCAGACCCACCGGCCGTCCATGTCTCCGTTATAAAGACGTCTGCAAACGCGACATGAAATCGTGTGACATTGATCACAAGTCGTGGGAGTCAGTTGCCAGCATTCGCCAGAGCTGGCGGGCAGCCATAAAGACAGGGCTAAATTGTGGCGAGTCGAAGAGACTTAGTAGTTGGCAGGAAAAAAGACAGAGGCGCAAGGGGAGAGCCAACTGTGCAACAGCCCCAACAAACAAATTTCTCTGCAGCACCTGTGGAAGAGCCTGTCACTCCAAAATTGGCCTTTATAGCCACTCCAGGCGCTGCTTCACAAACCACTGACCACCTCCAGGCGCGTATCCATTGTCTCTCGAGATAAGGAGGCCCAAAAGAATGGGGTCAAGAGCTACGTCCATCCGAACATGACTATAGAGGTATGTGTTAAGGCAATGGCCGAGGTTGTCGGCCCTTCGGCCATTGTTGCAGCCTCTACAATGTATGGGAAGGCAGTGTTTTTCCTGAAGACTGAGCGGGTGGTGACCCTGGCCCTAGAGCAAGGGGCTGACCGTGGATGGGATCTTTCTGCCAGTGGACCCCCTGGAGGCCACTGCGCAACGGGTCATTTTGTCAAACTTCCCGTCCTTCAGTCCTGGTGAGCTCTTCCTTCCCCACCTGCGCCATCTGGGGGAAGTAAAGACACAGCTCGCCCCAGTCCCGCTCGGTCTTCGGGACAACAGCCTCCGGCATGTCTACTCCTTCCGCCGTCAGCTATTCATGCAGCCGGCGCAGGAGAAGGTCATGGATGGCCATTTCAAAGTAGAGTTCCGGGGACGGCCTACCGCGTCTTCTGGACCTTGGACGGGGCACGGTGCCATGTCTGCAAGGGGGTGGGGCATGTTTGTAAGAACTGCCCCAACCTCCCGGCTGCCAATTCCACCTCGGCAGCCCAGGGTGGCACAGCTGCACCTCCTCCCACTCCCACTACACCTCCACCAGATACCGTTCAGTCGGTGCCAGAGGCTGTGGTTTTCACGGCCTCCAGTGGGGAGGGGAGTGCCCGTCCAAGTGGAAGGAAGGCGCGGAGGAAAAATAAACATCGAGAAGCGCGCCCCCTTGACACCGTGTCACAACCCGACCCTGAGCTCAGCCCAAGACCCACTCCCGGGGAATCCACCTGCCCCAGGGCTGGGCTCTGGCCCAGGGTGATCAGGCAAAAGGTGGGTGGGCAGAGGCCCCTGATGACATGGAGGTCTCTGAGCCTCCCCGTCCCTCCCGAAATAAGAGGAGAAGACGTCCCTCCTCTGAAGAAGGCTCTGAACCACGGGGTCCATCTCCTGGCGTGGGTCCTCAGGCTCCACCTGCCACCAGCACGATCAGGGCCTCGAGCCCTGGGCGGGAACCCTCCACCCCTTGGAAAGGAGGTGGGGGAGATGCCCCTGTAATCTTGTCAACTCCTGAGGTGGGGGACCCGTCCTTGGTAGGGGAGTCTGTGGACCCTACGGGAGAAATCATTCCTTTGCCCGATGGATCGGGTGTCCTGGGTGAGGGCGAGACCTGTGAGGGGCCGCCCTCCCAACAGCCTGACGCTGCCACCCGGGATGTGCCTGACCCAGAGCCCAATCTGTGTAATTCCCTGTCTGCTGGTCCTCCAGCAGGCCTCCTGTCTCCACCTCCGGTCATGGCTCCGGCTGGATTTCCGGAGTTGGGCACTTATATCTCCCCTGGACCACTCATTGGCCTGGGGACGGAGGTGGAGGGGGATCCTGAACCGCTGGTACCCACAGCCTCCAGTTCCATTCTGGAACCCAGGGAGGACTTCTCCACCATCGATCCTGGGGGTGGGATCGTGACGGAGGCGGGACATCCACCCCACTTGTGTGGTGGGTGTATCGGCCGCTGGTGGTGATGAGCCAGAGGAGGATGGGGACTCGATGTGGGGCACGGAGGATGATCCTGATTCCATCACCAGTGAAGTGGTGGAGTCCCTCGTGCCTCCCACCAAGTCTCCTCTCATCCCCACAGCGGAACTCCGGGATTTCCTCGCAGCATGCAGGGGTTGCCGCAATAAAGTTCAGCTGGCCCTTGGCCGTTGGTCGAATCTGGTGTTGATCATCCAATCCGTTCGTGCCGCCTTCAAGTAAGCGGGGAAGGGCGCGAGCACGAAACTGACTGAGAGGTTTAACGCGTTCCTCAATGGGTTGCTGGAGGAGTGGAAGGCCAGGTGCACTTCCACTCCTTCCTCACAGTGAGCTGTTGGTGACGGGTTTTAAGTACCTTTGACATGAAGATAACCATAGCCAGCCTCAACTTCAACGGCAGCAGGGGGTCTCACCGCAGATTTCACAATCTCTCAGTCCTTAGGGAAGGGAGATATGTGGTGAGCTTTCTGCAGGAAACCCACACCGTTCTGGGAGACGAAGCCACCTGGCTCCTGGAGTGGCAGGGTGGGGTCTACATGAGTCACCTAGTGAGGTGGCTATCTTGTTGGCCCCGACTTTTTAGCTGGAGATCTTGGGGGTCAAGGAGATGGTGCCAGGCCGCTTGCTCCACCTCGCCGTTTGCCTGGGTAGTGTGCCGCTCCACTTTGTGAACGTGTACGCGCCCAGGCCTGGCGCTTGGCAGCGCGCTTCTTTGAAGAAGTGTCCACTCTCTTGAGCTCCATTGATAGCGGCGGGTGCATCATCCTCGGGGGGGATTTTAACTGTACCCTCGAGGTGGGGGATCGCTCCGGTCCCCAGCGCGGCCAAGCGTCGGTGGAGAAGTTGAGGGGACTGATCAGCTCCCTCAACTTGGTGGACGTCTGGCGGAATCTCCATCCCGACTCCAGTGCCTTCACGTGGAGGTCTGAAGGAGGAGGGTCCCGAATCGACCGCCTCTACTTTTCGCAGGCCTACGTCTCCCGCATCTCGGCAGCCTCCATGCGGCTGGTGCTGTGCTCGGACCACCACCTGGTGTGGGCAGAGTTCACTCGGCTCCGCATGCGGGCGGGGTCCGCGTACTGGCACTTTAACAACCGGCTGCTGGAGGATGAGCGATTCCGGGACTCGTTCCTTCGATTCTGGGCCGACTGCAGTAGGAAGCAGGGGGGCTTCCCCTCCTTGAAGCTGTGGTGGGAGGTGGGCAAGACTCACATTCGTGTCTTCTGTCAGGAGTTCGCGAAGGGGCTGACCAAGAGGCGGGAAGCCGATATCGGGCACCTAGAGAGGGAGGTGCTCGACTTGGAGTCCCGCCTCGGTTATGCCGTCGCGGACCCGGCCCTGTGGCAGGCATATAAAGAGAAGAAGGGCGCGCTGAAGGACCTGCAGCTCATAGGGTCCCGAGGTGCAAACGTGAGGTCGCGGATCCAGATCCTGGAAGATTTGCACCGCGCCTCACCCTTCCTCTACTCGCTGGAAAAATGGCGGGGGGTCCGTAAGCAGCTCGTTGAGCTGCTGGCCGACAACGGATCCTCCATCACGGATCCGGAGGGAATGGGCCTCCCGGTCCGTACTTATTACCGTGCGTTGTTCTCATCCGGATCCGTCCAGCCAGGAAGCACGCAGAGTTTTGCGGGAGGACCTGCCGCAGGTCAGCCCGGAAGGGGTCAAAGGATTGGAGGCTCCGCTCACATTGGTGGAGTTGACCAGCGCCCTCCACCAGCTCTCGAGGGGCAAATTCCCGGGGTTGGATGGGCTGACCATGGAATTCCTCAGAGCATTCTGGGATATCCTGGGGGACGATTACGCGCGGATCCTGGGGGAAAGCCTGGCGACTGGGGAGATGCCCCTCTCGTGACGCAGGGCAGTCATCGTCCTGCTGCCGAAGAGGGGCGATCTCCGCCTGCTTAAAAACTGGCGTCCGGTCTCCCTCCTCAGTGCTATGTCTACATGGCCCACATGATCCACCCCGACCAGTCCTACACGGTCCCGGGCCGGTCCATCCAGGACAACATCCACCTGGTCCAGGACCTGATCCATCTTTCCCAGAGGACTGGTCTGTCGATCACCTTTCTCTCCCTCGATCAGGAGAAGGCGTTCGACAGGGATGGATCACGAATACCTTTTCGGGACTCTGCGCGCTTTCAGACTCGGGCCGCATTTTGTGACCCGGGTCCGACTTTTATACACCGCCGTAGAGTGTCTGGTCAAAGTTAGCGGGTCCTTGACGGTGCCCCTTCGCTTTGGGAGAGGAGTGCATCAGGGTTGCCCCATATCCGGCCAATTGTAAACCATCTGAGTGGAGCCATTCCTGTGCCTGCTTCACAGGAGGTTGACGGGATTGGCTCTGTGCGAGCTGGCCATGCAGGTCGTCCTTTCGGCTTACACCGATAACGTGCTCCGCCCCCTGCATTCGCCACCAAGATCCAGAAGAAACTCATTGATTTTCTTCTGGGGCAAGAGGAAACACCGGGTCTCTGCCGCGGTCCTGAGTCTCCCGATCGAGGAAGGCGGCCAGTCGCTGGCGTGCGTTCACACCCAAGTTGCGACTCTCTGCCTTCGGACCCTGCAGAGACACCTGTACGTCGAGCGTCCTCCCAGATGGTGTGCGCTGGCGACATTTTTTCTGCCAGTGTCACTGTCTTCAAGATGACACGCAGCTCCCGGCGGAGACCGTTAGCCATGCCTCTCTGGAGAAGGAGCAATGCGGTGTCCGCCGGTACGCTTGAGGCCTTCTGCGACTGGTGGGCACCGCAGGCACTGGAGTGCATCGTTGATGCTGAGAATGGCATTTTAATTCGAGTTTTTGGTTTATTTATCTATTTTTAATAAAGTTATTTGAAAAATATGTATATAAAGGGGGCCTGAGGAATAAAGGCCCCCTCGACATAAAATATATAAAAGGGGCATGGGGTATAAAGGCCACCTTATAAAAAAAAAGAAAAAAATACGGGGTTAGATAGAGAGTAAAGCTCCTTCACCCTTCCTAATATCTCCATCTTTGGCTTGGTGTCCATTTATTTGTTTACACCTGTCAATCGTTCCTGGATTAACTGTGTTAACGGTGCTGTATCAATGCACGTTGTTTTTGGGCTCATGTTGTTAAGATTTTCTTTGCATGGTTTTGTTGTAAATCTACTCTTTCCCTTATCTGGAATTGGTCCCAGCATCTAAAGTCTCTCCTTATAACTGTAGTTTCCCATCCTTGGCATCATCTTGATTAATTCAGGCTGTATATATGGCTTTAATATTCTTTGTGTGACCTAAACATTGGCTGATATAAATGATTACTTGTGTTTGTGAAGTGAGCAGGGGTGAGGTCTGCGATGGGAGGTCGGGTTTGTTTCGGAGCAGTTCCTGAAACCTTCTGTTATCTCTCCATGGTCTTTCTTGTAGAGAAGAAAAGGAGTGCTGGATCAGAGCCAAGTATGAGCAGAAACTTCTGCTGGCGCCTCTCCCACAATCCGACATCCCCCTGGGACAACAGCTGCTCCGGGCTGTGGTGGAGGATGATCTGCGACTGGTTGTCCTGCTCCTGGCCCACGGCACAAAGGAGGAGGTGAACGAGACCTATGGAGATGGAGACGGCCGGACTGCACTACACCTGTCCTGTGCCATGGCTAATGTCGTCATAACTCAGCTTCTCATATGGGTAAGAAATGGACCACGTGGATGCACGCGTGGCGCGACACATCAATACTACAGGTGCTCATATTCAGGCATACTCACACTTCTGATGGCCTCCTCCCATATACGTCCCACACATGCTCAACACACTCCATGTGCATTTACACTGCATATATACATTCTCTCACACTCCATGGACATTTATAGTCCGTTTGCATAATCCGCACTTGCACCATCACAGACAATTTTAACCACCCTCCAGTTTTGAGACACTGCCAGGACAGCAGAATCGCCCATTCCTGATTGTCCTTGCATTCATATAGCATCGAAAATGCCCTCAAGTCCTTTCTATGTCACTCCCTCACTCTTTTAATCATCCTTCATTATCCCCCATCTCTTCCTCTCTCTTACCCTGCCTCTCCCTGTCTCTCTACCCTCTCCCTTTCTGTCTTTCCCTTGCTGTCTCTCCCCTCTCTCTCCCTCCCCTCTCTCTCCCTTCCCTCTCTCTCCCTCCCCCTCACCTCTCTCCCTCCCTTCCTCTCCCCCTCTCTGTCTCCCCCTCACTTTTTGCCTTCTCTCCCTCCCCATCTCGCTTTCCCCCTCCTTATCTCTCTCCCTCCCCTTCTCTATTCCTCCCCCTTTCTCTCCCTGCCCCTCCCTCCCCCTTCTCTCCCTCCCCCTCCCTCTTCTCTCCCTCCCCCTTTCTCCCTCCCCCTCCCTCATTCTCATTCTCCCCCTCACCCTCTGCCTTCCTCCTCTCTTGCCCTCTTTTTCTCTCTGTCCTTGCCTCTCTAAGTCTCTTCCTCCGCCCATTGCCCCCTCTCCCATCTCAAGCTGTTCCCTCAGATGGTTCGAGTGGTTTATCCGCACTGACTCCATCCTCTTACCCCCCCCCCCGCCACCCCCCCACCCCACCCCTCAGGTGCATTCATGTGTTCGTGAGTGATGCCACTTCATGTTGCTTTTACAGTACGGAGTGGATGTGAAGAGTCGGGATGCTCGGGGACTGACACCATTGGCATACGCTCGACGAGCAGGAAGTCAGGAGTGTATCGAGATCCTGACACAGTACGGCTGTCCCAGCGACAACTTCATCCCCATCCCAACCCCGAACCTGTCCCGTAGGAACACCAACGTCAATAACAACTCGCAGTCAGAGCTGAATCGAAGTGCCAGCGTCATTTAACGTACCAACACTCAGTGGACATTGCTCCCAGCTGTACTTTGTGTCTCTATTCTCTCCCCCCAGCACCACCCTTGTAACAAACAGCAGACTGACAGACGCTTCTCCTCGCTGACCATTGCTGCTCTGTGAATGACTGAACGTTGGAGAGTGTTTTTTTTTAACATTATGTGGTCTGGTGCAGTGATGTCCAAACCTGCAATCTGATGGACACTAGGTGACCAGGGTGGAAGTGACATTGAGCCTGATCGTGGCCGGACACAGACTGCAGGGGTGAGACACAGCACCTTTATCAATGTAAAAGGCAGCATCATATCACTGAAAGGCAGCGACTCTGACAAACAGCTTCGAGTTCACTCACAAAACCCAGCATGCCACACTATGCACTGCATGGTGTCAGAATCCAAGAGGCAGGGCAAAGGTGTGAGAGTGTGTGTTATACACTAGTGGTGAATTCCCTGTGTAATGTTACAGTGAGTGTGAGAGTGTGTGTTATACACAAGTGGTGAATGCCCTGTGTAATGTTTGGTGTGACATGTGGATGACAGTGTGACTTTGCCAATTACCCCCATCCCTTCTGTTCCTCTGAAGCCTGTTGCTTGTTTCAGTCTTTCTCTCACTGTTTTTCAGACCTGCAGTGTGGTGCAGTGCTAATCTTGGTTTATTGCCACTGAATATGAACTCACTGCTCCCACATGTGCTTGTATCTAGGGCCCAGTACGTGAGGGAAATCTCTCCCTTCTCCCAAGCTCTGGAGAGTGGAACCACTTCAATCCCCTCCAGAGAGCGACTGTACAATAGTTTGGACAGATTTCGCAATCCACTCCTCTAAACCCCTTCCAAACCAAACATCACACAATCCACGACCCACTCCTCTAAACCCCTTCCAAACCGAACATCACACAATCCATGACCCACTCCTCTAAACCCCTTCCAAACCAAACATCACACAATCCATGACCCACTCCTCTAAACCCCTTCCTGATCCCAACATCACACAATCCACGTCCCACTCCTCTAAACCCCTTCCTGATCCCAACATCACACAATCCACGTCCCACTCCTCTAAACCCCTTCCTGATCCCAACATCACACAATCCACGACCCACTCCTCTAAACCCCTTCCAAACCAAACATCACACAATCCACGTCCCACTCCTCTAAACCCCTTCCAAACCAAACATCACACAATCCATGACCCACTCCTCTAAACCCCTTCCAAACCAAACATCACACAATCCACGACCCACTCCTCTAAACCCCTTCCAAACCGAACATCACACAATCCATGACCCACTCCTCTAAACCCCTTCCAAACCAAACATCACACAATCCATGACCCACTCCTCTAAACCCCTTCCTGATCCCAACATCACACAATCCACGTCCCACTCCTCTAAACCCCTTCCTGATCCCAACATCACACAATCCACGTCCCACTCCTCTAAACCCCTTCCTGATCCCAACATCACACAATCCACGTCCCACTCCTCTAAACCCCTTCCTGATCCCAACATCACACAATCCACGACTAACTCCTCTAAACCCCTTCCAAACCAAACATCACACAATCCATGACCCACTCCTCTAAACCCCTTCCTGATCCCAACATCACACAATCCACGTCCCACTCCTCTAAACCCCTTCCTGATCCCAACATCACACAATCCACGACTAACTCCTCTAAACCCCTTCCAAACCAAACATCACACAATCCATGACCCACTCCTCTAAACCCCTTCCAAACCAAACATCACACAATCCACGACCCACTCCTCTAAACCCCTTCCAAACCAAACATCACACAATCCACGACCCACTCCTCTAAACCCCTTCCTGATCCCAACATCTCACAATCCACGACCCACTCCTCTAAACCCCTTCCAAACCAAACATCACACAATCCATGACCCACTCCTCTAAACCCCTTCCAAACCAAACATCACACAATCCACGACCCACTCCTCTAAACCCCTTCCTGATCCCAACATCACACAATCCATGACCCACTCCTCTAAACCCCTTCCAAACCAAACATCACACAATCCACGTCCCACTCCTCTAAACCCCTTCCTGATCCCAACATCTCACAATCCACGACCCACTCCTCTAAACCCCTTCCTGATCCCAACATCACACAATCCACGTCCCACTCCTCTAAACCCCTTCCTGATCCCAACATCACACAATCCATGACCCACTCCTCTAAACCCCTTCCAAACCAAACATCACACAATCCACGACCCACTCCTCTAAACCCCTTCCAAACCAAACATCACACAATCCACGACCCACTCCTCTAAACCCCTTCCTGATCCCAACATCTCACAATCCACGACCCACTCCTCTAAACCCCTTCCAAACCAAACATCACACAATCCATGACCCACTCCTCTAAACCCCTTCCAAACCAAACATCACACAATCCACGACCCACTCCTCTAAACCCCTTCCTGATCCCAACATCACACAATCCACGACCCACTCCTCTAAACCCCTTCCTGATCCCAACATCACACAATCCATGACCCACTCCTCTAAACCCCTTCCAAACCAAACATCACACAATCCACGTCCCACTCCTCTAAACCCCTTCCTGATCCCAACATCACACAATCCATGACCCACTCCTCTAAACCCCTTCCTGATCCCAACATCACACAATCCACGACCCACTCCTCTAAACCCCTTCCAAACCAAACATCACACAATCCATGACCCACTCCTCTAAACCCCTTCCAAACCAAATATCACACAATCCACGACCCACTCCTCTAAACCCCTTCCTGATCCCAACATCACACAATCCATGACCCACTCCTCTAAACCCCTTCCAAACCAAACATCACACAATCCACGTCCCACTCCTCTAAACCCCTTCCAAACCAAACATCACACAATCCATGACCCACTCCTCTAAACCCCTTCCAAACCAAACATCACACAATCCACGACCCACTCCTCTAAACCCCTTCCAAACCAAACATCACACAATCCACGACCCACTCCTCTAAACCCCTTCCTGATCCCAACATCACACAATCCATGACCCACTCCTCTAAACCCCTTCCCGATCCCAACATCACACAATCCACGTCCCACTCCTCTAAACCCCTTCCTGATCCCAACATCACACAATCCACGACCCACTCCTCTAAACCCCTTCCAAACCAAACATCACACAATCCACGACCCACTCCTCTAAACCCCTTCCTGATCCCAACATCACACAATCCATGACCCACTCCTCTAAACCCCTTCCAAACCAAACATCACACAATCCACGTCCCACTCCTCTAAACCCCTTCCAAACCAAACATCACACAATCCACGACCCACTCCTCTAAACCCCTTCCTGATCCCAACATCTCACAATCCACGACCCACTCCTCTAAACCCCTTCCAAACCAAACATCACACAATCCATGACCCACTCCTCTAAACCCCTTCCAAACCAAATATCACACAATCCACGACCCACTCCTCTAAACCCCTTCCTGATCCCAACATCACACAATCCATGACCCACTCCTCTAAACCCCTTCCAAACCAAACATCACACAATCCACGTCCCACTCCTCTAAACCCCTTCCAAACCAAACATCACACAATCCACGTCCCACTCCTCTAAACCCCTTCCAAACCAAACATCACACAATCCACGACCCACTCCTCTAAACCCCTTCCTGATCCCAACATCTCACAATCCACGACCCACTCCTCTAAACCCCTTCCAAACCAAACATCACACAATCCATGACCCACTCCTCTAAACCCCTTCCAAACCAAACATCACACAATCCACGACCCACTCCTCTAAACCCCTTCCTGATCCCAACATCTCACAATCCATGACCCACTCCTCTAAACCCCTTCCAAACCAAACATCACACAATCCATGACCCACTCCTCTAAACCCCTTCCAAACCAAACATCACACAATCCACGACCCACTCCTCTAAACCCCTTCCTGATCCCAACATCACACAATCCATGACCCACTCCTCTAAACCCCTTCCAAACCAAACATCACACAATCCATGACCCACTCCTCTAAACCCCTTCCTGATCCCAACATCACACAATCCACGACCCACTCCTCTAAACCCCTTCCAAACCAAACATCACACAATCCACGTCCCACTCCTCTAAACCCCTTCCAAACCAAACATCACACAATCCACGACCCACTCCTCTAAACCCCTTCCTGATCCCAACATCACACAATCCATGACCCACTCCTCTAAACCCCTTCCAAACCAAACATCACACAATCCACGTCCCACTCCTCTAAACCCCTTCCAAACCAAACATCACACAATCCATGACCCACTCCTCTAAACCCCTTCCAAACCAAACATCACACAATCCACGACCCACTCCTCTAAACCCCTTCCAAACCAAACATCACACAATCCACGACCCACTCCTCTAAACCCCTTCCTAATCCCAACATCAGATAATCCACGTCCCACTCCTCTAAACCCCTTCCTGATCCCAACATCACACAATCCACGTCCCACTCCTCTAAACCCCTTCCTGATCCCAACATCACACAATCCACGTCCCACTCCTCTAAACCCCTTCCTGATCCCAACATCACACAATCCACGACCCACTCCTCTAAACCCCTTCCTAATCCCAACATCACACAATCCACGTCCCACTCCTCTAAACCCCTTCCTGATCCCAACATCACACAATCCACGTCCCACTCCTCTAAACCCCTTCCTGATCCCAACATCACACAATCCACGACCCACTCCTCTAAACCCCTTCCTAATCCCAACATCAGATAATCCACAATCCATTCCTCTAAACCCCTTCCTGATCCCAACATCACACAATCCACGACCCACTCCTCTAAACCCCTTCCTGATCCCAACATCACACAATCCACGTCCCACTCCTCTAAACCCCTTCCCGATCCCAGCATCACACAATCCACAACCCACTCCTCTAAACCCCTTCCCTATTCGCAGTGTCCTGTGGATTGAGCAAGGGGGCATCTAACTGTGGCCTGGAAAGGGCAGTGGTGCTGGCCTTGCAGGATTAGGCACCAAAGGAAATGCCCTGGGAAAGGCCACACTGGAGATGATACCACAGGCACACCCTCTGTATATTTCAGTTCTGTTTACTGCTGGCTCACTGGGGTGATACTGCTTCTTGTGAAAGTTACACCTGTGCAGGTAGACACAGAAATAAGTGAAAAAAGTAAATTTTTATTTCAAAGATCATATTTCAGACTTTCAAGTTGAAGACAAACAGGTGCCATCACTAGTGGAGTGGTTAGTGTGGACAGGGCCTGGGGCCTGTCCTGGTGCAGTGGTCAGTGCGGACAGGGCCTGGAGCCTGTCCTGGTGCAGTGGTCAGTGTGGACTGGGCATGGGGCCTGTCCTGGTGGAGTGGTCAGTGTGGACAGGACCTGGGGCCTGTCCTGGTGGAGTGGTCAGTGTGAACAGGGCCTGGGGTCTGTCCTGGTGGAGTGGTCAATGTGGACTGGGCCTAGGGCCTGTCTGGTGGAGTGCTCAGTGTGGACAGGGCCTGGGGCCTATCCTGGTGCAGTGGGCAGTGCAGACAGGGCCTGGAGCCTGTCCTGGTGCAGTGGACAGGGCCTGGGTCCTGTGGTGGTGGAGTGGTCAGTGTAGACAGGGCCTGGAGCCTGTCCTGGTGCAGTGGTCAGTGTAGACAGGGCCTGGAGCCTGTCCTGGTACAGTGGTCAGTGTAGACAGGGCCTGGAGCCTGTCCTGGTGCAGTGGTCAGTGTAGACAGGGCCTGGAGCCTGTCCTGGTGCAGTGGTCTGTGCAGACAGGGCCTGGAGCCTGTCCTGGTGCAGTGGTCAGTGCAGACAGGGCCTGGAGCCTGTCCTGGTGCAGTGGTCTGTGCAGACAGGGCCTGGGGCCTGTCCTGGTGCAGTGGTCTGTGCAGACAGGGCCTGGAGCCTGTCCTGGTGCAGTGGTCAGTGTGGACTGGACCTGGGTCCTGTCCTGGTGCAGTGGTCAGTGCAGACAGGGCCTGGAGCCTGTCCTGGTGCAGTGGTCAGTGCGGACAGGGCCTGGAGCCTGTCTTGATGGAATGATCAATACCTCAGATGTTCTTGATGCAGAAGTTGAACTGTCTAAGCTTCCTTTTAATTGCCATGGCGACACTGCACTCTTTACTGACCGACATTTTGTTGTGTGGCATTTGTGGAAGATCTGAACACTGTCATTCCTCAATTCCAATCATATTTACTGTGGCATTGTCAGCAGAGCTCAGGATAAAGATACAATGAAGGTAAAAGATTGAGACTTCCGTACCCTGTTTCCACCCTGCCCGCTCCCCCCGCCGCCCCCCCGCCCCAGGACCCGTGACCTACCTGCTGTCCATAAACCTCATGATGCCAGGGGGATGTCAGTACAACAAGGAGCGTTTGGGATGAATGACATCTCCTCACTTATCCTGCAGTTCTTCTGTTACAGTTCATGCTGCACCATCACTGCTGAGCCTGAACACCCACTGTCCATGTGATCTGTGTACTCAGTGGTACATGTGTACATGCCTGTTTGCACACTCTGTGTGTGTCAGTCTATGTATGCGTCAATGTGTGTGTGAGTGAGTAATTGTGTGTATGAGTATGTCTGTCTGTGTATGATTTTGCCTGTCTGTGTGTGTGCATTTGTGTGAGTGTGTATGAGTAAGTGTATGATTGTGTCTCTGTGTATGAGTGTGTGTGTGTGTCTGTGTCTGTGTGTGACTGTATGATTGTATCTGTGTGTATGAGTGTGTATCTGAGTGTTTTTTGTGTGTGTGTGCATGACCAAGAGCTGAAGTATTGGAATAAAATTCATTGAGGAATCACGAGAATTAGTCAGTAACTTCAATCAGGAAAGAGTGAAGGTCTCCCTCACTTGCTCGGGCATCTCCCTCGAACTTTGCTGAGGAATAATCTGCATCGCAGGGGAGTCTAATCAGAAGTATTGCTTGTGTTACCAGCTCACTGACAGCACTCACCTGTAACTGGGGCTGAACCCTCAGGCAGATTGTGACAGACTAACCCACTTCAATGCTGAGCTCGGATTAGACATCCAAGCAGCTGAATGGGTTTGCCCATGGGGTTCATTAGTCACCAAGTGAAGTTAATGCCAGGCACAGTCCTTTGCAGAATGAGAACTACCCAGTTACTTGAAGCAGCCTGAAAAGACTTCCATGGAGTGTCTGACCGTTGGCACTCTCTGGGTATGGGTGCGGGTGATGGTATCTAGGTATGGGCACCGTATAAGCGGTTATCGGTGTAGATACGGGCACCGTATGGGCAATGTTATCGATATAGGTACAGGCACCGTATGGGCAATGTTATTGATATAGGTACAGGCACCGTATGGGCAATGTTATCGATATAGGTACAGACACCGTATGGGCAATGTTATTGATATAGGTACGGGCACCGTATGGGCAATGTTATCGATATAGGTACAGGCACCGTATGGGCAATGTTATCAATGCAGGGGCTGAGCAACCCTAGATCCCATTGTAGCACCAGCCCCGGTTCTGGGTCTGTGTGTCTGGCTCTGCCAACCTTTCCTGTCCATTCACTGACTCCAGTTCACATGAAGATCCCAAGGCTCTGGTTACACAGTGCAGGAAATAAGTCCCAGCTCATTCCCCACATCGCCCCCCACACCACCTGCATACACGCCTTGTTTTCATTCTAAAAGAATCATTTTCCTGAATTGGAATTTTCTCATGGTCCCTGTTAGAGACTGGTTTCCTTGCCTGTACACTGCAAGTGGGGACCCTCAATTACTGCAGCACAGTAATTCCACCTCACCTGTCTGCTTATGTAGTCAGGCAAAGGGTCAGTGGATGGGGTTCAGATGTGAGAAGTGTCTGCAGTTATTTACAGTGCGGAAAGAGTTCCTAAACAGAACTAACAGTTCCCCCATGTGAAGAGACCCAGTGTCTGCTTCCGTCATCACAGTGAATTGATCCACAATTACCTTTCCAGAGGCTTGTCCCAAGGGAGACCCTGTTCATCCCCCATGGTTAAAGAGGTGGGTTAATCATAGTGAATTGTGCTTTAATTCCCCTCTGTCTGAAACAGTCGCTGTTAACAATCGTGGATGAAATTGCTCCTAAATGGTGTATGTGGACTTCTATTAAGCCTTTAAATTAACCCTTTCATGTTCTTACTCCAAAACAGCGTAACATACTGGAGTCATCATGTAAAACAAAACACTAAAACCTCTTACATTTTAGAAATTAGGTCTGTATTACCATATTTATACATCCCTTGCCATAAAGGTACTCGTGTATAATAATGTATATTCTAAATATTTATATTGCCGGCTGTAAATATTGTTTGGATGTTGCTGTGTGTTCAGTTTTTTGCCATGTGCTTGGACAGTGTTGATGGATCCATACCCAACTTAATAAAAAGCAGCAGCTGTGTTCAGTCCCTGAGGAGAACCCACAGTCTCTGTCTCACTCTCTGTCTCACTCTCTGTCTCACTCTCTGTCTCACTCTCTGTCTTGCTCCCTCACTGTCTCTCTCTCTCTCTCATTGTCCCTCACGCTCTGTTTCTCTATCTCTCACTGTCTCTCTCTCTCTGTCTGTCTGTCTATTTCTCACTGTCTCTGTCGCCGTCTGTCTGTTTATTTCCCACTGTCTCTCCCTCTCTCCGCCTGTGTTTATTTCTCACTGTCTCTTTCTGTCTCACTCTCTGTCTATCTCTTACTGTCTCTCTCTCTCCGTCTCTCTCTCTTTCTCCGTCTCACTCTCTCTTTCTCCGTCTCACCATCTGTCTCTCTATCTCTCTCTGTCTCTCTCGCTCTCTCTGTCTCCCGATCTCTCAGTCTCTCTGTCTGTCCCTCTCTCTCTCTGTCCCACTATCTCTCAATGTCTCTCTCTCTCTGTCTCAATGTCTCTCTCACTCACTGTCCCTCATCTTTATCTCTCTATCTCTCTCTGTCTCTCCTCTCTCTGTCTCACTCTCTGTCTCTCTATCTCTCACTGTCTCACTCTCTCTCTGTCTCATTGTCTATCTCTAATTGTCTCTCTCTCTGCCTCCCTATCTCTCTCTGCCTCTCTATCTCTCACTGCCTCTCTTTCTGTCTCATTGTCTATCTCTAATTGTCTCTCTCTCTGCCTCCCTATCTCTCTCTGCCTCTCTATCTCTCACTGCCTCTCTTTCTGTCTCATTGTCTATCTCTAATTGTCTCTTCCGCTCTCCCCGTCTCTCTTTCTGTCTCTCTGTTTTTCTATCTGTCTCTCTCTGTTTCTCTATTTCTCACTGTCTCTTTCTCTCTCATTGTCTCTCTATCTCTCAGTGTCTCTCTCTCTTTCTCTGTCTTGCTCTCTGTCTCTCTCTATCTCTCATTGTCGCTCTCTCTATCTCACTGTCTCTCATGTCTCACTCTCTGTGTCTCTATCTCTGTCTCATCTCTCTGTCTCATCTTTTGTGTCTATCTCTATCTTTCTCTCTCTTTGGCTCACTCTTGCTCTCTCTCTCTGTCTGTCTCTGTCTCACTGTCTCTGTCTCATCTCTTGTGTCTATTGCTATCTCTCTCTGTCTCACTGTCTGTCTCTCTATCTCTCACTGTCTCTCCCTCTCTCCGCCTGTGTTTATTTCTCACTGTCTCTTTCTGTCTCACTCTCTGTCTATCTCTTACTGTGTCTCTCTCTCTCTCTCTCCGTCTCACTCTCTCTCTCTCTCCGTCTCACTCTCTCTCTCTCTCCGTCTCACTCTCTCTCTTTCTCCGTCTCACTCTCTCTCTCTATCTCTCTCTGTCTCCCGATCTCTCTGTCTGTCTCTCTCTCTCTCCCACTATCTCTCAATGTCTCTCTCACTCACTGTCCCTCATCTTTATCTCTCTATCTCTCACTGTCTCTGTCTCTCCTCTCTCTGTCTCACTCTCTGTCTCTCTATCTCTCACTGTCTCACTCTCTCTCTGTCTCATTGTCTATCTCTAATTGTCTCACTCTCTCTGCCTCCCTATCTCTCTCTGCCTCCCTATCTCTCTCTGCCTCCCTATCTCTCTCTGCCTCCCTATCTCTCACTGCCTCCCTATCTCTCACTGCCTCCCTTTCTGTCTCACTGCCTCCCTTTCTGTCTCACTGCCTGCCTTTCTGTCTCACTGCCTGCCTTTCTGTCTCACTGCCTCCCTTTCTGTCTCACTGCCTCCCTTTCTGTCTCACTGCCTCCCTTTCTGTCTCACTGCCTGCCTTTCTGTCTCACTGCCTCCCTTTCTGTCTCACTGCCTCTCTCTAATTGTCTCTTCCGCTCTCCCCGTCTCTCTTTCTGTCTCTCTCTCTTTCTCTGTCTTGCTCTCTGTCTCTCTCTATCTCTCATTGTCACTCTCTCTATCTCACTGTCTCTCATGTCTCATCTCTCTGTCTCATCTTTTGTGTCTATCTCTATCTTTCTCTCTCTTTGGCTCACTCTTGCTCTCTCTCTCTGTCTCTCTCTGTCTCACCGTCTCTGTCTCATCTCTTGTGTCTATCGCTATCTCTCTGTCTCACTGTCTGTCTCTCTATCTCTCACTGTCTCTCCCAGTCTCTCCGTCTCTTTTTTTTTATCTCTGTCTCTCTCTCTCTCCAGCTCACACTCTCTGTCTCTCTATCTGTCACTGTCGCTCCCTCTCACTGTCTCTCTCTCTCTCATGTCTCACTCTGTGTCTCTATCTGTCTCATCTCTTGTGTCTATCTCTATCTCTCTGTCTCACTGTCTGTCTCTCGATCTCTCACTATCTCTCGCTCCCCATCTCTCTCTCTCTCTCTCTGTTTCTTTATCTCTCTGTCTCTCTCTCCGTCTCCCTCTCTGTCTTTCTATCTCTCACTGTCTCTCCCCGTCTTTGTCTCTCTCTCTCTATCGCTCACTGTCTCTCTCTGTCTCATCTCTTGTGTCTATCTCTATCTCTCTCTCTGTGTCTCACTGTCTGTCTATCTCTCACTGTCTTTTTTTATTCATTCATGGGATGTGGGTGTCACTGGCTAGGCCAGCATTTATTGCCCATCCCTAATTGCCCTTGCGAAGCTGGTGGTGAGCTGACTTCTTGAACTGCTGCAGTCCATGGGGTGCAGGTACACCCACAGTGCTATTTGGAAGGAAATTCCAGGATTTTGACCCAGCGCCAGTGAAGGAACGGCGATATAGTTCCAAGTCAGGATGCTACGCGGCTTGGAGGGGAACGTGCAAGTGCTGGTGTTCCCATGCATCTGCTGCCCTTGTCCTTCTGGGTGGTGGAGATCGCGGGTTTAGAAGGTGCTGTCGAAGGAGCCTTGGTGATGGTACACACTGTTGCCACTGTGTGTCCGTGGTAAAGGGGGTGAATGTTGAAGGTGGTAGATGGGGTGCCAATCAAGCGGGCTGCTTTGTCTTGGATGGTGTCGAGCTTCTTGAGTGTTGTTGGAGCTGCACCCATCCAGGCAAGTGGAGAGTATTCCATCACGCTCCTGACTTGTGCCTTGTAGATGGTGGACAAGCATTGGGGAGTCAGGAGGTGAGTTACTCGCCGCAGGATTCCCAGCCTTATTTATGTGGCTACTCCAGTTCAGTTTCTGATCAATGGTAATCCCCAGGATGTTGATAGTGGGGGATTCAGCGATGGTAATGCCCTTGAATGTGAAGGGGAGATGGTTAGATTCTCTCTTGTTTGAAATGGTCATTGCCTGGCACTTGTGTGGCGCGAATGTTACTTGCCACTTATCAGTCCAAGCCTGGATATTGTCCAGTTTTTGCTGCATATGGACATGGGCTCCTTCAGTATCTGAGGAGTCGCGAATGGTGCTGAACATTGTGCAATCATCAGTGAACATCCCGACTTTTGACATAATGATGGAGGGAAGGACATTGATGAAGCAGCCTAGGCCACTACCCTGAGGAACTCCTGCAGTGATGTCCTGGAGCTGAGATGATTGACCTCCAACAACCACAACTATCTTCCTTTGTGCTCGGTATGACTCCAACCAGCGGAGAGTTTTCCCCCTGGTTCCCATTGACTCCAGTTTTGCAAGGGCTCCTTGATGCCATGCTTGGTCAAATGCTGCTTTGATGTCAAGGGCAGTCACTCTCACCTCACCTCTTGGGTTCAGCTCTTTTGTGCATGTTTGCACCAAGGCTGTAATGAGGTCAGGAGCTGAGTGACCCTGTCGGAACCCAAACTGAGTGTTAGTGAGCAGGTTATTGCTGAGCTAGTGCCGCTTGATAGCATGGTTGACAACGCTTTCTGTTACATAGAACCATAGAAAATAGGAGCAGGAGTAGGCCATTCGGCGCTTCGAGCCTGCTCCGCCATTCATTATGATCATGACTGATCATCCAACTTAGTAACCTGTTCCCGCTTTCACCCCATACCCTTTGATCCCTTTAGACCCAAGAGCTATATCTAACTCCTTCTTGAAGACATAAAATGTTTTGCCCTCAAGTGTTTTCTGTGGTAGTGAGTTCCACAGGCTCACCACTCTCTGGGTGAAGAAATTTATCCACATCTCAGTCCTGAAAGGATTATCCCGTATCCTTACACTACGACCCCTGGTTCTGGACTCCCCCACCATCGGGAACATCCTTCCTGCATCTACCCTGTCAAGTCCTGTTAGAATTTTAGAGGTTTCTATGAGATCCCCCCTCACTCTTCTGAACTCCAGCGAATATAATCCTAACCGACTCAATCTCTCCTCATACGTCAGTCCCACCATCCCAGCAATCTGTCTGGTAAACCTTCGCTGCACTCCCTCTATAGCAAGAACATCCTTCCTCCAATAAGGAGACCAAAACTGCACATAATATTCCAGGTGTGGCCTCACCAAGGCCCTGTATAACTGCAGCAAGACATCCCTGCTCCTGTACTCGAATCCTCTCGCTATGAAGGCCAACATACATTTGCCTTTTGTACTGCCTGTTGCACCTGCATGCTTACCTTCAGTGACTGGTGTACGAAAACACCCAGGTCTCGTTGCATATTCCCCTCTCTCAGTTTATAGCCGTTCAGATAATAATCTGCCTTCCTGTTTTTGCTACCAAAGTGGATAACCTCACATTTATCCACATTATACTGCATCTGCCATGCATTAGCCCACTCACTTAACTTGTCCAAATCACCCTGAAGCCTCTCTGCATCCTCCTCACAACTCACCCTCCCACCCAGTTTTGTGTCATCTGCAAATTTGGAGATATTACATTTAGTTCCATCAACAAAATCATTAATGTATATTGTGAATAGCTGGGGTCCTAGCTCCGATCCCTGCGGTAGCCCCACTAGTCACTGTCTGCCATTCGGAAAAAGACTTTGTTTCCTGTCTGCCAACCGATTTTCTATCCATCACAATACACTACCCCCAATCCTATGTGCTTTAATTTTACATGCTGATCTCTTATGTGGGACTTTATCGAAAGCCTTCTGAAAGTCCAAATAAACCGCATCCACTGGCTCCCCCTCATCAACTCTACTAGTTACATCCTCAAAGAAGTCTAGTAGATATGTCAAGCATGATTCCCCTTTCATAAATCCATGCTGACTCAGTCCGATTCTACCACTGTTCTCCAAGTGCTGTGCCATAAAATCTTTGATAATGAACTCTAGAATTTTCCCCACTACCGACGTCAGGCTGACTGGTCTATAATTCCCTGTTTTCGCTCTCCCTCCCTTTTTAAATAGTGGGGTTACATTGGCTACCCTTCAATCTGTAGGAACTGTTCCAGAGTCTATAGAATCTTGGAAGATGACCACCAATATATCCACTATTTCTAGGGCCACTTCCTTAAGTACTCTGGGATATAGATTATCAGGCCCTGGGGATTTATCGGCCTTCAATCCCATCAATTTCCCCAACACCATTTCTCTACTGATACTGATTTCCTTCAGTTCCTCCCTCTCTCTAAACCCTGTGTTCCCCAACATTTCTGGTATGATATTTGTGTCCTCCTTTGTGAAGACAGAACCAAAGGATGCATTTAGTTGGTCAGCCATTTCTTTATTTCCCAGAATAAATTCCCCTGTTTCTGACTGTAAGGGACCTACATTTGTCTTCACTAATCTTTTTCTCTTCACACACCTATAGAAACTTTTACAGTCAGTTTTTATGTTCCCCGCAAGCTTTCTCTCGTACTCTATTTTCCCCTTCTTAATCAATCCTTTGGTCCTTCTTTGCTGAATTCTAAACTGCTCCCAATCCTCAGGTCTGTTGTTTTTTCTGGTGAATTTGTATGCCTCTTTTTTGGATGTAATGCTATCTCTAATTTCTCTTGTAAAGCATGGTTTGGCTACCTTTCCCGTTTTACTTTCATACCTGACAGGAATAAACAATTGTTGCAGTTCATCCATGCGCTCTTTGAATGTTTGCCATTGTCTATCCACCGTCATCCCTTTAAGTAATGTTTCCCAATCCATCATAGCCAACTCGCGCCTCATACCTTTGTAGTTTCCTTTATTAAGATTCAGGACCCTAGTCTCAGAATCAACTACGTCACTCTCCATCTTGATGAAGAATCCCCAAGGGGTCTCGCACAACTAGATTGTCAATTATTCCTCTCTCATTACACAATACCCAGTCTAGGATGGCCTGTTTTCCAGTTGGTTCCTCAACGTATTCGTCCAGAAAGCCATTCCGTATACACTCCATGAATTCCTCCTCTATGGTATTGTGAATAATTTGATTTGCCCAATCTATATACAGATCAAAGTCACCCATAATTACAGATGTTCCTTTATAATATGCATCTCTAATTTCCTGTTTAATGCCTTTCCGAACATCACCACTACAGTTTGGGCATCCATATACAGCCCCCACTAACATTTTTTGCCCCTCAGTGTATCTCAGCTCTACCCATACAGATTCCACATCATCAGAGCTAATATCCTTCCTCACTATTGCGTTAATTTCCTCTTTAACCAGCAATGCAACTCCAACACCTTTTGCTTTTTGTCTGTCCTTCCTAAATACTGAATACCCCTGGATGTTCATTTCCCATCCCTGGTCACCTTGCAGCCATGTCTCTGTAATCCTGACTACATCATACTCGTTTACATCTATTTGCACAATTAATTCATCCACTTTATTGCAAATGCTCCACGTGTTAAGGCACAAAGCCTTAAGGCTTGTCTTTTTAACATTACTTGTCCCCTTCCCACTATTTTTCACTGTGTCCCTGTTTGATTCTCTCCCTTGATTTCTCTGCCTATCACTTTTCTTATTCCCCTTACTGTCTTTTGTTCTTGTCTTTGATCCCCCCTCCTCTGACTCCTTGCAAAGGTTCCCATCCCCCTGCCATTTTAGTTTCAACCCTCCCGGTCCCAATGTCCCAGGAATCTAAAACCCTCCCCCTTACACCATCTCTTCAGCCACATATTCATCCGATATATCCTGTTATTTCTACTCTGACTAGCACATGGCACAGGTAGTAATCCTGAGATCACTACCTTTGAGGTCCTACTTTTCAACTTACTTCCTAACTCTTTGCTTTTAGGACCTCATCCTTTTTTTTTTACCTATGTTGTTTGTACCAATGTGTACCATGACCACTGGCTGTTCACCCTCCCCCTTCAGAATGTCCTCAAACCGCTCTGAGAGATCCTTGACCCTAGCACCAGGGAGGCAACATACCATCCTGAAGTCTCGTTTACGGCCACAGAAATGCCTATCTATTTCCCCTTACAATTGAATCCCCTATAACTCTTGCATTCCCACACTTTTTACTCCTCCCCTGTACAGCAGAGCCAACCATGATGCAACAAATTGGGCTGTTGCTGCTTTCCCCTGAGAGGCCATTCCCCCCAACATATCCAAAGCAGTATACCTGTTTTGCAGGGGAATAGCCACAGGAGATTCCTGCACTGCCTGCCTAGACCTCTTGCTCTGCCTGGTGGTCACCCATTCCTCTCCTGCCTGTGGAGTCTGAGCCTGCGGTGTGACCACCTCTCTATGCGTGCTATCCACGATACTCTCTGCCTCGTGGATGCTCCACAGTGTCCCCAGCTGCCGCTCCAGCTCTGAAACCCGGGCTTCCAGGAGCTGCAGCTGGCGACATTTCCTGCACACATGCCGGTCCCAGGTACTGGAATTGTTCCCGGCTTCCGACATGGAGCACGAGGAGCACACCACGACTTTACGCTCTCCTGCCATGACTTAACCCTTTAAATTAAACCTTTTGGAAGGTGCTTCATATCAAATAATATCAATTACTCTCAGGCCCTTCTTCCCTGGTCCCCGTTACTACAGAACTCCCTGAAAAACACTACTCACCATATATGAAAGTAAACTGTAGACCTTTCTTACCTTAGTTACTAAGCCAGCTATTTAGAGCTCGTCCCTAACAGCAGTTACTCACCAACCAATCACCTTGCAACTTTCCTGTGATGTTACTGTTGATGTTTTGTTCAAACACTCCGGACTGTGTCTGTGTTTATCCTCCCAGGTCCGCTTCGCTCCGCTCTTCCAGGTAAGTGCAGGCCTCGAGCGTCAGGCTGGATTTATCCTCTCCCTTTCCGATGCCGATTCCTCCCAGGTCCGCTTCGCTCCGCTCTTCCAGGTGAGTGTGGGCCTCGAGCCTCAGGCTGGATTTATCCTCTCCCTCTCCCTCTCCAGTGCCAATTCTTCCCAGGTCCACTCTGCTCTGCTCCTCCAGGCAACACCTCTACCAATCAGAGTTCACTTGCCAACCAATCAGCACTCTCTTCTCATACAGTATAAGTTGTTGTTTCCCCTTACATTGGTATTCTTGCAGATTGTCCTGATGAGTGCAAGACGAAAAGCTTCGACAACGTGTCTCTATTTTCAGCAATACTCAAATCAGAGACTGTTTCAGGTTTAGTGAGACATCACTTACAGCGGAGCCTGGACTATGAACCATCAGGAGACAGGCTCTGCTTTAGATCTGGAGACTGTTGGTTGATCTGAAGGAGCAGCTAAATTTTTATTTATGTGACAACTTAATGTGCCTATTACGTATTTTTTTATAAGTTCACTTCAAACCTGTTAAGAGTTATGCTGCAGTACGTCAGGAGTGTGATGGAATACTCTCCACTTGCCTGGATGGGTGCAGCTCCAACAACACTCAAGAAGCTCGACACCATCCAGGACAAAGCAGCCCGTTTGATTGACACACCATCCACAAACATTCACTCCCTTCACCACCGACAGTAGCAGCAGTGTGTACCATCTACAAGATGCACCGTAGCAACGTACCAAGGCTCCTTAGACAGCACCTTCCAAACCCGTGACCTCTACCAACTCGAAGGACAAGGGCAGCAGAACGAGAGGGCACAGCTTTCAAGTATTTGGTAAGAGAAGCAAAAGTGACATGAGGAAAAACTTTTTCACGCAGCGAGTGGTTAAGGTCTGGAATGCACTGCCTGAGAACGTGGTGGTGGCAGGTTCAATTGAAGCATTCAAAAGGAAATTAGACAGTTATATGAAAAGGTAGAATGTGCAGGGTTATGGGGAGAAGGCAGGGCTGTGGCACTAAGTGAATTGATCTTTCAGAGAGTTGGTGCAGACGTGATGGGCTAAATGGCCTCCTTCTGTGCTGTACAATTCTGTGGTAAATTACCAGACTGCTTATCCGACATCCAGTACTGGATGAGCAGAAATTTCTTCCAATTAAATATTGGCAAGACTGAAGCCATTGTTTTTGGTTCCTGCTCCAAACTCCATTCCCGAGCTGCCGACTCCATCCCTCTCCATGGCAACTGACTGAGGCTGAACCAAACTGTTCACAACCTTGGTGTCATATTTGACCCCTGAGATGAGCTTCTGACCACATATTCACACTATCAATAAGACCTGTGTAACATTGCCCACTCCACCCTTGTTTCATTCATCTGCTGCTGAAACCCTCATTCATGCCTTTGTTACCTCCAGCCTTAACAATTCCAATGCACTCCTGGCCAGCCTCCTTTTTCTACCCTAAACTACAGGTCATCCAAAACTCTGCTGCCCATGTCCTTACTTGCACCAAGTTCCATTCACCAGTTACCCCTGTACTCGCTGACCTCCTTTGGCTCCCATTCAAGCGACACCTCGGTTTTGAAAATCTCTCCATGGCCTCACCCTATCTCTGTGATCATCTCCAACCCCATAATCTTTCAAGATATCTGTACTCCTCTAATTCTGGCCTCTTGAGCATCCAACCTTTAATCGCTTCAATATTGATGGCCTTGCCTTCAGCTGCCTGGGCCCCAAGCTCTGGAATTCTCTCCCTAAACATCTCCACCTTTCTCTCTTCCTTTAAGACTCTCCTTAAAACCTCCCTCTTTGACCAAGCTTTTGGCCATTTACCCGAATATCTCCTTCTGTGGCTCAGTGTCAAATTTTGCTTTATAACACACCTGTGAAGTGCCTTTGGACATTTTATGACATTAAAATTGCTATATAAATACAAGTTGTTGTTGGAAAAATCTGCAACATTATGGGGAAAAGCAGGAGTGGCACTAATTGGACAGCTCTTTCAAAGAACTGGCATAGGACAATGGGCAGAATGGCCTCATTCTGTTGTATCATTCTATGATTCGATGGAAGTGTGAGGTTATTCACTTTGGCATAAGAATAGAAAAGCAGAATATTTTTTAAAAGGTATGAAGCTTCTAATTGTTGGTGTTCAGAGAGACTTGGGTGTCCTCGTACAAGGAACACAGAAAGTTAACATGCAGGGATAGCGGGCAATTCGGAAGGCAAATGACATGTTGGCCGTTATTGCAAGGGGATTGGAGTACAGGAATAAAGAAGTCTTGCTACAAGTGTACAGGGTTTTGGTGGGACCACATCTTGAATACTGTGTGCAGTTTTAGTCTCCATATCTAAGAAAGGATATACTTGTATTGGAGGCAGTGCAGCCAAGGTTCACTAGAATGGTCCCTGGGATGTGGGGGTTGACCTCTGATGAGAGGCTGAGTAAATTTGGGCCTATATTCTCTGGAGTTCAGAAGAATAAGAGGCGATCTAATTGAGACATACAGGATTCTAAAGGGAAAGTGCTGGTCAGGCAGCATCTGTGGAGAGAGAAACAGAGTTAACGGCCGGAATTTTACCATTAAGAATTGGGAGATTTTACACTACGTATCTGATTTTACGGCCGTTAATCGGGTCGTGGAGCGTGTCGGGAACCTGGCAGATTCAAAAGGGCGGCAGGCATTGATTCATGAGGGAGTTGTAGGTAAAAGTGAATTTATTGAACTTTATTAATGCTGATGTTATTTGTGTGTCCTAACAAGGGGTGTAGCTTGCAGGTTGTGCAGAAGGTTTAATCTGAATGTTAGGTACTGCTGATAGGGACCCATCTAATATTAGTTATTGCCTGAAGGAAGTACCTGAAGTGAGCCAGTCACAAAAGCTGGAAGCTATTACCTGTGGTCAAAGCATTTGTTCTGCTGTTCAACAATGGGAATTGTTCACTCTGGAGGTGGATCATCAGATGAGGCGGACAATGATTTAATGAGTGACAGAAGTACAAATGGTCAGGGGAACGTACAGCAAGCTGCACCAGTGCATCCTCGTGCTGCTGGAGGGAGAGTAGTTCACAGAGTCGCCCGGGAATGACCAAATGTCAGGAGACATGCCTACCCAGTAGTAAGGGCATACTGAACACGTCTGAACTACCTGCAGCTGTCAGAACAGCAGGGCAGAAGAAGACTACGGCTGTCACGGGAGACTGTCTCATCTCTTTGTGAGATGCTGGCAGTGGATGTTGCATCAAACTGTCTCGGTGGCCATCCGATATCAGTCGCTCTAAAGGTTACAATAGCTCTTAACTTCTATGCGTCTGGCTCCTTCCAAGCCTCAGCTGCAGACTTGTGTGGTGTCTCACAATCAGCAGCGCACCATTGCATAAAGGTCGTGACTGATGCATTATTTCAACGTGCTGAACATTTCATCACGTTCAAGATGGACAACATCAGTCAGGCTGAGAGAGCCAGAGGCTTCAGCATTATATCTGGCTTCCCAATGGTACAGGGCGTGATAGACTGTACTCATGTGGCCCTTAGAGCACCAGCTGGATAGTCGGGGGCTTTCATGAACTACAAGGGATTCCATTCAATGAACGTTCAGCTCCTCTGTGATCATCGGAAGTGAATCATGCAGGTATGTGCACATGACCCTGGTAGTTGTCATGATTCTTTCATTCTCCACAACTCACAGGTGCCTGCAATTTTCAGTCCTCCACACAGAATGGAGGGATGGATACTTGGCGACAGGGGTTATCCTCTGAAGACATGGCTCATGACACCAGTGAGGAACCCAAGGGGTGATGTGGAGGAACTATACAACGAGAGCCATGCGGCCACCAGAGTGACAATGGAGCAAACTATAGGCCTCCTAAAGATGAGATTTTGGTGTCTTGACCGCTCTGGTGGATCACTTCAGTACGCACCGTCGAGGGTTTCCAGAATCATTGTCATCTGCTATGCATTGCATAACCTGGCGATTGAACATGGAGATGGCCTGGAGGATAATCAATGTCAGTGCGATGTGTCATCAGATGATGATGTTTCTGATGAGGAAGATGGGTATCAGTCTAATGATGATCAGGGAGAGGAAGCTGAATGTAACTTGGCTCTAACTGCTAGAGAAACAAGAGATTCTCTAATAGGAGCGCGTTTCAGTTGAAATGATATAAATCTTCACACATTTCAATCTGCTTTGTGACATTAATCATTGTGAGGATCTGACAGTGCAAAATCTCTAACCTTTAGGGGGTGAGACAATGCTATGAACCAATCCATCACATCATGAGGGACGCGACCCAAGTGTGTGGCCTCACATTTGAGACAACTTGAGTTGACTGACTGTATAGTATCTGACTTCAGGAATGACATGTCCAATGATAAAAACTCCAATTTAATCAAACAAATTAAATAAATGTACTTCAAGTCACCCAGTGCACCAGTAGTGAAATTAAAGTGTTTTCTTAATCCGTTTACGCGTGCTCATTCATGTGCATGATCCCTCGCCACCAGACTTACCAGAGGCGGGTGGCTGATCTTGTTGCAGCCCTGCTGTTCATGACTTGGGTGGACGTCCTCTGCCTGCTCGCGGCCGTGAGGGCCCTGGCATCTCAGGGTTCTCATGACAAATATCATGAGCACCCTCTATCACCTCGGGATTTAGTAGTTCACATGTCCCTGGCGGAGGGAGCAAGGAGCTGCAGGATGCATCAGAGGCGCCATGAGAGGAACTCCCATATGCAATCTGCTGCCCCTGTGCCCTCGTGAGGCTCGGATGGTCCTCAATGGTGGAATCAGAGCGATGAGTGGCCTCAATCTGGCGCAGTCGCATCAGATTATGCTCTCTGATGCTCTGGTCCAGGGAGGCTACACTCCCTCTGAGGTCCCGAATTGCATGAAGAGCTGGTCCCTCCACTGCAGCCGCCAATCTTTCAATGGAGGAAGCCACATGTTCAAAGGCCTGTGAGTTTGTTGAACTCATACTCTGGATGGATGTCTCCAGAGTATGAGTCATAGCGTGCAATGTCTCGGTCAACTCCGCTAGATTTCCATGGACCGCATTCTGCACCTGCAACATCGCCCGATGAAAGGATGATCTCAGAGGCACGTCATCAGCTTGCGGCTCTGCACTGGCCTGGCATCCCACTCTCCTCAGTGTGTGATGCATCGGCCGGTTCTGCCTCTGGTGTCTGGCCCGGTTGCTGTGCTCACACCAGTATGTGACATTGATTCCCCAGACACAGTCATCCCAATCGAAGTATCAGTATCTGCTGTGGTACTTGATGCATCACAATGATGTGACGATGCACCCTCTGAGGTGCCCTCCTCCACCTCAGAGGTGGATGGTCAGGCAACGGAAACGCTTCCTGGCACATGCTGGGTTTCACCTGTTGGGAAAAACATTGTGATTAGTTTCATCATCAATCCAGAGTTAAGCACAAGTTTGTGCCTCCAGCATGGTTACATCTGGGTGATGTTCCAATTGAGGGCAACATTCAGTGCATTTGACATTCACCAAATCATTGGCACAGTAGTGCAGTCTCACCACCCCACCCCCCCATAATGAAGTGTTACACCACATTCTGGAACACTCACTCTCATGGCCAGGTCCACCAGCCTCGCCATCTGCCATGGCACGTCCTCCTTCCTCCCCTGCTGTAATTAAGACATCCTCCTCCATTCCGGTGAGGAATGCCTGGGTGGCTTCACCGCCACCAGTACGTGACCTTTCCCGGGCATTGTGTGCCCTCTTTTCCTGAATAAACAAAGATACTTATTTTATACATAGTCAATGGTATGACGCTGTCACCCAAAGGGTTGGAATTGCATTTCACTGCTGTGACAATGTTGGGCACAACTTTAACACCACAGCATCAGCGTTCATCTCAGACTTGCCCATCATGCGTCCCATTTCAAGGCAGCTAAACATTGATCATACAGGGCTTCCACATTGCATCATGGGTACACAAGAAAACCTCCCTTGACACATAACTGATTAGATGAATGAGGAGTGCCCCTTACCCGGGCAGAGCGAAGCAGGTCATTGCGCTTGCGGCACTGCATCCATGTACACCTCACAATGCTTCGGCTGCTGACCTCCTCTGCAACCACCAGCCAAACCCTCTTGGTCACTTCGGAGGGTCTCCTTCTCCCATCGGAACTGGACAGAATGTCTCTCCTCTCCTCAACGGCCTGGAGGAGGACCTGCAGTGAATCATCAGAGAATCGGGGGGTAACACGGTTGCTTCTGCCCTCCATCACCTCGAACAGCAATATTGTTGACTCCCAGTCTTTCTGTGTTTCAATGTATAGAGTCTTTGAAATCTCCAGACCTTAAGACAGTTGTATCTTCCTTTACATCAAATGAAGAACTCAGTGCTCTGTTTAAAATCAGTAATCCTTTATTTTGGGCTTACAATCAGCCTTCTGCGTATGTGGCCCCGCCCCCAATGATGCTGAAGTTCCCGCCCACGCGCGCCATTTCTTCTCGGAGTTACGCCGTGGGCCTGCTGATTAGGTGATCAGCGCATGATGCCGGCGGCCAGGCGACGCGGAACAGGTTCGGGGGCCTGATCCGCTTCGGGCTCATCGGCCCCGGGGCCACCAGTAAGCGAAAAATTCCGGCCAACGTTTCAGGTCTGTGACTTTTCTAACCTCTAACCTTTGCCAGTTCTGATGAAAGGTCACAGACCTGAAACGTTAACTCTGTTTCTCTCTCCACAGATGCTGCCTGACCTGCTGAGTATTTCCAGCACCTTGTTTTTATTTCAGATTTCCAGCATCTGCAGTATTTTGCTTTTATTTTAAGATTCTGAAGGGGCTTGACAGGGTAGACACTGAGAGGCTATTTTCCCTGGTTGGGAATCTAGAACATGGGGGCACAGCCTCAGGATAAGGGGCCAATCCTTTCAGACTGTGATGAGGTGAAATTTTTTCACTCAGAGGGTTGTGAATCTTTGTATTTCATTACCCCAGAGGGTTTGTGGATGATGCATCATTAGGTCAAGTCTGCGATAGACAGATTTTTGGTCTCTCAGGGAATCTAGAGATATGGCGAGTGGAGGGGGAAGTGGAATTGAAGCCCAAGATCAGCCATGATTGTATTGAATGGTGGAGCAGATTTGAGGGGCTGAATGGTTGACTCCTGCTCCTATTTCTTATATTCTGATGAATCAGCATAATTTCACAACAGAGAAAGGTGCCTGGAATTGCAACATATGCAAAACTGGACTGCAGCGGTTCAAGAAGGCAGCTCACCACCACCTTCTCAAGGACAATTAGGGATGGGCAATAAATGCTGGCCTGGCCAGTGACACCCACATCCCATGAAAGAATATTTTTTTAAAAATCCCAGGACTCTGGTCCTTGATAAAGGACAATGTGTTTTATCACAAGCAGACGGCCATTCATCCTCCCCAATACACCCATTCAGAGACCTTCAGTTCTGCTCTCACCACATTCAATTGCTTCTTGTATATTTCCAGTTCTGTTCCATGTGTTGATCATACTCTGTAAAGTTCATTCCTACCATTTGTTTTGAATTTCCTCCTCCCTTGTTTAATTCTGTACTTGTCATAATGTCGCAGTTTAGTTTCAAGATGTGCTCATGATCACAAATAGCAGGATGGGAATATGAAGTAGTGTCAATAACAGAAACGTGGCTTAAAACTGGCGAAGACTGGGCACTTAATATACAAGAATATACAGAATATACAGAATCCATTTGGTTAGAGTTGAGAAGCAAAAAGGGTTTGATCACGTTACTAGGAGTATCCTATCTGCCTCCAACTAGAGAGAGAGAGATAGAGGAGCAAATCTGCAGAGAAATCAGAGATGTACAAGAACTATAGTGGTGATATTGGGGGTCTTTAATTACCCAAATATTGACTGGGATAATGTTACAGTAAAAGGGTAAGGAGAGGGAGGAATTTCTGAAATGTGTTCTGGAGAACTTCCTTGATCAGTATGTTCTCAGCCCGATTAGAAAGGAGACATTGCTGGATCTGGTGCTGGGATGAAAATGAGGTGGACCAAGTGTCTGTGAGGGAGCACCTGGGTAAGAGTGATCATCGTATCATAAGGTTTAGATTAGTAATGCAGAAAAGCAAGGAATGAAATAAGGTAGAATGTCCAGATTGGAAGAAGGATAATTTCAACACAATGCAAAGGGATCTAACCAGGGTAGAGTGGAACGAAAGACTGGCAGGAAGAGCTGTATTTGAACAATAGGTTATCTTTAAGGATGGTAAAGGCTGGGAACATTTCAACAAGGGTGAAAGGTAGGGGAATCAAGAGCCAGGGCACCTTGGATGATGAGGGAGATAGAGATTATCATCAAACAAAAAAGATGGTGTATGATTCATATCAGGTGAACTCATCAAGTGAGAACCAGACCGTATACAAAAATTTAGGAGGGGAGGTGAAGAGGAAAATAAGACTGGCAAAGAGAGAATGACAGGAAAATTGGTGGTGTCGTAAATAGTGAGGAGGAAAGCCTTAGATTACAGGACGACATAGATGGGCTGGTAAGATGGGCGGAGCAGTGGCAAATGGAATTTAATCCTGAGAAGTGTGAGGTGATACATGTTGGGAAGACTAACAAGGCAAGGGAATATACAATGGATGGTAGGACCCGAGGAAGTACAGAGGGTCAGAGGGACCTTGGTGTACTTGTCCATAGATCACTGAAGGCAGCAGCACACGTAGATAAGGTGGTTAGGAAGGCATACGGGATACTTGCCTTTATTAGCCGAGGCACAGAATATAAGAGCAGGGAGGTTATGATGGAACTGTATAAAACGCTAGTTAGGCCACAGCTGGAGTACTGTGTACAGTTCTGGTCACCACACTACAGGAAGGATGTGATTGCACTGGAGAGGGTGCAGAGGAGATTCACCAGGATGTTGTCTGGGCTGGACCATTTCAGCTATGAAGAGAGACTGAAAAGGCTAGGGTTGTTTTCCTTAGAGCAGAGAAGGCTGAGGGGGGACATGATTGAGGTATACAAAATTATGAGGGGCATTGATAGGAAGAAACTTTTTCCCTTAGCGGAGGGGTCAGTAACCAGGGGCATAGATTTAAGGTAAGGGGCAGGAGGTTTAGAGGGGATTTGAGGAAAAAATTTTCACCCAGAGGGTGGTTGGAATCTGGAACGCACTGCCTGAAGGGGTGGTAGAGGCAGGAACCCTCACAACATTGAAGAAGTATTTAGATGAGCACTTGAAACACCATGGCATAGAAGGCTACGGGCCAAGTGCTGGAAAATGGGATTAGAATAGATAGGTGCATTCCTCCTCACTATTTATGACACGACCAATTTTCCTGTCATCTGCGATCATACCTCCTATATTCACGTCTAAATCATTAATGTACACTGCAAACAGCAAAGGTCCCAGCATCGATCCCTGTGGTACACCACTGGTCGCAGACTTCCACTCGCAACGACAACCCTCGACCATTACCCTCTGCCTCCTGCCACTAAGCCAATTTTGGATCCAATTTGCCAAATTGCCCTGGATCCCATGAGTTCTTACCTTCTTAACCAATCTCCCATGCTGGACCTTATCAAAAGCCTTACTGAAGTCCATGTAGACTACATCAACTGCTTTACCCTCATCTACACATCTAGTCACCTCCTCGAAAAATTCAATCAAGTTCGTTAGACACGATCTCCCCCTGACAAAGCCATGCTGACTATCCCTGATTAATCCCTGCCTCTCCAAGTGGGGATTAATCCTGTCCCTCAGAATTTTTTCCAATAATTTCCCAACCACTGATGTAATTACCTGCTTTATCCCTACTACCCTTCTTGAATAATGGTACCGTATTCGCTGTCCTCCAGTCCTCTGGTACCTCTCCTGTGGCCAGAGAGGATTTGAAAATTTGTGTTAGAGCCCCTGCTATCTCCTCCCTTGCCTCACATAACAGTTTGGGATACATCTCATCTGGGCCTGGGGATTTATGCATTTTTAAGCCCACTAAAACAGCTAATACATCCTCCCTTTAAATGCTAATTCATTTAAGTATATCACAATCCCCCTCCCTGATTTCCACACCTATTGTCCACACAGATGAAAAGTAATCATTTAAAACCTCACCGATGTCATCCGGCTCCACACACACATTGTCACTTTGGTCCCTAATGGGCCCTACTCTTTCCCTGGTTAGCCTCTTGCCCTTAATATACTTATAAAACGCCTTAGGATTTTCCTTTATCTTGCCCGCCAGTGTTTTTTCATGTCCCCAATGGTGTTCCCCAAGGGTCAGTGCTGGGACCTCTGCTTTTTTTGCTATATATAAGTGAAATTGATCTTGGAATACAGAGTCGAATTTCAAAATTTGCTGTTGACACTGGCAAACAGTAAGGATGATGTGAACCGCCTGCACCAGGACATAGATAGGCTTACAGAATGGGCAAAGAGGTGGCATTTGGAATTTAATACAGAGAAGTGTGAGGTGATGCATTTTGGCTGAAGGAATAGGGAGAGGCAATAGATACTTAATGGCACAGTTCTAAGGAATGTGCAGGGACAGAGGGACCTGGGGGTTCATCGATCTTTGAAGGTGGCAGGACATATTGAGAGGGTGGTTAGTAAAGTATATGGGATCTTAGGCTTTATAGACAGAGATATTGAGGACAAAAGCAGGGAAGTTATGCTGAACCTTCATAAAGCTCTCGTGAGGCCACAACTAGAGACTTGTGTCCAGTTCTGGTCGTCACAGTTCAAGAAGGATGTGAGGGTCCTTGAGGAGGTGCAGAGGAGATTTACCAGAATGGTTCCAGGGATGGAGGATTTTAGTTACAAGATTAGGTTGGAAAAGTTGGGTTTGTTCTCCTTAGAATAAAGAAGATTAAGGGGAGATTTAATAGAAGTGTACAAGATTATGACAGGCTTAGATAAATTAGACAAAGAAAAACTGTTCCCATTAAATGGTACAAGGACTAGGGGACACAGATTGAAAGTTTTGAGCAAAGGTTGCAGGGGGAATGTGATGAAGAACTTTTTTACATGGCGAGTGGTAATGACCTGGAACTCGCTGCCCATGAGGGTGGTGGAAGCGGAGACAGTGACTTCAAGAGGAAGTTGGATAGCTACTTGAGAGAAATAGACTTGTACGGCTACGGGGATCAAGCAAGGGAGTGGGACTGACAGCAAAGCTCCCTGGAGAGCCAGCATGGACTTGCTGTGATGAGTGGCCTCCTGTGCCATAAATGACTCTATGGGAGGAATTTTATGCTGGTGACGGGGGGGGGTGGCGGGGGGGGGTCTTGACATCGGGAGATACTGACTGCAAGATCACTGCATCGCCTCTTGTATGGAAGGCCCATCGAGTTTAGTGCCAATCAGGCACTTAACTGGACAGCGGCGAGCCTTCCGTAGGATTTAGTACCCATTTCTGGAAATCCTGGCCTTGCAGAACTGGCAGCCAGTCAGAGGCTGGCAGCTGCAGAGTGACTGCGGAGGCTGTGGCTGCTGTAGCTGCAGTGACCAGACACTGAGGAGCTGCACTGGAACCATGTTTAAGATAGGTCAGGGTGGGAGGGGTGTTGCGGAATGGGGGTCACAGGGAGGAGGGGTGTCAGCAGCAAGGACAGTAAAGCCTTTGACAAGGTCCCGCATGGCAGACTGGTGCAAAAAGTAAATTCACATGGGATCAGAGGGGAGCTGGCAAGATGGATACAGAACTGGCTCGGTCATAGAAGACAGGGGGTAGCAGTGGAAGGGTGCTTTTCTGAATGGAGGGATGTGACTAGTGGTGTTCCGCAGGGATCAGTGCTGGGACCTTTGCTGTTTGTAGTATATATAAATGATTTGGAGGAAAATGTAGCTGGTCTGATTAGTAAGTTTGTGGATGACACAAAGGTTGGTGGAGTTGCAGATAGTGATGAGGATTGTCAGAGGATACAGCAGGATATAGATCGGTTGGAGACTTGGGCGGTGAAATGGCAGATGGAGTTTAATCCGGACAAATGTGAGGTAATGCATTTTGGAAGGTCTAATGCAGGTGGGAGGTATACAGTAAATGGCAGAACCCTTAGGATTATTGACAGGCAGAGAGATCTGGGCGTACAGGTCCACAGGTCACTGAAAGTGGCAACGCAGGCGGATAAGGTAGTCAAGAAGGCATACGGCATGCTTGCCTTCATCGGTCGGGGCATAGAGTATAAAAATTGGCAAGTCATGTTGCAGCTGTACAGAACCTTAGTTAGGCCACACTTAGAATATTGCGTGCAATTCTGGTCGCCACACTACCAGAAGGACGTGGAGGCTATGGAGAGGGTACAGAAGAGGTTTACCAGGATGTTGCCTGGTCTGGAGGGCATTAGCTATGAGGAGAGGTTGGAAAAACTTGGATTGTTTTCACTGGAACGACGGAGGTGGAGGGGCGACATGATAGAGGTTTACAAAGTTATGAGCGGCATGGACAGAGTGGATTGTCAGAAGCTTTTTCCCAGGGTGGAAGAGTCAGTTACTAGGGGACATAGGTTTAAGGTGCGAGGGGCAAAGTTTAGAGGGGATGTGCGAGGCAAGTTCTTTACACAGAGGGTGGTGAGTGCCTGGAACCTGCTGCCGGGGGAGGTGGTGGAAGCAGATACGATAGCGACGTTTAAGAGACATCTTGACAAATACATGAATAGGATGGGAATAGAGGGATACGGTCCCCGGAAGTGCAGAAGGTGTTAGTTTAGGCATCAAGTTCAGCACAGGCTTGGAGGGCTGAATGGTCTGTTCCTGTGCTGCACTGTTCTTTGTTCTTTGACAGGGGAGTGTTGCTCAGCATTAAGTGCCTTTGAACGAGGGGCCCTCCCCAGCACCCACCCCCGGGACTGGAAAGCAGCCCACATGGTTTTTGGTGCTGTGCTTCCTGTGAGGTGACAGAGCTCCTGCCGCACGGGTAATTGTAGCTGCAGCGGGAGGAGGACTTTGATAAGGGATTAATTACCCAGTTAGGGGCCTCAATTGGGGCGGGAAGGCCGTGCACAGGCCTTCCTGCCCTGGACTAAATTTTGGCAGAGGTGGGATGGTGGTGGGTCCCTCCCCCTGCCACTATCCCACCCGATTTTATGCTCCCCCCACCCACCCCCCCCGCCAGCTCCAAACCTGCCGCAGGGGAGAGTATAAAATTCCACCCGATGGCTCTAAAACCTATTTACCTCTACACTATATACCTCTACAAAACCTACATATTTCAGCCTTATAAACCTCGATAAAATCTATATATTTCTGCCTTACATACCTCTATAAAGCCCCTAGTCAGCTTTCAAAGCTGAAGTCTTTGATCTAATTTTGTAATATTCACATTGATATAATCGAAGGTAATGTTGCACCTTCTAGCATTGATCTTATACAGTGGGTTGCACATTACAGAGTTCTAGGGCATTATGTGACAATGGATAGTATCAACTGATGGAACACTTCACAGCATCTCCCTGGTATGGTATTTATTCAGAGATACAGCACTAAAACAGGCCCTTCAGCCCACCGAGTCTGTGCCGACCATCAACCACCCATTTATACTAATCCTACATTAATCCCATATTCCCTACCACATCCCCACCTTCCCCCAATTCTCCGACCACCTACCTACACTCGGGGCAATTTACAATGGCCAATTTACCTATCAACCTGCAAGTCTTTGACTGTGGGAGGAAACTGGAGCACCCGGAGGAAACCCACACGGTCACAGGGAGAACTTGCAAACTCCGCACAGGCAGTACCCAGAACTGAACCGGGGTCGCTGGAGCTGTGAGGCTGCGGTGCTAACCACTGTCCCACCCCAATATTATAGTGATGGAGCCGGTTGAGATATCCTGTGGTATATTGATCTTTTAACACTTATGTAGCACGCAGGCTACACGCTCACTCTCTGTGCACACCTGGTAGAGGCATGCAAGCAGGTAATTGTTTCTCAGTCCTGGCAGGATGAGGGATTAATAACGACTGTGTTGGTATGTGGAAGCTCTGTGCATTCTGTTTGGTGCTGTGATAAGTTGTTCCGTTGTTAGTGTGCATTGCTATTAATTACATACTCAGTACCGAATATAATTAAGTACTTGGGAAGTGTCTGCAGGTTCCTGTGATACACATTGTTGCAGCACTGCACCATATCCAAGTCGGAGCTATTTAATACACTCCTGTCAACTCTCTTGTTGCTTTGGTAAATGAATTCTGTTAAAGGCAATGAGGGGTTGCTTCACTGGTTCTAACACTTGTAATTGTGTTTTCTGGCATATGCGCATGTTTGCAAGACAAGCCTGTCCCTCTGTGCAGAAATGCCGCAGCACAGATTTCAACCAACCGCAGACGAAATATTCAAAGAAAAATAGACATTTACAATGTAAGATTGGGTGCTGCACACATCACCAAATCAGTGCAACAAACTACAAATTCAACATGTTGCCATTCAAAACATCAGTTCTGGTTTGGCTCTTTAATAGGGCACCCAAAACTAATCCCACTGCCCTGCTCTCTCCCCATAGCCCTGTACCAATCCCCAAACTAATCCCATTGTCCCGCTCTCTCCCCATAACCCTGTATCAATTCCAAATTAATCCCACTGCCCTGCTCTCTCCCCATAGCCCTGTATCAATTCCAAATTAATCCCACTGCCCTGCTCTCTCCCCATAGCCCTGTATCAATTCCAAATTAATCCCACTGCCCAGGTCTCTCCCCAGAGCCCTGTATCAATCCCAAACTAATCCCACTGCCCCGCTCACACTCCACAGCCTGGATCAATCCCAAACTAATCCCACTGCCCCGCTCGCACTCCACAGCCTGGATCAATCCCAAACTAATCCCACTGCCCCGCTCTCTCTCTCCATAGCCCTGTATCAATCCCAAACTAATCCCACTGCCCCGCTCTCTCTCTCCATAGCCCTGTATCAATCCCAAACAAATCCCACTGCCCTGCTCTCTCCCCATCGCCCTGTACCTATCCCCAAACAAATCCCACTGCCCCGCTCTCTCCCCATCGCCCTGTATCAATCCCCAAACTAATCCCACTGCTCTGCTCTCTCCCCATAGCCCTGTATCAATCCCTAACTAATCCCACTGCCCCACTTTCTCCACATAGCCCTGTATCAATCCCAAACTAATCCGGCTGCCCCTCTCTCTCCGCATAGCCCTGTATCAATCCCCATACTAATCCCACTACCCCGCTCTCTCCCCATAGCCCTGTACGAATCCCCAAACTAATCCCACTGCCCCGCTCTCTCCCCATAGCCCTGTAACAATCCCCAAACTAATCCCACTGCCCCGCTCTCTCCCCATAGCCCTGTAACAATCCCCAAACTAATCCCAATGCCCCGCTCTCTCCCCATAGCCCTGTATCAATCCCCAAAATAATCCCATTGCCCACTCTCTCCCCAAAACCCTGTATCAATCCCAAACTAATCCCACTGCCCCACTCTCTCCCCATAGCCCTGTATCAATTCCCAAATTAATCCCACTGCCCACTCTCTCTGTTCCCCTCAATAATAAGTATACCATTTTGGATACGGTTGAGGGGGAACGACCTACCAGGGGAAAGCCACAGCGGCCAGGTCTCTGGCACTGAACCTGGCTCAGTGGCTCAGAAGGGAAGGGGGAGAATAGGAGAGCGATAGTGATAGGAGATTCAATGGTTAGAGGAACAGACAGGAGATTCTGTGGTCGCGAACGAGACTCCCGGATGGTATGTTGCCTCCCGGGTGCCAGGGTCAGGGATGTCTCGGATCGAGTCTCCAGGATTCTTAAGGGGGAGGGGGAGCAGCCAGAGGTCGTGGTACACATCGGTACCAATGACATAGCTAGGAAAAGGGATGAGGACCTGAAAAGCGAATGCAGCTGAACACGTGGCTACAGAGCTGGTGTAGGAGGGAGGGTTTCAGATATGTGGATCATTGGGATACCTTCTGGGGAAGGTGGGATCTGTACAAGAGGGACGGGTTGCATCTGAACTGGAAGGGCACCCATATCCTGGGCGGGAGGTTTGCTAGAGCTCTTCGGGAGGGTTTAAACTAGTTTGGCAGGGGGATGGGAACCGGAGCTACGGATCAATGGATGGGGTAGCTGTTGAACAGGCAGATACCGAGTGCAGAGAATCTGTGAGGAAGGTTAGACAGTTGACAGGGCAAAGTTGCAGCCAGTATGATGGGTTGAAGTGTGTCTATTTTAACACAAGAAGTGTCAGAAATAAGGGTGAAGAACTTAGAGCATGGATCAGTACTTGGAGCTACGATGTTGTGGCCATTACGGAGACGTGGATATCACAGGGGCAGGAATGGATGTTGGATGTTCCGGGGTTTATATGTTTCAAAAGGAATAGGGAGGGAGGGAAAAGAGGTGGGGGAGTGGCATTGCTAATCAGGGATAGTATCACAGCTGCAGAAAGGGAGGTCGTCGAGGAGGGTTTGTCTACTGAGTCATTATGGGTGGAAGTCAGAAACAGGAAAGGAGCAGTCACTTTGTTGGGAGTTTTCTATAGACCCCCCAATAGCAAAAGAGACACGGAGGAACAGATTGGGAGGCAGATTTTGGAAAGGTGAAGAAGTAACAGGGTTGTTGTCATGGGTGACTTCAACTTCCCTAATATTCATTGGAACCTCCTTAGTGCAAATAGTTTGGATGGAGCAGTTTTTGTCAGGTGTGTCCAGGAAGGTTTCCTGACTCAATATGTAGATAGGCCGACTAGATGGGAGGCTATGTTGAACTTGGTGCTTGGCAACGAACCAGGCCAGGTGGCAGATCTCTCGGTGGGAGAGCATATTGGTGATAGTGATCACAACTCCCTGACCTTTACTATAGTCATGGAGAGGGACAGGAGCAGACGGGATGGGGAAATATTTAATTGGGGGAGGGGGAATTACAATACTATTAGGTAGGAACTGGGGAGCATAAATTGGGAACAGATGTTCTCAGGGAAATGCACGACAGAAATGTGGAGGTTGTTTAGGGAGCACTTGCTGCGACTGCTGGATAGGTTTGTCCCGATGAGGCAAGGAAGGGATGGTAGGGTGAAGGAACCTTGGATGACAAGAGATGTGGAACAGCTCGTCAAGAGGAAGAAGGAAGCTTACTTAAGGTTGAGGAAGCAAGGATCAGACAGGGCTCTAGAGGGTTACAAGGTAGCCAGGAAGGAACTGAAGAATGGACTTAGGAGGGGACATGAAAAAGTCTTGGCGGGTAGGATTAAGGAAAATCCCAAGGCATTCTACACTTATGTGAGGAACAAGAGGATGGCCAAAGTGAGGGTAGGGCCGATCAGGGATAGTGGAGGGAACTTGTGCCTGGAGTCGGAGGAGGTAGGGGAGGTCCTAAATGAATACTTTACTTAGTGAGAGGGATCTGGTTGTTTGTGAGGACAGTGTGAAACAGGCTGATATGCTCGAACAGGTTGAGGTTAAGAGGGAGGATGTGCTGGAAATTTTGAATGATATGAGGACAGATAAGTCCCCAGGGCCAGATGGGATATACCCAAGGATATTATGGGAAGCGAGGGAAGAGATTGCCGCGCCTTTGGCAATGATCTTTGCGTCCTCACTGTCCACCGGAGTAGTACCGGATGATTGGAGAGTGGCAAATGTTATTCCCTTGTTCAAGAAAGGGAATAGGGATAACCTTGGGAATTACAGACCAGTCAGTCTTACGTCGGTAGTGGGCAAATTATTGGAGAGGATTCTGAGAGACAGGATTTATGATTATTTGGAAAAGCATGGTTTGATTAGAGACAGTCAGCATGGCTTTGTGAGGGGCAGGTCATGCCTCACAAGCCTTATTGAATTCTTTGAAGATGTGACAAAACACATTGATGAAGGAAGAGCAGTGGATGTGGTGTATATGGATTTTAGCAAGGCGTTTGATAAGGTTCCCCATGGTAGGCTCATTCAGAAAGTAAGGAGGCATGGGATCCAGGGAAAGTTGGCTGTCTGGATACAAAATTGGTTGGCCCATAGAAGACAGAGGGTGGTAGTAGATGGAAAGTATTCAGCCTGGAGCTTGGTGCCCAGTGGTGTTCCGCAAGGATCTGTTCTGGGACCTCTGCTCTTTGGGATTTTTATAAATGACTTTGATGAGGAAGTGGAAGGCTGGGTTAGCAAGTTTGCCAATGACACGAAGATTGCTGGAGTTGTGGATAGTGTGGAAGGCTGTTGTAGGTTGAGAGTATTACAGCGACAGAAAGGACGTTTGAGGACTCGTCTACAGAGGTAGTATGGGCCGAGGTTAGAAACAGGAGAGGTGAGGTCACCCTGTTGGGAGTCTTTTATAGACCTCCGAATAGTTCCAGAGATGTAGAGGAAAGGATAGCGAAGATGATTCTCGACAGGGGCGAGAGTAACAGGGTAGTTGTTATGGGGGACTTTAACTTTCCAAATATTGACTGGAAATACTATAGTTCGAGTACTTTAGATGGGTCAGTTTTTGTCCAGTGTGTGCAGGAGGGTTTTTCTGACACAGTATGTGGACAGGCCAACCAGGGGCGATGCCACATTGGATTTGGTACTGGGTAATGAACCCGGCCAGGTGTTAGATTTAGATGTAGGTGAGCACTTTGGTGATAGTGATCACAATTCGGTTAGGTTTACCTTAGCGATGGGCAGGGACAGGAAAATACCGCAGGGCAAGAATTATAGCTGGGGGAAAGGAAATTATGATGCGGTTAGGCAAGATTTAGGATGCGTAGGATGGGGAAGGAAACTGCAGGGGATGGGAACAATCGAAATGTGGAGCTTATTCAAAGAGCAGCTACTGCGGGTCCTTGATAAGTATGTACCTGTGAGGCAGGGAGGAAGTTGTCGAGCGAGGGAGCCGTGGTTTACTAAAGAAGTTGAAGCGCTTGTCAAGAGGAAGAAGAAGGCTTATGTTAGGATGAGACGTGAAGGCTCAGTTAGGGCGCTTGAGAGTTACAAGCTAGCCAGGAAGGATCTAAAGGGAGAGATAAGAAGAGCAAGGAGAGGACACGAGAAGTCATTGGCGGATAGGATCAGGGAAAACCCGAAGGCTTTCTATAGGTATATCAGGAATAAAAGAATGACTAGAGTTAGATTAGGGCCAATCAAGGATAGTAGTGGGAAGTTGTGTGTGGAATCAGAGGAGTTAGGGGAAGCGTTAAATGAATATTTTGCATCAGTATTTACAGTAGAGAAAGAAAATGTTGTCGAGGAGAATACTGAGATTCAGGCTACTAGGCTAGATGGGATTGAGGTTCACAAGGAGGAGGTGTTAGCAATTTTGGAAAGTGTGAAAATAGATAAGTCCCCTGGGCCAGATGGGATTTATCCTAGGATTCTCTGGGAAGCCAGGGAGGAAATTGCAGTGCCTTTGTCCTTGATCGTTATGTCGTCATTGTCGACAGGAATAGTGCCGGAAGACTGGAGGATAGCAAATGTTGTCCCCTTGTTCAAGAAGGGGAGTAGAGACAGCCCTGGTAATTATAGACCTGTGAGCCTTACTTCAGTTGTGGGTAAAATGTTGGAAAAGGTTATAAGAGACAGGATTTATAATCATCTTGAAAAGAATAAGTTCATGAGCGATAGTCAGCACGGTTTTGTGACGGGTAGGTCGTGCCTCACAAACCTTATTGAGTTTTTCGAGAAGGTGACCAAACAGGTGGATGAGGGTAAAGCAGTGGATGTGGTGTATATGGATTTCAGTAAGGCGTTTGATAAGGTTCCCCACGGTAGGCTATTGCAGAAAATACGGAAGTATGGGGCTGAAGGTGATTTAGAGCTTTGGATCAGAAATTGGCTAGCTGAAAGAAGACAGAGGGTGGTGGTTGATGGCAAATGTTCATCCTGGAGTTTAGTTACTAGTGGTGTACCACAAGGATCTGTTTTGGGGCCACTGCTGTTTGTTATTTTTATAAATGACCTGGAAGAGGGTGTAGAAGGGTGGGTTAGTAAATTTGCGGATGACACGAAGGTCGGTGGAGTTGTGGATAGTGCCGAAGGATGTTGTAGGGTACAGAGGGACATAGATAGGCTGCAGAGCTGGGCTGAGAGATGGCAAATGGAGTTCAATGCGGAAAAGTGTGAGGTGATTCACTTTGGAAGGAGTAACAGGAATGCAGAGTACTGGGCTAATGGGAAGATTCTTGGTAGTGTAGATGAACAGAGAGATCTTGGTGTCCAGGTACATAAATCCCTGAAGGTTGCTCCCCAGGTTAATAGGGCTGTTAAGAAGGCATATGGTGTGTTCGCTTTTATTAGTAGGGGGATCGAGTTTCGGAGCCACGGGGTCATGCTGCAGCTGTACAAAACTCTGGTGAGACCGCACCTGGAGTATTGCGTGCAGTTCTGGTCACCGCATGATAGGAAGGATGTGGAAGCTTTGGAAAGGGTGCAGAGGAGATTTACCAGGATGTTGCCTGGTATGGCGGGAAGGTCTTAGGAGGAAAGGCTGAGGGACTTGAGGTTGTTTTCGTTGGAGAGAAGGAGGAGGAGAGGTGACTTAATAGAGACATATAAGATAATCAGAGGGTTAGATAGGGTGGATAGTGAGAGTCTTTTTCCTCGGATGGTGATGGCAAACACGAGGGGACATAGCTTTAAGTTGAGGGGTGATAGATATAGGACAGATGTCAGAGGTAGTTTGTTTACTCAGAGAGTAGTAGGGGCGTGGAACGCCCTGCCTGCAGCAGTAGTAGATTCGCCAACTTTAAGGGCATTTAAGTGGTCATTGGATAGACATATGGATGAAAATGGAATAGTGCAGGTCAGATGGTTTCACAGGTCGGCGCAACATCGAGGGCCGAAGGGCCTGTACTGCGCTGTAATGTTCTAATTCTAATTCTAACGGGACATTGACAGGATGCAGAGCTGGGCTGAGAAGTGGCAGATAGAATTCAACCTGGAAAAGTGTGAAGTGATTCATTTTGGAAGGTTGAATTTGAATGCAGAATACAGGCTTAAAGACAGGATTTTTGGTAGTGTGGAGGAACAGAGAGGGATCTTGGGGTCCATGTCCATAGATCGCTCAAGTTGCCACTCAAGTGATAGGGTTGTTAAGGCATTTTGTGTGTTGGCTTTCATTAACAGGGGGATTGAGTTTAAGAGCCGCGAGGTTATGCTGCAGCTCTATAAGGCCCTGGTTAGACCACACTTGGGATATTGTGTTCAGTTCTGCTCGCCTCATTATAGGAAGGATGTGGAAGTTTTAGAAAGGGTGCAGAGGAGATTTACCAGGATGCTGCCTGGACTGGAGGGCATGTCTTACGAAGAAAGATTGAGGGAGCAAGGGCTTTTCTCATTGGAGCGAAGAAGGATGAGAGGTGACTTGATAGAGGTGTACAAGATGATGAGAGGCATCGATAGAGTGGATAGCCAGAGACTTTTTCCCAGGGTGGAAAGGGCTATCACCAGGGGGCATAATTTTAAGCTGATTGAAGGAAGGTTTCGGGGAGATGTCAGAGGTAGGTTCTTTACACAGAGAGTGGTGGGTGCGTGGAATGCACTGCCGGCGGTGCAAGTCGAAGCAGATACATTAGGGACATTTAAGCGACTCTTGGATAGGTACATGGATGATAGTAGAATGAAAGGTAGTTACGTAGTTTGATTTTAGAGTAGGTTTAAGGTTTGGCACAACATCGTGGGCCGAAGGGCCTGTACTGTGCTGGACTGTTCTATGTTCTGTCCCCATAACCCTGTATCAATCCCAAACTAATCCTAATGCCCCGCTCTCTCCCCATTGCCCTGTTTAAATCTTGAAACTAATCCCACTGCCCCACTCTCTCTGCCATAACCTTGTATCAATCCCCAAAATAATCCCACTGCCTGCTCTCTCCCCATATCCCCGTATCAATCCCCAAACTAATCCCACTGCCCTACTCTTTCCCCAGAGCTCTGTATCAATCCCAGCCAAATCCCAGTGTCCTACTTTCTCCCCATAGCCCTGTATCAATCACAAACTAATCCCACTGCCCTACTGTCTCCCCATTGCCCTGTATCAATCCCAGACTAATCCCACTGTCCTCCTCTCTCCCCTTCGCCCTGTATCAATCCCAAACTAATCCCACAGCCCTACTGTCTCCCCATTGCCCTGTATCAATCCCAGACTAATCCCACTGTCCTCCTCTCTCCCCATAGCCCTGTATCAATCCCCAAACTAATCCCACAGCCCAGCTCACTCCCCATTGCCCTGTATCAGCCCCCAAAATAATCCCACTGCCTGCTCTCTCCCCATATCCCCGTATCAATCCCCAAACTAATCCCACTGCCCTACTCTTTCCCCAGAGCTCTGTATCAATCCCAGCCAAATCCCAGTGTCCTACTTTCTCCCCATAGCCCTGTATCAATCCCAAACTAATCCCACTGCCCTACTGTCTCCCCATTGCCCTGTATCAATCCCAGACTAATCCCACTGTCCTCCTCTCTCCCCTTCGCCCTGTATCAATCCCAAACTAATCCCACTGCCCACTCTCTCCCCAGAGCCCTGTATCAATCACAAACTAATCCCACGAACCCAGTCTCTCCCCATAGCCATTTAACAATCCCCAAAATAATCCCACTGCTTTACTCTCTCCCCATAGCCCTGAATCAATCCCAGACTAATCCCAATGTCCTCCTCTCACCCCATGGCCCTGTATCAATCCCAAACTAATCCCACTGCCCACTCTCTCCCCAGAGCCCTGTATCAATCCCAAACTAATCCTAATGCCCCGCTCTCTCCCCATTGCCCTGTTTAAATCTTGAAACTAATCCCACTGCCCCACTCTCTCTGCCATAACCTTGTATCAATCCCCAAAATAATCCCACTGCCTGCTCTCTCCCCATATCCCCGTATCAATCCCCAAACTAATCCCACTGCCCTACTCTTTCCCCAGAGCTCTGTATCAATCCCAGCCAAATCCCAGTGTCCTACTTTCTCCCCATAGCCCTGTATCAATCACAAACTAATCCCACTGCCCTACTGTCTCCCCATTGCCCTGTATCAATCCCAGACTAATCCCACTGTCCTCCTCTCTCCCCTTCGCCCTGTATCAATCCCAAACTAATCCCACAGCCCTACTGTCTCCCCATTGCCCTGTATCAATCCCAGACTAATCCCACTGTCCTCCTCTCTCCCCATAGCCCTGTATCAATCCCCAAACTAATCCCACAGCCCAGCTCACTCCCCATTGCCCTGTATCAGCCCCCAAAATAATCCCACTGCCTGCTCTCTCCCCATATCCCCGTATCAATCCCCAAACTAATCCCACTGCCCTACTCTTTCCCCAGAGCTCTGTATCAATCCCAGCCAAATCCCAGTGTCCTACTTTCTCCCCATAGCCCTGTATCAATCCCAAACTAATCCCACTGCCCTACTGTCTCCCCATTGCCCTGTATCAATCCCAGACTAATCCCACTGTCCTCCTCTCTCCCCTTCGCCCTGTATCAATCCCAAACTAATCCCACTGCCCACTCTCTCCCCAGAGCCCTGTATCAATCACAAACTAATCCCACGAACCCAGTCTCTCCCCATAGCCATTTAACAATCCCCAAAATAATCCCACTGCTTTACTCTCTCCCCATAGCCCTGAATCAATCCCAGACTAATCCCAATGTCCTCCTCTCACCCCATGGCCCTGTATCAATCCCAAACTAATCCCACTGCCCACTCTCTCCCCAGAGCCCTGTATCAATCACAAACTAATCCCACGAACCCAGTCTCTCCCCATAGCCATTTAACAATCCCCAAAATAATCCCACTGCTTTACTCTCTCCCCATAGCCCTGAATCAATCCCAGACTAATCCCACTGACCTCCTCTCACCCCATGGCCCTGTATCAATCGCCAAACTAATCCCACTGTCCTACTCACTCCCCATGGCCCTGTATCAATCCCCAAACTAATCCCGCTGCTCTGCCTTGTCGCCATAGCCCTGTATCAATCACAAACTAATCCCACTGCCCTGCTCTCTCCCCATAGCCCTGTATCAAACCCAAACTAATTCCACTGCCCTACTCTCTCCCCATTGACCTGTACGAATCCCCAAACTAATCCCACTGCCTCGCGCTCTCCCCATAGACCTGTATCTTCTTTTGGGCCTCCTTATCTCGAGAGACAATGGATACGCGCCTGGAGGTGGTCAGTGGTTTGTGAAGCAGCGCCTGGAGTGGCTATAAAGGCCAATTCTGGAGTGACAGGCTCTTCCACAGGTGCTGCAGAGAAATTTGTTTGTTGGGGCTGTTGCACAGTTGGCTCTCCCCTTGCGCCTCTGTCTTTTTTCCTGCCAACTACTAAGTCTCTTCGACTCGCCACAATTTAGCCCTGTCTTTATGGCTGCCCGCCAGCTCTGGCGAATGCTGGCAACTGACTCCCACGACTTGTGATCAATGTCACACGATTTCATGTCGCGTTTGCAGACGTCTTTATAATGGAGACATGGACGGCCGGTGGGTCTGATACCAGTGGCGAGCTCGCTGTACAATGTGTCTTTGGGGATCCTGCCATCTTCCATGCGGCTCACATGGCCAAGCCATCTCAAGCGCCGCTGACTCAGTAGTGTGTATAAGCTGGGGATGTTGGCCGCTTCAAGGACTTCTGTGTTGGAGATATAGTCCTGCCACCTGATGCCAAGTATTCTCCGAAGGCAGCGAAGATGGAATGAATTGAGACGTCGCTCTTGGCTGGCATACGTTGTCCAGGCCTCGCTGCCGTAGAGCAAGGTACTGAGGACACAGGCCTGATACACTCGGACTTTTGTGTTCCGTGTCAGTGCGCCATTTTCCCACACTCTCTTGGCCAGTCTGAACATAGCAGTGGAAGCCTTACCCATGCGCTTGTTGATTTCTGCATCTAGAGACAGGTTACTGGTGATAGTTGAGCCTAGGTAGGTGAACTCTTGAACCACTTCCAGAGCGTGGTCGCCAATATTGATGGATGGAGCATTTCTGACATCCTGCCCCATGATGTTCGTTTTCTTGAGGCTGATGGTTAGGCCAAATTCATTGCAGGCAGATGCAAACCTGTCGATGAGACTCTGCAGGCATTCTTCAGTGTGAGATGTTAAAGCAGCATCGTCAGCAAAGAGGAGTTCTCTGATGAGGACTTTCCGTACTTTGGACTTCGCTCTTAGACGGGCAAGGTTGAACAACCTGCCCCCTGATCTTGTGTGGAGGAAAATTCCTTCTTCAGAGGATTTGAACGCATGTGAAAGCAGCAGGGAGAAGAAAATCCCAAAAAGTGTGGGTGCGAGAACACAGCCCTGTTTCACACCACTCAGGATAGGAAAGGGCTCTGATGAGGAGCCACCATGTTGAATTGTGCCTTTCATATTGTCATGGAATGAGGTGATGATACTTAGTAGCTTTGGTGGACATCCGATCTTTTCTAGTAGTCTGAAGAGACCACGTCTTCTGACGAGGTCAAAGGCTTTGGTGAGATCAATGAAAGCAATGTAGAGGGGCATCTGTTGTTCACGGCATTTCTCCTGTATCTGACGAAGGGAGAACAGCATGTCAATAGTCGATCTCTCTGCACGAAAGCCACACTGTGCCTCAGGGTAGACGCGCTCGGCGCGTCAATCCCAAACTAATCCCAATGTCCCGCTCTCTCCCCATAACCGTGCATCAATCCCTAAAATAATACCACTGCCCACTCTCTCCCCATTGCCCTTAATCAATCCCATACTAATCCCACTGCCCCGCTCTCTCCCCATTGCGCTGTATCAATCCCCAAAATAATCCCACTGCCCCACTCTGTCTCCCATAACCCTGTATCAATCCCTAAAATAATACCACTGCCCACTCTCTCCCCAATGCCCTTAATCAATCCCATACTAATCCCACTGCCCCGCTCTCTCCCCATTGCGCTGTATCAATCCCCAAAATAATCCCACTGCCCCACTCTCTCTCCCATAACCCTGTATCAATCCCTAAAATAATACCACTGCCCACTCTCTCCCCATTGCCCTGTATCAATCCCATACTAATTCCACTGCCCCACTCTCTCCCCATTGCGCTGTATCAATTCCCAAAATGATCCCACTGTACACACTCCCCATCGCCCCGTATCAATCCCCAAACTAATCCCTCTGCCCACTCTCTCCCCATAGCCATTTAACAATCCCCAAAATAATCCCACTGCTTTACTCTCTCCCCATAGCCCTGAATCAATCCCAGACTAATCCCACTGTCCTCCTCTCACCCCATGGCCCTGTATCAATCCCAGACTAATCCCACTGTCCTCCTCTCACCCCATGGCTCTGTATCAATCCCCAAACTAATCCCGCTGCTCTGCTCTCTCCCCATAGCCCTGTATTAATCCCAAACTAATCCCACTGCCCTGCTCTCTCCCCAAAGCCCTGGATCAATCCCAGACTGATCCCACTGTCCTACTTTCTCCCCATGGCCCTGTATCAATCCCCAAACTAATCCCACTGCCCTTCTCTCTCCCCATTTCCCTGTATCAATCCCAAACTAATCCGACTGCCCTACTCTCTCCCGGTTGCATTGTATCAATCCCAGATTAATCCCACTGTCCTAGTCTCTCCCCATGGCCCTGTATCAATCGCCAAACTAATCCCACTGCCCTACTCTCTCCCCATTGCCCTGTATCAATCCCAGACTAATCCCACTGTCCTCCTCTCTCCCCATGGCCCTGTATCAATCCCCAAACTAATCCCGCTGCCGCGCTCTCTCCCCATAGCCCTGTATCAATCCCAAACTAATCCGACTGCCCTACTCTCTCCCGGTTGCATTGTATCAATCCCAGATTAATCCCACTGTCCTAGTCTCTCCCCATGGCCCTGTATCAATCGCCAAACTAATCCCACTGCCCTACTCTCTCCCCATTGCCCTGTATCAATCCCAGACTAATCCCACTGTCCTCCTCTCTCCCCATGGCCCTGTATCAATCCCCAAACTAATCCCGCTGCCGCGCTCTCTCCCCATAGCCCTGTATCAATCCCAAACTAATCCGACTGCCCTACTCTCTCCCGGTTGCATTGTATCAATCCCAGATTAATCCCACTGTCCTAGTCTCTCCCCATAGCTCTGTATCAATCCCAACCTAATCCCACTCCCCTACTCTCTCCCCAAAGCCCTGTATCAATCCCAGATTAATCCCACTGTCCTAGTCTCTCCCCATAGCTCTGTATCAATCCCAACCTAATCCCACTCCCCTACTCTCTCCCCAAAGCCCTGTATCAATCCCAGATTAATCCCACTGTCCTAGTCTCTCCCCATAGCTCTGTATCAATCCCAACCTAATCCCACTCCCCTACTCTCTCCCCAAAGCCCTGTATCAATCCCGGACTAATCCCACTGTCCTACTCTCTCCCCATTGCCTTATGCCAATCCCCAAACTAAACCCACTGCCCCGCTCTCTCCCCATAGCCCTGTATCAATCCCAAACTAAACCCACTGCCCCGCTCTCTCCCCATAGCCCTGTATCAATCCCAAACTAATCCCAATGTCCCGCTCTCTCCCCATAACCCTGTATCAATCTCCAAAATAATCCCACTGCCTACTCTCTCCCCAAAGCCCCGTATCAATCCCCAAACTAATCCCACTGCCCACTCTCTCCCCAAAGCCATTTAACAATCCCCAAAATAATCCCACTGCTTTACTCTCTCCCCTTAACCCTGAATCAATCCCAGACTAATCCCACTGTCCTAGTCTCTCCCCATGGCCCTGTATCAATCGCAAACTAATCCCACTGTCCTACTGTCTCCCCATTGCCCTGTATCAATCCCAACCTAATCCCACTGCCCTGCTCTCTCCCCATTGCACTGTATCAATCCCAACCTAATCCCACTGCCCTACTCTCTCCCCAAAGCCCTGTATCAATCCCATACTAATCCCACTGTCCTACTCTCTCCCCAGAGCTCTGTATCAATCCCAGACAAATCCCAGTGTCCTACTTTCTCCCCATAGCCCTGTATCAATCCCAAACTAATCCCACTGCCCTACTGTCTCCCCATTGCCCTGTATCAACCCCAGACTAATCCCACTGTCCTACTCTCTCCCCTTCTCCCTGTATCAATCCCAGACTAATCCCACTGTCCTACTCTCTCCCCATAACCTTGCATCAATCCCCAAACTAATCCCACTGCCCCGCTCTCTCCCCATTGCCCTGTATCAGTCTTCAAAATAATCCCACTGCCTGCTCTCTCCCCATATCCCCGTATCAATCCCCAAACTAATCCCACTGCCCTACTCTCTCCCCAGAGCTCTGTATCAATCCCAGCCAAATCCCAGTGTCCTACTTTCTCCCCATAGCCCTGTATCAATCCCAGACTAATCCCACTGTCCTACTCTCTCCCCAGAGCCCTGTATCAATCACAAACTAATCGCACGAACCCAGTCTCTCCCCATAGCCATTTAACAATCCCCAAAATAATCCCACTGACCTCCTCTCACCCCATGGCCCTGTACCAATCGCCAAACTAATCCCACTGTCCTACTCACTCCCCATGGCCCTGTATCAATCCCCAAACTAATCCCGCTGCTCTGCTCTGTCACCATAGCCCTGTATCAATCACAAACTAATCCCACTGCCCTACTCTCTCCCCATTGCACTGTAACAATCCCAGACTAATCCCACTGTCCTACTCTCTCCCCATTGCCCTGTGTCAATCCCAGACTAATCCCACTGTCCTACTCTCTCCCCATGGCCCTGTATCAATCCCCAAACTAATCCCGCTGCCCTACTCTCTCCCCATAGCCCTGTATCAATCCCAGACTAATGCCACTGTCCTACCCTCTCCCCATAGCCCTGTATCAATCCCAGACTAATCCCACTGTCCTACTCTCTCCCCATTGCCCTATATCAATCCCAAACTAATCCCAGTGCCCAACTCTCTCCCCATTGCCCTGTATCAATCCCAAACTAATCCCACTGTCCTACTCTCTCCTCATGGCCCTGTATCAATCCCAAACTAATCCCACTGCCCTGCTCTCTCCCCATAGCCCTGTATCAATCCCAAACTAATCCCAGTGCCCTTCTCTCTCCCCATTTCCCTGTATCAATCCCAGACTAATCCCACTGCCCCGCTCTCTCCCCATTGCCCTGTACCAATCCCCAAACTAATCCCACTGCCCCGCTCTCTCCCCATAGCCCTGTATCAATCCCAAACTAATCCCAATGTCCCGCTCTCTCCCCATAACCCTGCATCAATCCCAAACTAATCCCAATGCCCCGCTCTCTCCCCATAGCCCTGTTTAAATCTCTAAACTAATCCCACTGCCCCACTCTCTCTCCCATAACCCTGTATCAATCCCTAAAATAATCCCACTGCCCACTCTCACCCCATAGCCCTGTATCAATCCCCCAAATAATCCCACTGCCCACTCTCTCCCCATTGCCCTGTATCAATCCCAAACTAATCCCACTGTCCTACTCTCTCCCCATGGCCCTGTATCAATCCCAAACTAATCCCACTGCCCTTCTCTCTCCCCATTTCCCTGTATCAATCCCAGACTAATCCCACTGCCCCGCTCTCTCCCCATAGCCCTGTATCAATCCCAAACTAATCCCACTGTCCTACTCTCTCCCCATGGCCCTGTATCAATCCCAAACTAATCCCACTGCCCTTCTCTCTCCCCATTTCCCTGTATCAATCCCAGACTAATCCCACTGCCCCGCTCTCTCCCCATAGCCCTGTATCAATCCCAAACTAATCCCACTGCCCTTCTCTCTCCCCATTTCCCTGTATCAATCCCAGACTAATCCCACTGCCCCGCTCTCTCCCCATAGCCCTGTATCAATCCCAAACTAATCCCACTGCCCTTCTCTCTCCCCATAGCCCTGTATCAATTGCAAACTAATCCCACTGCCCTACTCTCTCCCCATTGCCCTGTATCAATCCCAGACTAATCCCACTGCCCTACTCTCTCCCCATAGCTCTGTATAAATCCCACACTAATCCCAGTGCCCTACTCTCTCCCCATTGCCCTGTATCAATCCCAGACTAATCCCACTGCCCACTCTCTCCCCATTGCCCTGTATCAATCCCAAACTAATCCCACTGCCCCGCTCTCTCCCCATTGCGCTGTATCAATCCCCAAAATAATCCCACTATCCGCACTCCCCATAGCCCTGTATCAATCCCCAAAATAATCCCACTATCCGCACTCCCCATAGCCCTGTGTCAATCCCCAAAATAATCCCACTGCTTTACACTCTCCCCAAAGACCTGAATCAATCCCAGACTAATCCCGCTGCCCTGCTCTCTCCCCATAGCCCTGTATCAATCCCAGACTGATCCCACTGCCCTGCTCTCTCCCTATAGCCCTGTATCAATCCCAGACTAATCCCACTGTCCTAGTTTCTCCGCAATGCCCTGTATCAATCCCAGACTAATCCCACTGTCCTCCTCTCACCCCATGGCCCTGTATCAATCCCAGACTAATCCCACTGTTCTACTCCCCACCCCCATTGCCCTGTACCAATCCCCAAACTAATCCCACTGCCCCGCTCTCTCCCCATTGCCCTGTATCAATCCCAGACTTATCCCACTGCCCACTCTCTCCCCATTGCCCTGTATCAATCCCAAACTAATCCCACTGCCCCGCTCTCTCCCCATTGCGCTGTATCAATCCCCAAAATAATCCCACTATCCGCACTCCCCATAGCCCTGTATCAATCCCCAAAATAATCCCACTATCCGCACTCCCCATAGCCCTGTGTCAATCCCAAAAATAATCCCACTGCTTTACACTCTCCCCAAAGACCTGAATCAATCCCAGACTAATCCCGCTGCCCTGCTCTCTCCCCATAGCCCTGTATCAATCCCAGACTGATCCCGCTGCCCTACTCTCTCCCCATAGCTCTGTATCAATCCCAGACTAATCCCAGTGTCCTACTTTCTCCCCATAGCCCTGTATCAATCCCAGACGAATACCACTGTCCTACGCTCTCCCCATCGCCCTGTATCCATCCCAAACTAATCCCAATGTCCCGCACTCTCCCCATAACCCTGCATCAATCCCAAACTAATCCCAATGCCCCGCCCTCTCCCCATTGCCCTGTTTAAATCCCTAAAATAATCCCACTGCCCACTCTCTCATCATAGCCCTGTATCAATCCCCAAAATAATCCCAATGCCCGCTCTCTCCCCATTGCGCTGCATCAATCCCCAAAATAATCCCACTGTCCGCACTCCCCATAGCCCTGTACCAATCCCCAAAATAATCCCACTATCCGCACTCCCCATAGCCCTGTATCAATCCCCAAACTAATCCCACTGCCCCGCTCTCTCCCCATCGCCCTGTGCCAATCCCCAAACTAATCCCACTGATCCGCTCTCTCCCCATAGCCCTGTCTCAATCCCAAACTAATCCCAATGTCCCGCTCTCTCCCCATTACCCTCCATCATTCCCAAACTAATCCCAATGCCCCGCTCTCTCCCCATAGCCCTGTATCAATCCCAAACTAATCCCACTGCCCCACTCTCGCTCCCATAGCCCAGTATCAATCCCCAAACTAATCCCACTGCCCACTCTCTCCCCAGAGCCCTGTATCAATCCCAAACTAATCCCACTGCCCCACTCTCTCTCCCATAGCCCAGTATCAATCCCCAAACTAATCCCACTGCCCACTCTCTCCCCAGAGCCCTGTATCAACCACAAACTAATCCCACTGCCCCACTCTCCCATAGCCATTTAACAATCCCCAAAATAATCCCACTGCTTTACTCTCTCCCCATGGCCCTGAATGAATCCCAGACTAATCCTACTGTCCTCCTCTCACCCCATGGCCCTGTATCAATCGTCAAACTAATCCCGCTGCCCTGCTCCCTCCCCATAGCTCTGTATCAATCCCAAACTAATCCCACTGCCCTACTCTCTCCCCATGGCCCTGTATCAATCCCCAAACTAATCCCGCTGCTCTGCTCTGTCCCCATAGCCCTGTTTAAATCTCTAAACTAATCCCACTGCCCCACTCTCTCTCCCATAACCCTGTATCAATCCCTAAAATAATCCCACTGCCCACTCTCTCCCCATAGCCCCGTATCAATCCCCAAACTAATCCCACTACCCCACTCTCTCCCCATAGCCATTTAACAATCCCCAAAATAATCCCACTGCTTTACTCTCTCCCCATCGCCCTGTATCAATCCCAGACTAATCCCACTGCCCTACTCTCTCCCCATGGCCCTGTATCAATCCCCAAACTAATCCCGCTGCTCTGCTCTGTCCCCATAGCCCTGTTTAAATCTCTAAACTAATCCCACTGCCCCACTCTCTCTCCCATAACCCTGTATCAATCCCTAAAATAATCCCACTGCCCACTCTCTCCCCATAGCCCCGTATCAATCCCCAAACTAATCCCACTACCCCACTCTCTCCCCATAGCCATTTAACAATCCCCAAAATAATCCCACTGCTTTACTCTCTCCCCATCGCCCTGTATCAATCCCAGACTAATCCCACTGTTCTACTCTCTCCCCATGGCCCTGTATCAATCCCCAAACTAATTCGTTGCCGTGCTCTCTCCCCATAGCCCTGTATCAATCCAAGACTAATCCCAGTTTCCTACTTTCTCCCCATTGCCCTGTATCAATCCCAAACTAATCCCACTGCCCTACTCTCTCCCCATTGCCCTGTATCAATCCCAGACTAATCCCACTGTCCTACTCTCACCCCATTGCCCTGTATCAATCCCAGATGAATCCCACTGCCCTACTGTCTCCCCATAGCTCTGTATCAATCCCAGACTAATCCCAGTGTCCTACTTTCTCCCCATAGCCCTGTATCAATCCCAAACTAATCCCATTGCCCTACTCTCTCCCCACTGCCCTACTCTCTCCCCATTGTCCTGTATCAATCCCAGACTAATCCCACTGTCCTACTCTCTCCCCATTGACATGTATCAATCTCAGACTAATCCAACTGCCCGACTCTCTCCCCATAGCCCTGTATCAATCCCCAAACGAATCCCACTGCCCCGCTCTCTCCCCATAGACCTATATTAATCCCCATAGTGAGGACTGAGGCAGATTGGGGAGTGGGTACTGTGGGAGATTGAGGAGTGAGGAATGAGGGAGGTTCAGGAGCGGGAACTGAGGGTGATTGGGGAGCGGATGCTGAGGGAAATTCAGGGGTGGGTGCTGAGGGAGATTGGGGAGTGAAGATTGAGGGAGATTGGGGAGCGGATACTAAGGGACTTTGGGGAGCTGGTACTGAGGAAGATTGAGGAGCGGGTGCTGAGGGAGATTGGGGAGCGGATGCTGAGGTAGATTGGGGAGCGGTTACTGTGGAAGATTTGGGGTACAGGTACTGAGGGAGATTGGGGAGTGGGTACTGAGGGAGATTAGGGAGTGGGTACTGAGGGAGATTGGGGAGTGGGTACTGAGGGAGATTGGGGAGTGGGTACTGAGGGAGATTGGGGAGTGGGGACTGAGGGAGATTGGGGAGTGGGGACTGAGGGAGATTGGGGAGTGGGGACTGAGGGAGATTGGGGAGTGGGGACTGAGGGAGATTGGGGAGTGGGTACTGAGGGAGATTGGGGAGTGGGTACTGAGGGAGATTGGGGAGTGGGTACTGAGGGAGATTGGGGAGTGGGTACTGAGGGAGATTGGGGAGCGGGTACTGAGGGAGATTGGGGAGCGGGTACTGAGGGAGATTGGGGAGCGGGTACTGAGGGAGATTGGGGAGCGGGTACGGAGGGAGATTGGGGAGCGGGGACGGAGGGAGATTGGGGAGCGGGGACGGAGGGAGATTGGGGAGCGGGGACGGAGGGAGATTGGGGAGCGGGGACGGAGGGAGATTGGGGAGCGGGGACGGAAGGAGATTGGGGAGCGGGGACGGAGGGAGATTGGGGAGTGGGTACTGAGGGAGATTGGGGAGTGGGTACTGAGGGAGATTGGGGAGTGGGTACTGAGGGAGATTGGGGAGTGGGGACTGAGGGAGATTGGGGAGTGGGGACTGAGGGAGATTGGGGAGTGGGGACTGAGGGAGATTGGGGAGTGGGGACTGAGGGAGATTGGGGAGTGGGTACTGAGGGAGATTGGGGAGTGGGTACTGAGGGAGATTGGGGAGTGGGTACTGAGGGAGATTGGGGAGTGGGTACTGAGGGAGATTGGGGAGCGGGTACTGAGGGAGATTGGGGAGCGGGTACTGAGGGAGATTGGGGAGCGGGTACTGAGGGAGATTGGGGAGCGGGTACGGAGGGAGATTGGGGAGCGGGGACGGAGGGAGATTGGGGAGCGGGGACGGAGGGAGATTGGGGAGCGGGGACGGAGGGAGATTGGGGAGCGGGGACGGAGGGAGATTGGGGAGCGGGGACGGAAGGAGATTGGGGAGCGGGGACGGAGGGAGATTGGGGAGTGGGTACTGAGGGAGATTGGGGAGTGGGTACTGAGGGAGATTGGGGAGTGGGTACTGAGGGAGATTGGGGAGTGGGGACTGAGGGAGATTGGGGAGTGGGGACTGAGGGAGATTGGGGAGTGGGGACTGAGGGAGATTGGGGAGTGGGGACTGAGGGAGATTGGGGAGTGGGTACTGAGGGAGATTGGGGAGTGGGTACTGAGGGAGATTGGGGAGTGGGTACTGAGGGAGATTGGGGAGTGGGTACTGAGGGAGATTGGGGAGCGGGTACTGAGGGAGATTGGGGAGCGGGTACTGAGGGAGATTGGGGAGCGGGTACTGAGGGAGATTGGGGAGCGGGGACGGAGGGAGATTGGGGAGCGGGGACGGAGGGAGATTGGGGAGCGGGGACGGAGGGAGATTGGGGAGCGGGGACGGAGGGAGATTGGGGAGCGGGGACGGAAGGAGATTGGGGAGCGGGGACGGAGGGAGATTGGGGAGCGGGGACGGAGGGAGATTGGGGAGCGGGGACGGAGGGAGATTGGGGAGCGGGGACAGAGGGAGATTGGGGAGCGGGGACGGAGGGAGATTGGGGAGCGGGGACGGAGGGAGATTGGGGAGCGGGGACTGAGGGAAATTGGGGAGCGGGTACTGATGGAGATTGGGGAGCGGGTACCGAGTGAATTTGTGGAGTCGGAACTGAGGGAGATTGGGGAGCTGGTACTGAGGGAGATTGGGGAGCGGGTACCGAGTGAATTTGTGGAGTCGTAACTGAGGGAGATTGGGGAGCTGGTACTGAGGGAGATTGGGGTGCGGGTATTGAGGCAGAGTGAGCAGCTGTCACTGAGGGAGAGAGGGTAGTGAGTACTGAGGCAGATTGGGTGCGGGTATTGAGGGAGATTGGGGAGCGGGCACTGAGGGAGTTTGGGGAGTGGTTACTGAGGGAGATTCGGGAGCGGGACTAGGGAAGATTGGGGAGCGGTTATTGATGGAGATTGGGAAGCGAGTATTGAGGGATATTGGGGAGTGTGTATTGAGGGAGATTGGGGAGAGGGTGTTGAGGCAGATTAGAGAGCGGGTATTGTGGGCAATTTGGGAGCGGGAAAGGAGGGAGATTGGGGAGCGGGTACTGAGGGAGATTGGGGAGTGATGACTGAGGGAAATTGGGAAGCGGGTACTGATGGAGATTGAGGAGCAAGTACTGAGGGGGATTGGGGAGCGGATACTGAGGGGGATTGGGAGCGGGTACTGAGGGAGATTAGGGTGTGGGTACTGAGGGCGGTTGGGGAGCGGGTACTTTGTGAGTTTGGGGAGTGAGGATTGAGGAAGATTGGGGAGTGTCTCCTGAGTAAGACTGAGAAGTGAGGACTGAGGGAGGTGGTGAACAGGTACTGAGGGAGATTGGGGTGCGAGTAATGAGGGTGATTGGGGAGCGGGTACTGAGGGTGATTGGGGAGCAGACACTGAGGGAGATTGAGGAGTGAGCACTGAGGCAGACTGGGGAGCAGGTGCTGAGGGAGAATGATGACTGGGCACTGAGGGAGATTGGGGAGTGGATACTGAGGGGGATTGGGGAGCGAGTACAGAGGGGGATTGGGGAGCGAGTACAGAGGGGGATTGGGGAGCGAGTACAGAGGGGGATTGGGGAGCGAGTACAGAGGGAGATTGGGGAGCGAGTACAGAGGGAGATTGGGGAGCGAGTACAGAGGGAGATTGGGGAGAGGGTACAGAGGGAGATTGGGGAGAGGGTACAGAGGGAGATTGGGGAGAGGGTACAGAGGGAGATTGGGGAGAGGGTACAGAGGGAGATTGGGGAGAGGGTACAGAGGGAGATTGGGGAGAGGGTACAGAGGGAGATTGGGGAGAGGGTACAGAGGGAGATTGGGGAGAGGGTACTGAGGGAGATTGGGGAGAGGGTACTGAGGGAGATTGGGGAGGGGGTACTGAGGGAGATTGGGGAGAGGGTACTGAGGGAGATTGGGGAGAGGGTACTGAGGGAGATTGGGGAGAGGGTACTGAGGGAGATTGGGGAGAGGGTACTGAGGGAGATTGGGAAGAGGGTACTGAGGGAGATTGGGGAGAGGGTACTGAGGGAGATTGGGGAGAGGGTACTGAGGGAGATTGGGGAGCATGTACTGAGGGAGATTGGGGAGCATGTACTGAGGGAGATTGGAGAGCATGTACTGAGGGAGATTGGAGAGCATGTACTGAGGGAGATTGGAGAGCATGTACTGAGGGAGATTGGAGAGCATGTACTGAGGGAGGTTGGGCAGAGGGTACTGAGGGAGGTTGGGCAGAGGGTACTGAGGGAGGTTGGGCAGAGGGTACTGAGGGAGGTTGGGCAGAGGGTACTGAGGGAGGTTGGGCAGAGGGTACTGAGGGAGATTGGGGAGGGGGTACTGAGGGAGATTGGGGAGGGGGTACTGAGGGAGATTGGGGAGGGGGTACTGAGGGAGATTGGGGTGGCGGTACTGATGGGGATTGGGGAGCGAATACTGATGGAGATTGGGGAGCATGCACTGAGGGAGATTGGGGAGAGGGTATTGAAGGAAATTCGGCAGAGTGCACTGAGGGAGATTGGGGAGCGGATTCTGAGGGAGATTGGGGAGCGGTAACTGAGGGCGGTTGGGGAGAGGGCACTGAGGGCGGTTGGGGAGAGGGCACTGAGGGCGGTTGGGGAGAGGGCACTGAGGGCGGTTGGGGAGAGGGCACTGAGGGCGGTTGGGGAGAGGGCACTGAAGGCGGTTGGGGAGAGGGCACTGAGGGAGATTGGGGAGCGGGTACTGAGGGAGATTGGGATGTGACGTCTGAGGGAAATTGGGAAGCGGGTACTGGTGGAGATTGAGGAGCAGGTATTGTGGAGGATTGTGGAGCGGATACTGAGGGGGATTGGGGAGCGGATACTGAGGGAGATTGGAGGGCGGGTACTGAGGGAGATTGGGAGCAAGTATTTCGGCAGGTTGAGCAGCAGTCACTGAGTGAGATTGGGGAGCGAGTACTTTGTGAGTTTGGGGAGTGAGGACTCAGGGAGATTGGGGAGTGGCTACTGAGTGAGACTGAGAAGTGAGGACTGAGGGAGGTTGTGAACAGGTACTGAGGGAGATTGGGGAGCCGGTGCTGAGGGAGAATGGGGACTGGGCACTGAGGGAGAATGGGGACTGGGCACTGAGGGAGAATGGGGACTGGGCACTGAGGGAGAATGGGGACTGGGCACTGAGGGAGAATGGGGACTGGGCACTGAGGGAGAATGGGGACTGGGCACTGAGTGAGATTGGGGAGTGGGTACTGAAGGGGATTGGGGAGCGAGTACTGAAGGAGATTGGGGAGAGGGTATTAAGGGAGATAGGGGAGTGGGTACTGTGGGAGATTGGAGAGCATGTACTGTGGGAGATTGGGCAGAGGGTACTGAGGTAGGTTGGGGAGGGGGTACTGAGGGAGATTGGGGTGGCGGTACTGATGGGGATTGGGGAGCGGGTACTGAGGGAGATTGGAGGGCGGATACTGAGGGAGATTGGGGAGTGGATACTGAGGGAGATTGGGGAGTGGATACTGAGGGAGATTGGGGAGTGGATAATGAGGGGGATTGGGGAGCGGATACTGAGGGGGATTGGGTAGCGACTACAGAGGGAGATTGGGGAGAGGGTACTGAGGGAGATTGGAGAGCATGTACTGAGGGAGATTGGAGAGCATGTACTGAGGGGCAAGTATTAAGGCAGGTTGAGCAGCGGTCACTGAGTGAGATTGGGGAGTGAGGACTCGGAGATTGGGGAGTGGCTACTGAGTGAGACTGAGAAGTGAGGATTGAGGGAGGTTGTGAACAGGTACTGAGGGAGATTGGGGTGCAGGTAATGAGGGAGATTTGGGAGCGGGTACTGAGGGAAATTGGGGGATGGGTACTGAGTGAAATTGGGGGATGGGTACTGAGGAGATTGGGGAGCAGGTACTGAGGGAGATTGGGGAGTCGGTAATGAGGATGTTGGTGGACCGGGTACTGTGGGAGATAGGGGAGCGGGAACTGAGGGAAATTGGGGAGTGGGTATTGAGGGAGATTGGGGAGGGGGAACTGAGGGTGATTGGGGAGCGGGTACTGAGGGTGATTGGGCTGCGAGTACTGAGCGAGATTGGGGAGCGGGTACTGTGGGAGATTGGGGAGTGGGTACTGAGGGAAATTGGGGGATGGGTACGGAGGAGATTGGAGAGCGGAAACTGCGTGTGTTTGGGGAGCGGGTACTGAGGGAGGTTGGGGAGCAGGTACTGTGGGAAATTGGGGAACGGGGTCTGAGCGAGATTGGGGAGTGAGCACTGAGGCAGACTGGGGAACGGATCCTGAGGGAGATTGGGGAGCGGGTACTGAAGGAGATTGGGGAGTGACGACTGAGGGAGATTGGTAAGTGGGAACTGATGCAGATTGCGGAGCGGAACAGATACTGAGGGGGATTGGGGAGCGCGGACTGAGGGAGATTGGGGAGTTGGCATTGAGGGAGATTGGGGAGTGGGTACTGAGGGAGATTGGGGAGCGGGTACTGAGGGAGATTGGGGAGCGGGTACTGTGAGAGATTGGCGTACAGGTACTGAGAGAGATTGGGGAGCAGATACGGATGGAAATTGGGTGATGGGTACTGAGGCGATTGGAGAGTGAGGACTGAGTGAGATTGAGGGGGGGCGGGTGCTCAGGAAGATTGGGGAGCGAGGACTGAGGGCGGTAGGGGAGTAGGTACTGTGGGAGATAGGGGAGCGGATGCTGTGGGAGGTTGGGGAGAGGGTACTGAAGGAAATTGGGGGATGGGTACTGGGGAGATTGGAGAGCGGAAACTGCGCGTGTTTGGGGAGCGGGTCCTGAGGCAGACTGGGGAGCGGGTCCTGAGGCAGACTGGGGAGCGGGTCCTGAGGGGGATTGGGGAGCGAGTACTGAGGGGGATTGGTGAGCGAGTACTGAGGGGGATTGGGGAGCGAGTACTGAGGTAGATTGGGAAGCGGGTACTGAGGGAGGTTGGGGAGCGGGTACTGAGGGAGGTTGGGGAGCGGGTACTGAGGGAGATTGGGAAGTGGGAACTGATGCAGATTGCGGAGCGGAACAGATACTGATGGGGATTGGGGAGCGAGTACTGATGGGGATTGGGGAGCGAGTACTGAGGGGGATTGGGGAGCGAGTACTGAGGGGGATTGGGGAGCGAGTACTGAGGGGGATTGGGGAGCGGGTACTGAGGGGGATTGGGGAGCGAGTACTGAGGGGGATTGGGGAGCGAGTACTGAGGGGGATTGGGGAGCGGGTACTGAGGGGGATTGGGGAGAGGGTACTGAGGGAGATTGGGGAGTGGGTACTGAGGGAGATTGGGGAGTGGGTACTGAGGGAGATTGGAGAGTGGGTACTGAGGGAGATTGGGAAGCGGGTACTGAGGGAGATTGGGAAGCGGGTACTGAGGGAGTTTGGGGAGCGGGTACTGAGGGAGTTTGGGGAGCGGGTACTGAGGGAGATTGGGGAGCGGGAACTGAGGGAGATTGGGGAGCAGGAACTGAGGGAGATTGGGGAGCGGGAACTGAGGGAGATTGGGGAGCGGGAACTGAGGGAGATTGGGGAGCGGGAACTGAGGGAGATTGGGGAGCGGGAACTGAGGGAGATTGGGGAGCGGGTACTGAGGGAGATTGGGGAGCGGGTATTGAAGGAAATTCGGCAGAGTGCACTGAGGGAGATTGGGGAGCGGGTACTGAGGGAGATTGGGGAGCGGTAACTGAGGGCGGTTGGGGAGAGGGTACCGAGGGAGATTGGGGTGCGGGTATTGAGGCAGAGTGAGCAGCTGTCACTGAGGGAGAGAGGGTCGTGAGTACTGAGGCAGATTGGGTGCAGGCACTGAGGGAAATTGTGGAGCGGGTATTGAGGGAGATTGGGGAGCAGGCACTGAGGGAGATTGGGGTGCGGGTATTGAGGCAGAGTGAGCAGCTGTCACTGAGGGAGAGAGGGTAGTGAGTACTGAGGCAGATTGGGTGCAGGCACTGAGGGAAATTGTGGAGCGGGTATTGAGGGAGATTGGGGAGCGGGCACTGAGGGAGTTTGGGGAGTGGTTACTGAGGGAGATTCGGGAGCGGGACTAGATAAGATTGGGGAGCGGTTATTGAGGGAGATTGGGGAGAGGGTATTGAGGGAGATTGGGGAGAGGGTATTGAGGGAGATTGGGGAGAGGGTATTGAGGGAGATTGGGGAGAGGGTATTGAGGGAGATTGGGGAGAGGGTATTGAGGGAGAGGGTATTGAGGGAGATTGGGGAGAGGGTATTGAGGGAGATTGGGGAGAGGGTATTGAGGGAGATTGGGGAGAGGGTATTGAGGGATATTGGGGAGTGTGTATTGAGGGAGATTGGGGAGAGGGTGTTGAGGCAGATTAGAGAGTGGGTATTGTGGGCAATTTGGGAGAGGGTTTTGAGTGTGATTGGGAAGCAGGCATTGAGGGAGATTGGGGAGCGGGAACTGAGGGAGATTGGGGAGTGATGACTGAGGGAAATTGGGGAGCGGATACTGAGGGGGATTGGGAGCGGGTACTGAGGGAGATTGGGGTGTGGGTACTGAGGGAGGTTGGGGAGCGGGTACTTTGTGAGTTTGGGGAGTGAGGATTGAGGGAGATTGGGGAGTGGCTACTGAGTGAGACTGAGAAGTGAGGACTGAGGGAGGTTGTGAACAGGTACTGAGGGAGATTGGGGTGCGAGTAATGAGGGAGATTGGGGAGCGGGTACTGAGGGAAATTGGGGGATGGGTACTGAGGTGATTGGAGAGTGAGGACTGAGGGAGATTGGGGGGTGGGTACTGAGGGAGATTGGGGAGCGGATAATGAGGGTGTTTGCAGTTTGGGTACTGAGGGAGATTTGGGAGTGGGTACTGAGGGAGATTTGGGAGTGGGTACTGAGGGAGATTTGGGAGTGGGTACTGAGGGAGATTTGGGAGTGGATACTTAGGGAGATTTGGGAGTGGGTACTGAGGGAGATTGGGGAGCCGACACTGAGGGAGATTGAGGAGTGAGCACTGAGGCATACTGGGGAGCGGGTGCTGAGCGAGAATGGGGACTGGGCACTGAGGGAGATTGGGGTGTGGGTACTGAGGGGGATTGGGGAGCGAGTGCAGAGGGAGATTGGGGAGAGGGTGCTGAAGGAGATTGGGGAGCGGATAATGAGGGTGTTTGGAGTTTGGGGACTGAGGGAGATTGGGGAGTCGGTACTGAGGAAGATGGTGGAGCGGGTACTGAGGGAGATGGTGGAGCGGGTACTGAGGGAGATTGGGGGGCGGGTACTGAGGGAGATTGGGGGGCGGGTACTGAGGGAGATTGGGGTGCGGGTACTGAGGGATATTGGGGAGCGGGTACTGAGGGAGATTGAGGAGCGGGTGCTGAAGGAGATTGGGGACTGGATAATGAGGGTGTTTGGAGTTTGGTGACTGAGGGAGATTGGGGAGTCGGTACTGAGGGAGATTGGGGGCGGGTACTGAGGGAGATTGGGGCGGGTACTGAGGGAGATTGGGGAGCGGGTACTGAGGGAGATTGGGGAGCGGGTACTGAGGGAGTATGGGGAGCGGGTACTGAGGGACTTTGGGGAGCTGGTGCTGAGGAGGATTGAGGAGCAAGTATTTAGGCAGGTTGAGCAGCGGTCACTGAGTGAGATTGGGGAGTGGGTACTGAGGGAAATTGGGGAGCGGGTACTTTGTGAGTTTGGGGAGTGAGGTCTCGGAGATTGGGGAGTGGCTACTGAGTGAGACTGAGAAGTGAGGACTGAGGGAGATTGTGGAGTGGGTACTGAGGGAGATTGTGGAGTGGGTACTGAGGGCGATTGGGGAGCGGACACTGAGGGAGATTGAGGAGTGAGCACTGATGCAGACTGGGGAGCAGGTGCTGAGGGAGATTGGGGAGTGGATACTGAGGGAGATTGGGGAGTGGATACTGAGGGGGATTGGGGAGAGGGTACTGAGGGAGATTGGGGAGAGGGTACTGAGGGAGATTGGGGAGAGGGTACTGAGGGAGATTGGGGAGAGGGTACTGAGGGAGATTGGGGAGAGGGTACTGAGGGAGATTGGGGAGAGGGTACTGAGGGAGATTGGGGAGCATGTACTGAGGGAGATTGGAGAGCATGTACTGAGGGAGGTTGGGCAGAGGGTACTGAGGGAGGTTGGGCAGAGGGTACTGAGGGAGGTTGGGGAGATGGTACTGAGGGAGACTGGAGAAGGGATACTGAGGCAAATTGGGGTGGCGGTACTGATGGGGATTGGGGAGCGAATACTGATGGAGATTGGGGAGCATGCACTGAGGGAGATTGGGGAGAGGGTATTGAAGGAAATTCGGCAGAGTGCACTGAGGGAGATTGGGGAGCGGGTACTGAGGGAGATTGGGGAGCGGTAACTGATTGCGGTTGGGGAGAGGGTCCTGAGGGCGGTTGGGGAGAGGGTACTGAGGGCGGTTGGGGAGAGGGTACTGAGGGCAGTTGGGGAGAGGGCACTGAGGGCGGTTGGGGAGAGGGCACTGAGGGCGGTTGGGGAGAGGGCACTGAGGGCGGTTGGGGAGAGGGCACTGAGGGCGGTTGGGGAGGGGGCACTGAGGGCGGTTGGGGAGAGGGCACTGAGGGCGGTTGGGGAGAGGGCACTGAGGGCGGTTGGGGGGAGGGCACTGAGGGCGGTTGGGGGGAGGGCACTGAGGGCGGTTGGGGAGAGGGCACTGAGGGCGGTTGGGGAGAGGGCACTGAGGGAGATTGGGGAGCGGGTACTGAGGGAGATTGGGATGTGACGACTGAGGGAAATTGGGATGTGACGACTGAGGGAAATTGGAATGCGGGTACTGGTGGAGATTGAGGAGCAGGTACTGTGGAGGATTGGGGAGCGGATACTGAGGGGGATTGGGGAGCGGATACTGAGGGAGATTGGAGGGCGGGTACTGAGGGAGATTGGGAGCAAGTATTTAGGCAGGTTGAGCAGCGGTCACTGAGTGAGATTGGGGAGTGAGGACTCGGAGATTGGGGAGTGGCTACTGAGTGAGACTGAGAAGTGAGGACTGAGGGAGGTTGTGAACAGGTACTGAGGGAGATTGAGGTGCAGGTAATGAGGGAGATTTGGGGGAGCAGGTACTGAGGGAGATTGGGGAGCCGCTACTGAGGGAGATTGGGGAGGGGAACTGAAGGAGATTGGGAAGCGGGTATTGAGGGTGATTGGGGAGTGGGTACTGAGGGACATTGGGGAGTGGGTACTGAGGGACATTGGGGAGTGGGTACTGAGGGACATTGGGGAGTGGGTACTGAGGGACATTGGGGAGTGGGTATTGAGGGAGATTGGGGAGCAAGTATTGAGGGAGATTGGGGAGCGGGTATTGAGGGTGATTGGGGAGCGGGTACTGAGGGACATTGGGGAGTGGGTACTGAGGGACATTGGGGAGTGGGTATTGAGGGAGATTGGGGAGCAAGTATTGAGGGAGATTGGGGAGCGGGTATTGAGGGTGATTGGGGAGTGGGTACTGAGGGACATTGGGGAGTGGGTATTGAGGGAGATTGGGGAGCAAGTATTGAGGGAGATTGGGGAGCGGGTACTGAGGGAGATTGGGGAGCAGGTATTGAGGGAGATTGGGGTGCAGGTATTGAGGGAGTTTGGGGAGTGGGTACTGAGGGACATTGGGGAGTGGATACTCAGGAAGATTGGGGAGCGAGGACTGAGGGAGGTAGGGGAGTAGGTACTGTGGGAGATAGGGGAGCGGATACTGTGGGACATTGGGGAGAGGGTACTGAGGGAAATTGGGGGATGGGTACTGAGCAGATTGGAGAGCAGAAACTGTGTGTGTTTGGGGAGCGGGTCCTGAGGGAGGTTGGGGAGCGGGTCCTGACGGAGGTTGGGGAGCGGGTCCTGAGGGAGGTTGGGGAGCGGGTCCTGACGGAGGTTGGGGAGCGGGTCCTGAGGGAGGTTGGGGAGCGGGTCCTGAGGGAGGTTGGGGAGCGACGACTGAGGGAGATTGGGAAGTGGGAACTGATGCAGATTGCGGAGCGGAACAGATACTGAGGGGGATTGGGGAGCAGGTACTGAGGGAGATTGGGGAGTGGGCGTTGAGGGAGATTGGGGAGTGGGCATTGAGGGAGATTGGGGAGCGGGTACTGAGGGAGATTGGGGAGCGGGTACTGAGGGAGATTGGGGAGCGGGTACTGAGGGAGATTGGGGAGCGGGTACTGAGGGAGATTGGGGAGCGGGTACTGAGAGATTGGCGTACAGGTACTGAGAGAGATTGGGGAGCAGATACGGATGGAAATTGGGGGATGGGTACTGAGGCGATTGGAGAGTGAGGACTGAGTGAGATTGAGGGGGGGCGGGTGCTCAGGAAGATTGGGGAGCGAGGACAGAGGGAGGTAGGGGAGTAGGTACTGTGGGAGATAGGGGAGCGCATGCTGTGGGAGATTGGGGAGAGGGTACTGAGGGAAATTGGGGGATGGGTACTGGGGAGATTGGAGAGCGGAAACTGCGTGTGTTTGGGGAGCGGGTCCTGAGGCAGATTGCGGAGCGGAACAGATACTGAGGGGGATTGGGGAGCAGGTACTGAGGGGGATTGGGGAGCAGGTACTGAGGGAGATTGGGGAGCACGGACTGAGGGAGATTGGGGAGTGGGCATTGAGGGAGATTGGGGAGTGGGTACTGTGCGAGACTGGGGAGCGTGTACTGTGCGAGATTGGGGAGCGGGTATTGAGGGAGATTGGGGACCGGGTACTGAGGGAGATTGGGGAGCGGGTACTGAGAGATTGGCGTACAGGTACTGTGAGAGATTGGGGAGCGAGTACTGAGGGGGATTGGGGAGCGAGTCCTGAGGGGTTTGGGGAGCGAGTACTGAGGGGGATTGGGGAGCGAGTACTGAGGGGGATTGGGGAGCGAGTACTGAGGGGGATTGGGGAGCGAGTACTGAGAGGGATTGGGGAGCGAGTACTGAGGGGGATTGGGGAGCGAGGACTGAGGGGGATTGGGGAGCGAGGACTGAGGGGGATTGGGGAGCGAGTACTGAGGGGGATTGGGGAGCGAGTACTGAGGGGGATTGGGGAGCGAGTACTGAGGGGGATTGGGGAGCGAGTACTGAGGGGGATTGGGGAGCGAGTACTGAGGGGGATTGGGGAGCGAGTACTGAGGGGGATTGGGGAGCGAGTACTGAGGGGGATTGGGGAGCGGGAACTGAGGGAGATTGGGGAGCGGGAACTGAGGGAGATTGGGGAGCGGGAACTGAGGGAGATTGGGGAGCGGGAACTGAGGGAGATTGGGGAGCGGGTACTGGGGGAGAGAGGGTAGTGAGTACTGAGGCAGATTGGGTGCGGGTACTGAGGGAATTTATGGAGCGGGTATTGAGGGAGATTGGGGAGCGGGCACTGAGGGAGATTGGGGTGCGGGTATTGAGGCAGAGTGAGCAGCTGTCACTGAGGGAGAGAGGGTAGTGAGTACTGAGGCAGATTGGGTGCAGGCACTGAGAGAGTTTGGGGAGTGGTTACTGAGGGAGATTCGGGAGTGGGACTAGGGAAGATTGGGGAGCGGTTATTGAGGGAGATTGGGAAGTGAGTATTGAGGGAGATTGGGGAGAGGGTGTTGAAGCAGATTAGAGAGCGGGTACTGTGGGCGATTTGGGAGTGAGTTTTGAGGGAGATTGGGAAGCAGGCATTGAGGGAAATTGGGGAGCGGGTATTGAGGGAGAATGGGGAGCAGAAAAAGAGCGGGATTGGGGAGCGGGAAAGGAGGGAGATTGGGGAGCAGGTACTGAGGGAGATTGGGGAGTGGCTACTGAGTGAGACTGAGAAGTGAGGACTGAGGGAGATTGGGGCGTGGGTACTGAGGGAGTTTGGGGAGCGCATACAGAGGGAGATTGGGGAGAGGGTACTGAGGGAGATGGTGGAGCCGGTACTGAGCGAGATTGGGGGGCGGGTACTGAGGGAGATTGGGGGGCGGGTACTGAGGGAGATTGGGGGGCGGGTACTGAGGGAGATTGGGGGGCGGGTACTGAGGGAGATTGGGTGGCGGGTACTGAGGGAGATTGGGGTGTGGGTACTGAGGGAGACTGGGGAGCGGACACTGAGGCAGACTGGGGAGCGGACACTGAGGCAGACTGGGGAGCAGGTGCTGAGGGAGAATGGGGAGCAGGTACTGAGGGAGATTGGGGAGCACGGACTGAGGGAGATTGGGGAGTGGGCATTGAGGGAGATTGGGGAGTGGGTACTGTGCGAGATTGGGGAGCGTGTACTGTGCGAGATTGGGGAGCGGGTACTGAGGGAGATTGGGGACCGGGTACTGAGGGAGATTGGGGAGCGGGTACTGAGAGATTGGCGTACAGGTACTGTGAGAGATTGGGGAGCGAGTACTGAGGGGGATTGGGGAGCGAGTCCTGAGGGGTTTGGGGAGCGAGTACTGAGGGGGATTGGGGAGCGAGTACTGAGGGGGATTGGGGAGCGAGTACTGAGGGGGATTGGGGAGCGAGTACTGAGAGGGATTGGGGAGCGAGTACTGAGGGGGATTGGGGAGCGAGGACTGAGGGGGATTGGGGAGCGAGGACTGAGGGGGATTGGGGAGCGAGTACTGAGGGGGATTGGGGAGCGAGTACTGAGGGGGATTGGGGAGCGAGTACTGAGGGGGATTGGGGAGCGAGTACTGAGGGGGATTGGGGAGCGAGTACTGAGGGGGATTGGGGAGCGAGTACTGAGGGGGATTGGGGAGCGGGAACTGAGGGAGATTGGGGAGCGGGAACTGAGGGAGATTGGGGAGCGGGTATTGAGGGAGATTGGGAAGTGGGTCCTGAGGGAGTTTTGGGAGCGGGTACTGAGGGAGATTGGGGAGCGGGTACTGCGGGAGAGAGGGTAGTAAGTACTGAGGCAGATTGGGTGCGGGTACTGAGGGAATTTATGGAGCGGGTATTGAGGGAGATTGGGGAGCGGGCACTGAGGGAGATTGGGGTGCGGGTATTGAGGCAGAGTGAGCAGCTGTCACTGAGGGAGAGAGGGTAGTGAGTACTGAGGCAGATTGGGTGCAGGCACTGAGAGAGTTTGGGGAGTGGTTACTGAGGGAGATTCGGGAGTGGGACTAGGGAAGATTGGGGAGCGGTTATTGAGGGAGATTGGGAAGTGAGTATTGAGGGAGATTGGGGAGAGGGTGTTGAAGCAGATTAGAGAGCGGGTACTGTGGGCGATTTGGGAGTGAGTTTTGAGGGAGATTGGGAAGCAGGCATTGAGGGAAATTGGGGAGCGGGTATTGAGGGAGAATGGGGAGCAGAAAAAGAGCGGGATTGGGGAGCGGGAAAGGAGGGAGATTGGGGAGCAGGTACTGAGGGAGATTGGGGAGTGGCTACTGAGTGAGACTGAGAAGTGAGGACTGAGGGAGATTGGGGCGTGGGTACTGAGGGAGTTTGGGGAGCGCATACAGAGGGAGATTGGGGAGAGGGTACTGAGCGAGATTGGGGGGCGGGTACTGAGGGAGATTGGGGGGCGGGTACTGAGGGAGATTGGGGGGCGGGTACTGAGGGAGATTGGGGGGCGGGTACTGAGGGAGATTGGGTGGCGGGTACTGAGGGAGATTGGGGTGTGGGTACTGAGGGAGACTGGGGAGCGGACACTGAGGCAGACTGGGGAGCGGACACTGAGGCAGACTGGGGAGCAGGTGCTGAGGGAGAATGGGGACTGGGCACTGAGGGAGAATGGGGACTGGGCACTGAGGGAGAATGGGGACTGGGCACTGAGGGAGATTGGGGAGTGGATACTGAGGGAGATTGGGGAGTGGATACTGAGGGAGATTGGGGAGTGGATACTGAGGGAGATTGGGGAGTGGATACTGAGGGGGATTGGGGAGCGAGTACAGAGGGAGATTGGGGAGCGGGTACTGAGGGAGATTGGGGAGCGGGTACTGAGGGAGATTGGGGAGTGGGTACTGAGGGAGACTGAGAAGTGAGGACTGAGGGAGGTTGTGAACAGGTACTGAGGGAGATTGTGGAGTGGGTACTGAGGGCGATTGGGGAGCGGACACTGAGGGAGATTGAGGAGTGAGCACTGAGGCAGACTGGGGAGCAGGTGCTGAGGGAGATTGGGGAGTGGATACTGAGGGAGATTGGGGAGTGGATACTGAGGGGGATTGGGGAGCATGTACTGAGGGAGATTGGAGAGCATGTACTGAGGGAGATTGGAGAGCATGTACTGAGGGAGGTTGGGCAGAGGGTACTGAGGGAGGTTGGGCAGAGGGTACTGAGGGAGGTTGGGGAGATGGTACTGAGGGAGATTGGGGAAGGGATACTGAGGCAGATTGGGGTGGCGGTACTGATGGGGATTGGGGAGAGGGTATTGAAGGAAATTCGGCAGAGTGCACTGAGGGAGATTGGGGAGCGGGCACTGAGGGAGATTGGGGAGCGGGTACTGAGGGCGGTTGGGGAGAGGGCACTGAGGGCGGTTGGGGAGAGGGCACTGAGGGCGGTTGGGGAGAGGGCACTGAGGGCGGTTGGGGAGAGGGCACTGAGGGCGGTTGGGGAGCGGGTACTGAGGGAGATTGGGGAGAGGGCACTGAGGGCGGTTGGGGAGCGGGTACTGAGGGAGATTGGGATGTGACGACTGAGGGAGATTGGGATGTGACGACTGAGGAAGATTGGGATGTGACGACTGAGGGAAATTGGGAAGCGGGTACTGGTGGAGATTGAGGAGCAGGTACTGTGGAGGATTGTGGAGCGGATACTGAGGGGGATTGGGGAGCGGATACTGAGGGAGATTGGAGGGCGGGTACTGAGGGAGATTGGGAGCAAGTATTTAGGCAGGTTGAGCAGCGGTCACTGAGTGAGATTGGGGAGTGAGGACTTGGAGATTGGGGAGTGGCTACTGAGTGAGACTGAGAAGTGAGGACTGAGGGAGGTTGTGAACAGGTACTGAGGGAGATTGAGGAGTCCGTAATGAGGATGTTGGTGGAGCGGGTACTGTGGGAAATTGGGGAGCAAGTATTGAGGGAGATTGGGGAGTGGGTACTGAGGGACATTGGGGAGCAAGTATTGAGGGAGATTGGGGAGTGGGTATTGAGGGACATTGGGGAGCGGGTATTGAGGGAGATTGGGGAGCGGGTATTGAGGGAGATTGGGGAGCAAGTATTGAGGGAGATTGGGGAGTGGGTACTGAGGGAGATTGGGGAGTGGGTACTGAGGGAGATTGGGGAGCAGGTATTGAGGGAGATTGGGGAGCGGGTACTGTGCGAGATTGGGGAGCGGATGCTGAGGGACTTTGGGGAGCGGGTGCTGAGGGACTTTGGGGAGCGGGTGCTGAGGGACTTTGGGGAGCGGGTGCTGAGGGAGATTGAGGAGCGGGTGCTGAGGGAGATTGAGGAGCGGGTGCTGAGGGAGATTGAGGAGCGGGTGCTGAGGGAGATTGAGGAGCTGGTGCTGAGGGAGATTGAGGAGCGGGTGCTGAGGGAGACTGAGGAGCGGGTGCTGAGGGAGATTGAGGAGCGGGTGCTGAGGGAGATTGAGGAGCGGGTGCTGAGGGAGATTGAGGAGCGGGTGCTGAGGGAGATTGAGGAGCGGGTGCTGAGGGAGATTGAGGAGCGGGTGCTGAGGGAGATTGAGGAGCGGGTGCTGAGGGACTTTGGGGAGCTGGTGCTGAGGGAGATTGGAGAGCATGTACTGAGGGAGATTGGGCAGAGGGTACTGAGGTAGGTTGGGGAGAGGGTACAGAGGGAGATTGGGGAGTGGATACTGAGGGAGATTGGGGAGTGGATACTGAGGGAGATTGGGGAGTGGATACTGAGGGAGATTGGGGAGTGGATACTGAGGGGGATTGGGGAGTGAGTACTGAGGGAGATTGGGGAGCGAGTACTGAGGGAGATTGGGGAGAAGGTACTGAGGGAGATTGGGGAGAAGGTACTGAGGGAGATTGGGGAGAAGGTACTGAGGGAGATTGGGGAGAGGGTATTGAGGGAGATTGGGGAGAGGGTATTGAGGGAGATTGGGGAGAGGGTATTGAGGGAGATTGGGGAGAGGGTACTGAGGAAGATTGGGGAGCATGTACTGAGGGAGATTGGGGAGAGGGTATTGAAGGAAATTCGGCAGAGTGCACTGAGGGAGATTGGGGAGAGGGTACTGAGGGAGATTGGGGAGCGGGTACTGAGGGAGATTGGGGAGCGGGTACTGAGGGAGATTGGGGAGCGGAAACTGAGGGCGGTTGGGGAGAGGGCACTGAGGGCGGTTGGGGAGAGGGCACTGAGGGCGGTTGGGGAGAGGCCACTGAGGGAGATTGGGGAGCGGGTACTGAGGGAGATTGGGGAGAGGGTACTGAGGGAGATTGGGATGTGACGACTGAGGGAGATTGGGATGTGACGACTGAGGGAGATTGGGATGTGACGACTGAGGGAAATTGGGAAGCGGGTACTGGTGGAGATTGGGATGTGACGACTGAGGGAGATTGGGATGTGACGACTGAGGGAGATTGGGATGTGACGACTGAGGGAGATTGGGAAGCGGGTACTGGTGGAGATTGAGGAGCAGGTACTGTGGAGGATTGTGGAGCGGATACTGAGGGGGATTGGGGAGCGGATACTGAGGGAGATTGGAGGGCGGGTACTGAGGGAGATTGGGAGCAAGTATTTAGGCAGGTTGAGCAGCGGTCACTGAGTGAGATTGGGGAGTGAGGACTCGGAGATTGGGGAGTGGCTACTGAGTGAGACTGAGAAGTGAGGACTGAGGGAGGTTGTGAACAGGTACTGAGGGAGATTGAGGAGTCCGTAATGAGGATGTTGGTGGAGCGGGTACTGTGGGAAATTGGGGAGCAAGTATTGAGGGAGATTGGGGAGTGGGTACTGAGGGACATTGGGGAGCAAGTATTGAGGGAGATTGGGGAGTGGGTATTGAGGGACATTGGGGAGCGGGTATTGAGGGAGATTGGGGTGCAGGTAATGAGGGAGATTTGGGGAGGGGAACTGAAGGAGATTGGGAAGCGGGTATTGAGGGTGATTGGGGAGTGGGGACTGAGGGACAATGGGGAGCGGGTATTGAGGGAGATTGGGGAGCAAGTATTGAGGGAGATTGGGGAGTGGGTACTGAGGGAGATTGGAGGGCGGGTACTGAGGGAGATTGGGGAGTGAGGACTCGGAGATTGGGGAGTGGCTACTGAGTGAGACTGAGAAGTGAGGACTGAGGGAGGTTGTGAACAGGTACTGAGGGAGATTGGGGTGCAGGTAATGAGGGAGATTTGGGGGATGGGTACTGAGGGAAATTGGGGGATGGGTACTGAGGAGATTGGGGAGCAGGTACTGAGGGAGATTGGGGAGTCCGTAATGAGGATGTTGGTGGAGCAGGTACTGTGGGAAATTGGGGAGGGGAACTGAAGGAGATTGGGAAGCGGGTATTGAGGGTGATTGGGGAGTGGGTACTGAGGGACAATGGGGAGCGGGTATTGAGGGAGATTGGGGAGTGGGTACTGAGGGACATTGGGGAGCGGGTATTGAGGGAGATTGGGGAGCAAGTATTGAGGGAGATTGGGGAGCGGGTATTGAGGGTGATTGGGGAGTGGGTCCTGAGGGACATTGGGGAGTGGGTATTGAGGGAGATTGGGGAGCAAGTATTGAGGGAGATTGGGGAGTGGGTATTGAGGGAGATTGGGGAGTGGGTATTGAGGGAGATTGGGGAGCAGGTATTGAGGGAGATTGGGGAGCGGGTACTGTGCGAGATTGGGGAGCGGGTATTGAGGGTGTTTGGGGAGTGGGTACTGAGGGACAATGGGGAGCGGGTATTGAGGGAGATTGGGGAGTGGGTACTGAGGGACATTGGGGAGCGGGTATTGAGGGAGATTGGGGAGTAAGTATTGAGGGAGATTGGGGAGCGGGTATTGAGGGTGATTGGGGAGTGGGTACTGAGGGACATTGGGGAGTGGGTATTGAGGGAGATTGGGGAGCAAGTATTGAGGGAGATTGGGGAGTGGGTACTGAGGGAGATTGGGGAGCAGGTATTGAGGGAGATTGAGGAGCGGGTGCTGTGCGAGATTGGGGAGCGGGTGCTGAGGGAGATTGAGGAGCGGGTGCTGAGGGAGATTGAGGAGCGGGTGCTGAGGGAGATTGAGGAGCGGGTGCTGAGGGAGATTGAGGAGCGGGTGCTGAGGGAGATTGAGGAGCGGGTGCTGAGGGAGATTGAGGAGCGGGTGCTGAGGGAGATTGAGGAGCGGGTGCTGAGGGAGATTGACGAGCGGGTGCTGAGGGAGATTGAGGAGCGGGTGCTGAGGGACTTTGGGGAGCTGGTGCTGAGGGAGATTGGAGAGCATGTACTGAGGGAGATTGGGCAGAGGGTACTGAGGTAGGTTGGGGAGAGGGTACAGAGGGAGATTGGGGAGTGGATACTGAGGGAGATTGGGGAGTGGATACTGAGGGAGATTGGGGAGTGGATACTGAGGGGGATTGGGGAGCGAGTACAGAGGGAGATTGGGGAGAAGGTACAGTGGGAGATTGGGGAGAAGGTACAGAGGGAGATTGGGGAGAAGGTACAGAGGGAGATTGGGGAGAAGGTACAGAGGGAGATTGGGGAGAAGGTACAGAGGGAGATTGGGGAGGAGGTACAGAGGGAGATTGGGGAGGAGGTACAGAGGGAGATTGGGGAGGAGGTACAGAGGGAGATTGGGGAGGAGGTACTGAGGGAGATTGGGGAGGAGGTACTGAGGGAGATTGGGGAGGAGGTACTGAGGGAGATTGGGGAGGAGGTACTGAGGGAGATTGGGGAGGAGGTACTGAGGGAGATTGAGGAGGAGGTACTGAGGGAGATTGGGGAGGAGGTACTGAGGGAGATTGGGGAGAAGGTACTGAGGGAGATTGGGGAGAGGGTACTGAGGGAGATTGGGGAGAGGGTACTGAGGGAGATTGGGGAGAGGGTACTGAGGGAGATTGGGGAGAGGGTACTGAGGGAGATTGGGGAGAGGGTACTGAGGGAGATTGGGGAGAGGGTACTGAGGGAGATTGGGGAGAGGGTATTGAGGGAGATTGGGGAGAGGGTATGGAGGGAGATTGGGAGTGGGTTTTGAGTGAGATTGGGAAGCAGGCATTGAGGGAGATTGGGGAGCGGGAACTGAGGGAGATTGGAGAGTGATGACTGAGGGAAATTGGGAAGCGGGTACTGATGGAGATGGAGGAGCATGTGCTGAGGGGGATTGGGGAGCGGATACTGAGGGGGATTGGGAGCGGGTACTGAGGGAGATTGGGGTGTGGGTACTGAGGGAGGTTGGGGAGCGGGTACTTTGTGAGTTTGGGGAGTGAGGATTGAGGGAGATTGGGGAGTGGCTACTGAGTGAGACTGAGAAGTGAGGACTGAGGGAGGTTGTGAACAGGTACTGAGGGAGATTGGGGTGTGAGTAATGAGGGAGATTGGGGAGCGGGTACTGAGGGAAATTGGGGGATGCGTACTGAGGTGATTGGAGAGTGAGGACTGAGGGAGATTGGGGAGCGGATAATGAGGGTGTTTGCAGTTTGGGTCCTGAGGGAGATTTGGGAGTGGGTACTGAGGGAGATTTGGGAGTGGGTACTGAGGGAGATTGGGGAGTGGATACTTAGGGAGATTTGGGAGTGGGTACTGAGGGAGATTGGGGAGCCGACACTGAGGGAGATTGAGGAGTGAGCACTGAGGCATACTGGGGAGCGGGTGCTGAGCGAGAATGGGGACTGGGCACTGAGGGAGATTGGGGTGTGGGTACTGAGGGGGATTGGGGAGCGAGTACAGAGGGAGATTGGGGAGAGGGTACTGAGGGAGATTGGGGAGAGGGTACTGAGGGAGATTGGGGAGAGGGTACTGAGGGAGATTGGGGAGAGGGTACTGAGGGGGATTGGGGAGCGAGTACAGAGGGAGATTGGGGAGAGGGTACTGAGGGAGATTGGGGAGCGGGTACTGAGGGAGATTGAGGAGCGGGTGCTGAAGGAGATTGGGGAGCGGATAATGAGGGTGTTTGGAGTTTGGGGACTGAGGGAGATTTGGGAGTCGGTACTGAGGAAGATGGTGGAGCGGGTACTGAGGGAGATTGGGGGGCGGGTACTGAGGGAGATTGGGGGGCGGGTACTGAGGGAGATTGGGGGGCGGGTACTGAGGGAGATTGGGGGGCGGGGAATGAGGGATATTGGGGAGCGGGTACTGAGGGAGATTGAGGAGCGGGTGCTGAAGGAGATTGGGGACTGGATAATGAGGGTGTTTGGAGTTTGGTGACTGAGGGAGATTGGGGAGTCAGTACTGAGGAAGATGGTGGAGCGGGTACTGAGGGAGATTGGGGGGCGGGTACTGAGGGAGATTGGGGAGCGGGTACTGAGGGAGATTGGGGAGCCGGTACTGAGGGAGGATGGGGAGCGGGTACTGAGGGACTTTGGGGAGCTGGTGCTGAGGAGGATTGAGGAGCAAGTATTTAGGCAGGTTGAGCAGCAGTCACTGAGTGAGATTGGGGAGTGGGTACTGAGGGAAGTTGGGGAGCAGGCACTTTGTGAGTTTGGGGAGTGAGGACTCGGAGATTGGGGAGTGGCTACTGAGGGCGATTGGGGAGCGGACACTGAGGGAGATTGAGGAGTGAGCACTGAGGCAGACTGGGGAGCAGGTGCTGAGGGAGATTGGGGAGTGGATACTGAGGGAGATTGGGGAGCGAGTACAGAGGGAGATTGGGGAGCGAGGACAGAGGGAGATTGGGGAGCGAGTACAGAGGGAGATTGGGGAGCGAGTACAGAGGGAGATTGGGGAGCGAGTACAGAGGGAGATTGGGGAGCGAGTACAGAGGGAGATTGGGGAGCGAGTACAGAGGGAGTTTGGGGAGCGAGTAGAGAGGGAGATTGGGGAGCGAGTACAGAGGGAGATTGGGGAGCGGGTCCAGAGGGAGATTGGGGAGCGGGTCCAGAGGGAGATTGGGGAGCGGGTCCAGAGGGAGATTGGGGAGCGGGTCCAGAGGGAGATTGGGGAGCGGGTCCAGAGGGAGATTGGGGAGCGGGTCCAGAGGGAGATTGGGGAGCGGGTCCAGAGGGAGATTGGGGAGCGGGTCCAGAGGGAGATTGGGGAGCGGGTCCAGAGGGAGATTGGGGAGCGGGTCCAGAGGGAGATTGGGGAGCGGGTCCAGAGGGAGATTGGGGAGCGGGTCCAGAGGGAGATTGGGGAGCGGGTCCAGAGGGAGATTGGGGAGCGGGTCCAGAGGGAGATTGGGGAACGGGTCCAGAGGGAGATTGGGGAGCGGGTCCAGAGGGAGATTGGGGAGCGGGTCCAGAGGGAGATTGGGGAGAGGGTACTGAGGGAGATTGGGGAGAGGGTACTGAGGGAGATTGGGGAGCATGTACTGAGGGAGATTGGGGAGCATGTACTGAGGGAGATTGGAGAGCATGTACTGAGGGAGGTTGGGCAGAGGGTACTGAGGGAGGTTGGGCAGAGGGTACTGAGGGAGGTTGGGCAGAGGGTACTGAGGGAGGTAGGGCAGAGGGTCCTGAGGGAGATTGGGGAAGGGATACTGAGCCAAATTGGGGTGGCGGTACTGATGGGGATTGGGGAGCGAATACTGATGGAGATTGGGGAGAGGGTATTGAAGGAAATTCGGCAGAGTGCACTGAGGGAGATTGGGGAGCGGGCACTGAGGGCGGTTGGGGAGAGGGCACTGAGGGCGGTTGGGGAGAGGGCACTGAGGGCGGTTGGGTAGAGGGCACTGAGGGAGATTGGGGAGCGGGTACTGAGGGAGATTGGGATGTGACGACTGAGGGAAATTGGGAAGCGGGTACTGGTGGAGATTGAGGAGCAGGTACTGTGGAGGATTGTGGAGCGGATACTGAGGGGGATTGGGGAGCGGATACTGAGGGAGATTGGGGAGTGAGGATTCGGAGATTGGGGAGTGGCTACTGAGTGAGACTGAGAAGTGAGGACTGAGGGAGGTTGTGAACAGGTACTGAGGGAGATTGGGGTGCAGGTAATGAGGGAGATTTGGGGGATGGGTACTGAGGGAAATTGGGGGAATGGGTATTGAGGGAGATTGGGGAGCAAGTATTGAGGGAGATTGGGGAGGGGAACTGAAGGAGATTGGGAAGCGTGTATTGAGGGTGATTGGGGAGTGGGTACTGTGGGACATTGGGGAGTGGGTATTGAGGGTGATTGGGGAGCAAGTATTGAGGGAGATTGGGAAGTGGGTACTGAGGGAAATTGGGGGAATGGGTATTGAGGGAGATTGGGGAGCAAGTATTGAGGGAGATTGGGGAGGGGAACTGAAGGAGATTGGGAAGCGTGTATTGAGGGTGATTGGGGAGTGGGTACTGAGGGACATTGGGGAGTGGGTACTGAGGGACATTGGGGAGTGGGTACTGAGGGACATTGGGGAGTGGGTATTGAGGGAGATGGGGGAGTGGGTATTGAGGGAGATTGGGGAGTGGGTACTGAGGGAGATTGGGGAGTGGGTACAGAGGGAGATTGGGGAGAAGGTACAGAGGGAGATTGGGGAGAAGGTACAGAGGGAGATTGGGGAGAAGGTACAGAGGGAGATTGGGGAGAAGGTACTGAGGGAGATTGGGAGGAGGTACTGAGGGAGATTGGGGAGAAGGTACTGAGGGAGATTGGGGAGAGGGTACTGAGGGAGATTGGGGAGAGGGTACTGAGGGAGATTGGGGAGAGGGTATTGAGGGAGATTGGGAAGCGAGTATTGAGGGATATTGGGGAGTGTGTATTGAGGGAGTTTGGGGAGAGGGTGTTGAGGCAGATTAGAGAGCGGGTATTGTGGGCAATTTGGGAGTGGGTTTTGAGTGAGATTGGGAAGCAGGCATTGAGGGAGATTGGGGAGCGGGAACTGAGGGAGATTGGAGAGTGATGACTGAGGGAAATTGGGAAGCGGGTACTATGGAGATGGAGGAGCATGTGCTGAGGGGGATTGGGGAGCGGATACTGAGGGGGATTGGGAGCGGGTACTGAGGGAGATTGGGGTGTGGGTACTGAGGGAGGTTGGGGAGCGGGTACTTTGTGAGTTTGGGGAGTGAGGATTGAGGGAGATTGGGGAGTGGCTACTGAGTGAGACTGAGAAGTGAGGACTGAGGGAGGTTGTGAACAGGTACTGAGGGAGATTGGGGTGCGAGTAATGAGGGAGATTGGGGAGCGGGTACTGAGGGAAATTGGGGGATGGGTACTGAGGTGATTGGAGAGTGAGGACTGAGGGAGATTGGGGAGCGGATAATGATGGTGTTTGCAGTTGGGTACTGAGGGAGATTTGGGAGTGGGTACTGAGGGAGATTTGGGAGTGGGTACTGAGGGAGATTTGGGAGTGGGTACTGAGGGAGATTTGGGAGTGGATACTTAGGGAGATTTGGGAGTGGGTACTGAGGGAGATTGGGGAGCCGACACTGAGGGAGATTGAGGAGTGAGCACTGAGGCATACTGGGGAGCGGGTGCTGAGCGAGAATGGGGACTGGGCACTGAGGGAGATTGGGGCGTGGGTACTGAGGGGGATTGGGGAGCGAGTACAGAGGGAGATTGGGGAGAGGGTACTGAGGGAGATTGGGGAGAGGGTACTGAGGGAGATTGGGGAGTCGGTACTGAGGGAGATTGGAGAGCATGTACTGAGGGAGATTGGGGAGCGGGTACTGAGGGAAATTGGGGAGCGGGTACTGAGGGAGATTGAGGAGCGGGTGCTGAAGGAGATTGGGGAGCGGATAATGAGGGTGTTTGGAGTTTGGGGACTGAGGGAGATTGGGGAGTCGGTACTGAGGAAGATGGTGGAGCGGGTACTGAGGGAGATTGGGGGGCGGGTACTGAGGGAGATTGGGGGGCGGGTACTGAGGGAGGTTGGGGTGCGGGGACTGAGGGATATTGGGGAGCGGGTACTGAGGGAGATTGAGGAGCGGGTGCTGAAGGAGATTGGGGACTGGATAATGAAGGTGTTTGGAGTTTGGGGACTGAGGGAGATTGGGGAGTCGGTACTGAGGAAGATGGTGGAGCGGGTACTGAGGGAGATTGGGGGGCGGGTACTGAGGGAGATTGGGGGGCGGGTACTGAGGGAGATTGGGGAGCGGGTACTGAGGGAGATTGGGGAGCGGGTTCTGAGGGACTTTGGGGAGCTGGTGCTGAGGAGGATTGAGGAGCAAGTATTTAGGCAGGTTGAGCAGCACTCACTGAGTGAGATTGGAGAGTGGGTACTGAGGGAAGTTGGGGAGCGGGTACTTTGTGAGTTTGCGGAGTGAGGACTCGGAGATTGGGGAGTGGCTACTGAGGGCGATTGGGGAGCGGACACTGAGAGAGATTGAGGAGTCAGCACTGAGGCAGACTGGGGAGCGGGTGCTGAGGGAGATTGGGGAGTGGATACTGAGGGAGATTGGGGAGTGGATACAGAGCGGGATTGGGGAGCGAGTACAGAGGGAGATTGGGGAGCGAGTACAGAGGGAGATTGGGGAGCGAGTAGAGAGGGAGATTGGGGAGCGAGTAGAGAGGGAGATTGGGGAGCGAGTACAGAGGGAGATTGGGGAGTGAGTAGAGAGGGAGATTGGGGAGCGAGTAGAGAGGGAGATTGGGGAGCGAGTAGAGAGGGAGATTGGGGAGCGAGTAGAGAGGGAGATTGGAGAGCGAGTAGAGAGGGAGATTGGGGAGCGAGTAGAGAGGGAGATTGGGGAGCGAGTGGAGAGGGAGATTGGGGAGCGAGTAGAGAGGGAGATTGGGGAGCGAGTAGAGAGGGAGATTGGGGAGCGAGTAGAGAGGGAGATTGGGGAGCGAGTAGAGAGGGAGATTGGGGAGCGAGAAGAGAGGGAGATTGGGGAGCGAGTCGAGAGGGAGATTGGGGAGCGAGTCGAGAGGGAGATTGGGGAGCGAGTCGAGAGGGAGATTGGGGAGCGAGTCGAGAGGGAGATTGGGGAGCGAGTCGAGAGGGAGATTGGGGAGCGAGTCGAGAGGGAGATTGGGGAGCGAGTCGAGAGGGAGATTGGGGAGCGAGTCGAGAGGGAGATTGGGGAGCGAGTAGAGAGGGAGATTGGGGAGCGAGTAGAGAGGGAGATTGGGGAGCGAGTAGAGAGGGAGATTGGGGAGCGAGTAGAGAGGGAGATTGGGGAGCGAGTAGAGAGGGAGATTGGGGAGCGGGTAGAGAGGGAGATTGGGGAGCGGGTAGAGAGGGAGATTGGGGGGCGGGTACTGAGGGAGATTGGGGGGCGGGTACTGAGGGAGATTGGGGGGCGGGTACTGAGGGAGATTGGGGTGCGGGGACTGAGGGAGATTGAGGAGCGGGTGCTGAAGGAGATTGGGGACTGGATAATGAGGGTGTTTGGAGTTTGGTGACTGAGGGAGATTGGGGAGTCAGTACTGAGGAAGATGGTGGAGCGGGTACTGAGGGAGATTGGGGGGCAGGTACTGAGGGAGATTGGGGAGCGGGTACTGAGGGAGATTGGGGAGCGGGTACTGAGGGAGTATGGGGAGCGGGTACTGAGGGACTTTGGGGAGCTGGTGCTGAGGAGGATTGAGGAGCAAGTATTTAGGCAGGTTGAGCAGCACTCACTGAGTGAGATTGGGGAGTGGGTACTGAGGGAAGTTGGGGAGCGGGTACTTTGTGAGTTTGCGGAGTGAGGACTCGGAGATTGGGGAGTGGCTACTGAGGGCGATTGGGGAGCGGACACTGAGAGAGATTGAGGAGTCAGCACTGAGGCAGACTGGGGAGCAGGTGCTGAGGGAGATTGGGGAGTGGATACTGAGGGAGATTGGGGAGTGGATACAGAGGGGGATTGGGGAGCGAGTACAGAGGGAGATTGGGGAGCGAGTACAGAGGGAGATTGGGGAGCGAGTAGAGAGGGAGATTGGGGAGCGAGTAGAGAGGGAGATTGGGGAGCGAGTAGAGAGGGAGATTGGGGAGCGAGTAGAGAGGGAGATTGGGGAGCGAGTAGAGAGGGAGATTGGGGAGCGAGTAGAGAGGGAGATTGGGGAGCGAGTAGAGAGGGAGATTGGGGAGCGAGTAGAGAGGGAGATTGGGGAGCGAGTAGAGAGGGAGATTGGGGAGCGAGTAGAGAGGGAGATTGGGGAGCGAGTGGAGAGGGAGATTGGGGAGCGAGTGGAGAGGGAGATTGGGGAGCGAGTGGAGAGGGAGATTGGGGAGCGAGTGGAGAGGGAGATTGGGGAGCGAGTGGAGAGGGAGATTGGGGAGCGAGTGGAGAGGGAGATTGGGGAGCGAGTGGAGAGGGAGATTGGGGAGCGAGTGGAGAGGGAGATTGGGGAGCGAGTGGAGAGGGAGATTGGGGAGCGAGTGGAGAGGGAGATTGGGGAGCGAGTGGAGAGGGAGATTGGGGAGCGAGTAGAGAGGGAGATTGGGGAGCGAGTAGAGAGGGAGATTGGGGAGCGAGTAGAGAGGGAGATTGGGGAGCGAGTAGAGAGGGAGATTGGGGAGCGAGTAGAGAGGGAGATTGGGGAGCGAGTAGAGAGGGAGATTGGGGAGCGAGTAGAGAGGGAGATTGGGGAGCGAGTAGAGAGGGAGATTGGGGAGCGAGTAGAGAGGGAGATTGGGGAGCGAGTAGAGAGGGAGATTGGGGAGCGAGTAGAGAGGGAGATTGGGGAGCGAGTAGAGAGGGAGATTGGGGAGCGAGTAGAGAGGGAGATTGGGGAGCGAGTAGAGAGGGAGATTGGGGAGCGAGTAGAGAGGGAGATTGGGGAGCGAGTAGAGAGGGAGATTGGGGAGCGAGTAGAGAGGGAGATTGGGGAGCGAGTAGAGAGGGAGATTGGGGAGCGAGTAGAGAGGGAGATTGGGGAGCGAGTAGAGCTGGAGATTGGGGAGCGAGTCGAGAGGGAGATTGGGGAGCGAGTCGAGAGGGAGATTGGGGAGCGAGTGGAGAGGGAGATTGGGGAGCGAGTGGAGAGGGAGATTGGGGAGCGAGTGGAGAGGGAGATTGGGGAGCGAGTGGAGAGGGAGATTGGGGAGCGAGTGGAGAGGGAGATTGGGGAGCGAGTGGAGAGGGAGATTGGGGAGCGAGTGGAGAGGGAGATTGGGGAGCGAGTGGAGAGGGAGATTGGGGAGCGAGTGGAGAGGGAGATTGGGGAGCGAGTGGAGAGGGAGATTGGGGAGCGAGTGGAGAGGGAGATTGGGGAGCGAGTGGAGAGGGAGATTGGGGAGCGAGTGGAGAGGGAGATTGGGGAGCGAGTGGAGAGGGAGATTGGGGAGCGAGTGGAGAGGGAGATTGGGGAGCGAGTGGAGAGGGAGATTGGGGAGCGAGTGGAGAGGGAGATTGGGGAGCGAGTGGAGAGGGAGATTGGGGAGCGAGTGGAGAGGGAGATTGGGGAGCGAGTGGAGAGGGAGATTGGGGAGCGAGTGGAGAGGGAGATTGGGGAGCGAGTGGAGAGGGAGATTGGGGAGCGAGTGGAGAGGGAGATTGGGGAGCGAGTGGAGAGGGAGATTGGGGAGCGAGTGGAGAGGGAGATTGGGGAGCGAGTGGAGAGGGAGATTGGGGAGCGAGTGGAGAGGGAGATTGGGGAGCGAGTGGAGAGGGAGATTGGGGAGCGAGTGGAGAGGGAGATTGGGGAGCGAGTGGAGAGGGAGATTGGGGAGCGAGTGGAGAGGGAGATTGGGGAGCGAGTGGAGAGGGAGATTGGGGAGCGAGTGGAGAGGGAGATTGGGGAGCGAGTGGAGAGGGAGATTGGGGAGCGAGTGGAGAGGGAGATTGGGGAGCGAGTGGAGAGGGAGATTGGGGAGCGAGTGGAGAGGGAGATTGGGGAGCGAGTGGAGAGGGAGATTGGGGAGCGAGTGGAGAGGGAGATTGGGGAGCGAGTGGAGAGGGAGATTGGGGAGCGAGTGGAGAGGGAGATTGGGGAGCGAGTGGAGAGGGAGATTGGGGAGCGAGTGGAGAGGGAGATTGGGGAGCGAGTGGAGAGGGAGATTGGGGAGCGAGTGGAGAGGGAGATTGGGGAGCGAGTGGAGAGGGAGTTTGGGGAGCGAGTGGAGAGGGAGATTGGGGAGCGAGTGGAGATGGAGATTGGGGAGCGAGTGGAGAGGGAGATTGGGGAGCGAGTGGAGAGGGAGATTGGGGAGCGAGTGGAGAGGGAGATTGGGGAGCGAGTGGAGAGGGAGATTGGGGAGCGAGTGGAGAGGGAGATTGGGGAGCGAGTGGAGAGGGAGATTGGGGAGCGAGTGGAGAGGGAGATTGGGGAGCGAGTGGAGAGGGAGATTGGGGAGCGAGTGGAGAGGGAGATTGGGGAGCGAGTGGAGAGGGAGATTGGGGAGCGAGTGGAGAGGGAGATTGGGGAGCGCGTGGAGAGGGAGATTGGGGAGCGAGTAGAGAGGGAGATTGGGGAGCGAGTAGAGAGGGAGATTGGGCAGCGAGTAGAGAGGGAGATTGGGGAGCGAGTAGAGAGGGAGATTGGGGAGCGAGTAGAGAGGGAGATTGGGGAGCGAGTAGAGAGGGAGATTGGGGAGCGAGTAGAGAGGGAGATTGGGGAGCGAGTAGAGAGGGAGATTGGGGAGCGAGTAGAGAGGGAGATTGGGGAGCGAGTAGAGAGGGAGATTGGGGAGCGAGTAGAGAGGGAGATTGGGGAGCGAGTAGAGCTGGAGATTGGGGAGCGAGTGGAGAGGGAGATTGGGGAGCGAGTGGAGAGGGAGATTGGGGAGCGAGTGGAGAGGGAGATTGGGGAGCGAGTGGAGAGGGAGATTGGGGAGCGAGTGGAGAGGGAGATTGGGGAGCGAGTGGAGAGGGAGATTGGGGAGCGAGTGGAGAGGGAGATTGGGGAGCGAGTGGAGAGGGAGATTGGGGAGCGAGTGGAGAGGGAGATTGGGGAGCGAGTGGAGAGGGAGATTGGGGAGCGAGTGGAGAGGGAGATTGGGGAGCGAGTGGAGAGGGAGATTGGGGAGCGAGTGGAGAGGGAGATTGGGGAGCGAGTGGAGAGGGAGATTGGGGAGCGAGTGGAGAGGCAGATTGGGGAGCGAGTGGAGAGGGAGATTGGGGAGCGAGTGGAGAGGGAGATTGGGGAGCGAGTTGAGAGGGAGATTGGGGAGCGAGTAGAGAGGGAGATTGGGGAGCGAGTAGAGCTGGAGATTGGGGAGCGAGTGGAGAGGGAGATTGGGGAGCGAGTGGAGAGGGAGATTGGGGAGCGAGTGGAGAGGGAGATTGGGGAGCGGGTGGAGAGGGAGATTGGGGAGCGGGTGGAGAGGGAGATTGGGGAGCGGGTGGAGAGGGAGATTGGGGAGCGGGTGGAGAGGGAGATTGGGGAGCGGGTGGAGAGGGAGATTGGGGAGCGGGTGGAGAGGGAGATTGGGGAGCGGGTGGAGAGGGAGATTGGGGAGCGGGTGGAGAGGGAGATTGGGGAGCGGGTGGAGAGGGAGATTGGGGAGCGGGTGGAGAGGGAGATTGGGGAGCGGGTGGAGAGGGAGATTGGGGAGCGGGTGGAGAGGGAGATTGGGGAGCGGGTGGAGAGGGAGATTGGGGAGCGGGTGGAGAGGGAGATTGGGGAGCGGGTGGAGAGGGAGATTGGGGAGCGGGTGGAGAGGGAGATTGGGGAGCGGGTGGAGAGGGAGATTGGGGAGCGGGTGGAGAGGGAGATTGGGGAGCGGGTGGAGAGGGAGATTGGGGAGCGGGTGGAGAGGGAGATTGGGGAGCGGGTGGAGAGGGAGATTGGGGAGCGGGTGGAGAGGGAGATTGGGGAGCGGGTGGAGAGGGAGATTGGGGAGCGGGTGGAGAGGGAGATTGGGGAGCGGGTGGAGAGGGAGATTGGGGAGCGGGTGGAGAGGGAGATTGGGGAGCGGGTGGAGAGGGAGATTGGGGAGCGGGTGGAGAGGGAGATTGGGGAGCGGGTGGAGAGGGAGATTGGGGAGCGGGTGGAGAGGGAGATTGGGGAGCGGGTGGAGAGGGAGATTGGGGAGCGGGTGGAGAGGGAGATTGGGGAGCGGGTGGAGAGGGAGATTGGGGAGCGGGTGGAGAGGGAGATTGGGGAGCGGGTGGAGAGGGAGATTGGGGAGCGGGTGGAGAGGGAGATTGGGGAGCGGGTGGAGAGGGAGATTGGGGAGCGGGTGGAGAGGGAGATTGGGGAGCGAGTGGAGAGGGAGATTGGGGAGCGGGTGGAGAGGGAGATTGGGGAGCGGGTGGAGAGGGAGATTGGGGAGCGGGTGGAGAGGGAGATTGGGGAGCGGGTGGAGAGGGAGATTGGGGAGCGGGTGGAGAGGGAGATTGGGGAGCGGGTGGAGAGGGAGATTGGGGAGCGGGTGGAGAGGGAGATTGGGGAGCGGGTGGAGAGGGAGATTGGGGAGCGGGTGGAGAGGGAGATTGGGGAGCGGGTGGAGAGGGAGATTGGGGAGCGGGGAGAGAGGGAGATTGGGGAGCGGGGAGAGAGGGAGATTGGGGAGCGGGTAGAGAGGGAGATTGGGGAGCGGGTAGAGAGGGAGATTGGGGAGCGGGTAGAGAGGGAGATTGGGGAGCGGGTAGAGAGGGAGATTGGGGAGCGGGTACTGAGGGAGATTGGGGAGCGGGTACTGAGGGAGATTGGGGAGCGGGTACTGAGGGAGATTGGGGAGCGGGTACTGAGGGAGATTGGAGAGCGGGTACTGAGGGAGGTTGGAGAGCATGTACTGAGGGAGGTTGGGCAGAGGGTACTGAGGGAGGTTGGGCAGAGGGTACTGAGGGAGGTTGGGGAGCGAATACTGATGGAGGTTGGGGAGCATGCACTGAGGGAGATTGGGGAGAGGGTATTGAAGGAAATTCGGCAGAGTGCACTGAGGGAGATTGGGGAGCGGGCACTGAGGGCGATTGGGGAGAGGGCACTGAGGGCGGTTGGGGAGAGGGCACTGAGGGCGGTTGGGGAGAGGGCACTGAGGGCGGTTGGGGAGAGGGCACTGAGGGAGATTGGGGAGAGGGCACTGAGGGCGGTTGGGGAGAGGGTACTGAGGGAGATTGGGATGTGACGACTGAGGGAAATTGGGAAGCGGGTACTGGTGGAGATTGAGGAGCAGGTACTGTGGAGGATTGTGGAGCGGATACTGAGGGGGATTGGGGAGCGGATACTGAGGGAGATTGGGGAGTGAGGACTCGGAGATTGGGGAGTGGCTACTGAGTGAGACTGAGAAGTGAGGACTGAGGGAGGTTGTGAACAGGTACTGAGGGAGATTGGGGTGCAGGTAATGAGGGAGATTTGGGGGATGGGTACTGAGGGAAATTGTGGGATGGGTATTGAGGGAGATTGGGGAGCAAGTATTGAGGGAGATTGGGGAGGGGAACTGAAGGAGATTGGAAAGCGGGTATTGAGGGTGATTGGGGAGTGGGTACTGAGGGAAATTGTGGGATGGGTATTGAGGGAGATTGGGGAGCAGGTATTGAGGGAGATTGGGAAGTGGGTCCTGAGGGAGTTTGGGGAGTGGGTACTGAGGGACATTGGGGAGTAGGTATTGAGGGACATTGGGGAGTGGGTACTGAGGGAGATTGGGGAGTGGGTACTGAGGGCGATTGGGGAGTGGGTACTGAGGGCGATTGGGGAGTGGGTACTGAGGGAGATTGGGGAGTGGGTACTGAGGGAGATTGGGGAGTGGGTACTGAGGGAGATTGGGGAGTGGGTACTGAGGGAGATTGGGGAGTGGTTACTGAGGGAGATTCGGGAGTGGGACTAGGGAAGATTGGGGAGCGGTTATTGAGGGAGATTGGGAAGTGAGTATTGAGGGAGATTGGGGAGAGGGTGTTGAGGCAGATTAGAGAGCGGGTACTGTGGGCGATTTGGGAGTGAGTTTTGAGGGAGATTGGGAAGCAGGCATTGAGGGAAATTGGGGAGCGGGTATTGAGGGAGAATGGGGAGCAGAAAAAGAGCGGGATTGGGGAGCGGGAAAGGAGGGAGATTGGGGAGCAGGTACTGAGGGAGATTGGGGAGTGGCTACTGAGTGAGACTGAGAAGTGAGGACTGAGGGAGATTGGGGCGTGGGTACTGAGGGAGTTTGGGGAGCGCATACAGAGGGAGATTGGGGAGAGGGTACTGAGGGAGATTGGGGAGCGGATAATGAGGAAGATGGTGGAGCCGGTACTGAGCGAGATTGGGGGGCGGGTACTGAGCGAGATTGGGGGGCGTGTACTGAGCGAGATTGGGGGGCGGGTACTGAGGGAGATTGGGTGGCGGGTACTGAGGGAGATTGAGTGGCGGGTACTGAGGGAGATTGGGGTGTGGGTACTGAGGGAGACTGGGGAGCGGACACTAAGGCAGACTGGAGATCGGACACTGAGGCAGACTGGGGAGCGGACACTGAGGCAGACTGGGGAGCGGACACTGAGGCAGACTGGGGAGCGGACACTGAGGCAGACTGGGGAGCAGGTGCTGAGGGAGAATGGGGACTGGGCACTGAGGGAGAATGGGGACCGGGCACTGAGGGAGATTGGGGAGTGGATACTGAGGGAGATTGGGGAGTGGATACTGAGGGGGATTGGGGAGCGAGTACAGAGGGAGATTGGGGAGAGGGTATTGAGGGAGATAGGGGAGTGGGTACTGAGGGAGATTGGGGAGCGGGTACTGAGGGAGATTGGGGAGTGGGTACTGAGGGAGATTGGGGAGCGGGTACTGAGGGAGATTGGGGAGCGGACACTGAGGGAGATTGGGGAGCGGGCACTGAGGGCGATTGGGGAGAGGGCACTGAGGGCGATTGGGGAGAGGGCACTGAGGGCGGTTGGGGAGAGGGCACTTAGGGCGGTTGGGGAGAGGGCACTGAGGGCGATTGGGGAGAGGGCACTGAGGGCGGTTGGGGAGAGGGCACTGAGGGCGGTTGGGGAGAGGGCACTGAGGGCGGTTGGGGAGAGGGCACTGAGGGAGATTGGGGAGCGGGTACTGAGGGAGATTGGGATGTGACGACTGAGGGAAATTGGGAAGCGGGTACTGGTGGAGATTGAGGAGCAGGTACTGTGGAGGATTGTGGAGCGGATACTGAGGGGGATTGGGGAGCGGATACTGAGGGAGATTGGGGAGTGAGGACTCGGAGATTGGGGAGTGGCTACTGAGTGAGACTGAGAAGTGAGGACTGAGGGAGGTTGTGAACAGGTACTGAGGGAGATTGGGGTGCAGGTAATGAGGGAGATTTGGGGGATGGGTACTGAGGGAAATTGGGGGATGGGTATTGAGGGAGATTGGGGAGCAAGTATTGAGGGAGATTGGGGAGGGGAACTGAAGGAGATTGGAAAGCGGGTATTGAGGGTGATTGGGGAGTGGGTACTGTGGGACATTGGGGAGTGGGTATTGAGGGAGATTGGGGAGCAAGTATTGAGGGAGATTGGGGAGCAGGTATTGAGGGAGATTGGGAAGTGGGTCCTGAGGGAGTTTGGGGAGTGGGTACTGAGGGACATTGGGGAGTGGGTACTGAGGGACATTGGGGAGTGGGTACTGAGGGACATTGGGGAGTGGGTATTGAGGGACATTGGGGAGTGGGTATTGAGGGAGATTGGGGAGTGGGTACTGAGGGCGATTGGGGAGTGGGTACTGAGGGAGATTGGGGAGTGGGTACTGAGGGAGATTGGGGAGTGGGTACTGAGGGAGATTGGGGAGTGGGTACTGAGGGAGATTGGGGAGTGGGTACTGAGGGAGATTGGGGAGTGGGTACTGAGGGAGATTGGGGAGCGGGTAATGAGGGAGATTGGGGATGGGGTATTGAGGGAGATTGGGAAGTGGGTCCTGAGGGAGTTTGGGGAGCGGGTACTGAGGGACATTGGGGAGTGGATAGTCAGGAAGATTGGGGAGCGAGGACTGAGGGAGGTAGGGGAGTAGGTACTGTGGGAGATAGGGGAGCGGATACTGTGGGACATTGGGGAGAGGGTACTGAGGGAAATTGGGGGATGGGTACTGATGAGATTGGAGAGCGGAAACTGCGTGTGTTTGGGGAGTGGGTCCTGAGGGAGGTTGGGGAGCGGGTACTGAGGAAGGTTGGGGAGCGGGTACTGAGGGAGATTGGGGAGCGGGTACTGGGGGAGAGAGGGTAGTAAGTACTGAGGCAGATTGGGTGCGGGTACTGAGAGAATTTATGGAGCGGGTATTGAGGGAGATTGGGGAGCGGGCACTGAGGGAGATTGGGGAGCGAGTAGAGAGGGAGATTGGGGAACGAGTGGAGAGGGAGATTGGGGAGCGAGTGGAGAGGGAGATTGGGGAGCGAGTGGAGAGGGAGATTGGGGAGCGAGTGGAGAGGGAGATTGGGGAGCGAGTGGAGAGGGAGATTGGGGAGCGAGTGGAGAGGGAGATTGGGGAGCGAGTGGAGAGGGAGATTGGGGAGCGAGTGGAGAGGGAGATTGGGGAGCGAGTGGAGAGGGAGATTGGGGAGCGAGTGGAGAGGGAGATTGGGGAGCGAGTGGAGAGGGAGATTGGGGAGCGAGTGGAGAGGGAGATTGGGGAGCGAGTGGAGAGGGAGATTGGGGAGCGAGTGGAGAGGGAGATTGGGGAGCGAGTGGAGAGGGAGATTGGGGAGCGAGTGGAGAGGGAGATTGGGGAGCGAGTGGAGAGGGAGATTGGGGAGCGAGTGGAGAGGGAGATTGGGGAGCGAGTGGAGAGGGAGATTGGGGAGCGAGTGGAGAGGGAGATTGGGGAGCGAGTGGAGAGGGAGATTGGGGAGCGGGTGGAGAGGGAGATTGGGGAGCGGGTGGAGAGGGAGATTGGGGAGCGGGTGGAGAGGGAGATTGGGGAGCGGGTGGAGAGGGAGATTGGGGAGCGGGTGGAGAGGGAGATTGGGGAGCGGGTGGAGAGGGAGATTGGGGTGCGGGTAGAGAGGGAGATTGGGGAGCGGGTAGAGAGGGAGATTGGGGAGCGGGTAGAGAGGGAGATTGGGGAGCGGGTAGAGAGGGAGATTGGGGAGCGGGTAGAGAGGGAGATTGGGGAGCGGGGAGAGAGGGAGATTGGGGAGCGGGTAGAGAGGGATATTGGGGAGCGGGTAGAGAGGGAGATTGGGGAGCGGGTAGAGAGGGAGATTGGGGAGCGGGTACTGAGGGAGATTGGGGAGCGGGTAGAGAGGGAGATTGGGGAGCGGGTACTGAGGGAGATTGGGGAGCGGGTACTGAGGGAGATTGGGGAGCGGGTACTGAGGGAGATTGGGGAGTGGGTACTGAGGGAGATTGGGGAGCGGGTACTGAGGGAGATTGGAGAGCGGGTACTGAGGGAGGTTGGAGAGCATGTACTGAGGGAGGTTGGGCAGAGGGTACTGAGGGAGGTTGGGCAGAGGGTACTGAGGGAGGTTGGGGAGCGAATACTGATGGAGGTTGGGGAGCATGCACTGAGGGAGATTGGGGAGAGGGTATTGAAGGAAATTCGGCAGAGTGCACTGAGGGAGATTGGGGAGCGGGCACTGAGGGCGATTGGGGAGAGGGCACTGAGGGCGATTGGGGAGAGGGCACTGAGGGCGGTTGGGGAGAGGGCACTGAGGGCGGTTGGGGAGAGGGCACTGAGGGCGGTTGGGGAGAGGGCACTGAGGGAGATTGGGGAGAGGGCACTGAGGGCGGTTGGGGAGAGGGCACTGAGGGAGATTGGGGAGCGGGTACTGAGGGAGATTGGGGAGCGGGTACTGAGGGAGATTGGGATGTGACGACTGAGGGCAATTGGGAAGCGGGTACTGGTGGAGATTGAGGAGCAGGTACTGTGGAGGATTGTGGAGCGGATACTAAGGGGGATTGGGGAGCGGATACTGAGGGAGATTGGGGAGTGAGGACTCGGAGATTGGGGAGTGGCTACTGAGTGAGACTGAGAAGTGAGGACTGAGGGAGGTTGTGAACAGGTACTGAGGGAGATTGGGGTGCAGGTAATGAGGGAGATTTGGGGGATGGGTACTGAGGGAAATTGGGGGATGGGTATTGAGGGAGATTGGGGAGCAAGTATTGAGGGAGATTGGGGAGGGGAACTGAAGGAGATTGGAAAGCGGGTATTGAGGGTGATTGGGGAGTGGGTACTGTGGGACATTGGGGAGTGGGTATTGAGGGAGATTGGGGAGCAAGTATTGAGGGAGATTGGGGAGCAGGTATTGAGGGAGATTGGGAAGTGGGTCCTGAGGGAGTTTGGGGAGTGGGTACTGAGGGACATTGGGGAGTGGGTACTGAGGGACATTGGGGAGTGGGTACTGAGGGACATTGGGGAGTGGGTATTGAGGGAGATTGGGGAGTGGGTACTGAGGGCGATTGGGGAGTGGGTACTGAGGGCGATTGGGGAGTGGGTACTGAGGGAGATTGGGGAGTGGGTACTGAGGGAGATTGGGGAGTGGGTACTGAGGGAGATTGGGGAGTGGGTACTGAGGGAGATTGGGGAGTGGGTACTGAGGGAGATTGGGGAGTGGGTACTGAGGGAGATTGGGGAGTGGTTACTGAGGGAGATTCGGGAGTGGGACTAGGGAAGATTGGGGAGCGGTTATTGAGGGAGATTGGGAAGTGAGTATTGAGGGAGATTGGGGAGAGGGTGTTGAGGCAGATTAGAGAGCGGGTACTGTGGGCGATTTGGGAGTGAGTTTTGAGGGAGATTGGGAAGCAGGCATTGAGGGAAATTGGGGAGCGGGTATTGAGGGAGAATGGGGAGCAGAAAAAGGCGGGATTGGGGAGCGGGAAAGGAGGGAGATTGGGGAGCAGGTACTGAGGGAGATTGGGGAGTGGCTACTGAGTGAGACTGAGAAGTGAGGACTGAGGGAGATTGGGGCGTGGGTACTGAGGGAGTTTGGGGAGCGCATACAGAGGGAGATTGGGGAGAGGGTACTGACGGAGATTGGGGAGCGGATAATGAGGAAGATGGTGGAGCCGGTACTGAGCGAGATTGGGGGGCGGGTACTGAGCGAGATTGGGGGGCGGGTACTGAGCGAGATTGGGGGGCGGGTACTGAGGGAGATTGGGTGGCGGGTACTGAGGGAGATTGGGTGGCGGGTACTGAGGGAGATTGGGGTGTGGGTACTGAGGGAGACTGAGGAGCGGACACTAAGGCAGACTGGGGATCGGACACTGAGGCAGACTGGGGAGCGGACACTGAGGCAGACTGGGGAGCGGACACTGAGGCAGACTGGGGAGCGGACACTGAGGCAGACTGGGGAGCGGACACTGAGGCAGACTGGGGAGCAGGTGCTGAGGGAGAATGGGGACTGGGCACTGAGGGAGAATGGGGACCGGGCACTGAGGGAGATTGGGGGGCGGGTACTGAGCGAGATTGGGGGGCGGGTACTGAGGGAGATTGGGTGGCGGGTACTGAGGGAGATTGGGTGGCGGGTACTGAGGGAGATTGGGGTGTGGGTACTGAGGGAGACTGAGGAGCGGACACTAAGGCAGACTGGGGATCGGACACTGAGGCAGACTGGGGAGCGGACACTGAGGCAGACTGGGGAGCGGACACTGAGGCAGACTGGGGAGCGGACACTGAGGCAGACTGGGGAGCGGACACTGAGGCAGACTGGGGAGCAGGTGCTGAGGGAGAATGGGGACTGGGCACTGAGGGAGAATGGGGACCGGGCACTGAGGGAGATTGGGGAGTGGATACTGAGGGAGATTGGGGAGTGGATACTGAGGGGGATTGGGGAGCGAGTACAGAGGGAGATTGGGGAGAGGGTATTGAGGGAGATAGGGGAGTGGGTACTGAGGGAGATTGGGGAGCGGGTACTGAGGGAGATTGGGGAGTGGGTACTGAGGGAGATTGGGGAGCGGGTACTGAGGGAGATTGGGGAGCGGGTACTGAGGGAGTCTGAGAAGTGAGGACTGAGGGAGGTTGTGAACAGGTACTGAGGGAGATTGTGGAGTGGGTACTGAGGGCGATTGGGGAGCGGACACTGAGGGAGATTGGGGAGCGGGCACTGAGGGCGATTGGGGAGAGGGCACTGAGGGCGATTGGGGAGAGGGCACTGAGGGCGGTTGGGGAGAGGGCACTTAGGGCGGTTGGGGAGAGGGCACTGAGGGCGATTGGGGAGAGGGCACTGAGGGCGGTTGGGGAGAGGGCACTGAGGGCGGTTGGGGAGAGGGCACTGAGGGCGGTTGGGGAGAGGGCACTGAGGGAGATTGGGGAGCGGGTACTGAGGGAGATTGGGATGTGACGACTGAGGGAAATTGGGAAGCGGGTACTGGTGGAGATTGAGGAGCAGGTACTGTGGAGGATTGTGGAGCGGATACTGAGGGGGATTGGGGAGCGGATACTGAGGGAGATTGGGGAGTGAGGACTCGGAGATTGGGGAGTGGCTACTGAGTGAGACTGAGAAGTGAGGACTGAGGGAGGTTGTGAACAGGTACTGAGGGAGATTGGGGTGCAGGTAATGAGGGAGATTTGGGGGATGGGTACTGAGGGAAATTGGGGGATGGGTATTGAGGGAGATTGGGGAGCAAGTATTGAGGGAGATTGGGGAGGGGAACTGAAGGAGATTGGAAAGCGGGTATTGAGGGTGATTGGGGAGTGGGTACTGTGGGACATTGGGGAGTGGGTATTGAGGGAGATTGGGGAGCAAGTATTGAGGGAGATTGGGGAGCAGGTATTGAGGGAGATTGGGAAGTGGGTCCTGAGGGAGTTTGGGGAGTGGGTACTGAGGGACATTGGGGAGTGGGTACTGAGGGACATTGGGGAGTGGGTACTGAGGGACATTGGGGAGTGGGTATTGAGGGACATTGGGGAGTGGGTATTGAGGGAGATTGGGGAGTGGGTACTGAGGGCGATTGGGGAGTGGGTACTGAGGGAGATTGGGGAGTGGGTACTGAGGGAGATTGGGGAGTGGGTACTGAGGGAGATTGGGGAGTGGGTACTGAGGGAGATTGGGGAGCGGGTATTGAGGGAGATTGGGGAGCGGGTATTGAGGGAGATTGGGAAGTGGGTCCTGAGGGAGTTTGGGGAGCGGGTACTGAGGGAGATTGGGGAGCGGGTACTGCGGGAGAGAGGGTAGTAAGTACTGAGGCAGATTGGGTGCGGGTACTGAGGGAATTTATGGAGCGGGTATTGAGGGAGATTGGGGAGCGGGCACTGAGGGAGATTGGGGTGCGGGTATTGAGGCAGAGTGAGCAGCTGTCACTGAGGGAGAGAGGGTAGTGAGTACTGAGGCAGATTGGGTGCAGGCACTGAGAGAGTTTGGGGAGTGGTTACTGAGGGAGATTCGGGAGTGGGACTAGGGAAGATTGGGGAGCGGTTATTGAGGGAGATTGGGAAGTGAGTATTGAGGGAGATTGGGGAGTGGGTACTGAGGGACATTGGGGAGTGGGTACTGAGGGACATTGGGGAGTGGGTACTGAGGGACATTGGGGAGTGGGTATTGAGGGACATTGGGGAGTGGGTACTGAGGGAGATTGGGGAGTGGGTACTGAGGGAGATTGGGGAGTGGGTACTGAGGGAGATTGGGGAGTGGGTACTGAGGGAGATTGGGGAGTGGGTACTGAGGGAGATTGGGGAGCGGGTACTGAGGGAGATTGGGGAGCGGGTATTGAGGGAGATTGGGAAGTGGGTCCTGAGGGAGTTTGGGGAGCGGGTACTGAGGGAGATTGGGGAGCGGGTACTGCGGGAGAGAGGTTAGTAAGTACTGAGGCAGATTGGGTGCGGGTACTGAGGGAATTTATGGAGCGGGTATTGAGGGAGATTGGGGAGCGGGCACTGAGGGAGATTGGGGTGCGGGTATTGAGGCAGAGTGAGCAGCTGTCACTGAGGGAGAGAGGGTAGTGAGTACTGAGGCAGATTGGGTGCAGGCACTGAGAGAGTTTGGGGAGTGGTTACTGAGGGAGATTCGGGAGTGGGACTAGGGAAGATTGGGGAGCGGTTATTGAGGGAGATTGGGAAGTGAGTATTGAGGGAGATTGGGGAGAGGGTGTTGAGGCAGATTAGAGAGCGGGTACTGTGGGCGATTTGGGAGTGAGTTTTGAGGGAGATTGGGAAGCAGGCATTGAGGGAAATTGGGGAGCGGGCATTGAGGGAGAATGGGGAGCAGAAAAAGAGCGGGATTGGGGAGCGGGAAAGGAGGGAGATTGGGGAGCAGGTACTGAGGGAGATTGGGGAGTGGCTACTGAGTGAGACTGAGAAGTGAGGACTGAGGGAGATTGGGGCGTGGGTACTGAGGGAGTTTGGGGAGCGCATACAGAGGGAGATTGGGGAGAGGGTACTGAGGGAGATTGGGGAGCGGATAATGAGGAAGATGGTGGAGCCGGTACTGAGCGAGATTGGGGGGCGGGTACTGAGCGAGATTGGGGGGCGGGTACTGAGCGAGATTGGGGGGCGGGTACTGAGGGAGATTGGGTGGCGGGTACTGAGGGAGATTGGGTGGCGGGTACTGAGGGAGATTGGGGTGTGGGTACTGAGGGGGACTGGGGAGCGGACACTGAGGCAGACTGGGGAGCGGACACTGAGGCAGACTGGGGAGCGGACACTGAGGCAGACTGGGGAGCAGGTGCTGAGGGAGAATGGGGACTGGGCACTGAGGGAGAATGGGGACCGGGCACTGAGGGAGATTGGGGATTGGATACTGAGGGAGATTGGGGAGTGGATACTGAGGGGGATTGGGGAGCGAGTACAGAGGGAGATTGGGGAGAGGGTATTGAGGGAGATTGGGGAGTGGATATTGAGGGGGATTGGGGAGCGAGTACAGAGGGAGATTGGGGAGAGGGTATTGAGGGAGATAGGGGAGTGGGTATTGAGGGAGATTGGGACGCGGGTATTGAGGGAGATTGGGGAGTGGGTACTGAGGGACATTGGGGAGCGGGTATTGAGGGAGATTGGGGAGCAAGTATTGAGGGAGATTGGGGAGTGGGTACTGAGGGAGATTGGGGAGCAGGTATTGAGGGAGATTGGGGAGCGGGTACTGTGCGAGATTGGGGAGCAGGTACTGTGCGAGATTGGGGAGCGGGTGCTGAGGGACTTTGGGGAGCGGGTGCTGAGGGAGATTGAGGAGCGGGTGCTGAGGGAGATTGAGGAGCGGGTGCTGAGGGAGATTGAGGAGCGGGTGCTGAGGGAGATTGAGGAGCGGGTGCTGAGGGAGATTGAGGAGCGGGTGCTGAGGGAGATTGAGGAGCGGATGCTGAGGGAGATTGAGGAGCGGATGCTGAGGGAGATTGAGGAGCGGATGCTGAGGGAGATTGAGGAGCGGATGCTGAGGGAGATTGAGGAGCGGGTGCTGAGGGAGATTGAGGAGCGGGTGCTGAGGGAGATTGAGGAGCGGGTGCTGAGGGACTTTGGGGAGCTGGTGCTGAGGGAGATTGGAGAGCATGTACTGAGGGAGATTGGGCAGAGGGTACTGAGGTAGGTTGGGGAGAGGGTACAGAGGGAGATTGGGGAGTGGATACTGAGGGAGATTGGGGAGTGGATACTGAGGGAGATTGGGGAGTGGATACTGAGGGGGATTGGGGAGTGGATACTGAGGGGGATTGGGGAGCGAGTACAGAGGGAGATTGGGGAGAAGGTACTGAGGGAGATTGGGGAGAAGGTACTGAGGGAGATTGGGGAGAAGGTACTGAGGGAGATTGGGGAGAGGGTACTGAGGGAGATTGGGGAGAGGGTACTGAGGGAGATTGGGGAGAGGGTACTGAGGGAGATTGGGGAGAGGGTACTGAGGGAGATTGGGGAGAGGGTACTGAGGGAGATTGGGGAGAGGGTATGAGGAAGATTGGGGAGCATGTACTGATGGAGATTGGGGAGCATGCACTGAGGGAGATTGGGGAGAGGGTATTGAAGGAAATTCGGCAGAGTGCACTGAGGGAGATTGGGGAGCGGGTACTGAGGGAGATTGGGGAGTGGAAACTGAGGGTGGTTGGGGAGAGGGTACTGAGGGCGGTTGGGGAGAGGGCACTGAGGGCGGTTGGGGAGAGGGCACTGAGGGCGGTTGGGGAGAAGGCACTGAGGGCGGTTGGGGAGAGGGCACTGAGGGCGGTTGGGGAGAGGGCACTGAGGGCGGTTGGGGAGAGGGCACTGAGGGAGATTGGGGAGCGGGTACTGAGGGAGATTGTGATGTGACGACTGAGGGAGATTGGGATGTGACGACTGAGGGAGATTGGGATGTGACGACTGAGGGAGATTGGGAAGCGGGTACTGGTGGAGATTGAGGAGCAGGTACTGTGGAGGATTGTGGAGCGGATACTGAGGGGGATTGGGGAGCGGATACTGAGGGAGATTGGAGGGCGGGTACTGAGGGAGATTGGGAGCAAGTATTTAGGCAGGTTGAGCAGCGGTCACTGAGTGAGATTGGGGAGTGAGGACTCGGAGATTGGGGAGTGGCTACTGAGTGAGACTGAGAAGTGAGGACTGAGGGAGGTTGTGAACAGGTACTGAGGGAGATTGGGGTGCAGGTAATGAGGGAGATTTGGGGAGGGGAACTGAAGGAGATTGGGAAGCGGGTATTGAGGGTGATTGGGGAGTGGGGACTGAGGGACAATGGGGAGCGGGTATTGAGGGAGATTGGGGAGCAAGTATTGAGGGAGATTGGGGAGTGGGTACTGAGGGAGATTGGGGAGCAGGTATTGAGGGAGATTGGGGAGCGGGTACTGTGCGAGATTGGGGAGCGGGTATTGAGGGTGATTGGGGAGTGGGTACTGAGGGACAATGGGGAGCGGGTATTGAGGGAGATTGGGGAGTGGGTACTGAGGGACATTGGGGAGCGGGTATTGAGGGAGATTGGGGAGCAAGTATTGAGGGAGATTGGGGAGCGGGTATTGAGGGTGATTGGGGAGTGGGTACTGAGGGACATTGGGGAGTGGGTATTGAGGGAGATTGGGGAGCAAGTATTGAGGGAGATTGGGGAGTGGGTATTGAGGGAGATTGGGGAGCAGGTATTGAGGGAGATTGAGCAGCGGGTGCATGGCGAGATTGGGGAGCGGGTACTGTGCGAGATTGGGGAGCGGGTACTGTGCGAGATTGGGGAGCGGGTGCTGAGGGACTTTGGGGAGCGGGTGCTGAGGGAGATTGAGGAGCGGGTGCTGAGGGAGATTGAGGAGCGGGTGCTGAGGGAGATTGAGGAGCGGGTGCTGAGGGAGATTGAGGAGCGGGTGCTGAGGGAGATTGAGGAGCGGGTGCTGAGGGAGATTGATGAGCGGGTGCTGAGGGAGATTGAGGAGCGGGTGCTGAGGGAGATTGAGGAGCGGGTGCTGAGGGAGATTGAGGAGCGGGTGCTGAGGGAGATTGAGGAGCGGGTGCTGAGGGAGATTGAGGAGCGGGTGCTGAGGGAGAGTGAGGAGCGGGTGCTGAGGGACTTTGGGGAGCTGGTGCTGAGGGAGATTGGAGAGCATGTACTGAGGTAGGTTGGGGAGAGGTACTGAGGGAGGTTGGGGAGAGGGTACTGAGGTAGGTTGGGGAGAGGGTACAGAGGGAGATTGGGGAGTGGATACTGAGGGAGATTGGGGAGTGGATACTGAGGGAGATTGGGGAGTGGATACTGAGGGGGATTGGGGAGAAGGTACAGAGGGAGATTGGGGAGAAGGTACAGAGGGAGATTGGGGAGAAGGTACAGAGGGAGATTGGGGAGAAGGTACAGAGGGAGATTGGGGAGGAGGTACTGAGGGAGATTGGGGAGGAGGTACTGAGGGAGATTGGGGAGAAGGTACTGAGGGAGATTGGGGAGAGGGTACTGAGGGAGATTGGGGAGAGGGTACTGAGGGAGATTGGGGAGAGGGTACTGAGGGAGATTGGGGAGAGGGTACTGAGGGAGATTGGGGAGAGGGTACTGAGGGAGATTGGGGAGAGGGTACTGAGGGAGATTGGGGAGAGGGTACTGAGGGAGATTGGGGAGAGGGTATTGAGGGAGATTGGGGAGAGGGTATTGAGGGAGAGTGAGGAGCGGGTGCTGAGGGAGATTGGGGAGAGGGTACTGAGGGAGATTGGGGAGAGGGTACTGAGGGAGATTGGGGAGAGGGTACTGAGGGAGATTGGGGAGAGGGTACTGAGGGAGATTGGGGAGAGGGTATTGAGGGAGATTGGGGAGAGGGTATTGAGGGAGATTGGGAAGCGAGTATTGAGGGATATTGGGGAGAGGGTGTTGAGGCAGATTAGAGAGCGGATATTGTGGGCAATTTGGGAGTGGGTTTTGAGTGAGATTGGGAAGCAGGCATTGAGGGAGATTGGGGAGCGGGAACTGAGGGAGATTGGAGAGTGATGACTGAGGGAAATTGGGAAGCGGGTACTGATGGAGATGGAGGAGCATGTGCTGAGGGGGATTGGGGAGCGGATACTGAGGGGGTTTGGGAGCGGGTACTGAGGGAGATTGGGGTGTGGGTACTGAGGGAGGTTGGGGAGCGGGTACTTTGTGAGTTTGGGGAGTGGCTACTGAGTGAGACTGAGAAGTGAGGACTGAGGGAGGTTGTGAACAGGTACTGAGGGAGATTGGGGTGCGAGTAATGAGGGAGATTGGGGAGCGGGTACTGAGGGAAATTGGGGGATGGGTACTGAGGTGATTGGAGAGTGAGGACTGAGGGAGATTGGGGAGCGGATAATGAGGGTGTTTGCAGTTTGGGTACTGAGGGAGATTTGGGAGTGGGTACTGAGGGAGATTTGGGAGTGGGTACTGAGGGAGATTTGGGAGTGGGTACTGAGGGAGATTTGGGAGTGGATACTTAGGGAGATTTGGGAGTGGGTACTGAGGGAGATTGGGGAGCCTACACTGAGGGAGATTGAGGAGTGAGCACTGAGGCATACTGGGGAGTGGGTGCTGAGCGAGAATGGGGACTGGGCACTGAGGGAGATTGGGGTGTGGGTACTGAGGGGGATTGGGAAGCGAGTACTGAGGGAGATTGGGGAGCGGGTACTGAGGGAGATTGGGGAGCGGGTACTGAGGGAGATTGGGGAGCGGGTACTGAGGGAGATTGAGGAGCGGGTGCTGAAGGAGATTGGGGACTGGATAATGAGGGTGTTTGGAGTTTGGTGACTGAGGGAGATTGGGGAGTCAGTACTGAGGAAGATGGTGGAGCGGGTACTGAGGGAGATTGGGGGGCGGGTACTGAGGGAGATTGGGGAGCGGGTACTGAGGGAGATTGGGGAGCGGGTACTGAGGGAGTATGGGGAGCGGGTACTGAGGGACTTTGGGGAGCTGGTGCTGAGGAGGATTGAGGAGCAAGTATTTAGGCAGGTTGAGCAGCGGTCACTGAGTGAGATTGGGGAGTGGGTACTGAGGGAAGTTGGGGAGCGGGTACTTTGTGAGTTTGGGGAGTGAGGACTCGGAGATTGGGGAGTGGCTACTGAGGGAGATTGGGGAGCGGGTACTGAGGGAGATTGGGGAGCGGGCACTGAGGGCGATTGGGGAGAGGGCACTGAGGGCGGTTGGGGAGAGGGCACTGAGGGCGGTTGGGGAGAGGGCACTGAGTGCGGTTGGGGAGAGGGCACTGAGGGCGGTTGGGGAGAGGGCACTGAGGGCGGTTGGGGAGAGGGCACTGAGGGCGGTTGGGGAGAGGGCACTGAGGGCGGTTGGGGAGAGGGCACTGAGGGCGGTTGGGGAGAGGGCACTGAGGGAGATTGGGGAGAGGGCACTGAGGGAGATTGGGGAGCGAGTAGAGAGGGAGATTGGGGAGCGAGTAGAGAGGGAGATTGGGGAGCGAGTAGAGAGGGAGATTGGGGAGCGAGTAGAGAGGGAGATTGGGGAGCGAGTAGAGAGGGAGATTGGGGAGCGAGTAGAGAGGGAGATTGGGGAGCGAGTAGAGAGGGAGATTGGGGAGCGAGTACAGAGGGAGATTGGGGAGCGAGTACAGAGGGAGATTGGGGAGCGAGTCCAGAGGGAGATTGGGGAGCGAGTGCAGAGGGAGATTGGGGAGCGAGTGCAGAGGGAGATTGGGGAGCGAGTGCAGAGGGAGATTGGGGAGCGAGTGCAGAGGGAGATTGGGGAGCGAGTGCAGAGGGAGATTGGGGAGCGAGTGCAGAGGGAGATTGGGGAGCGAGTGCAGAGGGAGATTGGGGAGCGAGTGCAGAGGGAGATTGGGGAGCGAGTGCAGAGGGAGATTGGGGAGCGAGTGCAGAGGGAGATTGGGGAGCGAGTGCAGAGGGAGATTGGGGAGCGAGTGCAGAGGGAGATTGGGGAGCGAGTGCAGAGGGAGATTGGGGAGCGAGTGCAGAGGGAGATTGGGGAGCGAGTGCAGAGGGAGATTGGGGAGTGGGTACTGAGGGAGATTGGGGAGCAGGTATTGAGGGAGATTGGGGAGCGGGTACTGTGCGAGATTGGGGAGCGGGTATTGAGGGTGATTGGGGAGTGGGTACTGAGGGACAATGGGGAGCGGGTATTGAGGGAGATTGGGGAGTGGGTACTGAGGGACATTGGGGAGCGGGTATTGAGGGAGATTGGGGAGCAAGTATTGAGGGAGATTGGGGAGCGGGTATTGAGGGTGATTGGGGAGTGGGTACTGAGGGACATTGGGGAGTGGGTATTGAGGGAGATTGGGGAGCAAGTATTGAGGGAGATTGGGGAGTGGGTATTGAGGGAGATTGGGGAGCAGGTATTGAGGGAGATTGAGCAGCGGGTGCATGGCGAGATTGGGGAGCGGGTACTGTGCGAGATTGGGGAGCGGGTACTGTGCGAGATTGGGGAGCGGGTGCTGAGGGACTTTGGGGAGCGGGTGCTGAGGGAGATTGAGGAGCGGGTGCTGAGGGAGATTGAGGAGCGGGTGCTGAGGGAGATTGAGGAGCGGGTGCTGAGGGAGATTGAGGAGCGGGTGCTGAGGGAGATTGAGGAGCGGGTGCTGAGGGAGATTGAGGAGCGGGTGCTGAGGGAGATTGAGGAGCGGGTGCTGAGGGAGATTGAGGAGCGGGTGCTGAGGGAGATTGAGGAGCGGGTGCTGAGGGAGAGTGAGGAGCGGGTGCTGAGGGACTTTGGGGAGCTGGTGCTGAGGGAGATTGGAGAGCATGTACTGAGGTAGGTTGGGGAGAGGTACTGAGGGAGGTTGGGGAGAGGGTACTGAGGTAGGTTGGGGAGAGGGTACAGAGGGAGATTGGGGAGTGGATACTGAGGGAGATTGGGGAGTGGATACTGAGGGAGATTGGGGAGTGGATACTGAGGGGGATTGGGGAGAAGGTACAGAGGGAGATTGGGGAGAAGGTACAGAGGGAGATTGGGGAGAAGGTACAGAGGGAGATTGGGGAGAAGGTACAGAGGGAGATTGGGGAGGAGGTACTGAGGGAGATTGGGGAGGAGGTACTGAGGGAGATTGGGGAGAAGGTACTGAGGGAGATTGGGGAGAGGGTACTGAGGGAGATTGGGGAGAGGGTACTGAGGGAGATTGGGGAGAGGGTACTGAGGGAGATTGGGGAGAGGGTACTGAGGGAGATTGGGGAGAGGGTACTGAGGGAGATTGGGGAGAGGGTATTGAGGGAGATTGGGGAGAGGGTATTGAGGGAGATTGGGAAGCGAGTATTGAGGGATATTGGGGAGAGGGTGTTGAGGCAGATTAGAGAGCGGGTATTGTGGGCAATTTGGGAGTGGGTTTTGAGTGAGATTGGGAAGCAGGCATTGAGGGAGATTGGGGAGCGGGAACTGAGGGAGATTGGAGAGTGATGACTGAGGGAAATTGGGAAGCGGGTACTGATGGAGATGGAGGAGCATGTGCTGAGGGGGATTGGGGAGCGGATACTGAGGGGGTTTGGGAGCGGGTACTGAGGGAGATTGGGGAGTGGGTACTGAGGGACATTGGGGAGCGGGTATTGAGGGAGATTGGGGAGCAAGTATTGAGGGAGATTGGGGAGCGGGTATTGAGGGTGATTGGGGAGTGCGTACTGAGGGACATTGGGGAGTGGGTATTGAGGGAGATTGGGGAGCAAGTATTGAGGGAGATTGGGGAGTGGGTATTGAGGGAGATTGGGGAGCAGGTATTGAGGGAGATTGAGCAGCGGGTGCATGGCGAGATTGGGGAGCGGGTACTGTGCGAGATTGGGGAGCGGGTACTGTGCGAGATTGGGGAGCGGGTGCTGAGGGACTTTGGGGAGCGGGTGCTGAGGGAGATTGAGGAGCGGGTGCTGAGGGAGATTGAGGAGCGGGTGCTGAGGGAGATTGAGGAGCGGGTGCTGAGGGAGATTGAGGAGCGGGTGCTGAGGGAGATTGAGGAGCGGGTGCTGAGGGAGATTGAGGAGCGGGTGCTGAGGGAGATTGATGAGCGGGTGCTGAGGGAGATTGAGGAGCGGGTGCTGAGGGAGATTGAGGAGCGGGTGCTGAGGGAGATTGAGGAGCGGGTGCTGAGGGAGATTGAGGAGCGGGTGCTGAGGGAGATTGAGGAGCGGGTGCTGAGGGAGAGTGAGGAGCGGGTGCTGAGGGACTTTGGGGAGCTGGTGCTGAGGGAGATTGGAGAGCATGTACTGAGGTAGGTTGGGGAGAGGTACTGAGGGAGGTTGGGGAGAGGGTACTGAGGTAGGTTGGGGAGAGGGTACAGAGGGAGATTGGGGAGTGGATACTGAGGGAGATTGGGGAGTGGATACTGAGGGAGATTGGGGAGTGGATACTGAGGGGGATTGGGGAGAAGGTACAGAGGGAGATTGGGGAGAAGGTACAGAGGGAGATTGGGGAGAAGGTACAGAGGGAGATTGGGGAGAAGGTACAGAGGGAGATTGGGGAGGAGGTACTGAGGGAGATTGGGGAGGAGGTACTGAGGGAGATTGGGGAGAAGGTACTGAGGGAGATTGGGGAGAGGGTACTGAGGGAGATTGGGGAGAGGGTACTGAGGGAGATTGGGGAGAGGGTACTGAGGGAGATTGGGGAGAGGGTACTGAGGGAGATTGGGGAGAGGGTACTGAGGGAGATTGGGGAGAGGGTATTGAGGGAGATTGGGGAGAGGGTATTGAGGGAGATTGGGAAGCGAGTATTGAGGGATATTGGGGAGAGGGTGTTGAGGCAGATTAGAGAGCGGATATTGTGGGCAATTTGGGAGTGGGTTTTGAGTGAGATTGGGAAGCAGGCATTGAGGGAGATTGGGGAGCGGGAACTGAGGGAGATTGGAGAGTGATGACTGAGGGAAATTGGGAAGCGGGTACTGATGGAGATGGAGGAGCATGTGCTGAGGGGGATTGGGGAGCGGATACTGAGGGGGTTTGGGAGCGGGTACTGAGGGAGATTGGGGTGTGGGTACTGAGGGAGGTTGGGGAGCGGGTACTTTGTGAGTTTGGGGAGTGGCTACTGAGTGAGACTGAGAAGTGAGGACTGAGGGAGGTTGTGAACAGGTACTGAGGGAGATTGGGGTGCGAGTAATGAGGGAGATTGGGGAGCGGGTACTGAGGGAAATTGGGGGATGGGTACTGAGGTGATTGGAGAGTGAGGACTGAGGGAGATTGGGGAGCGGATAATGAGGGTGTTTGCAGTTTGGGTACTGAGGGAGATTTGGGAGTGGGTACTGAGGGAGATTTGGGAGTGGGTACTGAGGGAGATTTGGGAGTGGGTACTGAGGGAGATTTGGGAGTGGATACTTAGGGAGATTTGGGAGTGGGTACTGAGGGAGATTGGGGAGCCTACACTGAGGGAGATTGAGGAGTGAGCACTGAGGCATACTGGGGAGTGGGTGCTGAGCGAGAATGGGGACTGGGCACTGAGGGAGATTGGGGTGTGGGTACTGAGGGGGATTGGGGAGCGAGTACTGAGGGAGATTGGGGAGCGGGTACTGAGGGAGATTGGGGAGCGGGTACTGAGGGAGATTGGGGAGCGGGTACTGAGGGAGATTGAGGAGCGGGTGCTGAAGGAGATTGGGGACTGGATAATGAGGGTGTTTGGAGTTTGGTGACTGAGGGAGATTGGGGAGTCAGTACTGAGGAAGATGGTGGAGCGGGTACTGAGGGAGATTGGGGGGCGGGTACTGAGGGAGATTGGGGAGCGGGTACTGAGGGAGATTGGGGAGCGGGTACTGAGGGAGTATGGGGAGCGGGTACTGAGGGACTTTGGGGAGCTGGTGCTGAGGAGGATTGAGGAGCAAGTATTTAGGCAGGTTGAGCAGCGGTCACTGAGTGAGATTGGGGAGTGGGTACTGAGGGAAGTTGGGGAGCGGGTACTTTGTGAGTTTGGGGAGTGAGGACTCGGAGATTGGGGAGTGGCTACTGAGGGAGATTGGGGAGCGGGTACTGAGGGAGATTGGTGAGCGGGCACTGAGGGCGATTGGGGAGAGGGCACTGAGGGCGGTTGGGGAGAGGGCACTGAGGGCGGTTGGGGAGAGGGCACTGAGTGCGGTTGGGGAGAGGGCACTGAGGGCGGTTGGGGAGAGGGCACTGAGGGCGGTTGGGGAGAGGGCACTGAGGGCGGTTGGGGAGAGGGCACTGAGGGCGGTTGGGGAGAGGGCACTGAGGGCGGTTGGGGAGAGGGCACTGAGGGCGGTTGGGGAGAGGGCACTGAGGGAGATTGGGGAGAGGGCACTGAGGGAGATTGGGGAGCGAGTAGAGAGGGAGATTGGGGAGCGAGTAGAGAGGGAGATTGGGGAGCGAGTAGAGAGGGAGATTGGGGAGCGAGTAGAGAGGGAGATTGGGGAGCGAGTAGAGAGGGAGATTGGGGAGCGAGTAGAGAGGGAGATTGGGGAGCGAGTAGAGAGGGAGATTGGGGAGCGAGTACAGAGGGAGATTGGGGAGCGAGTACAGAGGGAGATTGGGGAGCGAGTCCAGAGGGAGATTGGGGAGCGAGTGCAGAGGGAGATTGGGGAGCGAGTGCAGAGGGAGATTGGGGAGCGAGTGCAGAGGGAGATTGGGGAGCGAGTGCAGAGGGAGATTGGGGAGCGAGTGCAGAGGGAGATTGGGGAGCGAGTGCAGAGGGAGATTGGGGAGCGAGTGCAGAGGGAGATTGGGGAGCGAGTGCAGAGGGAGATTGGGGAGCGAGTGCAGAGGGAGATTGGGGAGCGAGTGCAGAGGGAGATTGGGGAGCGAGTGCAGAGGGAGATTGGGGAGCGAGTGCAGAGGGAGATTGGGGAGCGAGTGCAGAGGGAGATTGGGGAGCGAGTGCAGAGGGAGATTGGGGAGCGAGTGCAGAGGGAGATTGGGGAGTGGGTACTGAGGGAGATTGGGGAGCAGGTATTGAGGGAGATTGGGGAGCGGGTACTGTGCGAGATTGGGGAGCGGGTATTGAGGGTGATTGGGGAGTGGGTACTGAGGGACAATGGGGAGCGGGTATTGAGGGAGATTGGGGAGTGGGTACTGAGGGACATTGGGGAGCGGGTATTGAGGGAGATTGGGGAGCAAGTATTGAGGGAGATTGGGGAGCGGGTATTGAGGGTGATTGGGGAGTGGGTACTGAGGGACATTGGGGAGTGGGTATTGAGGGAGATTGGGGAGCAAGTATTGAGGGAGATTGGGGAGTGGGTATTGAGGGAGATTGGGGAGCAGGTATTGAGGGAGATTGAGCAGCGGGTGCATGGCGAGATTGGGGAGCGGGTACTGTGCGAGATTGGGGAGCGGGTACTGTGCGAGATTGGGGAGCGGGTGCTGAGGGACTTTGGGGAGCGGGTGCTGAGGGAGATTGAGGAGCGGGTGCTGAGGGAGATTGAGGAGCGGGTGCTGAGGGAGATTGAGGAGCGGGTGCTGAGGGAGATTGAGGAGCGGGTGCTGAGGGAGATTGAGGAGCGGGTGCTGAGGGAGATTGAGGAGCGGGTGCTGAGGGAGATTGAGGAGCGGGTGCTGAGGGAGATTGAGGAGCGGGTGCTGAGGGAGATTGAGGAGCGGGTGCTGAGGGAGATTGAGGAGCGGGTGCTGAGGGAGATTGAGGAGCGGGTGCTGAGGGAGAGTGAGGAGCGGGTGCTGAGGGACTTTGGGGAGCTGGTGCTGAGGGAGATTGGAGAGCATGTACTGAGGTAGGTTGGGGAGAGGTACTGAGGGAGGTTGGGGAGAGGGTACTGAGGTAGGTTGGGGAGAGGGTACAGAGGGAGATTGGGGAGTGGATACTGAGGGAGATTGGGGAGTGGATACTGAGGGAGATTGGGGAGTGGATACTGAGGGGGATTGGGGAGAAGGTACAGAGGGAGATTGGGGAGAAGGTACAGAGGGAGATTGGGGAGAAGGTACAGAGGGAGATTGGGGAGAAGGTACAGAGGGAGATTGGGGAGGAGGTACTGAGGGAGATTGGGGAGGAGGTACTGAGGGAGATTGGGGAGAAGGTACTGAGGGAGATTGGGGAGAGGGTACTGAGGGAGATTGGGGAGAGGGTACTGAGGGAGATTGGGGAGAGGGTACTGAGGGAGATTGGGGAGAGGGTACTGAGGGAGATTGGGGAGAGGGTACTGAGGGAGATTGGGGAGAGGGTACTGAGGGAGATTGGGGAGAGGGTATTGAGGGAGATTGGGGAGAGGGTATTGAGGGAGATTGGGAAGCGAGTATTGAGGGATATTGGGGAGAGGGTGTTGAGGCAGATTAGAGAGCGGGTATTGTGGGCAATTTGGGAGTGGGTTTTGAGTGAGATTGGGAAGCAGGCATTGAGGGAGATTGGGGAGCGGGAACTGAGGGAGATTGGAGAGTGATGACTGAGGGAAATTGGGAAGCGGGTACTGATGGAGATGGAGGAGCATGTGCTGAGGGGGATTGGGGAGCGGATACTGAGGGGGTTTGGGAGCGGGTACTGAGGGAGATTGGGGTGTGGGTACTGAGGGAGGTTGGGGAGCGGGTACTTTGTGAGTTTGGGGAGTGGCTACTGAGTGAGACTGAGAAGTGAGGACTGAGGGAGGTTGTGAACAGGTACTGAGGGAGATTGGGGTGCGAGTAATGAGGGAGATTGGGGAGCGGGTACTGAGGGAAATTGGGGGATGGGTACTGAGGTGATTGGAGAGTGAGGACTGAGGGAGATTGGGGAGCGGATAATGAGGGTGTTTGCAGTTTGGGTACTGAGGGAGATTTGGGAGTGGGTACTGAGGGAGATTTGGGAGTGGGTACTGAGGGAGATTTGGGAGTGGGTACTGAGGGAGATTTGGGAGTGGATACTTAGGGAGATTTGGGAGTGGGTACTGAGGGAGATTGGGGAGCCTACACTGAGGGAGATTGAGGAGTGAGCACTGAGGCATACTGGGGAGTGGGTGCTGAGCGAGAATGGGGACTGGGCACTGAGGGAGATTGGGGTGTGGGTACTGAGGGGGATTGGGGAGCGAGTACTGAGGGAGATTGGGGAGCGGGTACTGAGGGAGATTGGGGAGCGGGTACTGAGGGAGATTGGGGAGCGGGTACTGAGGGAGATTGAGGAGCGGGTGCTGAAGGAGATTGGGGACTGGATAATGAGGGTGTTTGGAGTTTGGTGACTGAGGGAGATTGGGGAGTCAGTACTGAGGAAGATGGTGGAGCGGGTACTGAGGGAGATTGGGGGGCGGGTACTGAGGGAGATTGGGGAGCGGGTACTGAGGGAGATTGGGGAGCGGGTACTGAGGGAGTATGGGGAGCGGGTACTGAGGGACTTTGGGGAGCTGGTGCTGAGGAGGATTGAGGAGCAAGTATTTAGGCAGGTTGAGCAGCGGTCACTGAGTGAGATTGGGGAGTGGGTACTGAGGGAAGTTGGGGAGCGGGTACTTTGTGAGTTTGGGGAGTGAGGACTCGGAGATTGGGGAGTGGCTACTGAGGGAGATTGGGGAGCGGGTACTGAGGGAGATTGGGGAGCGGGCACTGAGGGCGATTGGGGAGAGGGCACTGAGGGCGGTTGGGGAGAGGGCACTGAGGGCGGTTGGGGAGAGGGCACTGAGTGCGGTTGGGGAGAGGGCACTGAGGGCGGTTGGGGAGAGGGCACTGAGGGCGGTTGGGGAGAGGGCACTGAGGGCGGTTGGGGAGAGGGCACTGAGGGCGGTTGGGGAGAGGGCACTGAGGGCGGTTGGGGAGAGGGCACTGAGGGAGATTGGGGAGAGGGCACTGAGGGAGATTGGGGAGCGAGTAGAGAGGGAGATTGGGGAGCGAGTAGAGAGGGAGATTGGGGAGCGAGTAGAGAGGGAGATTGGGGAGCGAGTAGAGAGGGAGATTGGGGAGCGAGTAGAGAGGGAGATTGGGGAGCGAGTAGAGAGGGAGATTGGGGAGCGAGTAGAGAGGGAGATTGGGGAGCGAGTAGAGAGGGAGATTGGGGAGCGAGTACAGAGGGAGATTGGGGAGCGAGTACAGAGGGAGATTGGGGAGCGAGTCCAGAGGGAGATTGGGGAGCGAGTGCAGAGGGAGATTGGGGAGCGAGTGCAGAGGGAGATTGGGGAGCGAGTGCAGAGGGAGATTGGGGAGCGAGTGCAGAGGGAGATTGGGGAGCGAGTGCAGAGGGAGATTGGGGAGCGAGTGCAGAGGGAGATTGGGGAGCGAGTGCAGAGGGAGATTGGGGAGCGAGTGCAGAGGGAGATTGGGGAGCGAGTGCAGAGGGAGATTGGGGAGCGAGTGCAGAGGGAGATTGGGGAGCGAGTGCAGAGGGAGATTGGGGAGCGAGTGCAGAGGGAGATTGGGGAGCGAGTGCAGAGGGAGATTGGGGAGCGAGTGCAGAGGGAGATTGGGGAGCGAGTGCAGAGGGAGATTGGGGAGTGGGTACTGAGGGAGATTGGGGAGCAGGTATTGAGGGAGATTGGGGAGCGGGTACTGTGCGAGATTGGGGAGCGGGTATTGAGGGTGATTGGGGAGTGGGTACTGAGGGACAATGGGGAGCGGGTATTGAGGGAGATTGGGGAGTGGGTACTGAGGGACATTGGGGAGCGGGTATTGAGGGAGATTGGGGAGCAAGTATTGAGGGAGATTGGGGAGCGGGTATTGAGGGTGATTGGGGAGTGGGTACTGAGGGACATTGGGGAGTGGGTATTGAGGGAGATTGGGGAGCAAGTATTGAGGGAGATTGGGGAGTGGGTATTGAGGGAGATTGGGGAGCAGGTATTGAGGGAGATTGAGCAGCGGGTGCATGGCGAGATTGGGGAGCGGGTACTGTGCGAGATTGGGGAGCGGGTACTGTGCGAGATTGGGGAGCGGGTGCTGAGGGACTTTGGGGAGCGGGTGCTGAGGGAGATTGAGGAGCGGGTGCTGAGGGAGATTGAGGAGCGGGTGCTGAGGGAGATTGAGGAGCGGGTGCTGAGGGAGATTGAGGAGCGGGTGCTGAGGGAGATTGAGGAGCGGGTGCTGAGGGAGATTGAGGAGCGGGTGCTGAGGGAGATTGAGGAGCGGGTGCTGAGGGAGATTGAGGAGCGGGTGCTGAGGGAGATTGAGGAGCGGGTGCTGAGGGAGAGTGAGGAGCGGGTGCTGAGGGACTTTGGGGAGCTGGTGCTGAGGGAGATTGGAGAGCATGTACTGAGGTAGGTTGGGGAGAGGTACTGAGGGAGGTTGGGGAGAGGGTACTGAGGTAGGTTGGGGAGAGGGTACAGAGGGAGATTGGGGAGTGGATACTGAGGGAGATTGGGGAGTGGATACTGAGGGAGATTGGGGAGTGGATACTGAGGGGGATTGGGGAGAAGGTACAGAGGGAGATTGGGGAGAAGGTACAGAGGGAGATTGGGGAGAAGGTACAGAGGGAGATTGGGGAGAAGGTACAGAGGGAGATTGGGGAGGAGGTACTGAGGGAGATTGGGGAGGAGGTACTGAGGGAGATTGGGGAGAAGGTACTGAGGGAGATTGGGGAGAGGGTACTGAGGGAGATTGGGGAGAGGGTACTGAGGGAGATTGGGGAGAGGGTACTGAGGGAGATTGGGGAGAGGGTACTGAGGGAGATTGGGGAGAGGGTACTGAGGGAGATTGGGGAGAGGGTACTGAGGGAGATTGGGGAGAGGGTATTGAGGGAGATTGGGGAGAGGGTATTGAGGGAGATTGGGAAGCGAGTATTGAGGGATATTGGGGAGAGGGTGTTGAGGCAGATTAGAGAGCGGGTATTGTGGGCAATTTGGGAGTGGGTTTTGAGTGAGATTGGGAAGCAGGCATTGAGGGAGATTGGGGAGCGGGAACTGAGGGAGATTGGAGAGTGATGACTGAGGGAAATTGGGAAGCGGGTACTGATGGAGATGGAGGAGCATGTGCTGAGGGGGATTGGGGAGCGGATACTGAGGGGGTTTGGGAGCGGGTACTGAGGGAGATTGGGGAGTGGGTACTGAGGGACATTGGGGAGCGGGTATTGAGGGAGATTGGGGAGCAAGTATTGAGGGAGATTGGGGAGCGGGTATTGAGGGTGATTGGGGAGTGCGTACTGAGGGACATTGGGGAGTGGGTATTGAGGGAGATTGGGGAGCAAGTATTGAGGGAGATTGGGGAGTGGGTATTGAGGGAGATTGGGGAGCAGGTATTGAGGGAGATTGAGCAGCGGGTGCATGGCGAGATTGGGGAGCGGGTACTGTGCGAGATTGGGGAGCGGGTACTGTGCGAGATTGGGGAGCGGGTGCTGAGGGACTTTGGGGAGCGGGTGCTGAGGGAGATTGAGGAGCGGGTGCTGAGGGAGATTGAGGAGCGGGTGCTGAGGGAGATTGAGGAGCGGGTGCTGAGGGAGATTGAGGAGCGGGTGCTGAGGGAGATTGAGGAGCGGGTGCTGAGGGAGATTGAGGAGCGGGTGCTGAGGGAGATTGATGAGCGGGTGCTGAGGGAGATTGAGGAGCGGGTGCTGAGGGAGATTGAGGAGCGGGTGCTGAGGGAGATTGAGGAGCGGGTGCTGAGGGAGATTGAGGAGCGGGTGCTGAGGGAGATTGAGGAGCGGGTGCTGAGGGAGAGTGAGGAGCGGGTGCTGAGGGACTTTGGGGAGCTGGTGCTGAGGGAGATTGGAGAGCATGTACTGAGGTAGGTTGGGGAGAGGTACTGAGGGAGGTTGGGGAGAGGGTACTGAGGTAGGTTGGGGAGAGGGTACAGAGGGAGATTGGGGAGTGGATACTGAGGGAGATTGGGGAGTGGATACTGAGGGAGATTGGGGAGTGGATACTGAGGGGGATTGGGGAGAAGGTACAGAGGGAGATTGGGGAGAAGGTACAGAGGGAGATTGGGGAGAAGGTACAGAGGGAGATTGGGGAGAAGGTACAGAGGGAGATTGGGGAGGAGGTACTGAGGGAGATTGGGGAGGAGGTACTGAGGGAGATTGGGGAGAAGGTACTGAGGGAGATTGGGGAGAGGGTACTGAGGGAGATTGGGGAGAGGGTACTGAGGGAGATTGGGGAGAGGGTACTGAGGGAGATTGGGGAGAGGGTACTGAGGGAGATTGGGGAGAGGGTACTGAGGGAGATTGGGGAGAGGGTATTGAGGGAGATTGGGGAGAGGGTATTGAGGGAGATTGGGAAGCGAGTATTGAGGGATATTGGGGAGAGGGTGTTGAGGCAGATTAGAGAGCGGATATTGTGGGCAATTTGGGAGTGGGTTTTGAGTGAGATTGGGAAGCAGGCATTGAGGGAGATTGGGGAGCGGGAACTGAGGGAGATTGGAGAGTGATGACTGAGGGAAATTGGGAAGCGGGTACTGATGGAGATGGAGGAGCATGTGCTGAGGGGGATTGGGGAGCGGATACTGAGGGGGTTTGGGAGCGGGTACTGAGGGAGATTGGGGTGTGGGTACTGAGGGAGGTTGGGGAGCGGGTACTTTGTGAGTTTGGGGAGTGGCTACTGAGTGAGACTGAGAAGTGAGGACTGAGGGAGGTTGTGAACAGGTACTGAGGGAGATTGGGGTGCGAGTAATGAGGGAGATTGGGGAGCGGGTACTGAGGGAAATTGGGGGATGGGTACTGAGGTGATTGGAGAGTGAGGACTGAGGGAGATTGGGGAGCGGATAATGAGGGTGTTTGCAGTTTGGGTACTGAGGGAGATTTGGGAGTGGGTACTGAGGGAGATTTGGGAGTGGGTACTGAGGGAGATTTGGGAGTGGGTACTGAGGGAGATTTGGGAGTGGATACTTAGGGAGATTTGGGAGTGGGTACTGAGGGAGATTGGGGAGCCTACACTGAGGGAGATTGAGGAGTGAGCACTGAGGCATACTGGGGAGTGGGTGCTGAGCGAGAATGGGGACTGGGCACTGAGGGAGATTGGGGTGTGGGTACTGAGGGGGATTGGGGAGCGAGTACTGAGGGAGATTGGGGAGCGGGTACTGAGGGAGATTGGGGAGCGGGTACTGAGGGAGATTGGGGAGCGGGTACTGAGGGAGATTGAGGAGCGGGTGCTGAAGGAGATTGGGGACTGGATAATGAGGGTGTTTGGAGTTTGGTGACTGAGGGAGATTGGGGAGTCAGTACTGAGGAAGATGGTGGAGCGGGTACTGAGGGAGATTGGGGGGCGGGTACTGAGGGAGATTGGGGAGCGGGTACTGAGGGAGATTGGGGAGCGGGTACTGAGGGAGTATGGGGAGCGGGTACTGAGGGACTTTGGGGAGCTGGTGCTGAGGAGGATTGAGGAGCAAGTATTTAGGCAGGTTGAGCAGCGGTCACTGAGTGAGATTGGGGAGTGGGTACTGAGGGAAGTTGGGGAGCGGGTACTTTGTGAGTTTGGGGAGTGAGGACTCGGAGATTGGGGAGTGGCTACTGAGGGAGATTGGGGAGCGGGTACTGAGGGAGATTGGTGAGCGGGCACTGAGGGCGATTGGGGAGAGGGCACTGAGGGCGGTTGGGGAGACGGCACTGAGGGCGGTTGGGGAGAGGGCACTGAGTGCGGTTGGGGAGAGGGCACTGAGGGCGGTTGGGGAGAGGGCACTGAGGGCGGTTGGGGAGAGGGCACTGAGGGCGGTTGGGGAGAGGGCACTGAGGGCGGTTGGGGAGAGGGCACTGAGGGCGGTTGGGGAGAGGGCACTGAGGGCGGTTGGGGAGAGGGCACTGAGGGAGATTGGGGAGAGGGCACTGAGGGAGATTGGGGAGCGAGTAGAGAGGGAGATTGGGGAGCGAGTAGAGAGGGAGATTGGGGAGCGAGTAGAGAGGGAGATTGGGGAGCGAGTAGAGAGGGAGATTGGGGAGCGAGTAGAGAGGGAGATTGGGGAGCGAGTAGAGAGGGAGATTGGGGAGCGAGTAGAGAGGGAGATTGGGGAGCGAGTACAGAGGGAGATTGGGGAGCGAGTACAGAGGGAGATTGGGGAGCGAGTCCAGAGGGAGATTGGGGAGCGAGTGCAGAGGGAGATTGGGGAGCGAGTGCAGAGGGAGATTGGGGAGCGAGTGCAGAGGGAGATTGGGGAGCGAGTGCAGAGGGAGATTGGGGAGCGAGTGCAGAGGGAGATTGGGGAGCGAGTGCAGAGGGAGATTGGGGAGCGAGTGCAGAGGGAGATTGGGGAGCGAGTGCAGAGGGAGATTGGGGAGCGAGTGCAGAGGGAGATTGGGGAGCGAGTGCAGAGGGAGATTGGGGAGCGAGTGCAGAGGGAGATTGGGGAGCGAGTGCAGAGGGAGATTGGGGAGCGAGTGCAGAGGGAGATTGGGGAGCGAGTGCAGAGGGAGATTGGGGAGTGGGTACTGAGGGAGATTGGGGAGCAGGTATTGAGGGAGATTGGGGAGCGGGTACTGTGCGAGATTGGGGAGCGGGTATTGAGGGTGATTGGGGAGTGGGTACTGAGGGACAATGGGGAGCGGGTATTGAGGGAGATTGGGGAGTGGGTACTGAGGGACATTGGGGAGCGGGTATTGAGGGAGATTGGGGAGCAAGTATTGAGGGAGATTGGGGAGCGGGTATTGAGGGTGATTGGGGAGTGGGTACTGAGGGACATTGGGGAGTGGGTATTGAGGGAGATTGGGGAGCAAGTATTGAGGGAGATTGGGGAGTGGGTATTGAGGGAGATTGGGGAGCAGGTATTGAGGGAGATTGAGCAGCGGGTGCATGGCGAGATTGGGGAGCGGGTACTGTGCGAGATTGGGGAGCGGGTACTGTGCGAGATTGGGGAGCGGGTGCTGAGGGACTTTGGGGAGCGGGTGCTGAGGGAGATTGAGGAGCGGGTGCTGAGGGAGATTGAGGAGCGGGTGCTGAGGGAGATTGAGGAGCGGGTGCTGAGGGAGATTGAGGAGCGGGTGCTGAGGGAGATTGAGGAGCGGGTGCTGAGGGAGATTGAGGAGCGGGTGCTGAGGGAGATTGAGGAGCGGGTGCTGAGGGAGATTGAGGAGCGGGTGCTGAGGGAGATTGAGGAGCGGGTGCTGAGGGAGATTGAGGAGCGGGTGCTGAGGGAGATTGAGGAGCGGGTGCTGAGGGAGAGTGAGGAGCGGGTGCTGAGGGACTTTGGGGAGCTGGTGCTGAGGGAGATTGGAGAGCATGTACTGAGGTAGGTTGGGGAGAGGTACTGAGGGAGGTTGGGGAGAGGGTACTGAGGTAGGTTGGGGAGAGGGTACAGAGGGAGATTGGGGAGTGGATACTGAGGGAGATTGGGGAGTGGATACTGAGGGAGATTGGGGAGTGGATACTGAGGGGGATTGGGGAGAAGGTACAGAGGGAGATTGGGGAGAAGGTACAGAGGGAGATTGGGGAGAAGGTACAGAGGGAGATTGGGGAGAAGGTACAGAGGGAGATTGGGGAGGAGGTACTGAGGGAGATTGGGGAGGAGGTACTGAGGGAGATTGGGGAGAAGGTACTGAGGGAGATTGGGGAGAGGGTACTGAGGGAGATTGGGGAGAGGGTACTGAGGGAGATTGGGGAGAGGGTACTGAGGGAGATTGGGGAGAGGGTACTGAGGGAGATTGGGGAGAGGGTACTGAGGGAGATTGGGGAGAGGGTATTGAGGGAGATTGGGGAGAGGGTATTGAGGGAGATTGGGAAGCGAGTATTGAGGGATATTGGGGAGAGGGTGTTGAGGCAGATTAGAGAGCGGGTATTGTGGGCAATTTGGGAGTGGGTTTTGAGTGAGATTGGGAAGCAGGCATTGAGGGAGATTGGGGAGCGGGAACTGAGGGAGATTGGAGAGTGATGACTGAGGGAAATTGGGAAGCGGGTACTGATGGAGATGGAGGAGCATGTGCTGAGGGGGATTGGGGAGCGGATACTGAGGGGGTTTGGGAGCGGGTACTGAGGGAGATTGGGGTGTGGGTACTGAGGGAGGTTGGGGAGCGGGTACTTTGTGAGTTTGGGGAGTGGCTACTGAGTGAGACTGAGAAGTGAGGACTGAGGGAGGTTGTGAACAGGTACTGAGGGAGATTGGGGTGCGAGTAATGAGGGAGATTGGGGAGCGGGTACTGAGGGAAATTGGGGGATGGGTACTGAGGTGATTGGAGAGTGAGGACTGAGGGAGATTGGGGAGCGGATAATGAGGGTGTTTGCAGTTTGGGTACTGAGGGAGATTTGGGAGTGGGTACTGAGGGAGATTTGGGAGTGGGTACTGAGGGAGATTTGGGAGTGGGTACTGAGGGAGATTTGGGAGTGGATACTTAGGGAGATTTGGGAGTGGGTACTGAGGGAGATTGGGGAGCCTACACTGAGGGAGATTGAGGAGTGAGCACTGAGGCATACTGGGGAGTGGGTGCTGAGCGAGAATGGGGACTGGGCACTGAGGGAGATTGGGGTGTGGGTACTGAGGGGGATTGGGGAGCGAGTACTGAGGGAGATTGGGGAGCGGGTACTGAGGGAGATTGGGGAGCGGGTACTGAGGGAGATTGGGGAGCGGGTACTGAGGGAGATTGGGGAGCGGGTACTGAGGGAGATTGAGGAGCGGGTGCTGAAGGAGATTGGGGACTGGATAATGAGGGTGTTTGGAGTTTGGTGACTGAGGGAGATTGGGGAGTCAGTACTGAGGAAGATGGTGGAGCGGGTACTGAGGGAGATTGGGGGGCGGGTACTGAGGGAGATTGGGGAGCGGGTACTGAGGGAGATTGGGGAGCGGGTACTGAGGGAGTATGGGGAGCGGGTACTGAGGGACTTTGGGGAGCTGGTGCTGAGGAGGATTGAGGAGCAAGTATTTAGGCAGGTTGAGCAGCGGTCACTGAGTGAGATTGGGGAGTGGGTACTGAGGGAAGTTGGGGAGCGGGTACTTTGTGAGTTTGGGGAGTGAGGACTCGGAGATTGGGGAGTGGCTACTGAGGGAGATTGGGGAGCGGGTACTGAGGGAGATTGGGGAGCGGGCACTGAGGGCGATTGGGGAGAGGGCACTGAGGGCGGTTGGGGAGAGGGCACTGAGGGCGGTTGGGGAGAGGGCACTGAGTGCGGTTGGGGAGAGGGCACTGAGGGCGGTTGGGGAGAGGGCACTGAGGGCGGTTGGGGAGAGGGCACTGAGGGCGGTTGGGGAGAGGGCACTGAGGGCGGTTGGGGAGAGGGCACTGAGGGCGGTTGGGGAGAGGGCACTGAGGGCGGTTGGGGAGAGGGCACTGAGGGAGATTGGGGAGAGGGCACTGAGGGAGATTGGGGAGCGAGTAGAGAGGGAGATTGGGGAGCGAGTAGAGAGGGAGATTGGGGAGCGAGTAGAGAGGGAGATTGGGGAGCGAGTAGAGAGGGAGATTGGGGAGCGAGTAGAGAGGGAGATTGGGGAGCGAGTAGAGAGGGAGATTGGGGAGCGAGTAGAGAGGGAGATTGGGGAGCGAGTACAGAGGGAGATTGGGGAGCGAGTACAGAGGGAGATTGGGGAGCGAGTGCAGAGGGAGATTGGGGAGCGAGTGCAGAGGGAGATTGGGGAGCGAGTGCAGAGGGAGATTGGGGAGCGAGTGCAGAGGGAGATTGGGGAGCGAGTGCAGAGGGAGATTGGGGAGCGAGTGCAGAGGGAGATTGGGGAGCGAGTGCAGAGGGAGATTGGGGAGCGAGTGCAGAGGGAGATTGGGGAGCGAGTGCAGAGGGAGATTGGGGAGCGAGTGCAGAGGGAGATTGGGGAGCGAGTGCAGAGGGAGATTGGGGAGCGAGTGCAGAGGGAGATTGGGGAGCGAGTGCAGAGGGAGATTGGGGAGCGAGTGCAGAGGGAGATTGGGGAGCGAGTGCAGAGGGAGATTGGGGAGCGAGTGCAGAGGGAGATTGGGGAGCGAGTGCAGAGGGAGATTGGGGAGCGAGTGCAGAGGGAGATTGGGGAGCGAGTGCAGAGGGAGATTGGGGAGCGAGTGCAGAGGGAGATTGGGGAGCGAGTGCAGTGGGAGATTGGGGAGCGAGTGCAGAGGGAGATTGGGGAGCGAGTACAGAGGGAGATTGGGGAGCGAGGACAGAGGGAGATTGGGGAGCGAGGACAGAGGGAGATTGGGGAGCGAGGACAGAGGGAGATTGGGGAGCGAGTACAGAGGGAGATTGGGGAGCGAGTACAGAGGGAGATTGGGGAGCGAGTACAGAGGGAGATTGGGGAGCGAGTACAGAGGGAGATTGGGGAGCGAGTACAGAGGGAGATTGGGGAGCGGGTACAGAGGGAGATTGGGGAGCGGGTACAGAGGGAGATTGGGGAGCGGGTACTGAGGGAGATTGGGGAGAGGGTTCTGAGGGAGATTGGGGAGAGGGTACTGAGGGAGATTGGGGCGAGGGTACTGAGGGAGATTGGGGAGAGGGTACTGAGGGAGATTGGAGAGCATGTACTGAGGGAGATTGGAGAGCATGTACTGAGGGAGATTGGAGAGCATGTACTGAGGGAGATTGGAGAGCATGTACTGAGGTAGGTTGGGCAGAGGGTACTGAGGGAGGTTGGGCAGAGGGTACTGAGGGAGGTTGGGCAGAGGGTACTGAGGGAGGTTGGGCAGGGGGTACTGAGGGAGGTTGGGCCGAGGGTACTGAGGGAGGTAGGGGAGTTGGTACTGAGGGAGATTGGGGAAGGGATACTGAGGCAAATTGGGGTGGCGGTACTGATGGGGATTGGGGAGCGAATACTGATGGAGATTGGGGAGCATGCACTGAGGGAGATTGGGGAGAGGGTATTGAAGGAAATTCGGCAGAGCGCACTGAGGGAGATTGGGGAGCGGGTACTGAGGGAGATTGGGGAGCGGTAACTGATTGCGGTTGGGGAGAGGGTACTGAGGGCGGTTGGGGAGAGGGTACTGAGGGCGGTTGGGGAGAGGGTACTGAGGGCAGTTGGGGAGAGGGCACTGAGGGCGGTTGGGGAGAGGGCACTGAGGGCGGTTGGGGAGAGGGCACTGAGGGCGGTTGGGGAGAGGGCACTGAGGGCGGTTGGGGAGAGGGCACTGAGGGAGATTGGGGAGCGGGTACTGAGGGAGATTGGGATGTGACGTCTGAGGGAAATTGGGAAGCGGGTACTGGTGGAGATTGAGGAGCAGGTACTGTGGAGGATTGTGGAGCGGATACTGAGGGGGATTGGGGAGCGGATACTGAGGGAGATTGGGGAGTGAGGATTGAGGGAGATTGGGGAGTGGCTACTGAGTGAGACTGAGAAGTGAGGACTGAGGGAGGTTGTGAACAGGTACTGAGGGAGATTGGGGTGCAGGTAATGAGGGAGATTTGGGGGATGGGTATTGAGGGAAATTGGGGGATGGGTATTGAGGGAGATTGGGGAGCAAGTATTGAGGGAGATTGGGAAGTGGGTATTGAGGGTGATTGGGGAGTGGGTACTGAGGGACATTGGGGAGTGGGTACTGAGGGACATTGGGGAGTGGGTACTGAGGGACATTGGGGAGTGGGTACTGAGGGACATTGGGGAGTGGGTACTGAGGGAGATTGGGGAGTGGGTACTGAGGGAGATTGGGGAGTGGGTACTGAGGGAGATTGGGGAGTGGGTACTGAGGGAGATTGGGGAGTGGGTACTGAGGGAGATTGGGGAGTGGTTACTGAGGGAGATTGGGGAGTGGGTACTGAGGGAGATTGGGGAGTGGGTACTGAGGGAGATTGGGGAGTGGGTACTGAGGGAGATTGGGGAGTGGGTACTGAGGGAGATTGGGGAGTGGGTACTGAGGGAGATTGGGGAGTGGTTATTGAGGGAGATTGGGGAGCAGGTATTGAGGGAGATTGGGAAGCGGGTCCTGAGGGAGTTTGGGGAGTGGGTACTGAGGGACATTGGGGAGTGGATACTCAGGAAGATTGGGGAGCGAGGACTGAGGGAGGTAGGGGAGTAGGTACTGTGGGAGATAGGGGAGCGGATACTGTGGGACATTGGGGAGAGGGTACTGAGGGAAATTGGGGGATGGGTACTGAGGAGATTGGAGAGCGGAAACTGCGTGTGTTTGGGGAGTGGGTCCTGAGGGAGGTTGGGGAGCGGGTACTGAGGGAGATTGGGGAGCAAGTATTGAGGGAGATTGGGGAGTGGGTATTGAGGGAGATTGGGGAGCAGGTATTGAGGGAGATTGAGCAGCGGGTGCATGGCGAGATTGGGGAGCGGGTACTGTGCGAGATTGGGGAGCGGGTACTGTGCGAGATTGGGGAGCGGGTGCTGAGGGACTTTGGGGAGCGGGTGCTGAGGGAGATTGAGGAGCGGGTGCTGAGGGAGATTGAGGAGCGGGTGCTGAGGGAGATTGAGGAGCGGGTGCTGAGGGAGATTGAGGAGCGGGTGCTGAGGGAGATTGAGGAGCGGGTGCTGAGGGAGATTGGGGAGCGGGTACTGTGCGAGATTGGGGAGCGGGTGCTGAGGGACTTTGGGGAGCGGGTGCTGAGGGAGATTGAGGAGCGGGTGCTGAGGGAGATTGAGGAGCGGGTGCTGAGGGAGATTGAGGAGCGGGTGCTGAGGGAGATTGAGGAGCGGGTGCTGAGGGAGATTGAGGAGCGGGTGCTGAGGGAGATTGAGGAGCGGGTGCTGAGGGAGATTGAGGAGCGGGTGCTGAGGGAGATTGAGGAGCGGGTGCTGAGGGAGATTGAGGAGCGGGTGCTGAGGGAGATTGAGGAGCGGGTGCTGAGGGAGATTGAGGAGCGGGTGCTGAGGGAGAGTGAGGAGCGGGTGCTGAGGGACTTTGGGGAGCTGGTGCTGAGGGAGATTGGAGAGCATGTACTGAGGTAGGTTGGGGAGAGGTACTGAGGGAGGTTGGGGAGAGGGTACTGAGGTAGGTTGGGGAGAGGGTACAGAGGGAGATTGGGGAGTGGATACTGAGGGAGATTGGGGAGTGGATACTGAGGGAGATTGGGGAGTGGATACTGAGGGGGATTGGGGAGAAGGTACAGAGGGAGATTGGGGAGAAGGTACAGAGGGAGATTGGGGAGAAGGTACAGAGGGAGATTGGGGAGAAGGTACAGAGGGAGATTGGGGAGGAGGTACTGAGGGAGATTGGGGAGGAGGTACTGAGGGAGATTGGGGAGAAGGTACTGAGGGAGATTGGGGAGAGGGTACTGAGGGAGATTGGGGAGAGGGTACTGAGGGAGATTGGGGAGAGGGTACTGAGGGAGATTGGGGAGAGGGTACTGAGGGAGATTGGGGAGAGGGTACTGAGGGAGATTGGGGAGAGGGTATTGAGGGAGATTGGGGAGAGGGTATTGAGGGAGATTGGGAAGCGAGTATTGAGGGATATTGGGGAGAGGGTGTTGAGGCAGATTAGAGAGCGGGTATTGTGGGCAATTTGGGAGTGGGTTTTGAGTGAGATTGGGAAGCAGGCATTGAGGGAGATTGGGGAGCGGGAACTGAGGGAGATTGGAGAGTGATGACTGAGGGAAATTGGGAAGCGGGTACTGATGGAGATGGAGGAGCATGTGCTGAGGGGGATTGGGGAGCGGATACTGAGGGGGTTTGGGAGCGGGTACTGAGGGAGATTGGGGTGTGGGTACTGAGGGAGGTTGGGGAGCGGGTACTTTGTGAGTTTGGGGAGTGGCTACTGAGTGAGACTGAGAAGTGAGGACTGAGGGAGGTTGTGAACAGGTACTGAGGGAGATTGGGGTGCGAGTAATGAGGGAGATTGGGGAGCGGGTACTGAGGGAAATTGGGGGATGGGTACTGAGGTGATTGGAGAGTGAGGACTGAGGGAGATTGGGGAGCGGATAATGAGGGTGTTTGCAGTTTGGGTACTGAGGGAGATTTGGGAGTGGGTACTGAGGGAGATTTGGGAGTGGGTACTGAGGGAGATTTGGGAGTGGGTACTGAGGGAGATTTGGGAGTGGATACTTAGGGAGATTTGGGAGTGGGTACTGAGGGAGATTGGGGAGCCTACACTGAGGGAGATTGAGGAGTGAGCACTGAGGCATACTGGGGAGTGGGTGCTGAGCGAGAATGGGGACTGGGCACTGAGGGAGATTGGGGTGTGGGTACTGAGGGGGATTGGGGAGCGAGTACTGAGGGAGATTGGGGAGCGGGTACTGAGGGAGATTGGGGAGCGGGTACTGAGGGAGATTGGGGAGCGGGTACTGAGGGAGATTGGGGAGCGGGTACTGAGGGAGATTGAGGAGCGGGTGCTGAAGGAGATTGGGGACTGGATAATGAGGGTGTTTGGAGTTTGGTGACTGAGGGAGATTGGGGAGTCAGTACTGAGGAAGATGGTGGAGCGGGTACTGAGGGAGATTGGGGGGCGGGTACTGAGGGAGATTGGGGAGCGGGTACTGAGGGAGATTGGGGAGCGGGTACTGAGGGAGTATGGGGAGCGGGTACTGAGGGACTTTGGGGAGCTGGTGCTGAGGAGGATTGAGGAGCAAGTATTTAGGCAGGTTGAGCAGCGGTCACTGAGTGAGATTGGGGAGTGGGTACTGAGGGAAGTTGGGGAGCGGGTACTTTGTGAGTTTGGGGAGTGAGGACTCGGAGATTGGGGAGTGGCTACTGAGGGAGATTGGGGAGCGGGTACTGAGGGAGATTGGGGAGCGGGCACTGAGGGCGATTGGGGAGAGGGCACTGAGGGCGGTTGGGGAGAGGGCACTGAGGGCGGTTGGGGAGAGGGCACTGAGTGCGGTTGGGGAGAGGGCACTGAGGGCGGTTGGGGAGAGGGCACTGAGGGCGGTTGGGGAGAGGGCACTGAGGGCGGTTGGGGAGAGGGCACTGAGGGCGGTTGGGGAGAGGGCACTGAGGGCGGTTGGGGAGAGGGCACTGAGGGCGGTTGGGGAGAGGGCACTGAGGGAGATTGGGGAGAGGGCACTGAGGGAGATTGGGGAGCGAGTAGAGAGGGAGATTGGGGAGCGAGTAGAGAGGGAGATTGGGGAGCGAGTAGAGAGGGAGATTGGGGAGCGAGTAGAGAGGGAGATTGGGGAGCGAGTAGAGAGGGAGATTGGGGAGCGAGTAGAGAGGGAGATTGGGGAGCGAGTAGAGAGGGAGATTGGGGAGCGAGTACAGAGGGAGATTGGGGAGCGAGTGCAGAGGGAGATTGGGGAGCGAGTGCAGAGGGAGATTGGGGAGCGAGTGCAGAGGGAGATTGGGGAGCGAGTGCAGAGGGAGATTGGGGAGCGAGTGCAGAGGGAGATTGGGGAGCGAGTGCAGAGGGAGATTGGGGAGCGAGTGCAGAGGGAGATTGGGGAGCGAGTGCAGAGGGAGATTGGGGAGCGAGTGCAGAGGGAGATTGGGGAGCGAGTGCAGAGGGAGATTGGGGAGCGAGTGCAGAGGGAGATTGGGGAGCGAGTGCAGAGGGAGATTGGGGAGCGAGTGCAGAGGGAGATTGGGGAGCGAGTGCAGAGGGAGATTGGGGAGCGAGTGCAGAGGGAGATTGGGGAGCGAGTGCAGAGGGAGATTGGGGAGCGAGTGCAGAGGGAGATTGGGGAGCGAGTGCAGAGGGAGATTGGGGAGCGAGTGCAGAGGGAGATTGGGGAGCGAGTGCAGAGGGAGATTGGGGAGCGAGTGCAGAGGGAGATTGGGGAGCGAGTGCAGTGGGAGATTGGGGAGCGAGTGCAGAGGGAGATTGGGGAGCGAGTACAGAGGGAGATTGGGGAGCGAGGACAGAGGGAGATTGGGGAGCGAGGACAGAGGGAGATTGGGGAGCGAGGACAGAGGGAGATTGGGGAGCGAGTACAGAGGGAGATTGGGGAGCGAGTACAGAGGGAGATTGGGGAGCGAGTACAGAGGGAGATTGGGGAGCGAGTACAGAGGGAGATTGGGGAGCGAGTACAGAGGGAGATTGGGGAGCGGGTACAGAGGGAGATTGGGGAGCGGGTACAGAGGGAGATTGGGGAGCGGGTACTGAGGGAGATTGGGGAGAGGGTTCTGAGGGAGATTGGGGAGAGGGTACTGAGGGAGATTGGGGCGAGGGTACTGAGGGAGATTGGGGAGAGGGTACTGAGGGAGATTGGAGAGCATGTACTGAGGGAGATTGGAGAGCATGTACTGAGGGAGATTGGAGAGCATGTACTGAGGGAGATTGGAGAGCATGTACTGAGGTAGGTTGGGCAGAGGGTACTGAGGGAGGTTGGGCAGAGGGTACTGAGGGAGGTTGGGCAGAGGGTACTGAGGGAGGTTGGGCAGGGGGTACTGAGGGAGGTTGGGCCGAGGGTACTGAGGGAGGTAGGGGAGTTGGTACTGAGGGAGATTGGGGAAGGGATACTGAGGCAAATTGGGGTGGCGGTACTGATGGGGATTGGGGAGCGAATACTGATGGAGATTGGGGAGCATGCACTGAGGGAGATTGGGGAGAGGGTATTGAAGGAAATTCGGCAGAGCGCACTGAGGGAGATTGGGGAGCGGGTACTGAGGGAGATTGGGGAGCGGTAACTGATTGCGGTTGGGGAGAGGGTACTGAGGGCGGTTGGGGAGAGGGTACTGAGGGCGGTTGGGGAGAGGGTACTGAGGGCAGTTGGGGAGAGGGCACTGAGGGCGGTTGGGGAGAGGGCACTGAGGGCGGTTGGGGAGAGGGCACTGAGGGCGGTTGGGGAGAGGGCACTGAGGGCGGTTGGGGAGAGGGCACTGAGGGAGATTGGGGAGCGGGTACTGAGGGAGATTGGGATGTGACGTCTGAGGGAAATTGGGAAGCGGGTACTGGTGGAGATTGAGGAGCAGGTACTGTGGAGGATTGTGGAGCGGATACTGAGGGGGATTGGGGAGCGGATACTGAGGGAGATTGGGGAGTGAGGATTGAGGGAGATTGGGGAGTGGCTACTGAGTGAGACTGAGAAGTGAGGACTGAGGGAGGTTGTGAACAGGTACTGAGGGAGATTGGGGTGCAGGTAATGAGGGAGATTTGGGGGATGGGTATTGAGGGAAATTGGGGGATGGGTATTGAGGGAGATTGGGGAGCAAGTATTGAGGGAGATTGGGAAGTGGGTATTGAGGGTGATTGGGGAGTGGGTACTGAGGGACATTGGGGAGTGGGTACTGAGGGACATTGGGGAGTGGGTACTGAGGGACATTGGGGAGTGGGTACTGAGGGACATTGGGGAGTGGGTACTGAGGGAGATTGGGGAGTGGGTACTGAGGGAGATTGGGGAGTGGGTACTGAGGGAGATTGGGGAGTGGGTACTGAGGGAGATTGGGGAGTGGGTACTGAGGGAGATTGGGGAGTGGTTACTGAGGGAGATTGGGGAGTGGGTACTGAGGGAGATTGGGGAGTGGGTACTGAGGGAGATTGGGGAGTGGGTACTGAGGGAGATTGGGGAGTGGGTACTGAGGGAGATTGGGGAGTGGGTACTGAGGGAGATTGGGGAGTGGTTATTGAGGGAGATTGGGGAGCAGGTATTGAGGGAGATTGGGAAGCGGGTCCTGAGGGAGTTTGGGGAGTGGGTACTGAGGGACATTGGGGAGTGGATACTCAGGAAGATTGGGGAGCGAGGACTGAGGGAGGTAGGGGAGTAGGTACTGTGGGAGATAGGGGAGCGGATACTGTGGGACATTGGGGAGAGGGTACTGAGGGAAATTGGGGGATGGGTACTGAGGAGATTGGAGAGCGGAAACTGCGTGTGTTTGGGGAGTGGGTCCTGAGGGAGGTTGGGGAGCGGGTACTGAGGAAGGTTGGGGAGTGGGAACTGATGCAGATTGCGGAGCGGAACAGATACTGAGGGGGATTGTGGAGTGGGCGTTGAGGGAGATTGGGGAGTGGGCGTTGAGGGAGATTGGGGAGTGGGCGTTGAGGGAGATTGGGGAGCGGGTACTGAGGGAGATTGGGGAGCGGGTACTGAGGGAGATTGGGGAGCGGGTCCTGAGGGAGATTGGGGAGCGGGTACTGAGGGAGATTGGGGAGCGGGTACTGTGGGAGATTGGGGAGCGGGTACTGTGCGAGATTGGGGAGCGGGTACTGAGGGAGATTGGGGAGCAGATACGGATGGAAATTGGGGGATGGGTACTGAGGCGATTGGAGAGTGAGGACTGAGTGAGATTGAGGGGGGGCGGGTGCTCAGGAAGATTGGGGAGCGAGGACTGTGGGAGGTAGGGGAGTAGGTACTGTGGGAGATAGGGGAGCGGATGCTGTGGGAGATTGGGCAGAGGGTACTGAGGGAGGTAGGGGAGATGGTACTGAGGGAGATTGGGGAAGGGATACTGAGGCAAATTGAGGTGGCGGTACTGATGGGGATTGGGGAGCGAATACTGATGGAGATTGGGGAGCATGCACTGAGGGAGATAGGCGAGAGGGTATTGAAGGAATTCGGCAGAGTGCACTGAGGGAGATTGGGGAGCGGGTACTGAGGGAGATTGGGGAGCGGGCACTGAGGGCGATTGGGGAGAGGGCACTGAGGGCGGTTGGGGAGAGGGCACTGAGGGCGGTTGGGGAGAGGGCACTGAGGGCGGTTGGGGAGAGGGCACTGAGGGAGATTGGGGAGCGGGTACTGAGGGAGATTGGGATGTGACGTCTGAGGGAAATTGGGAAGCGGGTACTGGTGGAGATTGAGGAGCGGATACTGAGGGGGATTGGGGAGCGGATACTGAGGGAGATTGGGGAGTGAGGATTGAGGGAGATTGGGGAGTGGCTACTGAGTGAGACTGAGAAGTGAGGACTGAGGGAGGTTGTGAACAGGTACTGAGGGAGATTGGGGTGCAGGTAATGAGGGAGATTTGGGGGATGGGTATTGAGGGAAATTGGGGGATGGGTATTGAGGGAGATTGGGGAGCAAGTATTGAGGGAGATTGGGGAGGGGAACTGAAGGAGATTGGGAAGCGGGTATTGAGGGTGATTGGGGAATGGGTACTGTGGGACATTGGGGAGTGGGTATTGAGGGAGATTGGGGAGCAAGTATTGAGGGAGATTGGGAAGTGGGTATTGAGGGTGATTGGGGAGTGGGTACTGAGGGACATTGGGGAGTGGGTACTGAGGGACATTGGGGAGTGGGTACTGAGGGACATTGGGGAGTGGGTACTGAGGGACATTGGGGAGTGGGTACTGAGGGACATTGGGGAGTGGGTATTGAGAGACATTGGGGAGTGGGTACTGAGGGAGATTGGGGAGTGGGTACTGAGGGCGATTGGGGAGCGGACACTGAGGGAGATTGAGGAGTGAGCACTGATGCAGACTGGGGAGCAGGTGCTGAGGGAGATTGGGGAGTGGATACTGAGGGAGATTGGGGAGTGGATACTGAGGGGGATTGGGGAGAGGGTACTGAGGGAGATTGGGGAGAGGGTACTGAGGGAGATTGGGGAGAGGGTACTGAGGGAGATTGGGGAGAGGGTACTGAGGGAGATTGGGGAGAGGGTACTGAGGGAGATTGGGGAGAGGGTACTGAGGGAGATTGGGGAGCATGTACTGAGGGAGATTGGAGAGCATGTACTGAGGGAGGTTGGGCAGAGGGTACTGAGGGAGGTTGGGCAGAGGGTACTGAGGGAGGTTGGGGAGATGGTACTGAGGGAGATTGGAGAAGGGATACTGAGGCAAATTGGGGTGGCGGTACTGATGGGGATTGGGGAGCGAATACTGATGGAGATTGGGGAGCATGCACTGAGGGAGATTGGGGAGAGGGTATTGAAGGAAATTCGGCAGAGTGCACTGAGGGAGATTGGGGAGCGGGTACTGAGGGAGATTGGGGAGCGGTAACTGATTGCGGTTGGGGAGAGGGTCCTGAGGGCGGTTGGGGAGAGGGTACTGAGGGCGGTTGGGGAGAGGGTACTGAGGGCAGTTGGGGAGAGGGCACTGAGGGCGGTTGGGGAGAGGGCACTGAGGGCGGTTGGGGAGAGGGCACTGAGGGCGGTTGGGGAGAGGGCACTGAGGGCGGTTGGGGAGGGGGCACTGAGGGCGGTTGGGGAGAGGGCACTGAGGGCGGTTGGGGAGAGGGCACTGAGGGCGGTTGGGGGGAGGGCACTGAGGGCGGTTGGGGGGAGGGCACTGAGGGCGGTTGGGGAGAGGGCACTGAGGGCGGTTGGGGAGAGGGCACTGAGGGAGATTGGGGAGCGGGTACTGAGGGAGATTGGGATGTGACGACTGAGGGAAATTGGGATGTGACGACTGAGGGAAATTGGGATGCGGGTACTGGTGGAGATTGAGGAGCAGGTACTGTGGAGGATTGGGGAGCGGATACTGAGGGGGATTGGGGAGCGGATACTGAGGGAGATTGGAGGGCGGGTACTGAGGGAGATTGGGAGCAAGTATTTAGGCAGGTTGAGCAGCGGTCACTGAGTGAGATTGGGGAGTGAGGACTCGGAGATTGGGGAGTGGCTACTGAGTGAGACTGAGAAGTGAGGACTGAGGGAGGTTGTGAACAGGTACTGAGGGAGATTGAGGTGCAGGTAATGAGGGAGATTTGGGGGAGCAGGTACTGAGGGAGATTGGGGAGCCGCTACTGAGGGAGATTGGGGAGGGGAACTGAAGGAGATTGGGAAGCGGGTATTGAGGGTGATTGGGGAGTGGGTACTGAGGGACATTGGGGAGTGGGTACTGAGGGACATTGGGGAGTGGGTACTGAGGGACATTGGGGAGTGGGTACTGAGGGACATTGGGGAGTGGGTATTGAGGGAGATTGGGGAGCAAGTATTGAGGGAGATTGGGGAGCGGGTATTGAGGGTGATTGGGGAGCGGGTACTGAGGGACATTGGGGAGTGGGTACTGAGGGACATTGGGGAGTGGGTATTGAGGGAGATTGGGGAGCAAGTATTGAGGGAGATTGGGGAGCGGGTATTGAGGGTGATTGGGGAGTGGGTACTGAGGGACATTGGGGAGTGGGTATTGAGGGAGATTGGGGAGCAAGTATTGAGGGAGATTGGGGAGCGGGTACTGAGGGAGATTGGGGAGCAGGTATTGAGGGAGATTGGGGTGCAGGTATTGAGGGAGTTTGGGGAGTGGGTACTGAGGGACATTGGGGAGTGGATACTCAGGAAGATTGGGGAGCGAGGACTGAGGGAGGTAGGGGAGTAGGTACTGTGGGAGATAGGGGAGCGGATACTGTGGGACATTGGGGAGAGGGTACTGAGGGAAATTGGGGGATGGGTACTGAGGAGATTGGAGAGCAGAAACTGTGTGTGTTTGGGGAGCGGGTCCTGAGGGAGGTTGGGGAGCGGGTCCTGACGGAGGTTGGGGAGCGGGTCCTGAGGGAGGTTGGGGAGCGGGTCCTGACGGAGGTTGGGGAGCGGGTCCTGAGGGAGGTTGGGGAGCGGGTCCTGAGGGAGGTTGGGGAGCGACGACTGAGGGAGATTGGGAAGTGGGAACTGATGCAGATTGCGGAGCGGAACAGATACTGAGGGGGATTGGGGAGCAGGTACTGAGGGAGATTGGGGAGTGGGCGTTGAGGGAGATTGGGGAGTGGGCATTGAGGGAGATTGGGGAGCGGGTACTGAGGGAGATTGGGGAGCGGGTACTGAGGGAGATTGGGGAGCGGGTACTGAGGGAGATTGGGGAGCGGGTACTGAGGGAGATTGGGGAGCGGGTACTGAGAGATTGGCGTACAGGTACTGAGAGAGATTGGGGAGCAGATACGGATGGAAATTGGGGGATGGGTACTGAGGCGATTGGAGAGTGAGGACTGAGTGAGATTGAGGGGGGGCGGGTGCTCAGGAAGATTGGGGAGCGAGGACAGAGGGAGGTAGGGGAGTAGGTACTGTGGGAGATAGGGGAGCGCATGCTGTGGGAGATTGGGGAGAGGGTACTGAGGGAAATTGGGGGATGGGTACTGGGGAGATTGGAGAGCGGAAACTGCGTGTGTTTGGGGAGCGGGTCCTGAGGCAGATTGCGGAGCGGAACAGATACTGAGGGGGATTGGGGAGCAGGTACTGAGGGGGATTGGGGAGCAGGTACTGAGGGAGATTGGGGAGCACGGACTGAGGGAGATTGGGGAGTGGGCATTGAGGGAGATTGGGGAGTGGGTACTGTGCGAGACTGGGGAGCGTGTACTGTGCGAGATTGGGGAGCGGGTACTGAGGGAGATTGGGGACCGGGTACTGAGGGAGATTGGGGAGCGGGTACTGAGAGATTGGCGTACAGGTACTGTGAGAGATTGGGGAGCGAGTACTGAGGGGGATTGGGGAGCGAGTCCTGAGGGGTTTGGGGAGCGAGTACTGAGGGGGATTGGGGAGCGAGTACTGAGGGGGATTGGGGAGCGAGTACTGAGGGGGATTGGGGAGCGAGTACTGAGAGGGATTGGGGAGCGAGTACTGAGGGGGATTGGGGAGCGAGGACTGAGGGGGATTGGGGAGCGAGGACTGAGGGGGATTGGGGAGCGAGTACTGAGGGGGATTGGGGAGCGAGTACTGAGGGGGATTGGGGAGCGAGTACTGAGGGGGATTGGGGAGCGAGTACTGAGGGGGATTGGGGAGCGAGTACTGAGGGGGATTGGGGAGCGAGTACTGAGGGGGATTGGGGAGCGAGTACTGAGGGGGATTGGGGAGCGGGAACTGAGGGAGATTGGGGAGCGGGAACTGAGGGAGATTGGGGAGCGGGAACTGAGGGAGATTGGGGAGCGGGAACTGAGGGAGATTGGGGAGCGGGTACTGGGGGAGAGAGGGTAGTGAGTACTGAGGCAGATTGGGTGCGGGTACTGAGGGAATTTATGGAGCGGGTATTGAGGGAGATTGGGGAGCGGGAACTGAGGGAGATTGGGGTGCGGGTATTGAGGCAGAGTGAGCAGCTGTCACTGAGGGAGAGAGGGTAGTGAGTACTGAGGCAGATTGGGTGCAGGCACTGAGAGAGTTTGGGGAGTGGTTACTGAGGGAGATTCGGGAGTGGGACTAGGGAAGATTGGGGAGCGGTTATTGAGGGAGATTGGGAAGTGAGTATTGAGGGAGATTGGGGAGAGGGTGTTGAAGCAGATTAGAGAGCGGGTACTGTGGGCGATTTGGGAGTGAGTTTTGAGGGAGATTGGGAAGCAGGCATTGAGGGAAATTGGGGAGCGGGTATTGAGGGAGAATGGGGAGCAGAAAAAGAGCGGGATTGGGGAGCGGGAAAGGAGGGAGATTGGGGAGCAGGTACTGAGGGAGATTGGGGAGTGGCTACTGAGTGAGACTGAGAAGTGAGGACTGAGGGAGATTGGGGCGTGGGTACTGAGGGAGTTTGGGGAGCGCATACAGAGGGAGATTGGGGAGAGGGTACTGAGGGAGATGGTGGAGCCGGTACTGAGCGAGATTGGGGGGCGGGTACTGAGGGAGATTGGGGGGCGGGTACTGAGGGAGATTGGGGGGCGGGTACTGAGGGAGATTGGGGGGCGGGTACTGAGGGAGATTGGGTGGCGGGTACTGAGGGAGATTGGGGTGTGGGTACTGAGGGAGACTGGGGAGCGGACACTGAGGCAGACTGGGGAGCGGACACTGAGGCAGACTGGGGAGCAGGTGCTGAGGGAGAATGGGGAGCAGGTACTGAGGGAGATTGGGGAGCACGGACTGAGGGAGATTGGGGAGTGGGCATTGAGGGAGATTGGGGAGTGGGTACTGTGCGAGATTGGGGAGCGTGTACTGTGCGAGATTGGGGAGCGGGTACTGAGGGAGATTGGGGACCGGGTACTGAGGGAGATTGGGGAGCGGGTACTGAGAGATTGGCGTACAGGTACTGTGAGAGATTGGGGAGCGAGTACTGAGGGGGATTGGGGAGCGAGTCCTGAGGGGTTTGGGGAGCGAGTACTGAGGGGAATTGGGGAGCGAGTACTGAGGGGGATTGGGGAGCGAGTACTGAGGGGGATTGGGGAGCGAGTACTGAGAGGGATTGGGGAGCGAGTACTGAGGGGGATTGGGGAGCGAGGACTGAGGGGGATTGGGGAGCGAGGACTGAGGGGGATTGGGGAGCGAGTACTGAGGGGGATTGGGGAGCGAGTACTGAGGGGGATTGGGGAGCGAGTACTGAGGGGGATTGGGGAGCGAGTACTGAGGGGGATTGGGGAGCGAGTACTGAGGGGGATTGGGGAGCGAGTACTGAGGGGGATTGGGGAGCGGGAACTGAGGGAGATTGGGGAGCGGGAACTGAGGGAGATTGGGGAGCGGGTATTGAGGGAGATTGGGAAGTGGGTCCTGAGGGAGTTTTGGGAGCGGGTACTGAGGGAGATTGGGGAGCGGGTACTGCGGGAGAGAGGGTAGTAAGTACTGAGGCAGATTGGGTGCGGGTACTGAGGGAATTTATGGAGCGGGTATTGAGGGAGATTGGGGAGCGGGCACTGAGGGAGATTGGGGTGCGGGTATTGAGGCAGAGTGAGCAGCTGTCACTGAGGGAGAGAGGGTAGTGAGTACTGAGGCAGATTGGGTGCAGGCACTGAGAGAGTTTGGGGAGTGGTTACTGAGGGAGATTCGGGAGTGGGACTAGGGAAGATTGGGGAGCGGTTATTGAGGGAGATTGGGAAGTGAGTATTGAGGGAGATTGGGGAGAGGGTGTTGAAGCAGATTAGAGAGCGGGTACTGTGGGCGATTTGGGAGTGAGTTTTGAGGGAGATTGGGAAGCAGGCATTGAGGGAAATTGGGGAGCGGGTATTGAGGGAGAATGGGGAGCAGAAAAAGAGCGGGATTGGGGAGCGGGAAAGGAGGGAGATTGGGGAGCAGGTACTGAGGGAGATTGGGGAGTGGCTACTGAGTGAGACTGAGAAGTGAGGACTGAGGGAGATTGGGGCGTGGGTACTGAGGGAGTTTGGGGAGCGCATACAGAGGGAGATTGGGGAGAGGGTACTGAGCGAGATTGGGGGGCGGGTACTGAGGGAGATTGGGGGGCGGGTACTGAGGGAGATTGGGGGGCGGGTACTGAGGGAGATTGGGGGGCGGGTACTGAGGGAGATTGGGTGGCGGGTACTGAGGGAGATTGGGGTGTGGGTACTGAGGGAGACTGGGGAGCGGACACTGAGGCAGACTGGGGAGCGGACACTGAGGCAGACTGGGGAGCAGGTGCTGAGGGAGAATGGGGACTGGGCACTGAGGGAGAATGGGGACTGGGCACTGAGGGAGAATGGGGACTGGGCACTGAGGGAGATTGGGGAGTGGATACTGAGGGAGATTGGGGAGTGGATACTGAGGGAGATTGGGGAGTGGATACTGAGGGAGATTGGGGAGTGGATACTGAGGGGGATTGGGGAGCGAGTACAGAGGGAGATTGGGGAGCGGGTACTGAGGGAGATTGGGGAGCGGGTACTGAGGGAGATTGGGGAGTGGGTACTGAGGGAGACTGAGAAGTGAGGACTGAGGGAGGTTGTGAACAGGTACTGAGGGAGATTGTGGAGTGGGTACTGAGGGCGATTGGGGAGCGGACACTGAGGGAGATTGAGGAGTGAGCACTGAGGCAGACTGGGGAGCAGGTGCTGAGGGAGATTGGGGAGTGGATACTGAGGGAGATTGGGGAGTGGATACTGAGGGGGATTGGGGAGCATGTACTGAGGGAGATTGGAGAGCATGTACTGAGGGAGATTGGAGAGCATGTACTGAGGGAGGTTGGGCAGAGGGTACTGAGGGAGGTTGGGCAGAGGGTACTGAGGGAGGTTGGGGAGATGGTACTGAGGGAGATTGGGGAAGGGATACTGAGGCAGATTGGGGTGGCGGTACTGATGGGGATTGGGGAGAGGGTATTGAAGGAAATTCGGCAGAGTGCACTGAGGGAGATTGGGGAGCGGGCACTGAGGGAGATTGGGGAGCGGGTACTGAGGGCGGTTGGGGAGAGGGCACTGAGGGCGGTTGGGGAGAGGGCACTGAGGGCGGTTGGGGAGAGGGCACTGAGGGCGGTTGGGGAGAGGGCACTGAGGGCGGTTGGGGAGCGGGTACTGAGGGAGATTGGGGAGAGGGCACTGAGGGCGGTTGGGGAGCGGGTACTGAGGGAGATTGGGATGTGACGACTGAGGGAGATTGGGATGTGACGACTGAGGAAGATTGGGATGTGACGACTGAGGGAAATTGGGAAGCGGGTACTGGTGGAGATTGAGGAGCAGGTACTGTGGAGGATTGTGGAGCGGATACTGAGGGGGATTGGGGAGCGGATACTGAGGGAGATTGGAGGGCGGGTACTGAGGGAGATTGGGAGCAAGTATTTAGGCAGGTTGAGCAGCGGTCACTGAGTGAGATTGGGGAGTGAGGACTTGGAGATTGGGGAGTGGCTACTGAGTGAGACTGAGAAGTGAGGACTGAGGGAGGTTGTGAACAGGTACTGAGGGAGATTGAGGAGTCCGTAATGAGGATGTTGGTGGAGCGGGTACTGTGGGAAATTGGGGAGCAAGTATTGAGGGAGATTGGGGAGTGGGTACTGAGGGACATTGGGGAGCAAGTATTGAGGGAGATTGGGGAGTGGGTATTGAGGGACATTGGGGAGCGGGTATTGAGGGAGATTGGGGAGCGGGTATTGAGGGAGATTGGGGAGCAAGTATTGAGGGAGATTGGGGAGTGGGTACTGAGGGAGATTGGGGAGTGGGTACTGAGGGAGATTGGGGAGCAGGTATTGAGGGAGATTGGGGAGCGGGTACTGTGCGAGATTGGGGAGCGGATGCTGAGGGACTTTGGGGAGCGGGTGCTGAGGGACTTTGGGGAGCGGGTGCTGAGGGACTTTGGGGAGCGGGTGCTGAGGGAGATTGAGGAGCGGGTGCTGAGGGAGATTGAGGAGCGGGTGCTGAGGGAGATTGAGGAGCGGGTGCTGAGGGAGATTGAGGAGCTGGTGCTGAGGGAGATTGAGGAGCGGGTGCTGAGGGAGACTGAGGAGCGGGTGCTGAGGGAGATTGAGGAGCGGGTGCTGAGGGAGATTGAGGAGCGGGTGCTGAGGGAGATTGAGGAGCGGGTGCTGAGGGAGATTGAGGAGCGGGTGCTGAGGGAGATTGAGGAGCGGGTGCTGAGGGAGATTGAGGAGCGGGTGCTGAGGGACTTTGGGGAGCTGGTGCTGAGGGAGATTGGAGAGCATGTACTGAGGGAGATTGGGCAGAGGGTACTGAGGTAGGTTGGGGAGAGGGTACAGAGGGAGATTGGGGAGTGGATACTGAGGGAGATTGGGGAGTGGATACTGAGGGAGATTGGGGAGTGGATACTGAGGGAGATTGGGGAGTGGATACTGAGGGGGATTGGGGAGTGAGTACTGAGGGAGATTGGGGAGCGAGTACTGAGGGAGATTGGGGAGAAGGTACTGAGGGAGATTGGGGAGAAGGTACTGAGGGAGATTGGGGAGAAGGTACTGAGGGAGATTGGGGAGAGGGTATTGAGGGAGATTGGGGAGAGGGTATTGAGGGAGATTGGGGAGAGGGTATTGAGGGAGATTGGGGAGAGGGTACTGAGGAAGATTGGGGAGCATGTACTGAGGGAGATTGGGGAGAGGGTATTGAAGGAAATTCGGCAGAGTGCACTGAGGGAGATTGGGGAGAGGGTACTGAGGGAGATTGGGGAGCGGGTACTGAGGGAGATTGGGGAGCGGGTACTGAGGGAGATTGGGGAGCGGAAACTGAGGGCGGTTGGGGAGAGGGCACTGAGGGCGGTTGGGGAGAGGGCACTGAGGGCGGTTGGGGAGAGGCCACTGAGGGAGATTGGGGAGCGGGTACTGAGGGAGATTGGGGAGAGGGTACTGAGGGAGATTGGGATGTGACGACTGAGGGAGATTGGGATGTGACGACTGAGGGAGATTGGGATGTGACGACTGAGGGAAATTGGGAAGCGGGTACTGGTGGAGATTGGGATGTGACGACTGAGGGAGATTGGGATGTGACGACTGAGGGAGATTGGGATGTGACGACTGAGGGAGATTGGGAAGCGGGTACTGGTGGAGATTGAGGAGCAGGTACTGTGGAGGATTGTGGAGCGGATACTGAGGGGGATTGGGGAGCGGATACTGAGGGAGATTGGAGGGCGGGTACTGAGGGAGATTGGGAGCAAGTATTTAGGCAGGTTGAGCAGCGGTCACTGAGTGAGATTGGGGAGTGAGGACTCGGAGATTGGGGAGTGGCTACTGAGTGAGACTGAGAAGTGAGGACTGAGGGAGGTTGTGAACAGGTACTGAGGGAGATTGAGGAGTCCGTAATGAGGATGTTGGTGGAGCGGGTACTGTGGGAAATTGGGGAGCAAGTATTGAGGGAGATTGGGGAGTGGGTACTGAGGGACATTGGGGAGCAAGTATTGAGGGAGATTGGGGAGTGGGTATTGAGGGACATTGGGGAGCGGGTATTGAGGGAGATTGGGGTGCAGGTAATGAGGGAGATTTGGGGAGGGGAACTGAAGGAGATTGGGAAGCGGGTATTGAGGGTGATTGGGGAGTGGGGACTGAGGGACAATGGGGAGCGGGTATTGAGGGAGATTGGGGAGCAAGTATTGAGGGAGATTGGGGAGTGGGTACTGAGGGAGATTGGAGGGCGGGTACTGAGGGAGATTGGGGAGTGAGGACTCGGAGATTGGGGAGTGGCTACTGAGTGAGACTGAGAAGTGAGGACTGAGGGAGGTTGTGAACAGGTACTGAGGGAGATTGGGGTGCAGGTAATGAGGGAGATTTGGGGGATGGGTACTGAGGGAAATTGGGGGATGGGTACTGAGGAGATTGGGGAGCAGGTACTGAGGGAGATTGGGGAGTCCGTAATGAGGATGTTGGTGGAGCAGGTACTGTGGGAAATTGGGGAGGGGAACTGAAGGAGATTGGGAAGCGGGTATTGAGGGTGATTGGGGAGTGGGTACTGAGGGACAATGGGGAGCGGGTATTGAGGGAGATTGGGGAGTGGGTACTGAGGGACATTGGGGAGCGGGTATTGAGGGAGATTGGGGAGCAAGTATTGAGGGAGATTGGGGAGCGGGTATTGAGGGTGATTGGGGAGTGGGTCCTGAGGGACATTGGGGAGTGGGTATTGAGGGAGATTGGGGAGCAAGTATTGAGGGAGATTGGGGAGTGGGTATTGAGGGAGATTGGGGAGTGGGTATTGAGGGAGATTGGGGAGCAGGTATTGAGGGAGATTGGGGAGCGGGTACTGTGCGAGATTGGGGAGCGGGTATTGAGGGTGTTTGGGGAGTGGGTACTGAGGGACAATGGGGAGCGGGTATTGAGGGAGATTGGGGAGTGGGTACTGAGGGACATTGGGGAGCGGGTATTGAGGGAGATTGGGGAGTAAGTATTGAGGGAGATTGGGGAGCGGGTATTGAGGGTGATTGGGGAGTGGGTACTGAGGGACATTGGGGAGTGGGTATTGAGGGAGATTGGGGAGCAAGTATTGAGGGAGATTGGGGAGTGGGTACTGAGGGAGATTGGGGAGCAGGTATTGAGGGAGATTGAGGAGCGGGTGCTGTGCGAGATTGGGGAGCGGGTGCTGAGGGAGATTGAGGAGCGGGTGCTGAGGGAGATTGAGGAGCGGGTGCTGAGGGAGATTGAGGAGCGGGTGCTGAGGGAGATTGAGGAGCGGGTGCTGAGGGAGATTGAGGAGCGGGTGCTGAGGGAGATTGAGGAGCGGGTGCTGAGGGAGATTGAGGAGCGGGTGCTGAGGGAGATTGACGAGCGGGTGCTGAGGGAGATTGAGGAGCGGGTGCTGAGGGACTTTGGGGAGCTGGTGCTGAGGGAGATTGGAGAGCATGTACTGAGGGAGATTGGGCAGAGGGTACTGAGGTAGGTTGGGGAGAGGGTACAGAGGGAGATTGGGGAGTGGATACTGAGGGAGATTGGGGAGTGGATACTGAGGGGGATTGGGGAGCGAGTACAGAGGGAGATTGGGGAGAAGGTACAGTGGGAGATTGGGGAGAAGGTACAGAGGGAGATTGGGGAGAAGGTACAGAGGGAGATTGGGGAGAAGGTACAGAGGGAGATTGGGGAGAAGGTACAGAGGGAGATTGGGGAGGAGGTACAGAGGGAGATTGGGGAGGAGGTACAGAGGGAGATTGGGGAGGAGGTACAGAGGGAGATTGGGGAGGAGGTACTGAGGGAGATTGGGGAGGAGGTACTGAGGGAGATTGGGGAGGAGGTACTGAGGGAGATTGGGGAGGAGGTACTGAGGGAGATTGGGGAGGAGGTACTGAGGGAGATTGAGGAGGAGGTACTGAGGGAGATTGGGGAGGAGGTACTGAGGGAGATTGGGGAGAAGGTACTGAGGGAGATTGGGGAGAGGGTACTGAGGGAGATTGGGGAGAGGGTACTGAGGGAGATTGGGGAGAGGGTACTGAGGGAGATTGGGGAGAGGGTACTGAGGGAGATTGGGGAGAGGGTACTGAGGGAGATTGGGGAGAGGGTACTGAGGGAGATTGGGGAGAGGGTATTGAGGGAGATTGGGGAGAGGGTATGGAGGGAGATTGGGAGTGGGTTTTGAGTGAGATTGGGAAGCAGGCATTGAGGGAGATTGGGGAGCGGGAACTGAGGGAGATTGGAGAGTGATGACTGAGGGAAATTGGGAAGCGGGTACTGATGGAGATGGAGGAGCATGTGCTGAGGGGGATTGGGGAGCGGATACTGAGGGGGATTGGGAGCGGGTACTGAGGGAGATTGGGGTGTGGGTACTGAGGGAGGTTGGGGAGCGGGTACTTTGTGAGTTTGGGGAGTGAGGATTGAGGGAGATTGGGGAGTGGCTACTGAGTGAGACTGAGAAGTGAGGACTGAGGGAGGTTGTGAACAGGTACTGAGGGAGATTGGGGTGCGAGTAATGAGGGAGATTGGGGAGCGGGTACTGAGGGAAATTGGGGGATGCGTACTGAGGTGATTGGAGAGTGAGGACTGAGGGAGATTGGGGAGCGGATAATGAGGGTGTTTGCAGTTTGGGTCCTGAGGGAGATTTGGGAGTGGGTACTGAGGGAGATTTGGGAGTGGGTACTGAGGGAGATTGGGGAGTGGATACTTAGGGAGATTTGGGAGTGGGTACTGAGGGAGATTGGGGAGCCGACACTGAGGGAGATTGAGGAGTGAGCACTGAGGCATACTGGGGAGCGGGTGCTGAGCGAGAATGGGGACTGGGCACTGAGGGAGATTGGGGTGTGGGTACTGAGGGGGATTGGGGAGCGAGTACAGAGGGAGATTGGGGAGAGGGTACTGAGGGAGATTGGGGAGAGGGTACTGAGGGAGATTGGGGAGAGGGTACTGAGGGAGATTGGGGAGAGGGTACTGAGGGGGATTGGGGAGCGAGTACAGAGGGAGATTGGGGAGAGGGTACTGAGGGAGATTGGGGAGCGGGTACTGAGGGAGATTGAGGAGCGGGTGCTGAAGGAGATTGGGGAGCGGATAATGAGGGTGTTTGGAGTTTGGGGACTGAGGGAGATTTGGGAGTCGGTACTGAGGAAGATGGTGGAGCGGGTACTGAGGGAGATTGGGGGGCGGGTACTGAGGGAGATTGGGGGGCGGGTACTGAGGGAGATTGGGGGGCGGGTACTGAGGGAGATTGGGGGGCGGGGAATGAGGGATATTGGGGAGCGGGTACTGAGGGAGATTGAGGAGCGGGTGCTGAAGGAGATTGGGGACTGGATAATGAGGGTGTTTGGAGTTTGGTGACTGAGGGAGATTGGGGAGTCAGTACTGAGGAAGATGGTGGAGCGGGTACTGAGGGAGATTGGGGGGCGGGTACTGAGGGAGATTGGGGAGCGGGTACTGAGGGAGATTGGGGAGCCGGTACTGAGGGAGGATGGGGAGCGGGTACTGAGGGACTTTGGGGAGCTGGTGCTGAGGAGGATTGAGGAGCAAGTATTTAGGCAGGTTGAGCAGCAGTCACTGAGTGAGATTGGGGAGTGGGTACTGAGGGAAGTTGGGGAGCAGGCACTTTGTGAGTTTGGGGAGTGAGGACTCGGAGATTGGGGAGTGGCTACTGAGGGCGATTGGGGAGCGGACACTGAGGGAGATTGAGGAGTGAGCACTGAGGCAGACTGGGGAGCAGGTGCTGAGGGAGATTGGGGAGTGGATACTGAGGGAGATTGGGGAGCGAGTACAGAGGGAGATTGGGGAGCGAGGACAGAGGGAGATTGGGGAGCGAGTACAGAGGGAGATTGGGGAGCGAGTACAGAGGGAGATTGGGGAGCGAGTACAGAGGGAGATTGGGGAGCGAGTACAGAGGGAGATTGGGGAGCGAGTACAGAGGGAGTTTGGGGAGCGAGTAGAGAGGGAGATTGGGGAGCGAGTACAGAGGGAGATTGGGGAGCGGGTCCAGAGGGAGATTGGGGAGCGGGTCCAGAGGGAGATTGGGGAGCGGGTCCAGAGGGAGATTGGGGAGCGGGTCCAGAGGGAGATTGGGGAGCGGGTCCAGAGGGAGATTGGGGAGCGGGTCCAGAGGGAGATTGGGGAGCGGGTCCAGAGGGAGATTGGGGAGCGGGTCCAGAGGGAGATTGGGGAGCGGGTCCAGAGGGAGATTGGGGAGCGGGTCCAGAGGGAGATTGGGGAGCGGGTCCAGAGGGAGATTGGGGAGCGGGTCCAGAGGGAGATTGGGGAGCGGGTCCAGAGGGAGATTGGGGAGCGGGTCCAGAGGGAGATTGGGGAACGGGTCCAGAGGGAGATTGGGGAGCGGGTCCAGAGGGAGATTGGGGAGCGGGTCCAGAGGGAGATTGGGGAGAGGGTACTGAGGGAGATTGGGGAGAGGGTACTGAGGGAGATTGGGGAGCATGTACTGAGGGAGATTGGGGAGCATGTACTGAGGGAGATTGGAGAGCATGTACTGAGGGAGGTTGGGCAGAGGGTACTGAGGGAGGTTGGGCAGAGGGTACTGAGGGAGGTTGGGCAGAGGGTACTGAGGGAGGTAGGGCAGAGGGTCCTGAGGGAGATTGGGGAAGGGATACTGAGCCAAATTGGGGTGGCGGTACTGATGGGGATTGGGGAGCGAATACTGATGGAGATTGGGGAGAGGGTATTGAAGGAAATTCGGCAGAGTGCACTGAGGGAGATTGGGGAGCGGGCACTGAGGGCGGTTGGGGAGAGGGCACTGAGGGCGGTTGGGGAGAGGGCACTGAGGGCGGTTGGGTAGAGGGCACTGAGGGAGATTGGGGAGCGGGTACTGAGGGAGATTGGGATGTGACGACTGAGGGAAATTGGGAAGCGGGTACTGGTGGAGATTGAGGAGCAGGTACTGTGGAGGATTGTGGAGCGGATACTGAGGGGGATTGGGGAGCGGATACTGAGGGAGATTGGGGAGTGAGGATTCGGAGATTGGGGAGTGGCTACTGAGTGAGACTGAGAAGTGAGGACTGAGGGAGGTTGTGAACAGGTACTGAGGGAGATTGGGGTGCAGGTAATGAGGGAGATTTGGGGGATGGGTACTGAGGGAAATTGGGGGAATGGGTATTGAGGGAGATTGGGGAGCAAGTATTGAGGGAGATTGGGGAGGGGAACTGAAGGAGATTGGGAAGCGTGTATTGAGGGTGATTGGGGAGTGGGTACTGTGGGACATTGGGGAGTGGGTATTGAGGGTGATTGGGGAGCAAGTATTGAGGGAGATTGGGAAGTGGGTACTGAGGGAAATTGGGGGAATGGGTATTGAGGGAGATTGGGGAGCAAGTATTGAGGGAGATTGGGGAGGGGAACTGAAGGAGATTGGGAAGCGTGTATTGAGGGTGATTGGGGAGTGGGTACTGAGGGACATTGGGGAGTGGGTACTGAGGGACATTGGGGAGTGGGTACTGAGGGACATTGGGGAGTGGGTATTGAGGGAGATGGGGGAGTGGGTATTGAGGGAGATTGGGGAGTGGGTACTGAGGGAGATTGGGGAGTGGGTACAGAGGGAGATTGGGGAGAAGGTACAGAGGGAGATTGGGGAGAAGGTACAGAGGGAGATTGGGGAGAAGGTACAGAGGGAGATTGGGGAGAAGGTACTGAGGGAGATTGGGAGGAGGTACTGAGGGAGATTGGGGAGAAGGTACTGAGGGAGATTGGGGAGAGGGTACTGAGGGAGATTGGGGAGAGGGTACTGAGGGAGATTGGGGAGAGGGTATTGAGGGAGATTGGGAAGCGAGTATTGAGGGATATTGGGGAGTGTGTATTGAGGGAGTTTGGGGAGAGGGTGTTGAGGCAGATTAGAGAGCGGGTATTGTGGGCAATTTGGGAGTGGGTTTTGAGTGAGATTGGGAAGCAGGCATTGAGGGAGATTGGGGAGCGGGAACTGAGGGAGATTGGAGAGTGATGACTGAGGGAAATTGGGAAGCGGGTACTATGGAGATGGAGGAGCATGTGCTGAGGGGGATTGGGGAGCGGATACTGAGGGGGATTGGGAGCGGGTACTGAGGGAGATTGGGGTGTGGGTACTGAGGGAGGTTGGGGAGCGGGTACTTTGTGAGTTTGGGGAGTGAGGATTGAGGGAGATTGGGGAGTGGCTACTGAGTGAGACTGAGAAGTGAGGACTGAGGGAGGTTGTGAACAGGTACTGAGGGAGATTGGGGTGCGAGTAATGAGGGAGATTGGGGAGCGGGTACTGAGGGAAATTGGGGGATGGGTACTGAGGTGATTGGAGAGTGAGGACTGAGGGAGATTGGGGAGCGGATAATGATGGTGTTTGCAGTTGGGTACTGAGGGAGATTTGGGAGTGGGTACTGAGGGAGATTTGGGAGTGGGTACTGAGGGAGATTTGGGAGTGGGTACTGAGGGAGATTTGGGAGTGGATACTTAGGGAGATTTGGGAGTGGGTACTGAGGGAGATTGGGGAGCCGACACTGAGGGAGATTGAGGAGTGAGCACTGAGGCATACTGGGGAGCGGGTGCTGAGCGAGAATGGGGACTGGGCACTGAGGGAGATTGGGGCGTGGGTACTGAGGGGGATTGGGGAGCGAGTACAGAGGGAGATTGGGGAGAGGGTACTGAGGGAGATTGGGGAGAGGGTACTGAGGGAGATTGGGGAGTCGGTACTGAGGGAGATTGGAGAGCATGTACTGAGGGAGATTGGGGAGCGGGTACTGAGGGAAATTGGGGAGCGGGTACTGAGGGAGATTGAGGAGCGGGTGCTGAAGGAGATTGGGGAGCGGATAATGAGGGTGTTTGGAGTTTGGGGACTGAGGGAGATTGGGGAGTCGGTACTGAGGAAGATGGTGGAGCGGGTACTGAGGGAGATTGGGGGGCGGGTACTGAGGGAGATTGGGGGGCGGGTACTGAGGGAGGTTGGGGTGCGGGGACTGAGGGATATTGGGGAGCGGGTACTGAGGGAGATTGAGGAGCGGGTGCTGAAGGAGATTGGGGACTGGATAATGAAGGTGTTTGGAGTTTGGGGACTGAGGGAGATTGGGGAGTCGGTACTGAGGAAGATGGTGGAGCGGGTACTGAGGGAGATTGGGGGGCGGGTACTGAGGGAGATTGGGGGGCGGGTACTGAGGGAGATTGGGGAGCGGGTACTGAGGGAGATTGGGGAGCGGGTTCTGAGGGACTTTGGGGAGCTGGTGCTGAGGAGGATTGAGGAGCAAGTATTTAGGCAGGTTGAGCAGCACTCACTGAGTGAGATTGGAGAGTGGGTACTGAGGGAAGTTGGGGAGCGGGTACTTTGTGAGTTTGCGGAGTGAGGACTCGGAGATTGGGGAGTGGCTACTGAGGGCGATTGGGGAGCGGACACTGAGAGAGATTGAGGAGTCAGCACTGAGGCAGACTGGGGAGCGGGTGCTGAGGGAGATTGGGGAGTGGATACTGAGGGAGATTGGGGAGTGGATACAGAGCGGGATTGGGGAGCGAGTACAGAGGGAGATTGGGGAGCGAGTACAGAGGGAGATTGGGGAGCGAGTAGAGAGGGAGATTGGGGAGCGAGTAGAGAGGGAGATTGGGGAGCGAGTACAGAGGGAGATTGGGGAGTGAGTAGAGAGGGAGATTGGGGAGCGAGTAGAGAGGGAGATTGGGGAGCGAGTAGAGAGGGAGATTGGGGAGCGAGTAGAGAGGGAGATTGGAGAGCGAGTAGAGAGGGAGATTGGGGAGCGAGTAGAGAGGGAGATTGGGGAGCGAGTGGAGAGGGAGATTGGGGAGCGAGTAGAGAGGGAGATTGGGGAGCGAGTAGAGAGGGAGATTGGGGAGCGAGTAGAGAGGGAGATTGGGGAGCGAGTAGAGAGGGAGATTGGGGAGCGAGAAGAGAGGGAGATTGGGGAGCGAGTCGAGAGGGAGATTGGGGAGCGAGTCGAGAGGGAGATTGGGGAGCGAGTCGAGAGGGAGATTGGGGAGCGAGTCGAGAGGGAGATTGGGGAGCGAGTCGAGAGGGAGATTGGGGAGCGAGTCGAGAGGGAGATTGGGGAGCGAGTCGAGAGGGAGATTGGGGAGCGAGTCGAGAGGGAGATTGGGGAGCGAGTAGAGAGGGAGATTGGGGAGCGAGTAGAGAGGGAGATTGGGGAGCGAGTAGAGAGGGAGATTGGGGAGCGAGTAGAGAGGGAGATTGGGGAGCGAGTAGAGAGGGAGATTGGGGAGCGGGTAGAGAGGGAGATTGGGGAGCGGGTAGAGAGGGAGATTGGGGGGCGGGTACTGAGGGAGATTGGGGGGCGGGTACTGAGGGAGATTGGGGGGCGGGTACTGAGGGAGATTGGGGTGCGGGGACTGAGGGAGATTGAGGAGCGGGTGCTGAAGGAGATTGGGGACTGGATAATGAGGGTGTTTGGAGTTTGGTGACTGAGGGAGATTGGGGAGTCAGTACTGAGGAAGATGGTGGAGCGGGTACTGAGGGAGATTGGGGGGCAGGTACTGAGGGAGATTGGGGAGCGGGTACTGAGGGAGATTGGGGAGCGGGTACTGAGGGAGTATGGGGAGCGGGTACTGAGGGACTTTGGGGAGCTGGTGCTGAGGAGGATTGAGGAGCAAGTATTTAGGCAGGTTGAGCAGCACTCACTGAGTGAGATTGGGGAGTGGGTACTGAGGGAAGTTGGGGAGCGGGTACTTTGTGAGTTTGCGGAGTGAGGACTCGGAGATTGGGGAGTGGCTACTGAGGGCGATTGGGGAGCGGACACTGAGAGAGATTGAGGAGTCAGCACTGAGGCAGACTGGGGAGCAGGTGCTGAGGGAGATTGGGGAGTGGATACTGAGGGAGATTGGGGAGTGGATACAGAGGGGGATTGGGGAGCGAGTACAGAGGGAGATTGGGGAGCGAGTACAGAGGGAGATTGGGGAGCGAGTAGAGAGGGAGATTGGGGAGCGAGTAGAGAGGGAGATTGGGGAGCGAGTAGAGAGGGAGATTGGGGAGCGAGTAGAGAGGGAGATTGGGGAGCGAGTAGAGAGGGAGATTGGGGAGCGAGTAGAGAGGGAGATTGGGGAGCGAGTAGAGAGGGAGATTGGGGAGCGAGTAGAGAGGGAGATTGGGGAGCGAGTAGAGAGGGAGATTGGGGAGCGAGTAGAGAGGGAGATTGGGGAGCGAGTAGAGAGGGAGATTGGGGAGCGAGTAGAGAGGGAGATTGGGGAGCGAGTGGAGAGGGAGATTGGGGAGCGAGTGGAGAGGGAGATTGGGGAGCGAGTGGAGAGGGAGATTGGGGAGCGAGTGGAGAGGGAGATTGGGGAGCGAGTGGAGAGGGAGATTGGGGAGCGAGTGGAGAGGGAGATTGGGGAGCGAGTGGAGAGGGAGATTGGGGAGCGAGTGGAGAGGGAGATTGGGGAGCGAGTGGAGAGGGAGATTGGGGAGCGAGTGGAGAGGGAGATTGGGGAGCGAGTAGAGAGGGAGATTGGGGAGCGAGTAGAGAGGGAGATTGGGGAGCGAGTAGAGAGGGAGATTGGGGAGCGAGTAGAGAGGGAGATTGGGGAGCGAGTAGAGAGGGAGATTGGGGAGCGAGTAGAGAGGGAGATTGGGGAGCGAGTAGAGAGGGAGATTGGGGAGCGAGTAGAGAGGGAGATTGGGGAGCGAGTAGAGAGGGAGATTGGGGAGCGAGTAGAGAGGGAGATTGGGGAGCGAGTAGAGAGGGAGATTGGGGAGAGAGTAGAGAGGGAGATTGGGGAGCGAGTAGAGAGGGAGATTGGGGAGCGAGTAGAGAGGGAGATTGGGGAGCGAGTAGAGAGGGAGATTGGGGAGCGAGTAGAGAGGGAGATTGGGGAGCGAGTAGAGAGGGAGATTGGGGAGCGAGTAGAGAGGGAGATTGGGGAGCGAGTAGAGAGGGAGATTGGGGAGCGAGTAGAGCTGGAGATTGGGGAGCGAGTCGAGAGGGAGATTGGGGAGCGAGTCGAGAGGGAGATTGGGGAGCGAGTGGAGAGGGAGATTGGGGAGCGAGTGGAGAGGGAGATTGGGGAGCGAGTGGAGAGGGAGATTGGGGAGCGAGTGGAGAGGGAGATTGGGGAGCGAGTGGAGAGGGAGATTGGGGAGCGAGTGGAGAGGGAGATTGGGGAGCGAGTGGAGAGGGAGATTGGGGAGCGAGTGGAGAGGGAGATTGGGGAGCGAGTGGAGAGGGAGATTGGGGAGCGAGTGGAGAGGGAGATTGGGGAGCGAGTGGAGAGGGAGATTGGGGAGCGAGTGGAGAGGGAGATTGGGGAGCGAGTGGAGAGGGAGATTGGGGAGCGAGTGGAGAGGGAGATTGGGGAGCGAGTGGAGAGGGAGATTGGGGAGCGAGTGGAGAGGGAGATTGGGGAGCGAGTGGAGAGGGAGATTGGGGAGCGAGTGGAGAGGGAGATTGGGGAGCGAGTGGAGAGGGAGATTGGGGAGCGAGTGGAGAGGGAGATTGGGGAGCGAGTGGAGAGGGAGATTGGGGAGCGAGTGGAGAGGGAGATTGGGGAGCGAGTGGAGAGGGAGATTGGGGAGCGAGTGGAGAGGGAGATTGGGGAGCGAGTGGAGAGGGAGATTGGGGAGCGAGTGGAGAGGGAGATTGGGGAGCGAGTGGAGAGGGAGATTGGGGAGCGAGTGGAGAGGGAGATTGGGGAGCGAGTGGAGAGGGAGATTGGGGAGCGAGTGGAGAGGGAGATTGGGGAGCGAGTGGAGAGGGAGATTGGGGAGCGAGTGGAGAGGGAGATTGGGGAGCGAGTGGAGAGGGAGATTGGGGAGCGAGTGGAGAGGGAGATTGGGGAGCGAGTGGAGAGGGAGATTGGGGAGCGAGTGGAGAGGGAGATTGGGGAGCGAGTGGAGAGGGAGATTGGGGAGCGAGTGGAGAGGGAGATTGGGGAGCGAGTGGAGAGGGAGATTGGGGAGCGAGTGGAGAGGGAGATTGGGGAGCGAGTGGAGAGGGAGATTGGGGAGCGAGTGGAGAGGGAGTTTGGGGAGCGAGTGGAGAGGGAGATTGGGGAGCGAGTGGAGATGGAGATTGGGGAGCGAGTGGAGAGGGAGATTGGGGAGCGAGTGGAGAGGGAGATTGGGGAGCGAGTGGAGAGGGAGATTGGGGAGCGAGTGGAGAGGGAGATTGGGGAGCGAGTGGAGAGGGAGATTGGGGAGCGAGTGGAGAGGGAGATTGGGGAGCGAGTGGAGAGGGAGATTGGGGAGCGAGTGGAGAGGGAGATTGGGGAGCGAGTGGAGAGGGAGATTGGGGAGCGAGTGGAGAGGGAGATTGGGGAGCGAGTGGAGAGGGAGATTGGGGAGCGCGTGGAGAGGGAGATTGGGGAGCGAGTAGAGAGGGAGATTGGGGAGCGAGTAGAGAGGGAGATTGGGGAGCGAGTAGAGAGGGAGATTGGGCAGCGAGTAGAGAGGGAGATTGGGGAGCGAGTAGAGAGGGAGATTGGGGAGCGAGTAGAGAGGGAGATTGGGGAGCGAGTAGAGAGGGAGATTGGGGAGCGAGTAGAGAGGGAGATTGGGGAGCGAGTAGAGAGGGAGATTGGGGAGCGAGTAGAGAGGGAGATTGGGGAGCGAGTAGAGAGGGAGATTGGGGAGCGAGTAGAGAGGGAGATTGGGGAGCGAGTAGAGCTGGAGATTGGGGAGCGAGTGGAGAGGGAGATTGGGGAGCGAGTGGAGAGGGAGATTGGGGAGCGAGTGGAGAGGGAGATTGGGGAGCGAGTGGAGAGGGAGATTGGGGAGCGAGTGGAGAGGGAGATTGGGGAGCGAGTGGAGAGGGAGATTGGGGAGCGAGTGGAGAGGGAGATTGGGGAGCGAGTGGAGAGGGAGATTGGGGAGCGAGTGGAGAGGGAGATTGGGGAGCGAGTGGAGAGGGAGATTGGGGAGCGAGTGGAGAGGGAGATTGGGGAGCGAGTGGAGAGGGAGATTGGGGAGCGAGTGGAGAGGGAGATTGGGGAGCGAGTGGAGAGGGAGATTGGGGAGCGAGTGGAGAGGCAGATTGGGGAGCGAGTGGAGAGGGAGATTGGGGAGCGAGTGGAGAGGGAGATTGGGGAGCGAGTTGAGAGGGAGATTGGGGAGCGAGTAGAGAGGGAGATTGGGGAGCGAGTAGAGCTGGAGATTGGGGAGCGAGTGGAGAGGGAGATTGGGGAGCGAGTGGAGAGGGAGATTGGGGAGCGGGTGGAGAGGGAGATTGGGGAGCGGGTGGAGAGGGAGATTGGGGAGCGGGTGGAGAGGGAGATTGGGGAGCGGGTGGAGAGGGAGATTGGGGAGCGGGTGGAGAGGGAGATTGGGGAGCGGGTGGAGAGGGAGATTGGGGAGCGGGTGGAGAGGGAGATTGGGGAGCGGGTGGAGAGGGAGATTGGGGAGCGGGTGGAGAGGGAGATTGGGGAGCGGGTGGAGAGGGAGATTGGGGAGCGGGTGGAGAGGGAGATTGGGGAGCGGGTGGAGAGGGAGATTGGGGAGCGGGTGGAGAGGGAGATTGGGGAGCGGGTGGAGAGGGAGATTGGGGAGCGGGTGGAGAGGGAGATTGGGGAGCGGGTGGAGAGGGAGATTGGGGAGCGGGTGGAGAGGGAGATTGGGGAGCGGGTGGAGAGGGAGATTGGGGAGCGGGTGGAGAGGGAGATTGGGGAGCGGGTGGAGAGGGAGATTGGGGAGCGGGTGGAGAGGGAGATTGGGGAGCGGGTGGAGAGGGAGATTGGGGAGCGGGTGGAGAGGGAGATTGGGGAGCGGGTGGAGAGGGAGATTGGGGAGCGGGTGGAGAGGGAGATTGGGGAGCGGGTGGAGAGGGAGATTGGGGAGCGGGTGGAGAGGGAGATTGGGGAGCGGGTGGAGAGGGAGATTGGGGAGCGGGTGGAGAGGGAGATTGGGGAGCGGGTGGAGAGGGAGATTGGGGAGCGGGTGGAGAGGGAGATTGGGGAGCGGGTGGAGAGGGAGATTGGGGAGCGGGTGGAGAGGGAGATTGGGGAGCGGGTGGAGAGGGAGATTGGGGAGCGGGTGGAGAGGGAGATTGGGGAGCGGGTGGAGAGGGAGATTGGGGAGCGGGTGGAGAGGGAGATTGGGGAGCGGGTGGAGAGGGAGATTGGGGAGCGGGTGGAGAGGGAGATTGGGGAGCGGGTGGAGAGGGAGATTGGGGAGCGGGTGGAGAGGGAGATTGGGGAGCGGGTGGAGAGGGAGATTGGGGAGCGGGTGGAGAGGGAGATTGGGGAGCGGGTGGAGAGGGAGATTGGGGAGCGGGTGGAGAGGGAGATTGGGGAGCGGGTGGAGAGGGAGATTGGGGAGCGGGTGGAGAGGGAGATTGGGGAGCGGGTGGAGAGGGAGATTGGGGAGCGGGTGGAGAGGGAGATTGGGGAGCGGGTGGAGAGGGAGATTGGGGAGCGGGGAGAGAGGGAGATTGGGGAGCGGGGAGAGAGGGAGATTGGGGAGCGGGTAGAGAGGGAGATTGGGGAGCGGGTAGAGAGGGAGATTGGGGAGCGGGTAGAGAGGGAGATTGGGGAGCGGGTAGAGAGGGAGATTGGGGAGCGGGTACTGAGGGAGATTGGGGAGCGGGTACTGAGGGAGATTGGGGAGCGGGTACTGAGGGAGATTGGGGAGCGGGTACTGAGGGAGATTGGAGAGCGGGTACTGAGGGAGGTTGGAGAGCATGTACTGAGGGAGGTTGGGCAGAGGGTACTGAGGGAGGTTGGGCAGAGGGTACTGAGGGAGGTTGGGGAGCGAATACTGATGGAGGTTGGGGAGCATGCACTGAGGGAGATTGGGGAGAGGGTATTGAAGGAAATTCGGCAGAGTGCACTGAGGGAGATTGGGGAGCGGGCACTGAGGGCGATTGGGGAGAGGGCACTGAGGGCGGTTGGGGAGAGGGCACTGAGGGCGGTTGGGGAGAGGGCACTGAGGGCGGTTGGGGAGAGGGCACTGAGGGAGATTGGGGAGAGGGCACTGAGGGCGGTTGGGGAGAGGGTACTGAGGGAGATTGGGATGTGACGACTGAGGGAAATTGGGAAGCGGGTACTGGTGGAGATTGAGGAGCAGGTACTGTGGAGGATTGTGGAGCGGATACTGAGGGGGATTGGGGAGCGGATACTGAGGGAGATTGGGGAGTGAGGACTCGGAGATTGGGGAGTGGCTACTGAGTGAGACTGAGAAGTGAGGACTGAGGGAGGTTGTGAACAGGTACTGAGGGAGATTGGGGTGCAGGTAATGAGGGAGATTTGGGGGATGGGTACTGAGGGAAATTGTGGGATGGGTATTGAGGGAGATTGGGGAGCAAGTATTGAGGGAGATTGGGGAGGGGAACTGAAGGAGATTGGAAAGCGGGTATTGAGGGTGATTGGGGAGTGGGTACTGAGGGAAATTGTGGGATGGGTATTGAGGGAGATTGGGGAGCAGGTATTGAGGGAGATTGGGAAGTGGGTCCTGAGGGAGTTTGGGGAGTGGGTACTGAGGGACATTGGGGAGTAGGTATTGAGGGACATTGGGGAGTGGGTACTGAGGGAGATTGGGGAGTGGGTACTGAGGGCGATTGGGGAGTGGGTACTGAGGGCGATTGGGGAGTGGGTACTGAGGGAGATTGGGGAGTGGGTACTGAGGGAGATTGGGGAGTGGGTACTGAGGGAGATTGGGGAGTGGGTACTGAGGGAGATTGGGGAGTGGTTACTGAGGGAGATTCGGGAGTGGGACTAGGGAAGATTGGGGAGCGGTTATTGAGGGAGATTGGGAAGTGAGTATTGAGGGAGATTGGGGAGAGGGTGTTGAGGCAGATTAGAGAGCGGGTACTGTGGGCGATTTGGGAGTGAGTTTTGAGGGAGATTGGGAAGCAGGCATTGAGGGAAATTGGGGAGCGGGTATTGAGGGAGAATGGGGAGCAGAAAAAGAGCGGGATTGGGGAGCGGGAAAGGAGGGAGATTGGGGAGCAGGTACTGAGGGAGATTGGGGAGTGGCTACTGAGTGAGACTGAGAAGTGAGGACTGAGGGAGATTGGGGCGTGGGTACTGAGGGAGTTTGGGGAGCGCATACAGAGGGAGATTGGGGAGAGGGTACTGAGGGAGATTGGGGAGCGGATAATGAGGAAGATGGTGGAGCCGGTACTGAGCGAGATTGGGGGGCGGGTACTGAGCGAGATTGGGGGGCGTGTACTGAGCGAGATTGGGGGGCGGGTACTGAGGGAGATTGGGTGGCGGGTACTGAGGGAGATTGAGTGGCGGGTACTGAGGGAGATTGGGGTGTGGGTACTGAGGGAGACTGGGGAGCGGACACTAAGGCAGACTGGAGATCGGACACTGAGGCAGACTGGGGAGCGGACACTGAGGCAGACTGGGGAGCGGACACTGAGGCAGACTGGGGAGCGGACACTGAGGCAGACTGGGGAGCAGGTGCTGAGGGAGAATGGGGACTGGGCACTGAGGGAGAATGGGGACCGGGCACTGAGGGAGATTGGGGAGTGGATACTGAGGGAGATTGGGGAGTGGATACTGAGGGGGATTGGGGAGCGAGTACAGAGGGAGATTGGGGAGAGGGTATTGAGGGAGATAGGGGCGTGGGTACTGAGGGAGATTGGGGAGCGGGTACTGAGGGAGATTGGGGAGTGGGTACTGAGGGAGATTGGGGAGCGGGTACTGAGGGAGATTGGGGAGCGGACACTGAGGGAGATTGGGGAGCGGGCACTGAGGGCGATTGGGGAGAGGGCACTGAGGGCGATTGGGGAGAGGGCACTGAGGGCGGTTGGGGAGAGGGCACTTAGGGCGGTTGGGGAGAGGGCACTGAGGGCGATTGGGGAGAGGGCACTGAGGGCGGTTGGGGAGAGGGCACTGAGGGCGGTTGGGGAGAGGGCACTGAGGGCGGTTGGGGAGAGGGCACTGAGGGAGATTGGGGAGCGGGTACTGAGGGAGATTGGGATGTGACGACTGAGGGAAATTGGGAAGCGGGTACTGGTGGAGATTGAGGAGCAGGTACTGTGGAGGATTGTGGAGCGGATACTGAGGGGGATTGGGGAGCGGATACTGAGGGAGATTGGGGAGTGAGGACTCGGAGATTGGGGAGTAGCTACTGAGTGAGACTGAGAAGTGAGGACTGAGGGAGGTTGTGAACAGGTACTGAGGGAGATTGGGGTGCAGGTAATGAGGGAGATTTGGGGGATGGGTACTGAGGGAAATTGGGGGATGGGTATTGAGGGAGATTGGGGAGCAAGTATTGAGGGAGATTGGGGAGGGGAACTGAAGGAGATTGGAAAGCGGGTATTGAGGGTGATTGGGGAGTGGGTACTGTGGGACATTGGGGAGTGGGTATTGAGGGAGATTGGGGAGCAAGTATTGAGGGAGATTGGGGAGCAGGTATTGAGGGAGATTGGGAAGTGGGTCCTGAGGGAGTTTGGGGAGTGGGTACTGAGGGACATTGGGGAGTGGGTACTGAGGGACATTGGGGAGTGGGTACTGAGGGACATTGGGGAGTGGGTATTGAGGGACATTGGGGAGTGGGTATTGAGGGAGATTGGGGAGTGGGTACTGAGGGCGATTGGGGAGTGGGTACTGAGGGAGATTGGGGAGTGGGTACTGAGGGAGATTGGGGAGTGGGTACTGAGGGAGATTGGGGAGTGGGTACTGAGGGAGATTGGGGAGTGGGTACTGAGGGAGATTGGGGAGCGGGTAATGAGGGAGATTGGGGATGGGGTATTGAGGGAGATTGGGAAGTGGGTCCTGAGGGAGTTTGGGGAGCGGGTACTGAGGGACATTGGGGAGTGGATAGTCAGGAAGATTGGGGAGCGAGGACTGAGGGAGGTAGGGGAGTAGGTACTGTGGGAGATAGGGGAGCGGATACTGTGGGACATTGGGGAGAGGGTACTGAGGGAAATTGGGGGATGGGTACTGATGAGATTGGAGAGCGGAAACTGCGTGTGTTTGGGGAGTGGGTCCTGAGGGAGGTTGGGGAGCGGGTACTGAGGAAGGTTGGGGAGCGGGTACTGAGGGAGATTGGGGAGCGGGTACTGGGGGAGAGAGGGTAGTAAGTACTGAGGCAGATTGGGTGCGGGTACTGAGAGAATTTATGGAGCGGGTATTGAGGGAGATTGGGGAGCGGGCACTGAGGGAGATTGGGGAGCGAGTAGAGAGGGAGATTGGGGAACGAGTGGAGAGGGAGATTGGGGAGCGAGTGGAGAGGGAGATTGGGGAGCGAGTGGAGAGGGAGATTGGGGAGCGAGTGGAGAGGGAGATTGGGGAGCGAGTGGAGAGGGAGATTGGGGAGCGAGTGGAGAGGGAGATTGGGGAGCGAGTGGAGAGGGAGATTGGGGAGCGAGTGGAGAGGGAGATTGGGGAGCGAGTGGAGAGGGAGATTGGGGAGCGAGTGGAGAGGGAGATTGGGGAGCGAGTGGAGAGGGAGATTGGGGAGCGAGTGGAGAGGGAGATTGGGGAGCGAGTGGAGAGGGAGATTGGGGAGCGAGTGGAGAGGGAGATTGGGGAGCGAGTGGAGAGGGAGATTGGGGAGCGAGTGGAGAGGGAGATTGGGGAGCGAGTGGAGAGGGAGATTGGGGAGCGAGTGGAGAGGGAGATTGGGGAGCGAGTGGAGAGGGAGATTGGGGAGCGAGTGGAGAGGGAGATTGGGGAGCGAGTGGAGAGGGAGATTGGGGAGCGAGTGGAGAGGGAGATTGGGGAGCGGGTGGAGAGGGAGATTGGGGAGCGGGTGGAGAGGGAGATTGGGGAGCGGGTGGAGAGGGAGATTGGGGAGCGGGTGGAGAGGGAGATTGGGGAGCGGGTGGAGAGGGAGATTGGGGAGCGGGTGGAGAGGGAGATTGGGGAGCGGGTGGAGAGGGAGATTGGGGTGCGGGTAGAGAGGGAGATTGGGGAGCGGGTAGAGAGGGAGATTGGGGAGCGGGTAGAGAGGGAGATTGGGGAGCGGGTAGAGAGGGAGATTGGGGAGCGGGTAGAGAGGGAGATTGGGGAGCGGGGAGAGAGGGAGATTGGGGAGCGGGTAGAGAGGGATATTGGGGAGCGGGTAGAGAGGGAGATTGGGGAGCGGGTAGAGAGGGAGATTGGGGAGCGGGTACTGAGGGAGATTGGGGAGCGGGTAGAGAGGGAGATTGGGGAGCGGGTACTGAGGGAGATTGGGGAGCGGGTACTGAGGGAGATTGGGGAGCGGGTACTGAGGGAGATTGGGGAGTGGGTACTGAGGGAGATTGGGGAGCGGGTACTGAGGGAGATTGGAGAGCGGGTACTGAGGGAGGTTGGAGAGCATGTACTGAGGGAGGTTGGGCAGAGGGTACTGAGGGAGGTTGGGCAGAGGGTACTGAGGGAGGTTGGGGAGCGAATACTGATGGAGGTTGGGGAGCATGCACTGAGGGAGATTGGGGAGAGGGTATTGAAGGAAATTCGGCAGAGTGCACTGAGGGAGATTGGGGAGCGGGCACTGAGGGCGATTGGGGAGAGGGCACTGAGGGCGATTGGGGAGAGGGCACTGAGGGCGGTTGGGGAGAGGGCACTGAGGGCGGTTGGGGAGAGGGCACTGAGGGCGGTTGGGGAGAGGGCACTGAGGGAGATTGGGGAGAGGGCACTGAGGGCGGTTGGGGAGAGGGCACTGAGGGAGATTGGGGAGCGGGTACTGAGGGAGATTGGGGAGCGGGTACTGAGGGAGATTGGGATGTGACGACTGAGGGAAATTGGGAAGCGGGTACTGGTGGAGATTGAGGAGCAGGTACTGTGGAGGATTGTGGAGCGGATACTAAGGGGGATTGGGGAGCGGATACTGAGGGAGATTGGGGAGTGAGGACTCGGAGATTGGGGAGTGGCTACTGAGTGAGACTGAGAAGTGAGGACTGAGGGAGGTTGTGAACAGGTACTGAGGGAGATTGGGGTGCAGGTAATGAGGGAGATTTGGGGGATGGGTACTGAGGGAAATTGGGGGATGGGTATTGAGGGAGATTGGGGAGCAAGTATTGAGGGAGATTGGGGAGGGGAACTGAAGGAGATTGGAAAGCGGGTATTGAGGGTGATTGGGGAGTGGGTACTGTGGGACATTGGGGAGTGGGTATTGAGGGAGATTGGGGAGCAAGTATTGAGGGAGATTGGGGAGCAGGTATTGAGGGAGATTGGGAAGTGGGTCCTGAGGGAGTTTGGGGAGTGGGTACTGAGGGACATTGGGGAGTGGGTACTGAGGGACATTGGGGAGTGGGTACTGAGGGACATTGGGGAGTGGGTATTGAGGGAGATTGGGGAGTGGGTACTGAGGGCGATTGGGGAGTGGGTACTGAGGGCGATTGGGGAGTGGGTACTGAGGGAGATTGGGGAGTGGGTACTGAGGGAGATTGGGGAGTGGGTACTGAGGGAGATTGGGGAGTGGGTACTGAGGGAGATTGGGGAGTGGGTACTGAGGGAGATTGGGGAGTGGTTACTGAGGGAGATTCGGGAGTGGGACTAGGGAAGATTGGGGAGCGGTTATTGAGGGAGATTGGGAAGTGAGTATTGAGGGAGATTGGGGAGAGGGTGTTGAGGCAGATTAGAGAGCGGGTACTGTGGGCGATTTGGGAGTGAGTTTTGAGGGAGATTGGGAAGCAGGCATTGAGGGAAATTGGGGAGCGGGTATTGAGGGAGAATGGGGAGCAGAAAAAGGCGGGATTGGGGAGCGGGAAAGGAGGGAGATTGGGGAGCAGGTACTGAGGGAGATTGGGGAGTGGCTACTGAGTGAGACTGAGAAGTGAGGACTGAGGGAGATTGGGGCGTGGGTACTGAGGGAGTTTGGGGAGCGCATACAGAGGGAGATTGGGGAGAGGGTACTGACGGAGATTGGGGAGCGGATAATGAGGAAGATGGTGGAGCCGGTACTGAGCGAGATTGGGGGGCGGGTACTGAGCGAGATTGGGGGGCGGGTACTGAGCGAGATTGGGGGGCGGGTACTGAGGGAGATTGGGTGGCGGGTACTGAGGGAGATTGGGTGGCGGGTACTGAGGGAGATTGGGGTGTGGGTACTGAGGGAGACTGAGGAGCGGACACTAAGGCAGACTGGGGATCGGACACTGAGGCAGACTGGGGAGCGGACACTGAGGCAGACTGGGGAGCGGACACTGAGGCAGACTGGGGAGCGGACACTGAGGCAGACTGGGGAGCGGACACTGAGGCAGACTGGGGAGCAGGTGCTGAGGGAGAATGGGGACTGGGCACTGAGGGAGAATGGGGACCGGGCACTGAGGGAGATTGGGGGGCGGGTACTGAGCGAGATTGGGGGGCGGGTACTGAGGGAGATTGGGTGGCGGGTACTGAGGGAGATTGGGTGGCGGGTACTGAGGGAGATTGGGGTGTGGGTACTGAGGGAGACTGAGGAGCGGACACTAAGGCAGACTGGGGATCGGACACTGAGGCAGACTGGGGAGCGGACACTGAGGCAGACTGGGGAGCGGACACTGAGGCAGACTGGGGAGCGGACACTGAGGCAGACTGGGGAGCGGACACTGAGGCAGACTGGGGAGCAGGTGCTGAGGGAGAATGGGGACTGGGCACTGAGGGAGAATGGGGACCGGGCACTGAGGGAGATTGGGGAGTGGATACTGAGGGAGATTGGGGAGTGGATACTGAGGGGGATTGGGGAGCGAGTACAGAGGGAGATTGGGGAGAGGGTATTGAGGGAGATAGGGGAGTGGGTACTGAGGGAGATTGGGGAGCGGGTACTGAGGGAGATTGGGGAGTGGGTACTGAGGGAGATTGGGGAGCGGGTACTGAGGGAGATTGGGGAGCGGGTACTGAGGGAGACTGAGAAGTGAGGACTGAGGGAGGTTGTGAACAGGTACTGAGGGAGATTGTGGAGTGGGTACTGAGGGCGATTGGGGAGCGGACACTGAGGGAGATTGGGGAGCGGGCACTGAGGGCGATTGGGGAGAGGGCACTGAGGGCGATTGGGGAGAGGGCACTGAGGGCGGTTGGGGAGAGGGCACTTAGGGCGGTTGGGGAGAGGGCACTGAGGGCGATTGGGGAGAGGGCACTGAGGGCGGTTGGGGAGAGGGCACTGAGGGCGGTTGGGGAGAGGGCACTGAGGGCGGTTGGGGAGAGGGCACTGAGGGAGATTGGGGAGCGGGTACTGAGGGAGATTGGGATGTGACGACTGAGGGAAATTGGGAAGCGGGTACTGGTGGAGATTGAGGAGCAGGTACTGTGGAGGATTGTGGAGCGGATACTGAGGGGGATTGGGGAGCGGATACTGAGGGAGATTGGGGAGTGAGGACTCGGAGATTGGGGAGTGGCTACTGAGTGAGACTGAGAAGTGAGGACTGAGGGAGGTTGTGAACAGGTACTGAGGGAGATTGGGGTGCAGGTAATGAGGGAGATTTGGGGGATGGGTACTGAGGGAAATTGGGGGATGGGTATTGAGGGAGATTGGGGAGCAAGTATTGAGGGAGATTGGGGAGGGGAACTGAAGGAGATTGGAAAGCGGGTATTGAGGGTGATTGGGGAGTGGGTACTGTGGGACATTGGGGAGTGGGTATTGAGGGAGATTGGGGAGCAAGTATTGAGGGAGATTGGGGAGCAGGTATTGAGGGAGATTGGGAAGTGGGTCCTGAGGGAGTTTGGGGAGTGGGTACTGAGGGACATTGGGGAGTGGGTACTGAGGGACATTGGGGAGTGGGTACTGAGGGACATTGGGGAGTGGGTATTGAGGGACATTGGGGAGTGGGTATTGAGGGAGATTGGGGAGTGGGTACTGAGGGCGATTGGGGAGTGGGTACTGAGGGAGATTGGGGAGTGGGTACTGAGGGAGATTGGGGAGTGGGTACTGAGGGAGATTGGGGAGTGGGTACTGAGGGAGATTGGGGAGCGGGTATTGAGGGAGATTGGGGAGCGGGTATTGAGGGAGATTGGGAAGTGGGTCCTGAGGGAGTTTGGGGAGCGGGTACTGAGGGAGATTGGGGAGCGGGTACTGCGGGAGAGAGGGTAGTAAGTACTGAGGCAGATTGGGTGCGGGTACTGAGGGAATTTATGGAGCGGGTATTGAGGGAGATTGGGGAGCGGGCACTGAGGGAGATTGGGGTGCGGGTATTGAGGCAGAGTGAGCAGCTGTCACTGAGGGAGAGAGGGTAGTGAGTACTGAGGCAGATTGGGTGCAGGCACTGAGAGAGTTTGGGGAGTGGTTACTGAGGGAGATTCGGGAGTGGGACTAGGGAAGATTGGGGAGCGGTTATTGAGGGAGATTGGGAAGTGAGTATTGAGGGAGATTGGGGAGTGGGTACTGAGGGACATTGGGGAGTGGGTACTGAGGGACATTGGGGAGTGGGTACTGAGGGACATTGGGGAGTGGGTATTGAGGGACATTGGGGAGTGGGTACTGAGGGAGATTGGGGAGTGGGTACTGAGGGAGATTGGGGAGTGGGTACTGAGGGAGATTGGGGAGTGGGTACTGAGGGAGATTGGGGAGTGGGTACTGAGGGAGATTGGGGAGCGGGTACTGAGGGAGATTGGGGAGCGGGTATTGAGGGAGATTGGGAAGTGGGTCCTGAGGGAGTTTGGGGAGCGGGTACTGAGGGAGATTGGGGAGCGGGTACTGCGGGAGAGAGGTTAGTAAGTACTGAGGCAGATTGGGTGCGGGTACTGAGGGAATTTATGGAGCGGGTATTGAGGGAGATTGGGGAGCGGGCACTGAGGGAGATTGGGGTGCGGGTATTGAGGCAGAGTGAGCAGCTGTCACTGAGGGAGAGAGGGTAGTGAGTACTGAGGCAGATTGGGTGCAGGCACTGAGAGAGTTTGGGGAGTGGTTACTGAGGGAGATTCGGGAGTGGGACTAGGGAAGATTGGGGAGCGGTTATTGAGGGAGATTGGGAAGTGAGTATTGAGGGAGATTGGGGAGAGGGTGTTGAGGCAGATTAGAGAGCGGGTACTGTGGGCGATTTGGGAGTGAGTTTTGAGGGAGATTGGGAAGCAGGCATTGAGGGAAATTGGGGAGCGGGCATTGAGGGAGAATGGGGAGCAGAAAAAGAGCGGGATTGGGGAGCGGGAAAGGAGGGAGATTGGGGAGCAGGTACTGAGGGAGATTGGGGAGTGGCTACTGAGTGAGACTGAGAAGTGAGGACTGAGGGAGATTGGGGCGTGGGTACTGAGGGAGTTTGGGGAGCGCATACAGAGGGAGATTGGGGAGAGGGTACTGAGGGAGATTGGGGAGCGGATAATGAGGAAGATGGTGGAGCCGGTACTGAGCGAGATTGGGGGGCGGGTACTGAGCGAGATTGGGGGGCGGGTACTGAGCGAGATTGGGGGGCGGGTACTGAGGGAGATTGGGTGGCGGGTACTGAGGGAGATTGGGTGGCGGGTACTGAGGGAGATTGGGGTGTGGGTACTGAGGGGGACTGGGGAGCGGACACTGAGGCAGACTGGGGAGCGGACACTGAGGCAGACTGGGGAGCGGACACTGAGGCAGACTGGGGAGCAGGTGCTGAGGGAGAATGGGGACTGGGCACTGAGGGAGAATGGGGACCGGGCACTGAGGGAGATTGGGGATTGGATACTGAGGGAGATTGGGGAGTGGATACTGAGGGGGATTGGGGAGCGAGTACAGAGGGAGATTGGGGAGAGGGTATTGAGGGAGATTGGGGAGTGGATATTGAGGGGGATTGGGGAGCGAGTACAGAGGGAGATTGGGGAGAGGGTATTGAGGGAGATAGGGGAGTGGGTATTGAGGGAGATTGGGACGCGGGTATTGAGGGAGATTGGGGAGTGGGTACTGAGGGACATTGGGGAGCGGGTATTGAGGGAGATTGGGGAGCAAGTATTGAGGGAGATTGGGGAGTGGGTACTGAGGGAGATTGGGGAGCAGGTATTGAGGGAGATTGGGGAGCGGGTACTGTGCGAGATTGGGGAGCAGGTACTGTGCGAGATTGGGGAGCGGGTGCTGAGGGACTTTGGGGAGCGGGTGCTGAGGGAGATTGAGGAGCGGGTGCTGAGGGAGATTGAGGAGCGGGTGCTGAGGGAGATTGAGGAGCGGGTGCTGAGGGAGATTGAGGAGCGGGTGCTGAGGGAGATTGAGGAGCGGATGCTGAGGGAGATTGAGGAGCGGATGCTGAGGGAGATTGAGGAGCGGATGCTGAGGGAGATTGAGGAGCGGATGCTGAGGGAGATTGAGGAGCGGGTGCTGAGGGAGATTGAGGAGCGGGTGCTGAGGGAGATTGAGGAGCGGGTGCTGAGGGACTTTGGGGAGCTGGTGCTGAGGGAGATTGGAGAGCATGTACTGAGGGAGATTGGGCAGAGGGTACTGAGGTAGGTTGGGGAGAGGGTACAGAGGGAGATTGGGGAGTGGATACTGAGGGAGATTGGGGAGTGGATACTGAGGGAGATTGGGGAGTGGATACTGAGGGGGATTGGGGAGTGGATACTGAGGGGGATTGGGGAGCGAGTACAGAGGGAGATTGGGGAGAAGGTACTGAGGGAGATTGGGGAGAAGGTACTGAGGGAGATTGGGGAGAAGGTACTGAGGGAGATTGGGGAGAGGGTACTGAGGGAGATTGGGGAGAGGGTACTGAGGGAGATTGGGGAGAGGGTACTGAGGGAGATTGGGGAGAGGGTACTGAGGGAGATTGGGGAGAGGGTACTGAGGGAGATTGGGGAGAGGGTATGAGGAAGATTGGGGAGCATGTACTGATGGAGATTGGGGAGCATGCACTGAGGGAGATTGGGGAGAGGGTATTGAAGGAAATTCGGCAGAGTGCACTGAGGGAGATTGGGGAGCGGGTACTGAGGGAGATTGGGGAGTGGAAACTGAGGGTGGTTGGGGAGAGGGTACTGAGGGCGGTTGGGGAGAGGGCACTGAGGGCGGTTGGGGAGAGGGCACTGAGGGCGGTTGGGGAGAAGGCACTGAGGGCGGTTGGGGAGAGGGCACTGAGGGCGGTTGGGGAGAGGGCACTGAGGGCGGTTGGGGAGAGGGCACTGAGGGAGATTGGGGAGCGGGTACTGAGGGAGATTGTGATGTGACGACTGAGGGAGATTGGGATGTGACGACTGAGGGAGATTGGGATGTGACGACTGAGGGAGATTGGGAAGCGGGTACTGGTGGAGATTGAGGAGCAGGTACTGTGGAGGATTGTGGAGCGGATACTGAGGGGGATTGGGGAGCGGATACTGAGGGAGATTGGAGGGCGGGTACTGAGGGAGATTGGGAGCAAGTATTTAGGCAGGTTGAGCAGCGGTCACTGAGTGAGATTGGGGAGTGAGGACTCGGAGATTGGGGAGTGGCTACTGAGTGAGACTGAGAAGTGAGGACTGAGGGAGGTTGTGAACAGGTACTGAGGGAGATTGGGGTGCAGGTAATGAGGGAGATTTGGGGAGGGGAACTGAAGGAGATTGGGAAGCGGGTATTGAGGGTGATTGGGGAGTGGGGACTGAGGGACAATGGGGAGCGGGTATTGAGGGAGATTGGGGAGCAAGTATTGAGGGAGATTGGGGAGTGGGTACTGAGGGAGATTGGGGAGCAGGTATTGAGGGAGATTGGGGAGCGGGTACTGTGCGAGATTGGGGAGCGGGTATTGAGGGTGATTGGGGAGTGGGTACTGAGGGACAATGGGGAGCGGGTATTGAGGGAGATTGGGGAGTGGGTACTGAGGGACATTGGGGAGCGGGTATTGAGGGAGATTGGGGAGCAAGTATTGAGGGAGATTGGGGAGCGGGTATTGAGGGTGATTGGGGAGTGGGTACTGAGGGACATTGGGGAGTGGGTATTGAGGGAGATTGGGGAGCAAGTATTGAGGGAGATTGGGGAGTGGGTATTGAGGGAGATTGGGGAGCAGGTATTGAGGGAGATTGAGCAGCGGGTGCATGGCGAGATTGGGGAGCGGGTACTGTGCGAGATTGGGGAGCGGGTACTGTGCGAGATTGGGGAGCGGGTGCTGAGGGACTTTGGGGAGCGGGTGCTGAGGGAGATTGAGGAGCGGGTGCTGAGGGAGATTGAGGAGCGGGTGCTGAGGGAGATTGAGGAGCGGGTGCTGAGGGAGATTGAGGAGCGGGTGCTGAGGGAGATTGATGAGCGGGTGCTGAGGGAGATTGAGGAGCGGGTGCTGAGGGAGATTGAGGAGCGGGTGCTGAGGGAGATTGAGGAGCGGGTGCTGAGGGAGATTGAGGAGCGGGTGCTGAGGGAGATTGAGGAGCGGGTGCTGAGGGAGAGTGAGGAGCGGGTGCTGAGGGACTTTGGGGAGCTGGTGCTGAGGGAGATTGGAGAGCATGTACTGAGGTAGGTTGGGGAGAGGTACTGAGGGAGGTTGGGGAGAGGGTACTGAGGTAGGTTGGGGAGAGGGTACAGAGGGAGATTGGGGAGTGGATACTGAGGGAGATTGGGGAGTGGATACTGAGGGAGATTGGGGAGTGGATACTGAGGGGGATTGGGGAGAAGGTACAGAGGGAGATTGGGGAGAAGGTACAGAGGGAGATTGGGGAGAAGGTACAGAGGGAGATTGGGGAGAAGGTACAGAGGGAGATTGGGGAGGAGGTACTGAGGGAGATTGGGGAGGAGGTACTGAGGGAGATTGGGGAGAAGGTACTGAGGGAGATTGGGGAGAGGGTACTGAGGGAGATTGGGGAGAGGGTACTGAGGGAGATTGGGGAGAGGGTACTGAGGGAGATTGGGGAGAGGGTACTGAGGGAGATTGGGGAGAGGGTACTGAGGGAGATTGGGGAGAGGGTACTGAGGGAGATTGGGGAGAGGGTACTGAGGGAGATTGGGGAGAGGGTATTGAGGGAGATTGGGGAGAGGGTATTGAGGGAGAGTGAGGAGCGGGTGCTGAGGGAGATTGGGGAGAGGGTACTGAGGGAGATTGGGGAGAGGGTACTGAGGGAGATTGGGGAGAGGGTACTGAGGGAGATTGGGGAGAGGGTACTGAGGGAGATTGGGGAGAGGGTATTGAGGGAGATTGGGGAGAGGGTATTGAGGGAGATTGGGAAGCGAGTATTGAGGGATATTGGGGAGAGGGTGTTGAGGCAGATTAGAGAGCGGATATTGTGGGCAATTTGGGAGTGGGTTTTGAGTGAGATTGGGAAGCAGGCATTGAGGGAGATTGGGGAGCGGGAACTGAGGGAGATTGGAGAGTGATGACTGAGGGAAATTGGGAAGCGGGTACTGATGGAGATGGAGGAGCATGTGCTGAGGGGGATTGGGGAGCGGATACTGAGGGGGTTTGGGAGCGGGTACTGAGGGAGATTGGGGTGTGGGTACTGAGGGAGGTTGGGGAGCGGGTACTTTGTGAGTTTGGGGAGTGGCTACTGAGTGAGACTGAGAAGTGAGGACTGAGGGAGGTTGTGAACAGGTACTGAGGGAGATTGGGGTGCGAGTAATGAGGGAGATTGGGGAGCGGGTACTGAGGGAAATTGGGGGATGGGTACTGAGGTGATTGGAGAGTGAGGACTGAGGGAGATTGGGGAGCGGATAATGAGGGTGTTTGCAGTTTGGGTACTGAGGGAGATTTGGGAGTGGGTACTGAGGGAGATTTGGGAGTGGGTACTGAGGGAGATTTGGGAGTGGGTACTGAGGGAGATTTGGGAGTGGATACTTAGGGAGATTTGGGAGTGGGTACTGAGGGAGATTGGGGAGCCTACACTGAGGGAGATTGAGGAGTGAGCACTGAGGCATACTGGGGAGTGGGTGCTGAGCGAGAATGGGGACTGGGCACTGAGGGAGATTGGGGTGTGGGTACTGAGGGGGATTGGGAAGCGAGTACTGAGGGAGATTGGGGAGCGGGTACTGAGGGAGATTGGGGAGCGGGTACTGAGGGAGATTGGGGAGCGGGTACTGAGGGAGATTGAGGAGCGGGTGCTGAAGGAGATTGGGGACTGGATAATGAGGGTGTTTGGAGTTTGGTGACTGAGGGAGATTGGGGAGTCAGTACTGAGGAAGATGGTGGAGCGGGTACTGAGGGAGATTGGGGGGCGGGTACTGAGGGAGATTGGGGAGCGGGTACTGAGGGAGATTGGGGAGCGGGTACTGAGGGAGTATGGGGAGCGGGTACTGAGGGACTTTGGGGAGCTGGTGCTGAGGAGGATTGAGGAGCAAGTATTTAGGCAGGTTGAGCAGCGGTCACTGAGTGAGATTGGGGAGTGGGTACTGAGGGAAGTTGGGGAGCGGGTACTTTGTGAGTTTGGGGAGTGAGGACTCGGAGATTGGGGAGTGGCTACTGAGGGAGATTGGGGAGCGGGTACTGAGGGAGATTGGGGAGCGGGCACTGAGGGCGATTGGGGAGAGGGCACTGAGGGCGGTTGGGGAGAGGGCACTGAGGGCGGTTGGGGAGAGGGCACTGAGTGCGGTTGGGGAGAGGGCACTGAGGGCGGTTGGGGAGAGGGCACTGAGGGCGGTTGGGGAGAGGGCACTGAGGGCGGTTGGGGAGAGGGCACTGAGGGCGGTTGGGGAGAGGGCACTGAGGGCGGTTGGGGAGAGGGCACTGAGGGAGATTGGGGAGAGGGCACTGAGGGAGATTGGGGAGCGAGTAGAGAGGGAGATTGGGGAGCGAGTAGAGAGGGAGATTGGGGAGCGAGTAGAGAGGGAGATTGGGGAGCGAGTAGAGAGGGAGATTGGGGAGCGAGTAGAGAGGGAGATTGGGGAGCGAGTAGAGAGGGAGATTGGGGAGCGAGTACAGAGGGAGATTGGGGAGCGAGTACAGAGGGAGATTGGGGAGCGAGTGCAGAGGGAGATTGGGGAGCGAGTGCAGAGGGAGATTGGGGAGCGAGTGCAGAGGGAGATTGGGGAGCGAGTGCAGAGGGAGATTGGGGAGCGAGTGCAGAGGGAGATTGGGGAGCGAGTGCAGAGGGAGATTGGGGAGCGAGTGCAGAGGGAGATTGGGGAGCGAGTGCAGAGGGAGATTGGGGAGCGAGTGCAGAGGGAGATTGGGGAGCGAGTGCAGAGGGAGATTGGGGAGCGAGTGCAGAGGGAGATTGGGGAGCGAGTGCAGAGGGAGATTGGGGAGCGAGTGCAGAGGGAGATTGGGGAGCGAGTGCAGAGGGAGATTGGGGAGCGAGTGCAGAGGGAGATTGGGGAGTGGGTACTGAGGGAGATTGGGGAGCAGGTATTGAGGGAGATTGGGGAGCGGGTACTGTGCGAGATTGGGGAGCGGGTATTGAGGGTGATTGGGGAGTGGGTACTGAGGGACAATGGGGAGCGGGTATTGAGGGAGATTGGGGAGTGGGTACTGAGGGACATTGGGGAGCGGGTATTGAGGGAGATTGGGGAGCAAGTATTGAGGGAGATTGGGGAGCGGGTATTGAGGGTGATTGGGGAGTGGGTACTGAGGGACATTGGGGAGTGGGTATTGAGGGAGATTGGGGAGCAAGTATTGAGGGAGATTGGGGAGTGGGTATTGAGGGAGATTGGGGAGCAGGTATTGAGGGAGATTGAGCAGCGGGTGCATGGCGAGATTGGGGAGCGGGTACTGTGCGAGATTGGGGAGCGGGTACTGTGCGAGATTGGGGAGCGGGTGCTGAGGGACTTTGGGGAGCGGGTGCTGAGGGAGATTGAGGAGCGGGTGCTGAGGGAGATTGAGGAGCGGGTGCTGAGGGAGATTGAGGAGCGGGTGCTGAGGGAGATTGAGGAGCGGGTGCTGAGGGAGATTGAGGAGCGGGTGCTGAGGGAGATTGAGGAGCGGGTGCTGAGGGAGATTGAGGAGCGGGTGCTGAGGGAGATTGAGGAGCGGGTGCTGAGGGAGATTGAGGAGCGGGTGCTGAGGGAGATTGAGGAGCGGGTGCTGAGGGAGAGTGAGGAGCGGGTGCTGAGGGACTTTGGGGAGCTGGTGCTGAGGGAGATTGGAGAGCATGTACTGAGGTAGGTTGGGGAGAGGTACTGAGGGAGGTTGGGGAGAGGGTACTGAGGTAGGTTGGGGAGAGGGTACAGAGGGAGATTGGGGAGTGGATACTGAGGGAGATTGGGGAGTGGATACTGAGGGAGATTGGGGAGTGGATACTGAGGGGGATTGGGGAGAAGGTACAGAGGGAGATTGGGGAGAAGGTACAGAGGGAGATTGGGGAGAAGGTACAGAGGGAGATTGGGGAGAAGGTACAGAGGGAGATTGGGGAGGAGGTACTGAGGGAGATTGGGGAGGAGGTACTGAGGGAGATTGGGGAGAAGGTACTGAGGGAGATTGGGGAGAGGGTACTGAGGGAGATTGGGGAGAGGGTACTGAGGGAGATTGGGGAGAGGGTACTGAGGGAGATTGGGGAGAGGGTACTGAGGGAGATTGGGGAGAGGGTACTGAGGGAGATTGGGGAGAGGGTATTGAGGGAGATTGGGGAGAGGGTATTGAGGGAGATTGGGAAGCGAGTATTGAGGGATATTGGGGAGAGGGTGTTGAGGCAGATTAGAGAGCGGGTATTGTGGGCAATTTGGGAGTGGGTTTTGAGTGAGATTGGGAAGCAGGCATTGAGGGAGATTGGGGAGCGGGAACTGAGGGAGATTGGAGAGTGATGACTGAGGGAAATTGGGAAGCGGGTACTGATGGAGATGGAGGAGCATGTGCTGAGGGGGATTGGGGAGCGGATACTGAGGGGGTTTGGGAGCGGGTACTGAGGGAGATTGGGGAGTGGGTACTGAGGGACATTGGGGAGCGGGTATTGAGGGAGATTGGGGAGCAAGTATTGAGGGAGATTGGGGAGCGGGTATTGAGGGTGATTGGGGAGTGCGTACTGAGGGACATTGGGGAGTGGGTATTGAGGGAGATTGGGGAGCAAGTATTGAGGGAGATTGGGGAGTGGGTATTGAGGGAGATTGGGGAGCAGGTATTGAGGGAGATTGAGCAGCGGGTGCATGGCGAGATTGGGGAGCGGGTACTGTGCGAGATTGGGGAGCGGGTACTGTGCGAGATTGGGGAGCGGGTGCTGAGGGACTTTGGGGAGCGGGTGCTGAGGGAGATTGAGGAGCGGGTGCTGAGGGAGATTGAGGAGCGGGTGCTGAGGGAGATTGAGGAGCGGGTGCTGAGGGAGATTGAGGAGCGGGTGCTGAGGGAGATTGAGGAGCGGGTGCTGAGGGAGATTGATGAGCGGGTGCTGAGGGAGATTGAGGAGCGGGTGCTGAGGGAGATTGAGGAGCGGGTGCTGAGGGAGATTGAGGAGCGGGTGCTGAGGGAGATTGAGGAGCGGGTGCTGAGGGAGATTGAGGAGCGGGTGCTGAGGGAGAGTGAGGAGCGGGTGCTGAGGGACTTTGGGGAGCTGGTGCTGAGGGAGATTGGAGAGCATGTACTGAGGTAGGTTGGGGAGAGGTACTGAGGGAGGTTGGGGAGAGGGTACTGAGGTAGGTTGGGGAGAGGGTACAGAGGGAGATTGGGGAGTGGATACTGAGGGAGATTGGGGAGTGGATACTGAGGGAGATTGGGGAGTGGATACTGAGGGGGATTGGGGAGAAGGTACAGAGGGAGATTGGGGAGAAGGTACAGAGGGAGATTGGGGAGAAGGTACAGAGGGAGATTGGGGAGAAGGTACAGAGGGAGATTGGGGAGGAGGTACTGAGGGAGATTGGGGAGGAGGTACTGAGGGAGATTGGGGAGAAGGTACTGAGGGAGATTGGGGAGAGGGTACTGAGGGAGATTGGGGAGAGGGTACTGAGGGAGATTGGGGAGAGGGTACTGAGGGAGATTGGGGAGAGGGTACTGAGGGAGATTGGGGAGAGGGTACTGAGGGAGATTGGGGAGAGGGTACTGAGGGAGATTGGGGAGAGGGTATTGAGGGAGATTGGGGAGAGGGTATTGAGGGAGATTGGGAAGCGAGTATTGAGGGATATTGGGGAGAGGGTGTTGAGGCAGATTAGAGAGCGGATATTGTGGGCAATTTGGGAGTGGGTTTTGAGTGAGATTGGGAAGCAGGCATTGAGGGAGATTGGGGAGCGGGAACTGAGGGAGATTGGAGAGTGATGACTGAGGGAAATTGGGAAGCGGGTACTGATGGAGATGGAGGAGCATGTGCTGAGGGGGATTGGGGAGCGGATACTGAGGGGGTTTGGGAGCGGGTACTGAGGGAGATTGGGGTGTGGGTACTGAGGGAGGTTGGGGAGCGGGTACTTTGTGAGTTTGGGGAGTGGCTACTGAGTGAGACTGAGAAGTGAGGACTGAGGGAGGTTGTGAACAGGTACTGAGGGAGATTGGGGTGCGAGTAATGAGGGAGATTGGGGAGCGGGTACTGAGGGAAATTGGGGGATGGGTACTGAGGTGATTGGAGAGTGAGGACTGAGGGAGATTGGGGAGCGGATAATGAGGGTGTTTGCAGTTTGGGTACTGAGGGAGATTTGGGAGTGGGTACTGAGGGAGATTTGGGAGTGGGTACTGAGGGAGATTTGGGAGTGGGTACTGAGGGAGATTTGGGAGTGGATACTTAGGGAGATTTGGGAGTGGGTACTGAGGGAGATTGGGGAGCCTACACTGAGGGAGATTGAGGAGTGAGCACTGAGGCATACTGGGGAGTGGGTGCTGAGCGAGAATGGGGACTGGGCACTGAGGGAGATTGGGGTGTGGGTACTGAGGGGGATTGGGGAGCGAGTACTGAGGGAGATTGGGGAGCGGGTACTGAGGGAGATTGGGGAGCGGGTACTGAGGGAGATTGGGGAGCGGGTACTGAGGGAGATTGAGGAGCGGGTGCTGAAGGAGATTGGGGACTGGATAATGAGGGTGTTTGGAGTTTGGTGACTGAGGGAGATTGGGGAGTCAGTACTGAGGAAGATGGTGGAGCGGGTACTGAGGGAGATTGGGGGGCGGGTACTGAGGGAGATTGGGGAGTGGGTACTGAGGGAGATTGGGGAGCGGGTACTGAGGGAGTATGGGGAGCGGGTACTGAGGGACTTTGGGGAGCTGGTGCTGAGGAGGATTGAGGAGCAAGTATTTAGGCAGGTTGAGCAGCGGTCACTGAGTGAGATTGGGGAGTGGGTACTGAGGGAAGTTGGGGAGCGGGTACTTTGTGAGTTTGGGGAGTGAGGACTCGGAGATTGGGGAGTGGCTACTGAGGGAGATTGGGGAGCGGGTACTGAGGGAGATTGGTGAGCGGGCACTGAGGGCGATTGGGGAGAGGGCACTGAGGGCGGTTGGGGAGAGGGCACTGAGGGCGGTTGGGGAGAGGGCACTGAGTGCGGTTGGGGAGAGGGCACTGAGGGCGGTTGGGGAGAGGGCACTGAGGGCGGTTGGGGAGAGGGCACTGAGGGCGGTTGGGGAGAGGGCACTGAGGGCGGTTGGGGAGAGGGCACTGAGGGCGGTTGGGGAGAGGGCACTGAGGGCGGTTGGGGAGAGGGCACTGAGGGAGATTGGGGAGAGGGCACTGAGGGAGATTGGGGAGCGAGTAGAGAGGGAGATTGGGGAGCGAGTAGAGAGGGAGATTGGGGAGCGAGTAGAGAGGGAGATTGGGGAGCGAGTAGAGAGGGAGATTGGGGAGCGAGTAGAGAGGGAGATTGGGGAGCGAGTAGAGAGGGAGATTGGGGAGCGAGTACAGAGGGAGATTGGGGAGCGAGTACAGAGGGAGATTGGGGAGCGAGTCCAGAGGGAGATTGGGGAGCGAGTGCAGAGGGAGATTGGGGAGCGAGTGCAGAGGGAGATTGGGGAGCGAGTGCAGAGGGAGATTGGGGAGCGAGTGCAGAGGGAGATTGGGGAGCGAGTGCAGAGGGAGATTGGGGAGCGAGTGCAGAGGGAGATTGGGGAGCGAGTGCAGAGGGAGATTGGGGAGCGAGTGCAGAGGGAGATTGGGGAGCGAGTGCAGAGGGAGATTGGGGAGCGAGTGCAGAGGGAGATTGGGGAGCGAGTGCAGAGGGAGATTGGGGAGCGAGTGCAGAGGGAGATTGGGGAGCGAGTGCAGAGGGAGATTGGGGAGCGAGTGCAGAGGGAGATTGGGGAGCGAGTGCAGAGGGAGATTGGGGAGTGGGTACTGAGGGAGATTGGGGAGCAGGTATTGAGGGAGATTGGGGAGCGGGTACTGTGCGAGATTGGGGAGCGGGTATTGAGGGTGATTGGGGAGTGGGTACTGAGGGACAATGGGGAGCGGGTATTGAGGGAGATTGGGGAGTGGGTACTGAGGGACATTGGGGAGCGGGTATTGAGGGAGATTGGGGAGCAAGTATTGAGGGAGATTGGGGAGCGGGTATTGAGGGTGATTGGGGAGTGGGTACTGAGGGACATTGGGGAGTGGGTATTGAGGGAGATTGGGGAGCAAGTATTGAGGGAGATTGGGGAGTGGGTATTGAGGGAGATTGGGGAGCAGGTATTGAGGGAGATTGAGCAGCGGGTGCATGGCGAGATTGGGGAGCGGGTACTGTGCGAGATTGGGGAGCGGGTACTGTGCGAGATTGGGGAGCGGGTGCTGAGGGACTTTGGGGAGCGGGTGCTGAGGGAGATTGAGGAGCGGGTGCTGAGGGAGATTGAGGAGCGGGTGCTGAGGGAGATTGAGGAGCGGGTGCTGAGGGAGATTGAGGAGCGGGTGCTGAGGGAGATTGAGGAGCGGGTGCTGAGGGAGATTGAGGAGCGGGTGCTGAGGGAGATTGAGGAGCGGGTGCTGAGGGAGATTGAGGAGCGGGTGCTGAGGGAGATTGAGGAGCGGGTGCTGAGGGAGATTGAGGAGCGGGTGCTGAGGGAGATTGAGGAGCGGGTGCTGAGGGAGAGTGAGGAGCGGGTGCTGAGGGACTTTGGGGAGCTGGTGCTGAGGGAGATTGGAGAGCATGTACTGAGGTAGGTTGGGGAGAGGTACTGAGGGAGGTTGGGGAGAGGGTACTGAGGTAGGTTGGGGAGAGGGTACAGAGGGAGATTGGGGAGTGGATACTGAGGGAGATTGGGGAGTGGATACTGAGGGAGATTGGGGAGTGGATACTGAGGGGGATTGGGGAGAAGGTACAGAGGGAGATTGGGGAGAAGGTACAGAGGGAGATTGGGGAGAAGGTACAGAGGGAGATTGGGGAGAAGGTACAGAGGGAGATTGGGGAGGAGGTACTGAGGGAGATTGGGGAGGAGGTACTGAGGGAGATTGGGGAGAAGGTACTGAGGGAGATTGGGGAGAGGGTACTGAGGGAGATTGGGGAGAGGGTACTGAGGGAGATTGGGGAGAGGGTACTGAGGGAGATTGGGGAGAGGGTACTGAGGGAGATTGGGGAGAGGGTACTGAGGGAGATTGGGGAGAGGGTACTGAGGGAGATTGGGGAGAGGGTATTGAGGGAGATTGGGGAGAGGGTATTGAGGGAGATTGGGAAGCGAGTATTGAGGGATATTGGGGAGAGGGTGTTGAGGCAGATTAGAGAGCGGGTATTGTGGGCAATTTGGGAGTGGGTTTTGAGTGAGATTGGGAAGCAGGCATTGAGGGAGATTGGGGAGCGGGAACTGAGGGAGATTGGAGAGTGATGACTGAGGGAAATTGGGAAGCGGGTACTGATGGAGATGGAGGAGCATGTGCTGAGGGGGATTGGGGAGCGGATACTGAGGGGGTTTGGGAGCGGGTACTGAGGGAGATTGGGGTGTGGGTACTGAGGGAGGTTGGGGAGCGGGTACTTTGTGAGTTTGGGGAGTGGCTACTGAGTGAGACTGAGAAGTGAGGACTGAGGGAGGTTGTGAACAGGTACTGAGGGAGATTGGGGTGCGAGTAATGAGGGAGATTGGGGAGCGGGTACTGAGGGAAATTGGGGGATGGGTACTGAGGTGATTGGAGAGTGAGGACTGAGGGAGATTGGGGAGCGGATAATGAGGGTGTTTGCAGTTTGGGTACTGAGGGAGATTTGGGAGTGGGTACTGAGGGAGATTTGGGAGTGGGTACTGAGGGAGATTTGGGAGTGGGTACTGAGGGAGATTTGGGAGTGGATACTTAGGGAGATTTGGGAGTGGGTACTGAGGGAGATTGGGGAGCCTACACTGAGGGAGATTGAGGAGTGAGCACTGAGGCATACTGGGGAGTGGGTGCTGAGCGAGAATGGGGACTGGGCACTGAGGGAGATTGGGGTGTGGGTACTGAGGGGGATTGGGGAGCGAGTACTGAGGGAGATTGGGGAGCGGGTACTGAGGGAGATTGGGGAGCGGGTACTGAGGGAGATTGGGGAGCGGGTACTGAGGGAGATTGAGGAGCGGGTGCTGAAGGAGATTGGGGACTGGATAATGAGGGTGTTTGGAGTTTGGTGACTGAGGGAGATTGGGGAGTCAGTACTGAGGAAGATGGTGGAGCGGGTACTGAGGGAGATTGGGGGGCGGGTACTGAGGGAGATTGGGGAGCGGGTACTGAGGGAGATTGGGGAGCGGGTACTGAGGGAGTATGGGGAGCGGGTACTGAGGGACTTTGGGGAGCTGGTGCTGAGGAGGATTGAGGAGCAAGTATTTAGGCAGGTTGAGCAGCGGTCACTGAGTGAGATTGGGGAGTGGGTACTGAGGGAAGTTGGGGAGCGGGTACTTTGTGAGTTTGGGGAGTGAGGACTCGGAGATTGGGGAGTGGCTACTGAGGGAGATTGGGGAGCGGGTACTGAGGGAGATTGGGGAGCGGGCACTGAGGGCGATTGGGGAGAGGGCACTGAGGGCGGTTGGGGAGAGGGCACTGAGGGCGGTTGGGGAGAGGGCACTGAGTGCGGTTGGGGAGAGGGCACTGAGGGCGGTTGGGGAGAGGGCACTGAGGGCGGTTGGGGAGAGGGCACTGAGGGCGGTTGGGGAGAGGGCACTGAGGGCGGTTGGGGAGAGGGCACTGAGGGCGGTTGGGGAGAGGGCACTGAGGGAGATTGGGGAGAGGGCACTGAGGGAGATTGGGGAGCGAGTAGAGAGGGAGATTGGGGAGCGAGTAGAGAGGGAGATTGGGGAGCGAGTAGAGAGGGAGATTGGGGAGCGAGTAGAGAGGGAGATTGGGGAGCGAGTAGAGAGGGAGATTGGGGAGCGAGTAGAGAGGGAGATTGGGGAGCGAGTAGAGAGGGAGATTGGGAGCGAGTAGAGAGGGAGATTGGGGAGCGAGTAGAGAGGGAGATTGGGGAGCGAGTACAGAGGGAGATTGGGGAGCGAGTACAGAGGGAGATTGGGGAGCGAGTCCAGAGGGAGATTGGGGAGCGAGTGCAGAGGGAGATTGGGGAGCGAGTGCAGAGGGAGATTGGGGAGCGAGTGCAGAGGGAGATTGGGGAGCGAGTGCAGAGGGAGATTGGGGAGCGAGTGCAGAGGGAGATTGGGGAGCGAGTGCAGAGGGAGATTGGGGAGCGAGTGCAGAGGGAGATTGGGGAGCGAGTGCAGAGGGAGATTGGGGAGCGAGTGCAGAGGGAGATTGGGGAGCGAGTGCAGAGGGAGATTGGGGAGCGAGTGCAGAGGGAGATTGGGGAGCGAGTGCAGAGGGAGATTGGGGAGCGAGTGCAGAGGGAGATTGGGGAGCGAGTGCAGAGGGAGATTGGGGAGTGGGTACTGAGGGAGATTGGGGAGCAGGTATTGAGGGAGATTGGGGAGCGGGTACTGTGCGAGATTGGGGAGCGGGTATTGAGGGTGATTGGGGAGTGGGTACTGAGGGACAATGGGGAGCGGGTATTGAGGGAGATTGGGGAGTGGGTACTGAGGGACATTGGGGAGCGGGTATTGAGGGAGATTGGGGAGCAAGTATTGAGGGAGATTGGGGAGCGGGTATTGAGGGTGATTGGGGAGTGGGTACTGAGGGACATTGGGGAGTGGGTATTGAGGGAGATTGGGGAGCAAGTATTGAGGGAGATTGGGGAGTGGGTATTGAGGGAGATTGGGGAGCAGGTATTGAGGGAGATTGAGCAGCGGGTGCATGGCGAGATTGGGGAGCGGGTACTGTGCGAGATTGGGGAGCGGGTACTGTGCGAGATTGGGGAGCGGGTTCTGAGGGACTTTGGGGAGCGGGTGCTGAGGGAGATTGAGGAGCGGGTGCTGAGGGAGATTGAGGAGCGGGTGCTGAGGGAGATTGAGGAGCGGGTGCTGAGGGAGATTGAGGAGCGGGTGCTGAGGGAGATTGAGGAGCGGGTGCTGAGGGAGATTGAGGAGCGGGTGCTGAGGGAGATTGAGGAGCGGGTGCTGAGGGAGATTGAGGAGCGGGTGCTGAGGGAGATTGAGGAGCGGGTGCTGAGGGAGAGTGAGGAGCGGGTGCTGAGGGACTTTGGGGAGCTGGTGCTGAGGGAGATTGGAGAGCATGTACTGAGGTAGGTTGGGGAGAGGTACTGAGGGAGGTTGGGGAGAGGGTACTGAGGTAGGTTGGGGAGAGGGTACAGAGGGAGATTGGGGAGTGGATACTGAGGGAGATTGGGGAGTGGATACTGAGGGAGATTGGGGAGTGGATACTGAGGGGGATTGGGGAGAAGGTACAGAGGGAGATTGGGGAGAAGGTACAGAGGGAGATTGGGGAGAAGGTACAGAGGGAGATTGGGGAGAAGGTACAGAGGGAGATTGGGGAGGAGGTACTGAGGGAGATTGGGGAGGAGGTACTGAGGGAGATTGGGGAGAAGGTACTGAGGGAGATTGGGGAGAGGGTACTGAGGGAGATTGGGGAGAGGGTACTGAGGGAGATTGGGGAGAGGGTACTGAGGGAGATTGGGGAGAGGGTACTGAGGGAGATTGGGGAGAGGGTACTGAGGGAGATTGGGGAGAGGGTACTGAGGGAGATTGGGGAGAGGGTATTGAGGGAGATTGGGGAGAGGGTATTGAGGGAGATTGGGAAGCGAGTATTGAGGGATATTGGGGAGAGGGTGTTGAGGCAGATTAGAGAGCGGGTATTGTGGGCAATTTGGGAGTGGGTTTTGAGTGAGATTGGGAAGCAGGCATTGAGGGAGATTGGGGAGCGGGAACTGAGGGAGATTGGAGAGTGATGACTGAGGGAAATTGGGAAGCGGGTACTGATGGAGATGGAGGAGCATGTGCTGAGGGGGATTGGGGAGCGGATACTGAGGGGGTTTGGGAGCGGGTACTGAGGGAGATTGGGGAGTGGGTACTGAGGGACATTGGGGAGCGGGTATTGAGGGAGATTGGGGAGCAAGTATTGAGGGAGATTGGGGAGCGGGTATTGAGGGTGATTGGGGAGTGCGTACTGAGGGACATTGGGGAGTGGGTATTGAGGGAGATTGGGGAGCAAGTATTGAGGGAGATTGGGGAGTGGGTATTGAGGGAGATTGGGGAGCAGGTATTGAGGGAGATTGAGCAGCGGGTGCATGGCGAGATTGGGGAGCGGGTACTGTGCGAGATTGGGGAGCGGGTACTGTGCGAGATTGGGGAGCGGGTGCTGAGGGACTTTGGGGAGCGGGTGCTGAGGGAGATTGAGGAGCGGGTGCTGAGGGAGATTGAGGAGCGGGTGCTGAGGGAGATTGAGGAGCGGGTGCTGAGGGAGATTGAGGAGCGGGTGCTGAGGGAGATTGAGGAGCGGGTGCTGAGGGAGATTGAGGAGCGGGTGCTGAGGGAGATTGATGAGCGGGTGCTGAGGGAGATTGAGGAGCGGGTGCTGAGGGAGATTGAGGAGCGGGTGCTGAGGGAGATTGAGGAGCGGGTGCTGAGGGAGATTGAGGAGCGGGTGCTGAGGGAGATTGAGGAGCGGGTGCTGAGGGAGAGTGAGGAGCGGGTGCTGAGGGACTTTGGGGAGCTGGTGCTGAGGGAGATTGGAGAGCATGTACTGAGGTAGGTTGGGGAGAGGTACTGAGGGAGGTTGGGGAGAGGGTACTGAGGTAGGTTGGGGAGAGGGTACAGAGGGAGATTGGGGAGTGGATACTGAGGGAGATTGGGGAGTGGATACTGAGGGAGATTGGGGAGTGGATACTGAGGGGGATTGGGGAGAAGGTACAGAGGGAGATTGGGGAGAAGGTACAGAGGGAGATTGGGGAGAAGGTACAGAGGGAGATTGGGGAGAAGGTACAGAGGGAGATTGGGGAGGAGGTACTGAGGGAGATTGGGGAGGAGGTACTGAGGGAGATTGGGGAGAAGGTACTGAGGGAGATTGGGGAGAGGGTACTGAGGGAGATTGGGGAGAGGGTACTGAGGGAGATTGGGGAGAGGGTACTGAGGGAGATTGGGGAGAGGGTACTGAGGGAGATTGGGGAGAGGGTACTGAGGGAGATTGGGGAGAGGGTATTGAGGGAGATTGGGGAGAGGGTATTGAGGGAGATTGGGAAGCGAGTATTGAGGGATATTGGGGAGAGGGTGTTGAGGCAGATTAGAGAGCGGATATTGTGGGCAATTTGGGAGTGGGTTTTGAGTGAGATTGGGAAGCAGGCATTGAGGGAGATTGGGGAGCGGGAACTGAGGGAGATTGGAGAGTGATGACTGAGGGAAATTGGGAAGCGGGTACTGATGGAGATGGAGGAGCATGTGCTGAGGGGGATTGGGGAGCGGATACTGAGGGGGTTTGGGAGCGGGTACTGAGGGAGATTGGGGTGTGGGTACTGAGGGAGGTTGGGGAGCGGGTACTTTGTGAGTTTGGGGAGTGGCTACTGAGTGAGACTGAGAAGTGAGGACTGAGGGAGGTTGTGAACAGGTACTGAGGGAGATTGGGGTGCGAGTAATGAGGGAGATTGGGGAGCGGGTACTGAGGGAAATTGGGGGATGGGTACTGAGGTGATTGGAGAGTGAGGACTGAGGGAGATTGGGGAGCGGATAATGAGGGTGTTTGCAGTTTGGGTACTGAGGGAGATTTGGGAGTGGGTACTGAGGGAGATTTGGGAGTGGGTACTGAGGGAGATTTGGGAGTGGGTACTGAGGGAGATTTGGAGTGGATACTTAGGGAGATTTGGGAGTGGGTACTGAGGGAGATTGGGGAGCCTACACTGAGGGAGATTGAGGAGTGAGCACTGAGGCATACTGGGGAGTGGGTGCTGAGCGAGAATGGGGACTGGGCACTGAGGGAGATTGGGGTGTGGGTACTGAGGGGGATTGGGGAGCGAGTACTGAGGGAGATTGGGGAGCGGGTACTGAGGGAGATTGGGGAGCGGGTACTGAGGGAGATTGGGGAGCGGGTACTGAGGGAGATTGAGGAGCGGGTGCTGAAGGAGATTGGGGACTGGATAATGAGGGTGTTTGGAGTTTGGTGACTGAGGGAGATTGGGGAGTCAGTACTGAGGAAGATGGTGGAGCGGGTACTGAGGGAGATTGGGGGGCGGGTACTGAGGGAGATTGGGGAGCGGGTACTGAGGGAGATTGGGGAGCGGGTACTGAGGGAGTATGGGGAGCGGGTACTGAGGGACTTTGGGGAGCTGGTGCTGAGGAGGATTGAGGAGCAAGTATTTAGGCAGGTTGAGCAGCGGTCACTGAGTGAGATTGGGGAGTGGGTACTGAGGGAAGTTGGGGAGCGGGTACTTTGTGAGTTTGGGGAGTGAGGACTCGGAGATTGGGGAGTGGCTACTGAGGGAGATTGGGGAGCGGGTACTGAGGGAGATTGGTGAGCGGGCACTGAGGGCGATTGGGGAGAGGGCACTGAGGGCGGTTGGGGAGAGGGCACTGAGGGCGGTTGGGGAGAGGGCACTGAGTGCGGTTGGGGAGAGGGCACTGAGGGCGGTTGGGGAGAGGGCACTGAGGGCGGTTGGGGAGAGGGCACTGAGGGCGGTTGGGGAGAGGGCACTGAGGGCGGTTGGGGAGAGGGCACTGAGGGCGGTTGGGGAGAGGGCACTGAGGGCGGTTGGGGAGAGGGCACTGAGGGAGATTGGGGAGAGGGCACTGAGGGAGATTGGGGAGCGAGTAGAGAGGGAGATTGGGGAGCGAGTAGAGAGGGAGATTGGGGAGCGAGTAGAGAGGGAGATTGGGGAGCGAGTAGAGAGGGAGATTGGGGAGCGAGTAGAGAGGGAGATTGGGGAGCGAGTAGAGAGGGAGATTGGGGAGCGAGTAGAGAGGGAGATTGGGGAGCGAGTACAGAGGGAGATTGGGGAGCGAGTACAGAGGGAGATTGGGGAGCGAGTCCAGAGGGAGATTGGGGAGCGAGTGCAGAGGGAGATTGGGGAGCGAGTGCAGAGGGAGATTGGGGAGCGAGTGCAGAGGGAGATTGGGGAGCGAGTGCAGAGGGAGATTGGGGAGCGAGTGCAGAGGGAGATTGGGGAGCGAGTGCAGAGGGAGATTGGGGAGCGAGTGCAGAGGGAGATTGGGGAGCGAGTGCAGAGGGAGATTGGGGAGCGAGTGCAGAGGGAGATTGGGGAGCGAGTGCAGAGGGAGATTGGGGAGCGAGTGCAGAGGGAGATTGGGGAGCGAGTGCAGAGGGAGATTGGGGAGCGAGTGCAGAGGGAGATTGGGGAGCGAGTGCAGAGGGAGATTGGGGAGCAGGTATTGAGGGAGATTGGGGAGCGGGTACTGTGCGAGATTGGGGAGCGGGTATTGAGGGTGATTGGGGAGCGGGTACTGAGGGACAATGGGGAGCGGGTATTGAGGGAGATTGGGGAGTGGGTACTGAGGGACATTGGGGAGCGGGTATTGAGGGAGATTGGGGAGCAAGTATTGAGGGAGATTGGGGAGCGGGTATTGAGGGTGATTGGGGAGTGGGTACTGAGGGACATTGGGGAGTGGGTATTGAGGGAGATTGGGGAGCAAGTATTGAGGGAGATTGGGGAGTGGGTATTGAGGGAGATTGGGGAGCAGGTATTGAGGGAGATTGAGCAGCGGGTGCATGGCGAGATTGGGGAGCGGGTACTGTGCGAGATTGGGGAGCGGGTACTGTGCGAGATTGGGGAGCGGGTGCTGAGGGACTTTGGGGAGCGGGTGCTGAGGGAGATTGAGGAGCGGGTGCTGAGGGAGATTGAGGAGCGGGTGCTGAGGGAGATTGAGGAGCGGGTGCTGAGGGAGATTGAGGAGCGGGTGCTGAGGGAGATTGAGGAGCGGGTGCTGAGGGAGATTGAGGAGCGGGTGCTGAGGGAGATTGAGGAGCGGGTGCTGAGGGAGATTGAGGAGCGGGTGCTGAGGGAGATTGAGGAGCGGGTGCTGAGGGAGATTGAGGAGCGGGTGCTGAGGGAGAGTGAGGAGCGGGTGCTGAGGGACTTTGGGGAGCTGGTGCTGAGGGAGATTGGAGAGCATGTACTGAGGTAGGTTGGGGAGAGGTACTGAGGGAGGTTGGGGAGAGGGTACTGAGGTAGGTTGGGGAGAGGGTACAGAGGGAGATTGGGGAGTGGATACTGAGGGAGATTGGGGAGTGGATACTGAGGGAGATTGGGGAGTGGATACTGAGGGGGATTGGGGAGAAGGTACAGAGGGAGATTGGGGAGAAGGTACAGAGGGAGATTGGGGAGAAGGTACAGAGGGAGATTGGGGAGAAGGTACAGAGGGAGATTGGGGAGGAGGTACTGAGGGAGATTGGGGAGGAGGTACTGAGGGAGATTGGGGAGAAGGTACTGAGGGAGATTGGGGAGAGGGTACTGAGGGAGATTGGGGAGAGGGTACTGAGGGAGATTGGGGAGAGGGTACTGAGGGAGATTGGGGAGAGGGTACTGAGGGAGATTGGGGAGAGGGTACTGAGGGAGATTGGGGAGAGGGTACTGAGGGAGATTGGGGAGAGGGTATTGAGGGAGATTGGGGAGAGGGTATTGAGGGAGATTGGGAAGCGAGTATTGAGGGATATTGGGGAGAGGGTGTTGAGGCAGATTAGAGAGCGGGTATTGTGGGCAATTTGGGAGTGGGTTTTGAGTGAGATTGGGAAGCAGGCATTGAGGGAGATTGGGGAGCGGGAACTGAGGGAGATTGGAGAGTGATGACTGAGGGAAATTGGGAAGCGGGTACTGATGGAGATGGAGGAGCATGTGCTGAGGGGGATTGGGGAGCGGATACTGAGGGGGTTTGGGAGCGGGTACTGAGGGAGATTGGGGTGTGGGTACTGAGGGAGGTTGGGGAGCGGGTACTTTGTGAGTTTGGGGAGTGGCTACTGAGTGAGACTGAGAAGTGAGGACTGAGGGAGGTTGTGAACAGGTACTGAGGGAGATTGGGGTGCGAGTAATGAGGGAGATTGGGGAGCGGGTACTGAGGGAAATTGGGGGATGGGTACTGAGGTGATTGGAGAGTGAGGACTGAGGGAGATTGGGGAGCGGATAATGAGGGTGTTTGCAGTTTGGGTACTGAGGGAGATTTGGGAGTGGGTACTGAGGGAGATTTGGGAGTGGGTACTGAGGGAGATTTGGGAGTGGGTACTGAGGGAGATTTGGGAGTGGATACTTAGGGAGATTTGGGAGTGGGTACTGAGGGAGATTGGGGAGCCTACACTGAGGGAGATTGAGGAGTGAGCACTGAGGCATACTGGGGAGTGGGTGCTGAGCGAGAATGGGGACTGGGCACTGAGGGAGATTGGGGTGTGGGTACTGAGGGGGATTGGGGAGCGAGTACTGAGGGAGATTGGGGAGCGGGTACTGAGGGAGATTGGGGAGCGGGTACTGAGGGAGATTGGGGAGCGGGTACTGAGGGAGATTGGGGAGCGGGTACTGAGGGAGATTGAGGAGCGGGTGCTGAAGGAGATTGGGGACTGGATAATGAGGGTGTTTGGAGTTTGGTGACTGAGGGAGATTGGGGAGTCAGTACTGAGGAAGATGGTGGAGCGGGTACTGAGGGAGATTGGGGGGCGGGTACTGAGGGAGATTGGGGAGCGGGTACTGAGGGAGATTGGGGAGCGGGTACTGAGGGAGTATGGGGAGCGGGTACTGAGGGACTTTGGGGAGCTGGTGCTGAGGAGGATTGAGGAGCAAGTATTTAGGCAGGTTGAGCAGCGGTCACTGAGTGAGATTGGGGAGTGGGTACTGAGGGAAGTTGGGGAGCGGGTACTTTGTGAGTTTGGGGAGTGAGGACTCGGAGATTGGGGAGTGGCTACTGAGGGAGATTGGGGAGCGGGTACTGAGGGAGATTGGGGAGCGGGCACTGAGGGCGATTGGGGAGAGGGCACTGAGGGCGGTTGGGGAGAGGGCACTGAGGGCGGTTGGGGAGAGGGCACTGAGTGCGGTTGGGGAGAGGGCACTGAGGGCGGTTGGGGAGAGGGCACTGAGGGCGGTTGGGGAGAGGGCACTGAGGGCGGTTGGGGAGAGGGCACTGAGGGCGGTTGGGGAGAGGGCACTGAGGGCGGTTGGGGAGAGGGCACTGAGGGCGGTTGGGGAGAGGGCACTGAGGGAGATTGGGGAGAGGGCACTGAGGGAGATTGGGGAGCGAGTAGAGAGGGAGATTGGGGAGCGAGTAGAGAGGGAGATTGGGGAGCGAGTAGAGAGGGAGATTGGGGAGCGAGTAGAGAGGGAGATTGGGGAGCGAGTAGAGAGGGAGATTGGGGAGCGAGTAGAGAGGGAGATTGGGGAGCGAGTAGAGAGGGAGATTGGGGAGCGAGTACAGAGGGAGATTGGGGAGCGAGTACAGAGGGAGATTGGGGAGCGAGTGCAGAGGGAGATTGGGGAGCGAGTGCAGAGGGAGATTGGGGAGCGAGTGCAGAGGGAGATTGGGGAGCGAGTGCAGAGGGAGATTGGGGACCGAGTGCAGAGGGAGATTGGGGAGCGAGTGCAGAGGGAGATTGGGGAGCGAGTGCAGAGGGAGATTGGGGAGCGAGTGCAGAGGGAGATTGGGGAGCGAGTGCAGAGGGAGATTGGGGAGCGAGTGCAGAGGGAGATTGGGGAGCGAGTGCAGAGGGAGATTGGGGAGCGAGTGCAGAGGGAGATTGGGGAGCGAGTGCAGAGGGAGATTGGGGAGCGAGTGCAGAGGGAGATTGGGGAGCGAGTGCAGAGGGAGATTGGGGAGCGAGTGCAGAGGGAGATTGGGGAGCGAGTGCAGAGGGAGATTGGGGAGCGAGTGCAGAGGGAGATTGGGGAGCGAGTGCAGAGGGAGATTGGGGAGCGAGTGCAGAGGGAGATTGGGGAGCGAGTGCAGTGGGAGATTGGGGAGCGAGTGCAGAGGGAGATTGGGGAGCGAGTACAGAGGGAGATTGGGGAGCGAGGACAGAGGGAGATTGGGGAGCGAGGACAGAGGGAGATTGGGGAGCGAGGACAGAGGGAGATTGGGGAGCGAGTACAGAGGGAGATTGGGGAGCGAGTACAGAGGGAGATTGGGGAGCGAGTACAGAGGGAGATTGGGGAGCGAGTACAGAGGGAGATTGGGGAGCGAGTACAGAGGGAGATTGGGGAGCGGGTACAGAGGGAGATTGGGGAGCGGGTACAGAGGGAGATTGGGGAGCGGGTACTGAGGGAGATTGGGGAGAGGGTTCTGAGGGAGATTGGGGAGAGGGTACTGAGGGAGATTGGGGCGAGGGTACTGAGGGAGATTGGGGAGAGGGTACTGAGGGAGATTGGAGAGCATGTACTGAGGGAGATTGGAGAGCATGTACTGAGGGAGATTGGAGAGCATGTACTGAGGGAGATTGGAGAGCATGTACTGAGGTAGGTTGGGCAGAGGGTACTGAGGGAGGTTGGGCAGAGGGTACTGAGGGAGGTTGGGCAGAGGGTACTGAGGGAGGTTGGGCAGGGGGTACTGAGGGAGGTTGGGCCGAGGGTACTGAGGGAGGTAGGGGAGTTGGTACTGAGGGAGATTGGGGAAGGGATACTGAGGCAAATTGGGGTGGCGGTACTGATGGGGATTGGGGAGCGAATACTGATGGAGATTGGGGAGCATGCACTGAGGGAGATTGGGGAGAGGGTATTGAAGGAAATTCGGCAGAGCGCACTGAGGGAGATTGGGGAGCGGGTACTGAGGGAGATTGGGGAGCGGTAACTGATTGCGGTTGGGGAGAGGGTACTGAGGGCGGTTGGGGAGAGGGTACTGAGGGCGGTTGGGGAGAGGGTACTGAGGGCAGTTGGGGAGAGGGCACTGAGGGCGGTTGGGGAGAGGGCACTGAGGGCGGTTGGGGAGAGGGCACTGAGGGCGGTTGGGGAGAGGGCACTGAGGGCGGTTGGGGAGAGGGCACTGAGGGCGGTTGGGGAGAGGGCACTGAGGGAGATTGGGGAGCGGGTACTGAGGGAGATTGGGATGTGACGTCTGAGGGAAATTGGGAAGCGGGTACTGGTGGAGATTGAGGAGCAGGTACTGTGGAGGATTGTGGAGCGGATACTGAGGGGGATTGGGGAGCGGATACTGAGGGAGATTGGGGAGTGAGGATTGAGGGAGATTGGGGAGTGGCTACTGAGTGAGACTGAGAAGTGAGGACTGAGGGAGGTTGTGAACAGGTACTGAGGGAGATTGGGGTGCAGGTAATGAGGGAGATTTGGGGGATGGGTATTGAGGGAAATTGGGGGATGGGTATTGAGGGAGATTGGGGAGCAAGTATTGAGGGAGATTGGGAAGTGGGTATTGAGGGTGATTGGGGAGTGGGTACTGAGGGACATTGGGGAGTGGGTACTGAGGGACATTGGGGAGTGGGTACTGAGGGACATTGGGGAGTGGGTACTGAGGGACATTGGGGAGTGGGTACTGAGGGAGATTGGGGAGTGGGTACTGAGGGAGATTGGGGAGTGGGTACTGAGGGAGATTGGGGAGTGGGTACTGAGGGAGATTGGGGAGTGGGTACTGAGGGAGATTGGGGAGTGGTTACTGAGGGAGATTGGGGAGTGGGTACTGAGGGAGATTGGGGAGTGGGTACTGAGGGAGATTGGGGAGTGGGTACTGAGGGAGATTGGGGAGTGGGTACTGAGGGAGATTGGGGAGTGGGTACTGAGGGAGATTGGGGAGTGGTTATTGAGGGAGATTGGGGAGCAGGTATTGAGGGAGATTGGGAAGCGGGTCCTGAGGGAGTTTGGGGAGTGGGTACTGAGGGACATTGGGGAGTGGATACTCAGGAAGATTGGGGAGCGAGGACTGAGGGAGGTAGGGGAGTAGGTACTGTGGGAGATAGGGGAGCGGATACTGTGGGACATTGGGGAGAGGGTACTGAGGGAAATTGGGGAATGGGTACTGAGGAGATTGGAGAGCGGAAACTGCGTGTGTTTGGGGAGTGGGTCCTGAGGGAGGTTGGGGAGCGGGTACTGAGGAAGGTTGGGGAGTGGGAACTGATGCAGATTGCGGAGCGGAACAGATACTGAGGGGGATTGTGGAGTGGGCGTTGAGGGAGATTGGGGAGTGGGCGTTGAGGGAGATTGGGGAGTGGGCGTTGAGGGAGATTGGGGAGCGGGTACTGAGGGAGATTGGGGAGCGGGTACTGAGGGAGATTGGGGAGCGGGTCCTGAGGGAGATTGGGGAGCGGGTACTGAGGGAGATTGGGGAGCGGGTACTGTGGGAGATTGGGGAGCGGGTACTGTGCGAGATTGGGGAGCGGGTACTGAGGGAGATTGGGGAGCAGATACGGATGGAAATTGGGGGATGGGTACTGAGGCGATTGGAGAGTGAGGACTGAGTGAGATTGAGGGGGGGCGGGTGCTCAGGAAGATTGGGGAGCGAGGACTGTGGGAGGTAGGGGAGTAGGTACTGTGGGAGATAGGGGAGCGGATGCTGTGGGAGATTGGGCAGAGGGTACTGAGGGAGGTAGGGGAGATGGTACTGAGGGAGATTGGGGAAGGGATACTGAGGCAAATTGAGGTGGCGGTACTGATGGGGATTGGGGAGCGAATACTGATGGAGATTGGGGAGCATGCACTGAGGGAGATAGGCGAGAGGGTATTGAAGGAATTCGGCAGAGTGCACTGAGGGAGATTGGGGAGCGGGTACTGAGGGAGATTGGGGAGCGGGCACTGAGGGCGATTGGGGAGAGGGCACTGAGGGCGGTTGGGGAGAGGGCACTGAGGGCGGTTGGGGAGAGGGCACTGAGGGCGGTTGGGGAGAGGGCACTGAGGGAGATTGGGGAGCGGGTACTGAGGGAGATTGGGATGTGACGTCTGAGGGAAATTGGGAAGCGGGTACTGGTGGAGATTGAGGAGCGGATACTGAGGGGGATTGGGGAGCGGATACTGAGGGAGATTGGGGAGTGAGGATTGAGGGAGATTGGGGAGTGGCTACTGAGTGAGACTGAGAAGTGAGGACTGAGGGAGGTTGTGAACAGGTACTGAGGGAGATTGGGGTGCAGGTAATGAGGGAGATTTGGGGGATGGGTATTGAGGGAAATTGGGGGATGGGTATTGAGGGAGATTGGGGAGCAAGTATTGAGGGAGATTGGGGAGGGGAACTGAAGGAGATTGGGAAGCGGGTATTGAGGGTGATTGGGGAATGGGTACTGTGGGACATTGGGGAGTGGGTATTGAGGGAGATTGGGGAGCAAGTATTGAGGGAGATTGGGAAGTGGGTATTGAGGGTGATTGGGGAGTGGGTACTGAGGGACATTGGGGAGTGGGTACTGAGGGACATTGGGGAGTGGGTACTGAGGGACATTGGGGAGTGGGTACTGAGGGACATTGGGGAGTGGGTACTGAGGGACATTGGGGAGTGGGTATTGAGAGACATTGGGGAGTGGGTACTGAGGGAGATTGGGGAGTGGGTACTGAGGGAGATTGGGGAGTGGGTACTGAGGGAGATTGGGGAGTGGGTACTGAGGGAGATTGGGGAGTGGGTACTGAGGGAGATTGGGGAGTGGTTACTGAGGGAGATTGGGGAGTGGGTACTGAGGGAGATTGGGGAGTGGGTACTGAGGGAGATTGGGGAGTGGGTACTGAGGGAGATTGGGGAGTGGGTACTGAGGGAGATTGGGGAGTGGGTACTGAGGGAGATTGGGGTGTGGTTATTGAGGGAGATTGGGGAGCAGGTATTGAGGGAGATTGGGAAGCGGGTCCTGAGGGAGTTTGGGGAGTGGGTACTGAGGGACATTGGGGAGTGGATACTCAGGAAGATTGGGGAGCGAGGACTGAGGGAGGTAGGGGAGTAGGTACTGTGGGAGATAGGGGAGCGGATACTGTGGGACATTGGGGAGAGGGTACTGAGGGAAATTGGGGGATGGGTACTGAGGAGATTGGAGAGCGGAAACTGCGTGTGTTTGGGGAGTGGGTCCTGAGGGAGGTTGGGGAGCGAGTACTGAGGAAGGTTGGGGAGCGGGTACTGAGGGAGATTGGGGAGTGGGAACTGATGCAGATTGCGGAGCGGAACAGATACTGAGGGGGATTGTGGAGCAGGTACTGAGGGAGATTGGGGAGTGGGCGTTGAGGGAGATTGGGGAGTTGGCGTTGAGGGAGATTGGGGAGTGGGCGTTGAGGGAGATTGGGGAGCGGGTACTGAGGGAGATTGGGGAGCGGGTACTGAGGGAGATTGGGGAGCGGGTCCTGAGGGAGATTGGGGAGCGGGTACTGAGGGAGATTGGGGAGCGGGTACTGAGGGAGATTGGGGAGCAGATACGGATGGAAATTGGGGGATGGGTACTGAGGCGATTGGAGAGTGAGGACTGAGTGAGATTGAGGGGGGGCGGGTGCTCAGGAAGATTGGGGAGCGAGGACTGTGGGAGGTAGGGGAGTAGGTACTGTGGGAGATAGGGGAGCGGATGCTGTGGGAGATTGGGGAGAGGGTACTTAGGGAAATTGGGGGATGGGTACTGGGGAGATTGGAGAGCGGAAACTGCGTGTGTTTGGGGAGCGGGTCCTGAGGGAGGTTGGGGAGCGGGTACTGAGGGAGGTTGGGGAGCAGGTACTGAGGGAGGTTGGGGAGCGGGAACTGAGGGAGATTGGGGAGCGGGAACTGAGGGAGATTGAGGAGCGGGAACTGAGGGAGATTGGGGAGCGGGTACTGGGAGATTGGGGAGTGACGCCTGAGGGAGATTGGGGAGTGACGCCTGAGGGAGATTGGGGAGTGGATACTGAGGGAGATTGGGGATCGGGTACCGAGGCAGATTGGGTGCGGGTAGCGAGGGAAATTGTGGAGCGGGTATTGAGGGAGATTGGGGTGTGGGTATTGAGGCAGAGTGAGCAGCTGTCACTGAGGGAGAGAGGGTAGTGAGTACTGAGGCAGATTGGGTGCGGGTACTGAGGGAAATTGTGGAGCGGGTATTGTGGGAGATTGGGGAGCAGGCACTGAGGGAGTTTGGGGAGTGGTTACTGAGGGAGATTCGGGAGCGGGACGAGGGAAGATTGGGGAGCGGTTATTGAGGGAGATTGGGAAGCGAGTATTGAGGGAGATTGGGGAGAGGGTGTTGAGGCAGATTAGAGAGTGGGTACTGTGGGCGATTTGGCAGTGGGTTTTGAGGGAGATTGGGAAGCAGGCATTGAGGGAAATTGGGGAGCGAGTATTGAGGGAGAATGGGGAGCGGGTACTGAGGGAGATTGGGGAGCGGGTACTGAGGGAGATTGGGGAGCGGGTACTGAGGGAGATTGGGGAGCGGGTACTAAGGGAGATTGGGGAGCGGGTACTGAGGGAGATTGGGGAGCGGGTACTGAGGGAGATTGGGGAGCGGGTACTGAGGGAGATTGGGGAGCGGGTGCTGAGGGAGATTGGGGAGCAGGTACTGGGGGAGATTGGGCAGAGTTTACTGAGGTAGGTTGGGGAGAGGGTACAGAGGGAGATTGGAGAGCATGTACTGCAGGAGATTGGGCAGAGGGTGCTGAGGGAGGTTGGGGCTGGGGTGCTGAGGGAGGTTGGGGCTGGGGTGCTGAGGGAGGTTGGGGAGAGGGTACTGAGGGAGATTGGGGAGAGGGTATTGAGGGAGATTGGGAAGTGGGTACTGAGGGAGTTTGGGGAGTGGGTATTGAGGGAGATTGGGGAGCAGGAACTGAGGGAGATTGGGGAGCGGGAACTGAGGGAGATTGGGGAGCGGGTACTGGGAGATTGGGGAGTGGGTACTGAGGGAGATTGGGGAGTGGATACTGAGGGAGATTGGGGAGCGGATACTGAGGGAGATTGGGGAGTGGATACTGAGGGAGATTGGGGAGTGGATACTGAGGGAGATTGGGGAGTGGATACTGAGGGAGATTGGGGATCGGGTACCGAGGGAGATTGGGGATCGGGTACCGAGGGAGATTGGGGATCGGGTTCCGAGGGAGATTGGGGATCGGGTACCGAGGGAGATTGGGGATCGGGTACCGAGGGAGATTGGGGAGCTGGTACTGAGGGAGATTGGGGTGCAGGTATTGAGGCAGAGTGAGCAGCTGTCACTGAGGGAGAGAGGGTAGTGAGTACTGAGGCAGATTGGGTGCGCGTACTGAGGGAAATTGTGGAGCAGGCACTGAGGCAGTTTGGGGAGTGGTTACTGAGGGAGATTCGGGAGCGGGCCTAGGGAAGATTGGGGAGCGGTTATTGAGGGAGATTGGGAAGCGAATATTGAGGGATATTGGGGAGTGTGTATTGAGGGAGATTGGGGAGAGGGTGTTGAGGCAGATTAGAGAGCGGGTGTTGTGGGCAATTTGGGAGTGGGTTTTGAGGGAGATTGGGAAGCAGGCATTGAGGGAGATTGGGGAGCGGGAAAGGAGGGAGATTGGGGAGCGGGTACTGAGGGAGATTGGGGAGTGATGACTGAGGGAAATTGGGAAGCGGGTACTGATGGAGATTGAGGAGCAAGTACTGAGGGGGATTGGGGAGCGGATACTGAGGGGGCTTGGGAGCGGGTACTGAGGGAGATTGGGGAGTGAGGATTGAGGGAGATTGGGGAGTGGCTACTGAGTGAGACTGAGAAGTGAGGACTGAGGGAGGTTGTGAACAGGTACTGAGGGAGATTGGGGTGCGATTAATGAGGGAGATTGGGGAGCGGGTACTGAGGGAAATTGGGGGATGGGTACTGAGGTGATTGGAGAGTGAGGACTGAGTGAGATTGGGGAGCGGATAATGAGGGTGTTTGGAGTTTGGGTACTGAGGGAGATTTGGGAGTGGGTACTGAGGGAGATTTGGGAGTGGGTACTGAGGGAGATTTGGGAGTGGGTACTGAGGGAGATTTGGGTGTGGGTACTGAGGGAGATTTGGGTGTGGGTACTGAGGGAGATTTGGGAGTGGGTACTGAGGGAGATTTGGGAGTGGGTACTGAGGGAGATTTGGGAGTGGGTACTGAGGGAGATTGGGGAGCGGGTACTGAGGGAGATTTGGGAGCGGGTGCTGAGGGAGATTGGGGAGCGGGTACTGGGGGAGATTGGGCAGAGTTTACTGAGGTAGGTTGGGGAGAGGGTACAGAGGGAGATTGGAGAGCATGTACTGCAGGAGATTGGGCAGAGGGTGCTGAGGGAGGTTGGGGCTGGGGTGCTGAGGGAGGTTGGGGAGAGGGTACTGAGGGAGATTGGGGAGAGGGTATTGAGGGAGATTGGGAAGTGGGTACTGAGGGAGTTTGGGGAGCGGGAACTGAGGGAGATTGGGGAGCGGGTACTGGGAGATTGGGGAGTGGATACTGAGGGAGATTGGGGAGTGGATACTGAGGGAGATTGGGGAGTGGATACTGAGGGAGATTGGGGAGTGGATACTGAGGGAGATTGGGGAGTGGATACTTAGGGAGATTGGGGAGTGGATACCGAGGGAGATTGGGGATCGGGTACCGAGGGAGATTGGGGATCGGGTACCGAGGGAGATTGGGGATCGGGTACCGAGGGAGATTGGGGATCGGGTACCGAGGGAGATTGGGGATCGGGTACCGAGGGAGATTGGGGAGCTGGTACTGAGGGAGATTGGGGTGCAGGTATTGAGGCAGAGTGAGCAGCTGTCACTGAGGGAGAGAGGGTAGTGAGTACTGAGGCAGATTGGGTGCGCGTACTGAGGGAAATTGTGGAGCAGGCACTGAGGCAGTTTGGGGAGTGGTTACTGAGGGAGATTCGGGAGCGGGCCTAGGGAAGATTGGGGAGCGGTTATTGAGGGAGATTGGGAAGCGAATATTGAGGGATATTGGGGAGTGTGTATTGAGGGAGATTGGGGAGAGGGTGTTGAGGCAGGTTAGAGAGCGGGTGTTGTGGGCAATTTGGGAGTGGGTTTTGAGGGAGATTGGGAAGCAGGCATTGAGGGAGATTGGGGAGCGGGAAAGGAGGGAGATTGGGGAGCGGGTACTGAGGGAGATTGGGGAGTGATGACTGAGGGAAATTGGGAAGCGGGTACTGATGGAGATTGAGGAGCAAGTACTGAGGTGGATTGGGGAGCGGGTACTGAGGGAGATTGGGGAGCGGGTACTGAGGGAGATTGGGGAGCGGGTACTGAGGGAGATTGGGGAGCGGGTACTGAGGGAGATTGGGGAGCGGGTACTGAGGGAGATTGGGGAGCGGGTACTGAGGGGGATTGGGGAGCGGATACTGAGGGGGCTTGGGAGCGGGTACTGAGGGAGATTGGGGAGTGTGGATTGAGGGAGATTGGGGAGCGGCTACTGAGTGAGACTGAGAAGTGAGGACTGAGGGAGGTTGTGAACAGGTACTGAGGGAGATTGGGGAGCGGACACTGAGGGAGATTGAGGAGTGAGCACTGAGGCAGACTGGGGAGCGGGTGCTGAGCGAGAATGGGGACTGGGCACTGAGGGAGATTGGGGTGTGGGTACTGAGGGGGATTGGGGAGCGTGTCTTGAGGGAGATTGGGGAGTGGGTACTGTGGGTGGTTCGGGAGTGAGGACATGAGGGAGATTGGGGAGGGGAACTGAAGGAGATTGGGAAGCGGGTATTGAGGGTGATTGGGGAGTGGGTACTGAGGGACATTGGGGAGTGGGTATTGAGGGAGATTGGGGAGCAAGTATTGAGGGAGATTGGGGAGTGGGTACTGAGAGAGATTGGGGTGCAGGTATTGAGGGAGATTGGGAAGTGGGTACTGAGGGAGTTTGGGGAGTGGGTATTGAGGGAGATTGGGGAGGGGGAACTGAGGGTGATTGGGGACCGGGTACTGAGGGAGATTGGGCTGCGAGTACTGCGGGAGATTGGGGAGTGGGTACTGCGGGAGGTTGGGGAGCGGGTACTGCGGGAGGTTGGGGAGCGGGTACTGCGGGAGGTTGGGGAGTGGGTACTGCGGGAGGTTGGGGAGTGGGTACTGCGGGAGGTTGGGGAGTGGGTACTGCGGGAGATTGGGGAGTGGGTACTGCGGGAGATTGGGGAGTGGGTACTGCGGGAGATTGGGGAGTGGGTACTGCGGGAGATTGGGGAGTGGGTACTGAGGGAAATTGTGGAGCAGGCACTGAGGCAGTTTGGGGAGTGGTTACTGAGGGAGATTCGGGAGCGGGCCTAGGGAAGATTGGGGAGCGGTTATTGAGGGAGATTGGGAAGCGAATATTGAGGGATATTGGGGAGTGTGTATTGAGGGAGATTGGGGAGAGGGTGTTGAGGCAGATTAGAGAGCGGGTGTTGTGGGCAATTTGGGAGTGGGTTTTGAGGGAGATTGGGAAGCAGGCATTGAGGGAAATTGGGAAGCGGGTACTGATGGAGACTGAGGAGCAAGTACTGTGGGGGATTGGGGAGCGGATACTGAGGGAGATTGGGGAGTGAGGATTGAGGGAGATTGGGGAGTGGCTACTGAGTGAGACTGAGAAGTGAGGACTGAGGGAGGTTGTGAACAGGTACTGAGGGAGGTTGTGAACAGGTACTGAGGGAGATTGGGGTGCAAGTAATGAGGGAGATTGGGGAGCGGGTACTGAGGGAAATTGGGGGATGGTTACTGAGGTGATTGGAGAGTGAGGACTGAGGGAGATTGGGGAGCGGATAATGAGGGTGTTTGGAGTTTGGGTACTGAGGGAGATTTGGGAGTGGGTACTGAGGGAGATTTGGGAGTGGGTACTGAGGGAGATTGGGGAGCGCACACTGAGGGAGATTGAGGAGTGAGCACTGAGCCAGACTGGGGAGCGGGTGCTGAGCGAGAATGGGGACTGGGCACAGAGGGAGATTGGGGTGTGGGTACTGAGGGGGATTGGGGAGCGAGTACAGAGGGGGATTGGGGAGCGAGTACAGAGGGGGATTGGGGAGCGAGTACAGAGGGGGATTGGGGAGCGAGTACAGAGGGGGATTGGGGAGCGAGTACAGAGGGGGATTGGGGAGCGAGTACAGAGGGAGATTGGGGAGAGGGTATTGAGGGAGATTGGGGAGAGGGTATTGAGGGAGATTGGGGAGAGGGTATTGAGGGAGATTGGGGAGAGGGTATTGAGGGAGATTGGGGAGAGGGTATTGAGGGAGATTGGGCAGTGGGTCCTGAGGGAGACTGGGGAGTGGGTACTGTGGGTGGTTGGGGAGTGAGGACATGAGGGAGATTGGGGAGGGGAACTGAAGGAGATTGGAAAGCGGGTATTGAGGGTGATTGGGGACTGGGTACTGAGGGACATTGGGGAGTGGGTATTGAGGGAGATTGGGGAGTGGGTACTGAGAGAGATTGGGGAGCAGGTATTGAGGGAGATTGGGAAGTGGGTACTGAGGGAGTTTGGGGAGTGGGTATTGAGGGAGATTGGGGAGGGGGAACTGAGGTTGATTGGGGACTGGGTACTGAGGGAGATTGGGCTGCGAGTACTGCGGGAGATTGGGGAGTGGGTACTGCGGGAGATTGGGGAGCGGGTACTGCGGGAGATTGGGGAGCGGGTACTGCGGGAGATTGGGGAGTGGGTACTGCGGGAGGTTGGGGAGTGGGTACTGCGGGAGGTTGGGGAGTGGGTACTGCGGGAGGTTGGGGAGCGGGTACTGCGGGAGGTTGGGGAGCGGGTACTGCGGGATGTTGGGGAGCGGGTACTGCGGGATGTTGGGGAGCGGGTACTGCGGGAGATTGGGGAGCGGGTACTGCGGGAGATTGGGGAGCGGGTACTGAGGGAGATTGGAGAGCATGTACTGAGGGAGATTGGAGAGCATGTACTGAGGGAGATTGGAGAGCATGTACTGAGGGAGATTGGAGTGCATGTACTGAGGGAGATTGGGGAGCGGGTACTGAGGGAGATTGAGGAGCGGGTGCTGAAGGAGATTGGGGAGCGGATAATGAGGGTGTTTGGAGTTTGGGGACTGAGGGAGATTGGGGAGTCGGTACTGAGGGAGATTGGGGAGTCGGTACTGAGGGAGATTGGGGAGCGGACACTGAGGGAGATTGAGGAGTGAGCACTGAGGCAGACTGGGGAGCGGGTGCTGAGCGAGAATGGGGACTGGGCACTGAGGGAGATTGGGGTGTGGGTACTGAGGGGGATTGGGGAGCGAGTACAGAGGGAGATTGGGGAGAGGGTATTGAGGGAGATTGGGAAGTGGGTCCTGAGGGTGTTTGGAGTTTGGGTACTGAGGGTGATTGGAGAGCATGTACTGAGGGTGATTGGAGAGCATGTACTGAGGGTGATTGGAGAGCATGTACTGAGGGAGATTGGAGAGCATGTGCTGAGGGAGATTGGGGAGCGGAGATTGAGGAGCGGGTGCTGAAGGAGATTGGGGAGCGGATAATGAGGGTGTTTGGAGTTTGGGAACTGAGGGAGATTGGGGAGTCGGTACTGAGGAAGATGGTGGAGCAGGTACTGAGGGAGATTGGGGGGGCGGGTACTGAGGGAGATTGGGGGGCGGGTACTGAGGGAGATTGGGGGGCGGGTACTGAGGGAGATTGGGGAGCGGGTACTGAGGGCGATTGAGGAGCGGGTGCTGAAGGAGATTGGGGAGCGGATAATGAGGGTGTTTGGAGTTTGGGGACTGAGGGAGATTGGGGGGCGGGTACTGAGGGAGATTGGGGAGCCGGTACTGAGGGAGATTGGGGAGCGGGTACTGTGGGAGATTGTGGAGCGGGTACTGAGGGAGATTGGGGAGCGGGTACTGAGGGACTTTGGGGAGCTGGTGCTGAGGAGGATTGAGGAGCAAGTATTTAGGCAGTTTGAGCAGCGGTCACTGAGTGAGATTGGGGAGTGGGTACTGAGGGATGTTGGGGAGCGGGTACTTTGTGAGTTTGGGGAGTGAGGACTCAGAGATTGGGGAGTGGCTACTGAGTGAGACTGAGAAGTGAGGACTGAGGGAGGTTGTGAACAGGTACTGAGGGAGATTGGGGAGTGGGTACTGAGGGCGATTGGGGAGCGGACACTGAGGGAGATTGAGCAGTGAGCACTGAGGCAGACTGGGGAGCAGGTGCTGAGGGAGAATGAGGACTGGGCACTGAGGGAGATTGGGGAGTGGATACTAAGGGGGATTGGGGAGCGAGTACAGAGGGAGATTGGGGAGAGGGTACTGAGGGAGATTGGGGAGAGGGTACTGAGGGAGATTGGGGAGAGGGTACTGAGGGAGATTGGGGAGAGGGTACTGAGGGAGATTGGGGAGAAGGTACTGAGGGAGATTGGGGAGCTGTAACTGAGGGGGATTGGGGAGAGGGTACTGAGGGAGGTTGGGGAGAGGGTACTGAGGCAGATTGGGGAGCATGTACTGAGGGAGATTGGAGAGCTTGTACTGAGGGAGATTGGGCAGAGGGTACTGAGGGAGGTTGGGGAGAGGGTACTGAGGGAGGTTGGGGAGAGGGTACTGAGGGAGGTTGGGGAGAGGGTACTGAGGGAGGTTGGGGAGGGGGTACTGAGGGAGATTGGGGAGGGGGTACTGAGGGAGATTGGGGAGGGGGTACTGAGGGAGATTGGGGAGGGGGTACTGAGGGAGATTGGGGAGGGGGTACTGAGGGAGATTGGGGAGCGGGTACTGAGGGAGATTGGGGAGCGGTAACTGAGGGCGGTTGGGGAGCGGGCACTGAGGGAGATTGGGGAGAGGGTACTGAGGGAGATTGGGATGTGAAGACTGAGGGAAATTGGGAAGCGGGTACTGGTGGAGATTGAGCAGCAGGTACTGTGGAGGATTGGGGAGCGGATACTGAGGGGGATTGGGGAGCGGATACTGAGGGAGATTGGAGGGCGGGTAATGAGGGAGATTGGGAGCAAGTATTTAGGCAGGTTGAGCAGCGGTCACTGAGTGAGATTGGGGAGTGAGGACTCAGGGAGATTGGGGAGTGGCTACTGAGTGAGACTGAGAAGTGAGGACTGAGGGAGGTTGTGAACAGGTACTGAGGGAGATTGGGGAGCCGGTGCTGAGGGAGAATGGGGACTGGGCACTGAGGGAGATTGGGGAGCGAGTACTGAGGGAGATTGGGGAGCGAGTACTGAGGGAGATTGGGGAGCGAGTACTGAGGGAGATTGGGGAGCGAGTACTGAGGGAGATTGGGGAGCGAGTACTGAGGGAGATTGGGGAGAGGGTATTGAGGGAGATAGGGGAGTGGGTACTGTGGGAGATTGGAGAGCATGTACTGTGGGAGATTGGGCAGAGGGTACTGAGGTAGGTTGGGGAGCGGGTACTGAGGGAGATTGGAGGGCGGATGCTGAGGGAGATTGGGAGCAAGTATTAAGGCAGGTTGAGCAGCAGTCACTGAGTGAGATTGGGGAGCGCGTACTTTGAGTTTGGGGAGTGAGGACTCGGAGATTGGGGAGTGGCTACTGAGTGAGACTGAGAAGTGAGGACTGAGGGAGGTTGTGAACAGGTACTGAGGGAGATTGGGGTGCAGTTAATGAGGGAGATTTGGGAGCGGGTTCTGAGGGAAATTGGGGGATGGGTCCTGAGGGAAATTGGGGGGCAGGTACTGAGGGAGATTGGGGAGTTGGTAATGAGGATGTTGGTGGAGCGTGTACTGTGGGAGATAGGGGAGCGGGAACTGAGGGAAATTGGGGAGCGGGTACTGAGGAAGATTGGGGAGCTGCTACTGAGGGAGATTGGGGAGTGGGTACTGTGGGTGGTTGGGGAGTGAGGACATGAGGGAGATTGGGGAGGGGAACTGAAGGAGATTGGGATGCGGGTATTGAGGGTGATTGGGGAGTGGGTACTGAGGGACATTGGGGAGCAAGTATTGAGGGAGATTGGGGAGTGGGTATTGAGGGAGATTGGGGAGCAGGTATTGAGGGAGTTTGGGGAGTGGGTACTGAGGGAGTTTGGGGAGTGGGTATTGAGGGAGATTGGGGAGGGGGAACTGAGGGTGATTGGGGACCGGGTACTGAGGGAGATTGGACTGCGAGTACTGCGGGAGATTGGGGAGCGGGTACTGCGGGAGATTGGGGAGTGGGTACTGCGGGAGATTGGGGAGTGGGTACCGAGGGAGATTGGGGAGCTGGTACCGAGGGAGATTGGGGAGCTGGTACGGAGGGAGATTGGGGTGCGGGTATTGAGGCAGAGTGAGCAGCTGTCACTGAGGGAGAGAGGGTAGTGAGTACTGAGGCAGATTGGGTGCGGGTACTGAGGGAAATTGTGGAGCGGGTATGAAGGGAGATTGGGGAGCAGGCACTGAGGGAGTTGGGGGAGTGATTACTGAGGGAGATTCGGGAGCGGGACTAGGGAAGATAGGGGAGCGGTTATTGAGGGAGATTGGGAAGCGAGTATTGAGGGATATTGGGGAGTATGTATTGAGGGAGATTGGGGAGAGGGTGTTGAGGCAGATTAGAGAGCGGGTATTGTGGGCAATTTGGGAGTGGGTTTTGAGGGAGATTGGGAAGCAGGCATTGAGGGAGATTGGGGAGCGGGAAAGGAGGGAGATTGGGGAGCAGGTACTGAGGGAGATTGGGAAGTGAGGACTGAGGGAGGTTGTGAACAGGTACTGAGGGAGATTGGGGTGCGAGTAATGAGGGAGATTGGGGAGCGGGTACTGAGGGAAATTGGGGGATGGGTACTGAGGTGATTGGAGAGTGAGGACTGAGGGAGATTGGGGAGCGGATAATGAGGGTGTTTGGAGTTTGGGTCCTGAGGGAGATTTGGGAGTGGGTCCTGAGGGAGATTTGGGAGTGGGTCCTGAGGGAGATTTGGGAGTGGGTCCTGAGGGAGATTTGGGAGTGGGTCCTGAGGGAGATTTGGGAGTGGGTCCTGAGGGAGATTTGGGAGTGGGTCCTGAGGGAGATTTGGGAGTGGGTACTGAGGGAGATTTGGGAGTGGGTACTGAGGGAGATTGGGGAGCGGAAACTGAGGGAGATTGAGGAGTGAGCACTGAGGCAGACTGGGGAACGGGTGCTGAGCGAGAATGGGGACTGGGCACTGAGGGAGATTGGGGTGTGGGTACTGAGGGGGATTGGGGAGCGAGTACAGAGGGAGATTGGGGAGAGGGTATTGAGGGAGATTGGGGAGCGGATAATGAGGGTGTTTGGAGTTTGGGTACTGAGGGAGATTGGGGAGTCGGTACTGAGGGAGATTGGAGAGCGTGTACTGAGGGAGATTGGGGAGCGGGTGCTGAGAGAGATTGAGGAGCGGGTGCTGAAGGAGATTGGGGAGCGGATAATGAGGGAGATTGGAGTTTGGGGACTGAGGGAGATTGGGGGGCGGGTACTGAGGGAGATTGGGGGGCGGGTACTGAGGGAGATTGGGGGGCGGGTACTGAGGGAGATTGGGGGGCGGGTACTGAGGGAGATTGGGGAGCAGGCACTGAGGGAGTTGGGGGAGTGGTTACTGAGGGAGATTCGGGAGCGGGACTAGGGAAGATAGGGGAGCGGTTATTGAGGGAGATTGGGAAGCGAGTATTGAGGGAGATTGGGGAGAGGGTGTTGAGGCAGATTAGAGAGCGGGTATTGTGGGCAATTTGGGAGTGGGTTTTGAGGGAGATTGGGAAGCAGGCATTGAGGGAGATGGGGGAGCGGGAAAGGAGGGAGATTGGGGAGCGGGGACTGAGGGAGATTGGGAAGTGAGGACTGAGGGAGGTTGTGAATAGGTACTGAGGGAGATTGGGGTGCGAGTAATGAGGGAGATTGGGGAGCGGGTACTGAGGGAAATTGGGGGATGGGTACTGAGGTGATTGGAGAGTGAGGACTGAGGGAGATTGGGGAGCGGATAATGAGGGTGTTTGGAGTTTGGGTCCTGAGGGAGATTTGGGAGTGGGTCCTGAGGGAGATTTGGGAGTGGGTCCTGAGGGAGATTGGGGGGCGGGTACTGAGGGAGATTGGGGGGCTGGTACTGAGGGAGATTGGGGAGCGGGTACTGAGGGAGATTGGGGAGGGGGTACTGAGGGAGATAGGGGAGGGGGTACTGAGGGAGATTGGGGAGGGGGTACTGAGGGAGATTGGGGAGGGGGTACTGAGGGAGATTGGGGAGCGGGTACTGAGGGAGATTGGGGAGCGGGTACTGAGGGACTTTGGGGAGCTGGTGCTGAGGAGGATTAAGGAGCAAGTATTTAGGCAGGTTGAGCAGCGGTCACTGAGTGAGATTGGGGAGCGGGTACTGAGGGAGATTGGGGAGCGGGTGCTGAGGGACTTTGGGGAGCTGGTGCTGAGGGAGATTGAGGAGCGGGTGCTGAGGGAGATTGAGGAGCGGGTGCTGAGGGAGATTGAGGAGCGGGTGCTGAGGGAGATTGAGGAGCGGGTGCTGAGGCAGATTGAGGAGCGGGTGCTGAGGCAGATTGAGGAGCGGGTACTGAGGGAGATTGAGGAGCGGGTGCTGAGGGAGATTGAGGAGCGGGTGCTGAGGGAGATTGAGGAGCGGGTGCTGAAGGAGATTGAGGAGCGGGTGCTGAGGGAGATTGAGGAGCGGGTGCTGAGGGAGATTGAAGAGCGTGTGCTGAGGGAGATTGAGGAGCGGGTGCTGAGGGAGATTGAGGAGCGGGTGCTGAGGGAGATTGTGGAGCGGGTACTGAGGGAGATTGGAGAGCATGTACTGAGGGAGATTGGGCAGAGGGTACTGAGGGAGATTGGGCAGAGGGTACTGAGGTAGGTTGCGGAGAGGGTACAGAGGGAGATTGGGGAGTGGATACTGAGGGAGATTGGGGAGCGGGTACTGAGGGAGATTGGGGAGCGGGTACTGAGGGAGATTGGGGAGCGGGTACTGAGGGAGATTGGGGAGCGGGTACTGAGGGAGATTGGGGAGCGGGTGCTGAGGGAGATTGGGGAGCGTGTGCTGAGTGACTTTGGGGAGCTGGTGCTGAGGGAGATTGAGGAGTGGGTGCTGAGGGAGATAGAGGAGCGGGTGCTGAGGGAGATTGAGGAGCGGGTGCTGAGGGAGATTGGGGAGCAGATACTGAGGGAGATTGGGGAGCGGATACTGAGGGAGATTGGGGAGCGGATACTGAGGGAGATTGGGGAGCGGATACTGAGGGAGATTGGGGAGCGGGTGCTGAGGGAGATTGGGGAGCGGATACTGAGGGAGATTGGGGAGTGGATACTGAGGGAGATTGGGGAGTGGATACTGAGGGAGATTGGGGAGTGGATACTGAGGGAGATTGGGGAGTGGATACTGAGGGAGATTGGGGAGTGGATACTGAGGGAGATTGGGGAGTGGATACTGAGGGAGATTGGGGAGTGGATAATGAGGGGGATTGGGGAGCGGATACTGAGGGAGATTGGGGAGAGGGTACTGAGGGAGATTGGGGCGAGGGTACTGAGGGAGATTGGGGAGAGGGTACTGAGGGAGATTGGGGAGAGGGTACTGAGGGAGATTGGGGAGAGGGTACTGAGGGAGATTGGGGAGCGGGTACTGAGGGAGATTGGGGAGCGGGTACTGAGGGAGATTGGGGAGCGGGTACTGAGGGAGATTGGGGAGCGGGTACTGAGGGAGATTGGGGAGCGGGTACTGAGGGAGATTGGGGAGCGGGTACTGAGGGAGATTGGGGAGCGGATACCGAGGGAGATTGGGGAGCGGATACCGAGGGAGATTGGGGAGCGGATACCGAGGGAGATTGGGGAGCGGGTACCGAGGGAGATTGGGGAGCTGGTACCGAGGGATATTGGGGAGCTGGTACCGAGGGAGATTGGGGTGCGGGTATTGAGGCAGAGTGAGCAGCTGTCACTGAGGGAGAGAGGGTAGTGAGTATTGAGGCAGATTGGGTGCAGGTACTGAGGGAAATTGTGGAGCGGGTATTGAGGGAGATTGGGGAGCAGGCACTGAGGGAGTTTGGGGAGCGGTTACTGAGGGAGATTCGGGAGCGGGTACCGAGGGAGATTCGGGAGCGGGTACCGAGGGAGATTGTGGAGGGGATACTGAGGGAGATTGGGGAGCGGGTACTGAGGGAGATTGGGGAGCGGGTGCTGAGGGAGATTAGGGGGCGGGTACTGAGGGACTTTGGGGAGCTGGTGCTGAGGAGGATTGAGGAGCAAGTATTTAGGCAGGTTGAGCAGCGGTCACTGAGTGAGATTGGGGAGTGGGTACTGAGGGAAGTTGGGGAGCGGGTACTTTGTGAGTTTGGGGAGTGAGGACTCGGAGATTGGGGAGTGGCTACTGAGTGAGACTGAGAAGTGAGGACTGAGGGAGATTGGGGAGCGGGTACTGAGGGAGATTGGGGAGCGGGTACTGAGGGAGATTGGGGAGCGGGTATTGAGGGAGTTTGGGGAGCGGGTACTGAGGGAGATTGGGGAGCGGGTACTGAGGGAGATTGGGGAGCGGGTACTGAGGGAGATTAGGGGGCGGGTACTGAGGGACTTTGGGGAGCTGGTGCTGAGGAGGATTGAGGAGCAAGTATTTAGGCAGGTTGAGCAGCGGTCACTGAGGGAGTTTGGGGAGCGGTTACTGAGGGAGATTCGGGAGCGGGTACCGAGGGAGATTCGGGAGCGGGTACCGAGGGAGATTGTGGAGGGGATACTGAGGGAGATTGGGGAGCGGGTACTGAGGGAGATTGGGGAGCGGGTGCTGAGGGAGATTAGGGGGCGGGTACTGAGGGACTTTGGGGAGCTGGTGCTGAGGAGGATTGAGGAGCAAGTATTTAGGCAGGTTGAGCAGCGGTCACTGAGTGAGATTGGGGAGTGGGTACTGAGGGAAGTTGGGGAGCGGGTACTTTGTGAGTTTGGGGAGTGAGGACTCGGAGATTGGGGAGTGGCTACTGAGTGAGACTGAGAAGTGAGGACTGAGGGAGATTGGGGAGCGGGTACTGAGGGAGATTGGGGAGCGGGTACTGAGGGAGATTGGGGAGCGGGTATTGAGGGAGTTTGGGGAGCGGGTACTGAGGGAGATTGGGGAGCGGGTACTGAGGGAGATTGGGGAGCGGGTACTGAGGGAGATTGGGGAGCGGTTACTGAGGGAGATTGGGGAGCGGGTGCTGAGGGACTTTGGGGAGCGGGTGCTGAGGGAGATTGAGGAGCGGGTGCTGAGGGAGATTGAGGAGCGGGTGCTGAGGGAGATTGAGGAGCGGGTGCTGAGGGAGATTGAGGAGCGGGTGCTGATGGAGATTGATGAGCGGGTACTCAGGGAGATTGGAGAGCATGTACTGAGGGAGATTGGGCAGAGGGTACTGAGGTAGGTTGGGGAGAGGGTACTGAGGGAGATTGGGGGGCGGGTACTGAGGGAGATTGGGGGGCGGGTACTGAGGGAGATTGGGGGGCGGGTACTGAGGGAGATTGGGGGGCGGGTACTGAGGGAGATTGGGGGTCGGGTACTGAGGGAGATTGGGGAGCGGGGACCGAGGGAGATTGGGGAGCGGGTACCGAGGGAGATTGGGGAGCGGGTACCGAGTGAGATTGGGGAGCGGGTACCGAGTAGGATTGGGGAGCGGGTACTGAGGGACTTTGAGGAGCTGGTGCTGAGGAGGATTGAGGAGCAAGTATTTAGGCAGGTTGAGCAGCGGTCACTGAGTGAGATTGGGGAGTGGGTACTCATGGAAGCAGGGGAGCGGGTACTTTGTGAGTTTGGGGAGTGAGGACTCAGGGAGATTGGGGAGCGGCTACTGAGTGAGACTGAGAAGTGAGGACTGAGGGAGATTGGGGAGCGGGTGCTGAGGGAGATTGGGGAGCGGATACTGAGGGAGATTGGGGAGCGGATACTGAGGGAGATTGGGGAGCGGATACTGAGGGAGATTGGGGAGCGGATACTGAGGGAGATTGGGGAGTGGATACTGAGGGAGATTGGGGAGTGGATACTGAGGGAGATTGGGGAGTGGATACTGAGGGAGATTGGGGAGTGGATACTGAGGGAGATTGGGGAGTGGATACTGAGGGAGATTGGGGAGTGGATAATGAGGGGGATTGGGGAGCGGATACTGAGGGGGATTGGGTAGCGAGTACAGAGGGAGATTGGGGAGAGGGCACTGAGGGAGATTGGGGAGAGGGTACTGAGGGAGATTGGGGAGAGGGTACTGAGGGAGATTGGGGCGAGGGTACTGAGGGAGATTGGGGAGAGGGTACTGAGGGAGATTGGGGAGAGGATACTGAGGGAGATTGGGGAGAGGGTACTGAGGGAGATTGGGGAGCGGGTACTGAGGGAGATTGGGGAGCGGGTACTGAGGGAGATTGGGGAGCGGGTACTGAGGGAGATTGGGGAGCGGGTACTGAGGGAGATTGGGGAGCGGATACTGAGGGAGATTGGGGAGCGGATACTGAGGGAGATTGGGGAGCGAATACCGAGGGAGATTGGGGAGCGGGTACCGAGGGAGATTGGGGAGCTGGTACCGAGGGAGATTGGGGTGCGGGTATTGAGGCAGAGTGAGCAGCTGTCACTGAGGGAGAGAGGGTAGTGAGTACTGAGGCAGATTGGGTGCAGGTACTGAGGGAAATTGTGGAGCGGGTATTGAGGGAGATTGGGGAGCGGGTACTTAGGGAGTTTGGGGAGCGGTTACTGAGGGAGATTGGGGAGCGGGTACTGAGGGAGATTGGGGAGCGGGTACTGAGGGAGTTTGGGGAGCTGGTGCTGAGGGACTTTGGGGAGCTGGTGCTGAGGGAGATTGAGGAGCGGGTGCTGAGGGAGATTGAGGAGCGGGGTGCTGAGGGAGATTGTGCAGCGGGTACTGAGGGAGATTGGAGAGCATGTACTGAGGGAGATTGGCAGAGAGTACTGAGGGAGATTGGGCAGAGGGTACTGAGGTAGGTTGCGGAGAGGGTACAGAGGGAGATTGGGGAGTGGATAGTGAGGGAGATTGGGAGTGGATAGTGAGGGAGATTGGGGAGTGGATAGTGAGGGAGATTGGGGAGTGGATCATGAGGGAGATTGGGGAGTGGATCGTGAGGGAGATTGGGAGTGGATACTGAGGGAGATTGGGGAGTGGATACTGAGGGAGATTGGGGAGTGGATACTGAGGGAGATTGGGGAGTGGATACTGAGGGAGATTGGGGAGTGGATACTGAGGGAGATTGGGGAGTGGATACTGAGGGACATTGGGGAGTGGATACTGAGGGAGATTGGGGAGTGGATACTGAGGGAGATTGGGGAGTGGATACTGAGGGGGATTGGGGAGTGGATACTGAGGGGGATTGGGTAGTGGGTACTGAGGGGGATTGGGGAGCGGGTATTGAGGGAGATTGGGGGATGGTACTGAGGTGATTGGAGAGTGAGGACTGAGGGAGATTGGGGAGCGGATAATGAGGGTGTTTGGAGTTTGGGTCCTGAGGGAGATTTGGGAGTGGGTCCTGAGGGAGATTTGGGAGTGGGGTCCTGAGGGAGATTTGGGAGTGGGTCCTGAGGGAGATTTGGGAGTGGGTCCTGAGGGAGATTTGGAAGTGGGTACTGAGGGAGATTGGGGAGCGGAAACTGAGGGAGATTGAGGAGTGAGCACTGAGGCAGACTGGGGAACCGGTGCTGAGCGAGAATGGGGACTGGGCACTGAGGGAGATTGGGGTGTGGGTACTGAGGGGGATTGGGGAGCGAGTACAGAGGGAGATTGGGGAGAGGGTATTGAGGGAGATTGGGGAGCGGATAATGAGGGTGTTTGGAGTTTGGGTACTGAGGGAGATTGGGGAGTCGGTACTGAGGGAGATTGGAGAGCGTGTACTGAGGGAGATTGGGGAGCGGGTACTGAGGGAGATTGGGGAGCGGGTGCTGAGAGAGATTGAGGAGCGGGTGCTGAAGGAGATTGGGGAGCGGATAATGAGGGTGATTGGAGTTTGGGGACTGAGGGAGATTGGAGGGCGGGTACTGAGGGAGATTGGGGGGCGGGTACTGAGGGAGATTGGGGGGCGGGTACTGAGGGAGATTGGGGAGCAGGCACTGAGGGAGTTGGGGGAGTGGTTACTGAGGGAGATTCGGGAGCGGGACTAGGGAAGATAGGGGAGCGGTTATTGAGGGAGATTGGGAAGCGAGTATTGAGGGAGATTGGGGAGAGGGTGTTGAGGCAGATTAGAGAGCGGGTATTGTGGGCAATTTGGGAGTGGGTTTTGAGGGAGATTGGGAAGCAGGCATTGAGGGAGATTGGGGAGCGGGAAAGGAGGGAGATTGGGGAGCGGGTACTGAGGGAGATTGGGAAGTGAGGACTGAGGGAGGTTGTGAATAGGTACTGAGGGAGATTGGGGTGCGAGTAATGAGGGAGATTGGGGAGCGGGTACTGAGGGAAATTGGGGGATGGGTACTGAGGTGATTGGAGAGTGAGGACTGAGGGAGATTGGGGAGCGGATAATGAGGGTGTTTGGAGTTTGGGTCCTGAGGGAGATTTGGGAGTGGGTCCTGAGGGAGATTTGGGAGTGGGTCCTGAGGGAGATTGGGGGGCGGGTACTGAGGGAGATTGGGGGGCGGGTACTGAGGGAGATTGGGGGGCGGGTACTGAGGGAGATTGGGGAGCGGGTACTGAGGGAGATTGAGGAGCCGGTGCTGAGGGAGATTGAGGAGCGGGTGCTGAGGGAGATTGAGGAGCGGGTGCTGAGGGAGATTGAGGAGCGGGTGCTGAGGGAGATTGAGGAGCGGGTGCTGAGGGAGATTGAGGAGCGGGTGCTGAGGGAGATTGTGGAGCGGGTACTGAGGGAGATTGGAGAGCATGTACTGAGGGAGATTGGGCAGAGGGTACTGAGGGAGATTGGGCAGAGGGTACTGAGGTAGGTTGCGGAGAGGGTACAGAGGGAGATTGGGGAGTGGATACTGAGGGAGATTGGGGAGCGGGTACTGAGGGAGATTGGGGAGCGGGTACTGAGGGAGATTGGGGAGCGGGTACTGAGGGAGATTGGGGAGCGGGTACTGAGGGAGATTGGGGAGCGGGTGCTGAGGGACTCTGGGGAGCTGGTGCTGAGGGAGATTGAGGAGCGGGTGCTGAGGGAGATTGAGGAGCGGGTGCTGAGGGAGATTGAGGAGCGGGTGCTGAGGGAGATTGAGGAGCGGGTGCTGAGAGAGATTGGGGAGCGGATACTGAGGGAGATTGGGGAGCGGATACTGAGGGAGATTGGGGAGCGGATACTGAGGGAGATTGGGGAGCGGATACTGAGGGAGATTGGGGAGCGGATACTGAGGGAGATTGGGGAGTGGATACTGAGGGAGATTGGGGAGTGGATACTGAGGGAGATTGGGGAGTGGATAATGAGGGGGATTGGGGAGCGGATACTGAGGGGGATTGGGTAGCGAGTACAGAGGGAGATTGGGGAGAGGGCACTGAGGGAGATTGGGGAGAGGGTACTGAGGGAGATTGGGGAGAGGGTACTGAGGGAGATTGGGGCGAGGGTACTGAGGGAGATTGGGGAGAGGGTACTGAGGGAGATTGGGGAGAGGGTACTGAGGGAGATTGGGGAGCGGGTACTGAGGGAGATTGGGGAGCGGGTACTGAGGGAGATTGGGGAGCGGGTACTGAGGGAGATTGGGGAGCGGGTACTGAGGGAGATTGGGGAGCGGATACTGAGGGAGATTGGGGAGCGGATACCGAGGGAGATTGGGGAGCGGGTACCGAGGGAGATTGGGGAGCTGGTACCGAGGGAGATTGGGGTGCGGGTATTGAGGCAGAGTGAGCAGCTGTCACTGAGGGAGAGAGGGTAGTGAGTACTGAGGCAGATTGTGTGCAGGTACTGAGGGAAATTGTGCAGCGGGTATTGAGGGAGATTGGGGAGCAGGCACTGAGGGAGTTTGGGGAGCGGTTACTGAGGGAGATTCGGGAGCGGGTACCGAGGGAGATTCGGGAGCGGGTACCGAGGGAGATTGTGGAGGGGATACCGAGGGAGATTGGGGAGCGGGTACTGAGGGAGATTGGGGAGCGGGTGCTGAGGGAGATTAGGGGGCGGGTACTGAGGGACTTTGGGGAGCTGGAGCTGAGGAGGATTGAGGAGCAAGTATTTAGGCAGGTTGAGCAGCGGTCACTGAGTGAGATTGGGGAGTGGGTACTGAGGGAAGTTGGGGAGCGGGTACTTTGTGAGTTTGGGGAGTGAGGACTCGGAGATTGGGGAGTGGCTACTGAGTGAGACTGAGAAGTGAGGACTGAGGGAGATTGGGGAGCGGGTACTGAGGGAGATTGGGGAGCGGGTACTGAGGGAGTTTGGGGAGCGGGTACTGAGGGAGATTGGGGAGCGGGTACTGAGGGAGATTGGGGAGCGGTTACTGAGGGAGATTGGGGAGCGGGTGCTGAGGGACTTTGGGGAGCGGGTGCTGAGGGAGATTGAGGAGCGGGTGCTGAGGGAGATTGAGGAGCGGGTGCTGAGGGAGATTGAGGAGCGGGTGCTGATGGAGATTGAGGAGCGGGTACTCAGGGAGATTGGAGAGCATGTACTGAGGGAGATTGGGGGGCGGGTACTGAGGGAGATTGGGGAGTGGGCACTGAGGGAGTTGGGGGAGTGGTTACTGAGGGAGATTCGGGAGCGGGACTAGGGAAGATAGGGGAGCGGTTATTGAGGGAGATTGGGAAGCGAGTATTGAGGGAGATTGGGGAGAGGGTGTTGAGGCAGATTAGAGAGCGGGTATTGTGGGCAATTTGGGAGTGGGTTTTGAGGGAGATTGGGAAGCAGGCATTGAGGGAGATTGGGGAGCGGGAAAGGAGGGAGATTGGGGAGCGGGTACTGAGGGAGATTGGGAAGTGAGGACTGAGGGAGGTTGTGAATAGGTACTGAGGGAGATTGGGGTGCGAGTAATGAGGGAGATTGGGGAGCGGGTACTGAGGGAAATTGGGGGATGGGTACTGAGGTGATTGGAGAGTGAGGACTGAGGGAGATTGGGGAGCGGATAATGAGGGTGTTTGGAGTTTGGGTCCTGAGGGAGATTTGGGAGTGGGTCCTGAGGGAGATTTGGGAGTGGGTCCTGAGGGAGATTTGGGAGAGGGTCCTGAGGGAGATTGGGGGGCGGGTACTGAGGGAGATTGGGGGCAGGTACTGAGGGAGATTGGGGGGCGGGTACTGAGGGAGATTGGGGAGCGGGTACTGAGGGAGATTGGGGAGAGGGTACTGAGGGAGATTGGGGAGGGGGTACTGAGGGAGATTGGGGAGCGGGTACTGAGGGAGATTGGGGAGCGGGTACTGAGGGACTTTGGGGAGCTGGTGCTGAGGAGGATTGAGGAGCAAGTATTTAGGCAGGTTGAGCAGCGGTCAGTGAGTGAGATTGGGGAGTGGGTACTCATGGAAGCTGGGGAGCGGGTACTTTGTGAGTTTGGGGAGTGAGGACTCCGGGAGATTGGGGAGTGGCTACTGAGTGAGACTGAGAAGTGAGGACTGAGGGAGATTGGGGAGCGGGTACTGAGGGAGATTGGGGAGCGGGTACTGAGGGAGATTGGGGAGCGGGTACTGAGGGAGATTGGGGAGCGGGTACTGAGGGAGATTGGGGAGCGGGTGCTGAGGGACTTTGGGGAGCGGGTGCTGAGGGAGATTGAGGAGCGGGTGCTGAGGGAGATTGAGGAGCGGGTGCTGAGGGAGATTGAGGAGCAGGTGCTGAGGGAGATTGAGGAGCGTGTGCTGAGGGAGATTGAGGAGCGGGTGCTGAGGGAGATTGTGGAGCGGGTACTGAGGGAGATTGGAGAGCATGTACTGAGGGAGATTGGGCAGAGGGTACTGAGGGAGATTGGGCAGAGGGTACTGAGGTAGGTTGCGGAGAGGGTACAGAGGGAGATTGGGGAGTGGATACTGAGGGAGATTGGGGAGTGGGTACTGAGGGAGATTGGGGAGCGGGTACTGAAGGAGATTGGGGAGCGGGTACTGAGGGAGATTGGGGAGCGGGTGCTGAGGGAGATTGGGGAGCGGGTGCTGAGGGAGATTGGGGAGCGGGTGCTGAGGGAGATTGGGGAGCGGGTGCTGAGGGACTTTGGGGAGCTGGTGCTGAGGGAGATTGAGGAGCGGGTGCTGAGGGAGATTGAGGAGCGGGTGCTGAGGGCGATTGAGGAGCGGGTGCTGAGGGAGATTGGGGAGTGGATACTGAGGGAGATTGGGGAGTGGATACTGAGGGAGATTGGGGAGTGGATACTGAGGGAGATTGGGGAGTGGATAATGAGGGAGATTGGGGAGTGGATACTGAGGGAGATTTGGGGAGTGGATACTGAGGGGGATTGGGGAGTGGATACTGAGGGAGATTGGGGAGTGGATACTGAGGGAGATTGGGGAGTGGATACTGAGGGAGATTGGGGAGTGGATAATGAGGGGGATTGGGGAGCGGATACTGAGGGGGATTGGGTAGCGAGTACAGAGGGAGATTGGGGAGAGGGTACTGAGGGAGATTGGGGAGAGGGTACTGAGGGAGATTGCGGAGAGGGTACTGAGGGAGATTGGGGAGAGGGTACTGAGGGAGATTGGGGAGAGGGTACTGAGGGAGATTGGGGAGCGGGTACTGAGGGAGATTGGGGAGCGGGTACTGAGGGAGATTGGGGAGCGGGTACTGAGGGAGATTAGGGAGCGGGTACTGGGAGATTGGGAAGCGGATACTGAGGGAGATTGGGGAGCGGATACTGAGGGAGATTGGGGAGCGGATACTGAGGGAGATTGGGGAGCGGATACTGAGGGAGATTGGGGAGCGGATACTGAGGGAGATTGGAGAGAGGATACCGAGGGAGATTGGGGAGCGGGTACCGAGGGAGATTGGGGTGCGGGTATTGAGGCAGAGTGAGCAGCTGTCACTGAGGGAGAGAGGGTAGTGAGTACTGAGGCAGATTGGGTGCAGGTACTGAGGGAAATTGTGGAGCGGGCACTGAGGGAGATTGGGGAGCAGGCACTGAGGGAGTTTGGGGAGCGGTTACTGAGGGAGATTCGGGAGCGGGTACCGAGGGAGATTCGGGAGCGGGTACCGAGGGAGATTGTGGAGGGGATACTGAGGGAGAATGGGGAGCGGGTACTGAGGGAGATTGGGGAGCGGGTGCTGAGGGAGATTAGGGGGCGGGTACTGAGGGACTTTGGGGAGCTGGTGCTGAGGAGGATTGAGGAGCAAGTATTTAGGCAGGTTGAGCAGCGGTCACTGAGTGAGACTGAGAAGTGAGGACTGAGGGAGATTGGGGAGCGGGTACTGAGGGAGATTGGGGAGCGGGTACTGAGGGAGATTGGGGAGCGGGTACTGAGGGAGATTGGGGAGCGGGTACTGAGGGAGTTTGGGGAGCGGGTACTGAGGGAGATTGGGGAGCGGGTACTGAGGGAGATTGGGGAGCGGGTACTGAGGGAGATTGGGGAGGGGTTACTGAGGGAGATTGGGGAGCGGGTGCTGAGGGACTTTGGGGAGCGGGTGCTGAGGGAGATTGAGGAGCGGGTGCTGAGGGAGATTGAGGAGCGGGTGCTGAGGGAGATTGAGGAGCGGGTGCTGAGGGAGATTGAGGAGCGGGTGCTGAGGGAGATTGAGGAGCGGGTGCTGATGGAGATTGAGGAGCGGGTACTCAGGGAGATTGGAGAGCATGTACTGAGGGAGATTGGGCAGAGGGTACTGAGGTAGGTTGGGGAGAGTGTACTGAGGTAGGTTGGGGAGAGGGTACTGAGGTAGGTTGGGGAGAGGGTACAGAGGGAGATTGGGGAGTGGATACTGAGGGAGATTGGGGAGTGGATACTGAGGGAGATTGGGGAGTGGATACTGAGGGAGATTGGGGAGTGGATGCTGAGGGAGATTGGGGAGTGGGTACTGAGGGAGATTGGGGGGCGGGTACTGAGGGAGATTGGGGGGCGGGTACTGAGGGAGATTGGGGGTCGGGTACTGAGGGAGATTGGGGGTCGGGTACTGAGGGAGATTGGGGAGCGGGGACCGAGGGAGATTGGGGAGCGGGTAACGAGGGAGATTGGGGAGCGGGTACTGAGTGAGTTTGGGGAGCGGGTACTGAGGGACTTTGAGGAGCTGGTGCTGAGGAGGATTGAGGAGCAAGTATTTAGGCAGGTTGAGCAGCGGTCACTGAGTGAGATTGGGGAGTGGGTACTCATGGAAGCAGGGGAGCGGGTACTTTGTGAGTTTGGGGAGTGAGGACTCAGGGAGATTGGGGAGTGGCTACTGAGTGAGACTGAGAAGTGAGGACTGAGGGAGATTGGGGAGCGGGTACTGAGGGAGATTGGGGAGCGGGTACTGAGGGAGATTGGGGAGCGGGTACTGAGGGAGATTGGGGAGCGGGTACTGAGGGACTTTGGGGAGCTGGTGCTGAGGGACTTTGGGGAGCTGGTGCTGAGGGAGATTGAGGAGCGGGTGCTGAGGGAGATTGAGGAGCGGGTGCTAAGGGAGATTGTGCAGCGGGTACTGAGGGAGATTGGAGAGCATGTACTGAGGGAGATTGGGCAGAGAGTACTGAGGGAGATTGGGCAGAGGGTACTGAGGGAGATTGGGCAGAGGGTACTGAGGGAGATTGGGCAGAGGGTACTGAGGTAGGTTGCGGAGAGGGTACAGAGGGAGATTGGGGAGTGGATAGTGAGGGAGATTGGGGAGTGGATCGTGAGGGAGATTGGGGAGTGGATCGTGAGGGAGATTGGGGAGTGGATACTGAGGGAGATTGGGGAGTGGATACTGAGGGAGATTGGGGAGTGGATACTGAGGGAGATTGGGGAGTGGATATTGAGGGAGATAGGGGAGTGGATACTGAGGGAGATTGGGGAGTGGATACTGAGGGGGATTGGGGAGTGGATACTGAGGGGGATTGGGGAGTGGGTACTGAGGGGGATTGGGGAGCGAGTACAGAGGGAGATTGGGGAGAGGGTATTGAGGGAGATTGGGGGATGGGTACTGAGGTGATTGGAGAGTGAGGACTGAGGGAGATTGGGGAGCGGATAATGAGGGTGTTTGGAGTTTGGGTCCTGAGGGAGATTTGGGAGTGGGTCCTGAGGGAGATTTGGGAGTGGGTCCTGAGGGAGCTTTGGGAGTGGGTCCTGAGGGAGATTTGGGGGCGGGTCCTGAGGGAGATTTGGGGGCGGGTACTGCGGGAGATTGGGGGGCGGGTACTGAAGGAGATTGGGGGGCGGGTACTGAGGGAGTTTGGGGAGCGGGTACTGAGGGAGATTGGGGAGCGGGTACTGAGGGACTTTGGGGAGCTGGTGCTGAGGAGGATTGAGGAGCAAGTATTTAGGCAGGTTGAGCAGCGGTCACTGAGTGAGATTGGGGAGTGGGTACTCATGGAAGCTGGGGAGCGGGTACTTTGTGAGTTTGGGGAGTGAGGACTCCGGGAGATTGGGGAGTGGCTACTGAGTGAGACTGAGAAGTGAGGACTGAGGGAGATTGGGGAGTGGGTACTGAGGGAGTTGGGGAGCGGGTACTGAGGGAGATTGGGGAGCGGGTACTGAGGGAGATTGTGGAGTGGGTGCTGAGGGAGATTGGGGAGCGGGTGCTGAGGGAGATTGAGGAGCGGGTGCTGAGGGAGATTGAGGAGCGGGTGCTGAGGGAGATTGAGGAGCGGGTGCTGAGGGAGATTGAGGAGCGGGTACTGAGGGAGATTGGAGAGCATGTACTGAGGGAGATTGGGCAGAGGGTACAGAGGGAGATTGGGCAGAGGGTACTGAGGTAGGTTGCGGAGAGGGTACAGAGGGAGATTGGGGAGTGGATACTGAGGGAGATTGGGGAGTGGATACTGAGGGAGATTGGGGAGTGGAGATTGGGGAGAGGATACTGAGGGGGATTGGGGAGCGAGTACAGAGGGAGATTGGGGAGAGGGTAATGAGGGAGATTGGGGAGAGGGTACTGAGGGAGATTGGGGAGAGGGTACTGAGGGAGATTGGGGAGAGGGCACTGAGGGAGACTGGGGAGAGGGTATTGAGGGAGATTGGGGAGCGGGTACTGAGGGAGATTGGGGAGCGGGTACTGAGGGAGATTGGGGAGCGGGTACTGAGGGAGATTGGGGAGCGGGTACTGAGGGAGATTGGGGAGTGACGCCTGAGGGAGATTGGGGAGTGACGCCTGAGGGAGATTGGGGAGCGGGTACTGAGGGAGATTGGGGAGCGGGTACTGAGGGCGATTAGGGAGCGGGTCCTGAGGGCGATTAGGGAGCGGGTCCTGAGGGCGATTGGGGAGCGGGTGCTGAGGGACTTTGGGGAGCGGGTGCTGAGGGAGATTGAGGAGCGGGTGCTGAGGGAGATTGAGGAGCGGGTGCTGAGGGAGATTGAGGAGCGGGTGCTGAGGGAGATTGAGGAGCGGGAGCTGAGGGAGATTGAGGAGCGGGTACTCAGGGAGTTTGGAGAGCATGTACTGAGGGAGATTGGGCAGAGGGTTCTGAGGTAGGTTGGGGAGAGGGTACTGAGGTAGGTTGGGGAGAGGGTACAGAGGGAGATTGGTGAGTGGATACTGAGGGAGATTGGGGAGTGGATACTGAGGTAGGTTGGGGAGAGGGTACAGAGGGAGATTGGGGGGCGGGTACTGAGGGAGATTGGGGGGCGGGTACTGAGGGAGATTGGGGGGCGGGTACTGAGGGAGATTGGGGGGGCGGGTACTGAGGGAGATTGGGGGGCGGGTACTGAGGGAGATTGGGGGGCGGGTACTGAGGGAGATTGGGGGGCGGGTACTGAGGGAGATTGGGGAGCGGGTACTGAGGGAGATTGGGGAGCGGGTACTGAGGGAGATTGGGGAGCGGGTACTGAAGGAGATTGGGGAGCGGGTGCTGAGGGAGATTGAGGAGCGGGTGCTGAGGGAGATTGAGGAGCGGGTGCTGAGGGAGATTGAGGAGCGGGTGCTGAGGGAGATTGAGGAGCGGGTGCTGAGGGAGATTGAGGAGCGGGTGCTGAGGGAGATTGAGGAGCGGGTGCTGAGGGAGATTGAGGAGCGGGTGCTGAGGGAGATTGAGGAGCGGGTGCTGAGGGAGATTGTGGAGCGGGTATTGAGGGAGATTGGAGAGCATGTACTGAGGGAGATTGGGCAGAGGGTACTGAGGGAGATTGGGCAGAGGGTACTGAGGGAGATTGGGCAGAGGGTACTGAGGGAGATTGGGCAGAGGGTACTGAGGTAGGTTGCGGAGAGGGTACAGAGGGAGATTGGGGAGTGGATACTGAGGGAGATTGGGGAGTGGATACTGAGGGAGATTGGGGAGTGGATACTGAGGGAGATTGGGGAGTGGATACTGAGGGAGATTGGGGAGTGGATACTGAGGGAGATTGGGGAGTGGATACTGAGGGAGATTGGGGAGTGGATACTGTGGGAGATTGGGGAGTGGATACTGAGGGAGATTGGGGAGTGGATACTGAGGGAGATTGTGGAGTGGATAATGAGGGGGATTGGGGAGCGGATACTGAGGGGGATTGGGGAGAGGGTACTGAGGGAGATTGGGGAGAGGGTACTGAGGGAGATTGGGGAGAGGGTACTGAGGGAGATTGGGGAGAGGGTACTGAGGGAGATTGGGGAGAGGGTACTGAGGGAGATTGGGGAGCGGGTACTGAGGGAGATTGGGGAGCAGGTACTGAGGGAGATTGGGGAGCGGGTACTGAGGGAGATTGGGGAGCTGGTACTGAGGGAGATTGGGGAGCGGGTACAGAGGGAGATTGGGGAGTGGGTGCTGGGAGATTGGGGAGTGACGCCTGAGGGAGATTGGGGAGTGGAAACTGAGGGAGATTGGGGAGTGGATACTGAGGGAGATTGGGGAGCGGATACTGAGGGAGATTGGGGAGCGGATACTGAGGGAGATTGGGGAGCGGATACTGAGGGAGATTGGGGAGCGGGTACCGAGGGAGATTGGGGTGCGGGTATTGAGGCAGAGTGAGCAGCTGTCACTGAGGGAGAGAGGGTAGTGAGTACTGAGGCAGATTGGGTGCAGGTACTGAGGGAAATTGTGGAGTGGGTACCGAGGGAGATTCGGGAGCGGGTACCGAGGGAGATTCGGGAGCGGGTACCGAGGGAGATTGGGGGGTGGGTACTGAGGGAGATTGTGGAGGGGATACTGAGGGAGATTGGGGAGCGGGTACTGAGGGAGATTGAGGAGCGTGTGCTGAGGGAGATTGAGGAGCGGGTGCTGAGGGAGATTGGGGGGCGGGTGCTGAGGGAGATTGTGGGGCGGGTGCTGAGGGAGATTGGGGAGCGGGTGCTGAGGGAGATTGGGGAGCGGGTGATGAGGGAGATTGGGGAGCGGGTGCTGAGGGAGATTGGGGAGCGGGTGCTGAGGGAGATTGGGGAGCGGGTGCTGAGGGAGATTGGGGAGCGGGTACTGAGGGAGATTGGGGAGCGGGTACTGAGGGAGATTGGGGAGTGGGTACTGAGGGAAGTTGGGGAGCGGGTACTTTGTGAGTTTGGGGAGTGAGGACTCGGAGATTGGGGAGTGGCTACTGAGTGAGACTGAGAAGTGAGGACTGAGGGAGATTGGGGAGCGGGTACTGAGGGTGATTGGGGAGCGGGTACTGAGGGAGATTGGGGAGCGGGTACTGAGGGAGATTGGGGAGCGGGTACTGAGGGAGATTGGGGAGCGGGTACTGAGGGAGATTGGGGAGCGGGTACTGAGGGAGTTTGGGGAGCGTGTACTGAGGGAGATTGGGGAGCGGGTACTGAGGGAGATTGGGGAGCGGGTACTGAGGGAGATTGGGGAGCGGGTACTGAGGGAGATTGGGGAGCCGGTGCTGAGGGACTTTGGGGAGCGGGTGCTGAGGGAGATTGAGGAGCGGGTGCTGAGGGAGATTGAGGAGCGGGTGTTGAGGGAGATTGAGGAGCGGGTGCTGAGGGAGATTGAGGAGCGGGTACTCAGGGAGATTGGAGAGCATGTACTGAGTGAGATTGGGCAGAGGGTACTGAGGTAGGTTGGGGAGAGGGTACTGAGGTAGGTTGGGGAGAGGGTACAGAGGGAGATTGGTGAGTGGATACTGAGGGAGATTGGGGAGCGGATACTGAGGGGGATTGGGGAGCAAGTACAGAGGGAGATTGGGGAGAGGGTACTGAGGGAGATTGGGGAGAGGGTACTGAGGGAGATTGGGGAGAGGGTACTGAGGGAGATTGGGGAGAGGGTACTGAGGGAGATTGGGGAGAGGGTACTGAGGGAGATTGGGGAGCGGGTACTGAGGGAGATTGGGGAGCAGGTACTGAGGGAGATTGGGGAGCGGGTACTGAGGGAGATTGGGGAGCTGGTACTGAGGGAGATTGGGGAGCGGGTACTGAGGGAGATTGGGGAGTGGGTGCTGGGAGATTGGGGAGTGACGCCTGAGGGAGATTGGGGAGTGGATACTGAGGGAGATTGGGGAGTGGATACTGAGGGAGATTGGGGAGCGGATACTGAGGGAGATTGGGGAGCGGATACTGAGGGAGATTGGGGAGCGGATACTGAGGGAGATTGGGGAGCGGGTACCGAGGGAGATTGGGGTGCGGGTATTGAGGCAGAGTGAGCAGCTGTCACTGAGGGAGAGAGGGTAGTGAGTACTGAGGCAGATTGGGTGCAGGTACTGAGGGAAATTGTGGAGTGGGTACCGAGGGAGATTCGGGAGCGGGTACCGAGGGAGATTCGGGAGCGGGTACCGAGGGAGATTGGGGGGTGGGTACTGAGGGAGATTGTGGAGGGGATACTGAGGGAGATTGGGGAGCGGGTACTGAGGGAGATTGAGGAACGTGTGCTGAGGGAGATTGAGGAGCGGGTGCTGAGGGAGATTGGGGGGCGGGTGCTGAGGGAGATTGTGGGGCGGGTGCTGAGGGAGATTGGGGAGCGGGTGCTGAGGGAGATTGGGGAGCGGGTGATGAGGGAGATTGGGGAGCGGGTGCTGAGGGAGATTGGGGAGCGGGTGCTGAGGGAGATTGGGGAGCGGGTGCTGAGGGAGATTGGGGAGCGGGTACTGAGGGAGATTGGGGAGCGGGTACTGAGGGAGATTGGGGAGTGGGTACTGAGGGAAGTTGGGGAGCGGGTACTTTGTGAGTTTGGGGAGTGAGGACTCGGAGATTGGGGCGTGGCTACTGAGTGAGACTGAGAAGTGAGGACTGAGGGAGATTGGGGAGCGGGTACTGAGGGTGATTGGGGAGCGGGTACTGAGGGAGATTGGGGAGCGGGTACTGAGGGAGATTGGGGAGCGGGTACTGAGGGAGATTGGGGAGCGGGTACTGAGGGAGTTTGGGGAGCGGGTACTGAGGGAGATTGGGGAGCGGGTACTGAGGGAGATTGGGGAGCGGGTACTGAGGGAGATTGGGGAGCGGGTACTGAGGGAGATTGGGGAGCCGGTGCTGAGGGACTTTGGGGAGCGGGTGCTGAGGGAGATTGAGGAGCGGGTGCTGAGGGAGATTGAGGAGCGGGTGTTGAGGGAGATTGAGGAGCGGGTGCTGAGGGAGATTGAGGAGCGGGTACTCAGGGAGATTGGAGAGCATGTACTGAGTGAGATTGGGCAGAGGGTACTGAGGTAGGTTGGGGAGAGGGTACTGAGGTAGGTTGGGGAGAGGGTACAGAGGGAGATTGGTGAGTGGATACTGAGGGAGATTGGGGAGTGGATACTGAGGGAGATTGGGGAGTGGGTACTGAGGGAGATTGGGGGGCGGGTACTGAGGGAGATTGGGGGGCGGGTACTGAGGGAGATTGGGGGGCGGGTACTGAGGGAGATTGGGGGCGGGTACTGAGGGAGATTGGGGGGCGGGTACTGAGGGAGATTGGGGAGCGGGTACTGAGTCAGATTGGGGAGCGGGTACTGAGGGACTTTGGGGAGCTGGTGCTGAGGAGGATTGAGGAGCAAGTATTTAGGCAGGTTGAGCAGCGGTCACTGAGTGAGATTGGGGAGTGGGTACTCATGGAAGCTGGGGAGCGGGTACTTTGTGAGTTTGGGGAGTGAGGACTCAGGGAGATTGGGGAGTGGCTACTGAGTGAGACTGAGAAGTGAGGACTGAGGGAGATTGGGGAGCGGGTACTGAGGGAGATTGGGGAGCGGGTACTGAGGGAGATTGGGGAGCGGGTACTGAGGGAGATTGGGGAGCGGGTACTGAGGGAGATTGGGGAGCGGGTACTGAGGGACTTTGGGGAGCTGGTGCTGAGGGACTTTGGGGAGCTGGTGCTGAGGGAGATTGAGGAGCGGGTGCTGAGGGAGATTGAGGAGCGGGTGCTGAGGGAGATTGCGCAGCGGGTACTGAGGGAGATTGGAGAGCATGTACTGAGGGAGATTGGGCAGAGAGTACTGAGGGAGATTGGGCAGAGGGTACTGAGGTAGGTTGCGGAGAGGGTACAGTGGGAGATTGGGGAGTGGATAGTGAGGGAGATTGGGGAGTGGATACTGAGGGAGATTGGGGAGTGGATACTGAGGGAGATTGGGGAGTGGATACTGAGGGAGATTGGGGAGTGGATACTGAGGGGGATTGGGGAGTGGATACTGAGGGGGATTGGGGAGCGAGTACAGAGGGGGATTGGGGAGCGAGTAAAGAGGGGGATTGGGGAGCGAGTACAGAGGGGGATTGGGGAGCGAGTACAGAGGGGGATTGTGGAGCGAGTACAGAGGGGGATTGGGGAGCGAGTACAGAGGGGGATTAGGGAGCGAGTACAGAGGGAGATTGGGGAGAGGGTATTGAGGGAGATTGGGGAGAGGGTATTGAGGGAGATTGGGGAGAGGGTACTGAGGGAGATTGGGGGGCGGGTACTGAGGGAGATTGGGGGGCGGGTACTGAGGGAGATTGGGGAGCGGGTACTGAGGGAGATTGGGGAGCGGGTACTGGGAGATTGGGGAGTGACGCCTGAGGGAGATTGGGGAGTGGATACTGAGGGAGATTGGGGAGTGAATACTGAAGGAGATTGGGGAGCGGGTACCGAGGGAGATTGGGGAGCTGGTACTGAGGGAGATTGGGGTGCGGGTATTGAGGCAGAGTGAGCAGCTGTCACTGAGGGAGAGAGGGTAATGAGTACTGAGGCAGATTGGGTGCAGGTACTGAGGGAAATTGTGGAGCGGGTATTGAGGGAGATTGGGGAGCAGGCACTGAGGGAGATTCGGGAGCGGGTACTGAGGGAGATTGGGGAGCGGGTGCTGAGGGAGATTGGGGAGCGGGTGCTGAGGGACTTTGGGGAGCGGGTGCTGAGGGAGATTGAGGAGCGGGTGCTGAGGGAGATTGAGGAGCGGGTACTGAGGGAGATTGGGCAGAGGGTACTGAGGTAGGTTGGCGAGAGGGTACAGAGGGAGATTGGGGAGTGGATACTGAGGGAGATTGGGGAGTGGATACTGAGGGAGATTGGGGAGTGGATACTGAGGGAGATTGGGGAGTGGATACTGAGGGAGATTGGGGAGTGGATACTGAGGGAGATTGGGGCGTGGATACTGAGGGAGATTGGGGAGTGGATACTGAGGGAGATTGGGGAGTGGATACTGAGGGAGATTGGGATGTGGATACTGAGGGAGATTGGGGAGTGGATACTGAGGGAGATTGGGGAGTGGATACTGAGGGAGATTGGGGAGTGGATACTGAGGGAGATTGGGGAGTGGATACTGAGGGAGATTGGGGAGTGGCTACTGAGGGAGATTGGGGAGTGGCTACTGAGGGGGATTGGGGAGCGAGTACAGAGGGAGATTGGGGAGAGGGTACTGAGGGAGATTGTGGAGGGGATACTGAGGGAGATTGGGGAGCGGATAATGAGGGTGTTTGGAGTTTGGGTACTGAGGGAGATTGGGGAGTGTGTACTGAGGGAGATTGGGGAGCGGACACTGAGGGAGATTGAGGAGGGAGATTGAGGAGTGAGCATTGAGGCAGACTGGGGACTGGGCGCTGAGGGAGAATGGGGACTGGGCGCTGAGGGAGAATGGGGACTGGGCGCTGAGGGAGAATGGGGAGTGGGCGGTGAGGGAGAATGGGGAGTGGGCGCTGGGGGAGAATGTGGAGTGGGCGCTGGGGGAGAATGGGGACTGGGCACTGGGGGAGAATGGGGACTGGGCACTGGGGGAGAATGGGGACTGGGCACTGGGGGAGAATGGGGACTGGGCACTGGGGGAGAATGGGGACTGGGCACTGGGGGAGAATGGGGACTGGGCACTGGGGGAGAATGGGCACTGGGCACTGGGGGAGAATGGGCACTGGGCACTGAGGGAGAATGGGGACTGGGCACTGAGGGAGATTGGGGAGCGGATAATGAGGGTGTTTGGAGTTTGGGTACTGAGGGAGATTGGGGAGTCGGTACTGAGGAAGATGGTGGAGTGAGCACTGAGGCAGACTGGGGAGCAGGTGCTGAGGGAGAATGGTGACTGGGCACTGAGGGAGATTGGGGAGTGGATACTGAGGGGGATTGGGGAGCGGGTACTGAGGGAGATTGGGGAGCGGGTACTGAGGGAGATTGGGGAGCGGGTACTGAGGGGGATTGGGGAGCGGGTACTGAGGGGGATTGGGGAGCGGGTACTGAGGGGGATTGGGGAGCGGGTACTGAGGGGGATTGGGGAGCGGGTACTGAGGGAGATTGGGGAGCGGGTACTGAGGGAGATTGGGGAGCGGGTACTGAGGGAGATTGGGGAGTGGGTACTGAGGGAGATTGGGGAGCGGGTACTGAGGCAGATGTGGGAGCGGGTACTGAGGGAGATTGGGCAGCGGGTACTGAGGGAGATTGGGGAGCGGGTACTGAGGGACTTTGGGGAGCTGGTGCTGAGGGAGATTGGGGAGCGGGTACTGAGGGAGATTGGGTAGCGGGTACTGTGGAAGATTGGGGTACAGGTAATGTGGGAGATTAGGGAGCGGGTACTGAGGGAGGTTGGGGAGCGGGTACTGAGGGCGGTTGGGGAGCGGGTACTGAGGGCGGTTGGGGAGAGGGTACTGAGGGCGGTTGGGGAGAGGGTACTGGGAGATTGGGGAGTGACGCCTGAGGGAGATTGGGGAGTGGATACTGAGGGGGATTGGGGAGCGAGTACAGAGGGAGATTGGGGAGCTAGTGCAGAGGGAGATTGGGGAGCGAGTGCAGAGGGAGATTGGGGAGCGAGTACAGAGGGAGATTGGGGAGCGAGTACAGAGGGAGATTGGGGAGCGAGTACAGAGGGAGATTGGGGAGCGAGTACAGAGGGAGATTGGGGAGCGAGTACAGAGGGAGATTGGGGAGCGAGTACAGAGGGAGATTGGGGAGTGAGTACTGAGGGAGTTTGGGGAGTGGGTATTGAGGGAGATTGGGGAGCGGGTACTGGGAGATTGGGGAGTGACGCCTGAGGGAGATTGGGGAGTGGATACTGAGGGAGATTGGGGAGTGGATACTGAGGGAGATTGGGGAGTGGATACTGAGGGAGATTGGGGAGTGGATACTGAGGGAGATTGGGGAGTGGGTACTGAGGGAGATTGGGGAGCGGGTACTGAGGGAGATTGGGGAGCTGGTACTGAGGGAGATTGGGGTGCGGGTATTGAGGCAGAGTGAGCAGCTGTCACTGAGGGAGAGAGGGTAGTGAGTACTGAGGCAGATTGGGTGCAGGTACTGAGGGAAATTGTGGAGCGGGTATTGAGGGAGATTGGGGAGCAGGCGCTGAGGGAGTTTGGGGAGCGGGTACTGAGGGAGATTCAGGAGCGGGTACTGAGGGAGATTCGGGAGCGGGTACTGAGGGAGATTCGGGAGCGGGTACTGAGGGAGATTCGGGAGCGAGTACTGAGGGAGATTGGGGGGTGGGTACTGAGGGAGATTGTGGAGGGGATACTGAGGGAGATTGGGGAGCGGATAATGAGGGTGTTTGGAGTTTGGGTACTGAGGGAGATTGGGGAGTGGGTACTGAGGGAGATTGGGGAGCGGACACTGAGGGAGATTGAGGAGTGAGCATTGAGGCAGACTGGGGACTGGGCGCTGAGGGAGAATGGGGACTGGGCGCTGAGGGAGAATGGGGACTGGGCGCTGAGGGAGACTGGGCGCTGGGGGAGAATGGGGACTGGGCGCTGGGGGAGAATGGGGACTGGGCGCTGGGGGAGAATGGGGACTGGGCGCTGGGGGAGAATGGGGACTGGGCGCTGAGGGAGAATGGGGACTGGGCGCTGAGGGAGAATGGGGACTGGGCGCTGGGGGAGAATGGGGAGTGGGCGCTGAGGGAGAATGTGGACTGGGCGCTGAGGGAGAATGGGGACTGGGCGCTGGGGGAGAATGGGGAGTATGCGCTGGGGGAGAATGGGGACTGGGCGCTGGGGGAGAATGGGGACTGGGCGCTGGGGGAGAATGGGGACTGGGCGCTGAGGGAGAATGGGGACTGGGCGCTGGGGGAGAATGGGGACTGGGCGCTGAGGGAGAATGGGGACTGGGCGCTGGGGGAGAATGGGTACTGGGCGCTGAGGGAGAATGGGGACTGGGCGCTGAGGGAGAATGGGGACTGGGCGCTGAGGGAGAATGGGGACTGGGCGCTGAGGGAGAATGGGGACTGGGCGCTGGGGGAGAATGGGGAGTGGGCGCTGGGGGAGAATGGGGTCTGGGCGCTGGGGGAGAATGGGGACTGGGCGCTGGGGGAGAATGGGGACTGGGCGCTGGGGGAGAATGGGGACTGGGCGCTGGGGGAGAATGGGGACTGGGCGCTGGGGGAGAATGGGGACTGGGCGCTGGGGGAGAATGGGGACTGGGCGCTGGGGGAGAATGGGGACTGGGCGCTGGGGGAGAATGGGGACTGGGCGCTGGGGGAGATTGGGGAGCGAGTACAGAGGGAGATTGGGAAGCGGATAATGAGGGTGTTTGGAGTTTGGGTACTATGGGAGATTGGGGAGTCGGTACTGAGGAAGATGGTGGAGTGAGCACTGAGGCAGACTGGGGAGCAGGTGCTGAGGGAGAATGGTGACTGGGCACTGAGGGAGATTGGGGAGTGGATACTGAGGGGGATTGGGGAGCGAGTACAGAGGGAGATTGGGGAGCGGGTACTGAGGGAGATTGGGGAGCGGGTACTGAGGGAGATTGGGGAGCGGGTACTGAGGCAGATTTGGGAGCGGGTACTGAGGGAGATTTGGGAGCGGGTACTGAGGGACTTTGGGGAGCTGGTGCTGAGGGAGATTGAGGAGCGGGTGCTGAGGGAGATTGGGGAGCGGGTACTGAGGGAGATTGGGTAGCGGGTACTGAGGGAGGTTGGGGAGGGGGTACTGAGGGCGGTTGGGGAGGGGGTACTGAGGGCGGTTGGGGAGGGGGTACTGAGGGCGGTTGGGGAGGGGGTACTGAGGGCGGTTGGGGAGAGGGTACTGAGGGAGATTGGGAAGCGGGTAACGAGTGAGATTGTGGTGTCGGAACTGAGGGAGATTGGGGTGCGGGTATTGAGGCAGAGTGAGCAGCTGTCACTGAGGGAGAGAGGGTAGTGAGTACTGAGGCAGATTGGGTGCGGGTACTGAGGGAAATTGTGGAGTGGGTATTGAGGGACATTGGGGAGCAGGCACTGAGGGAGCTTGGGGAGTGGTTACTGAGGGAGATTCGGGAGCGGGACGAGGGAAGATTGGGGAGCGGTTATTGAGGGAGATTGGGGAGTGAGTATTGAGGGAGATTGGGGAGTGAGTATTGAGGGAGATTGGGGAGTGAGTATTGAGGGAGATTGGGGAGTGAGTATTGAGGGAGATTGGGGAGAGGGTGTTGAGGCAGATTAGAGAGCGGGTACTGTGGGCGATTTGGGAGTGGGTTTTGAGGGAGATTGGGAAGGAGGCATTGAGGGAAATTGGGAGCGGGTATTGAGGGAGAATGGGGAGCAGAAACAGAGCGGGATTGGGGAGCGGGAAAGGAGGGAGATTGGGGAGTGGCTACTGAGTGAGACTGAGAAGTGAGGACTGAGAGAGGTTGTGAACAGGTACTGAGGGAGATTGGGGTGCGAGTAATGAGGGAGATTGGGGAGCGGGTACTGAGGGAGATTGGGGAGCAGACACTGAGGGAGAATGAGGAGTGAGCACTGAGGCAGACTGGGGACTGGGCGCTGAGGGAGAATGGGGACTGGGCACTGAGGGAGAATGGGCACTGGGCACTGAGGGAGATTGGGGAGTGTGTACTGAGGGGGATTGGGGAGCGCGTACAGAGGGAGATTGAGGAGAGGGTATTGAGGGAGATTGGGGAGCAGATAATGAGGGTGTTTGGAGTTTGGGTGCTGAGGGAGATTGGGGAGCGGGTACTGAGGGACTTTGGGGAGCGGGTACTGAGGGACTTTGGGGAGCGGGTACTGAGGGACTTTGGGGAGCGGGTGCTGAGGGAGATTGGGGAGCGGGTGCTGAGGGAGGTTGGGGAGCGGGTGCTGAGGGCGGTTGGGGAGAGGGTACTGAGGGCGGTTGGGGAGGGGGTACTGAGGGCGGATGGGGAGAGGGTACTGAGGGAGATTGGGATGTGACGACTGAGGGAAATTGGGAAGCGGGTACTGGTGGAGATTGAGGATCAGGTACTGATGGGGCTTGGGGAGCGGATACTGAGGGGGCTTGGGGAGCGGATACTGAGGGAGATTGGAGGGCGGGTACTGAGGCAGTTTGGGAGCAAGTATTTAGGCAGGTTGAGCAGCGGTCACTGAGTGAGATTGGGGAGTGGGTACTGAGGGAAGTTGGGGTGCGGGTACTTTGTGAGTTTGGGGAGTGAGGACTCAGGGAGATTGGGAGTGGCTACTGAGTGAGACTCAGAAGTGAGGACTGAGGGAGGTTGTGAACAGGTACTGAGGGAGATTGGGGAGTGGGTACTGAGGGCGATTGGGGAGCGGACACTGAGGGAGATTGAGGAGTGAGCACTGAGGCAGACTGGGCAACAGGTGCTGAGGGAGAATGGGGAGAGGGTATTGAGGGAGATAGGGGAGTGGGTACTGAGGGTGATTGGAGAGCATGTACTGAGGGAGGTTGGGGTGAGGGTGCTGAGGGAGGTTGGGGCGAGGGTGCTGAGGGAGGTTGGGGCGAGGGTGCTGAGGGAGGTTGGGGCGAGGGTGCTGAGGGAGGTTGGGGCGAGGGTGCTGAGGGAGGTTGGGGCGAGGGTGCTGAGGGAGGTTGGGGCGAGGGTGCTGAGGGAGGTTGGGGAGAGGGTACTGAGGGAGATTGGGGAGCATGCACTGAGGGAGATTGGGGAGAGGGTACTGAGGGAGATTGGGGAGCGGGTACTGAGGGCGGTTGGGGAGAGGGTACTGAGGGCGGTTGGGGAGAGGGTACTGAGGGCGGTTGGGGAGAGGGTACTGAGGGAGATTGGGGAGCGATAACTGAGGGAGATTGGGGAGAGGGTACTGAGGGCGGTTGGGGAGAGGGTACTGAGGGCGGTTGGGGAGAGGGTACTGAGGGCGGTTGGGGAGAGGATACTGAGGGCGGTTGGGGAGAGGGTACTGAGGGCGGTTGGGGAGAGGGTACTGATGGCGGTTGGGGTGAGGGCACTGAGGGAGATTGGGGAGCGGGTACTGAGGGAGATTGAGGAGCAGGTACTGCTGAGGATTGGGGAGCGGGTACTGAGGGGAATTGGGGAGCGGATACTGAGGGGAATTGGGGAGCGGATACTGGTGGAGATTGAGGAGCAGGTACTGCTGAGGATTGGGGAGCGGATACTGAGGGGAATTGGGGAGCGGATACTGAGGGGAATTGGGGAGCGGGTACTGAGGGAAGTTGGGGAGCGGGTACTTTGTGAGTTTGGGGAGTGAGGACTCCGGGAGATTGGGGAGTGGCTACTGAGTGAGACAGAGAAGTGAGGACTGAGGGAGGTTGTGAACAGGTACTGACGGAGATTGGGGTGCGAGTACTGAGGGAGATTGAGGAGTGGGTACTGAGGGAGATTGAGGAGTGGGTACTGAGGGAGATTGAGGAGTGGGTACTGAGGGGGATTGGGGAGCGAGTACTGAAGGAGATTGAGGAGAGGGTATTGAGCGAGATAGGGGAGTGGGTAGTGTGGGAGATTGGAGAGCATGTTGTGAGGGACATTGGGCAGAGGGTACTGAGGTAGATTGGGGAGCATGCACTGAGGGAGATTGGGGAGCATGCACTGAGGGAGATTGGGGCAGAGGGTACTGAGGGAGATTGGGGCAGAGGGTACTGAGGGAGATTGGGGCAGAGGGTACTGAGGGAGATTGGGGCAGAGGGTACTGAGGGAGATTGGGGCAGAGGGTGCTGAGGGAGATTGGGCAGAGGGTGCTGAGGGAGATTGGGCAGAGGGTGCTGAGGGAGATTGGGCAGAGGGTGCTGAGGGAGGTTGGGGAGAGGGTGCTGAGGGAGGTTGGGGGGAGGGTACTGAGGGAGGTTGAGGGGAGGGTACTGAGGGAGATTGGGGAGCGGGTACTGAGGGAGGTTGGGATGTGACGACTGAGGGAAATTGGGAAGCGGGAACTGGTGGAGATTGAGGAGCAGGTACTGCGGAGGATTGTGGAGCGGATACTGAGGGGGATTGGGGAGTGGGTACTGAGGGAGATTGGGGAGCGAGCACTTTGTGAGTTTGGGGAGTGAGGATTCAGAAATTGGGGAGTGGCTACTGAGTGAGACTGAGAAGTGAGGACTGAGGGAGGTTGTGAACAGGGACTGAGGGAGATTGGGGTGCAGGTAATGAGGGAGATTGGGGTGCAGGTAATGAGGGAGATTGGGGTGCAGGTAATGAGGGAGATTGGGGTGCAGGTAATGAGGGAGATTTGGGGGATGGGTACTGAGGGAGATTTGGGGGATGGGTACTGAGGGAGATTTGGGGGATGGGTACTGAGGGAAATTGGGGGATGGGTACTGAGGGAAATTGGGGGATGGGTACTGAGGAGATTGGGGAGTTGGTAATGAGGATGTTGCTGGAGCGGGTACTGAGGGAGCTTGGGGAGTGGGTACTGTGGGTGGTTGGGGAGTGAGGACATGAGGGAGATTGGGGAGGGGAACTGAAGGAGATTGGGGAGTGGGTATTGAGGGAGATTGGGGAGCAAGTATTGAGGGAGATTGGGGAGCAGGTATTGAGGGAGATTGGGAAGCGGGTACTGAGGGAGTTTGGGGAGTGGGTATTGAGGGAGATTGGGGAGGGGGAACTGAGGGTGATTGGGGAGTGACGACTGAGGTCAATTGGGAAGCAGGTACTAATGGAGTTTGAGGAGCAGTTACTGAGGGGGATTGGTGAGCGTGTACTGAGGGAGATTGGGGAGCGTGTACTGAGGGAGATTGGGGAGCGGGTATTGAGGCAGAGTGAGCAGCTGTCACTGAGGTAGAGAGGGTAGTGAGTACTGAGGCAGATTGTGGAGCGGGTACTGAGGGAGATTGTGGAGCGGGTATTGAGGGAGATTGGGGAGCGTGTACTGAGGGACTTGGGGAGCAGGCACTGAGGGAGTTGGGGGAGTGGTTACTGAGGGAGATTCGGGAGTGGGACTAGGGTAGATTGGAGAGCGGCTATTGAGGGAGATTGGGAAGCGAGTATTGAGGGATTTTGGGGAGGATGTACTGAAGTAATTTGGGGAGTGGGTACTTGGGGAGTTTGGGGAGTGAGGACTGAGGGAGATTGGGGAGTGGGTAATGAGGGAGTTTGGGGAGCGGGTGTTGAGGGCGATTCAGCACCGGGCTTTGAGGGTGATTGTGAAGTGCCTATTGAGGGAGTTTGAGCAACAGGCACTGAGAGATTGGGGAGAGGGATTGAGGGCAATTGTGGCGCAGGTACTGAACGAGTTTGAGGAGCGGGTTCTAAGGGAGATTGGGGAAACGGCACAGCAGGAGACTGGGGAGTGATGACTGAGGAGGGATTGAGGGAGTTTGCGGAGCGGGAATTGATGCAGCTTGGGGAGTGGATACTGAGGAAGATTGTGGAAAGGGCAGTGAGAGAGACTGGTGAGTGAAGTCTGAGGAGGGATTGAGGGAGATTGGGGAGCAGATACTGAGGAAGATTGAGGAGTGGGTACTGAGGGAGATTGGGCAGAGGGTACTGAGGGAGGTTGGGGTGAGGGAGCTGAGGGAGATTGGGGAGGGGTACTGAGGGAGATTGGGCAGATGGTAGTGAGGGAGTTTGGGGAGTAGATATTGCGGGAGATTGGGGAGCAGGTACGGAGAGAGTTTGGGGAGTGCGTACTGAGGGAGATTGGGGTGTGTGTACTGAGGGAGTTTGGGGAGTGAGGACTGAAGGAGATTGGGGAGCTGGTACTGAGGGTGTTTCATGAGTGGATACTGATGGAGATTGGGGAGTGGGCACTGAGTGAATTTGGGAAGTGAGGACTGAGGGAGATTGGGGAGCATGCACTGAGAGAGATGGGCGAGAGGGTATAGAGGGAGATTCAGCAGAGTGTATTGTGGGAATTTGGGGAGAGGGTACTGAGGGAGATTTGGGAGAGGGTACTGAGGGAGACTGGGCAGATGGTACTGAGGGTGTTTGGGGAATGGATATTGCGGGAGATTGGGGATCAGTTATGGAGATAGTTTGGGGAGTGCGTACTGAGGGAGATTGGCGAGTGAGAACGGAGGCAGATTGGGGAGCGGAACTGAGGGAGATTGAGGTGTGTGTACTGAGGGAGTTTGGGGAGAGAGTACATGAGTGAGATTGGGGAGTGCGTACTGAGGGAGATTGACGAGTGAGGACGGAGGCAGATTGGGGAGTGTATACTGAGGGACTTCGGGGAGTGAGGACTGAGGGAGATTGGGGAGCGGATACTGCGGGAGATTGGCGAGCAGGTACTGAGGGGGATTGTGGAGATTGGGAAATTGAGGGGGATTGGGGAAAGGACACTGAGGGAGACTGATTGAGTGAGGACTGACGAGGGATTGAGAGAGATGGGGAGCAGGTACTGAGGGAGTTTAGGGAGTGGGTACTGAGTGAGATGGAGAGTGGGTACTGAGTGAGATGGAGAGTGGGTACTGAGTGAGATGGAGAGTGGGTACTGAGTGAGATGGAGAGTGGGTACTGAGGGAGATGCAGAGTGGGTACTGAGGGAGATGGAGAGTGGGTACTGAGGGAGATGGAGAGTGTTTACTGAGGGAGATGGAGAGTGTTTACTGAGGGAGATGGAGAGTGTTTACTGAGGGAGATGGAGAGTGGGTACTGAGGGAGATGGAGAGTGGGTACTGAGGGAGATGGAGAGTGGGTACTGACGGAGATGGAGAGTGGGTACTGAGGGAGATGGAGAGTGGGTACTTTGGGAGTGGGTACTGAGGGAGTTTTGGGAGTGGGTACTGAGGGAGTTTTGGCAGTGGGTACTGAGGGAGATTGGGAAGTGAGGATTGAGGGAGATTGTGGAGCCAATACTGCATGTGGTTGGGGAACGGGAACTAAGGTAGATTGTGGAGCTGCTACTGAGGGAGTTTGGGGAGTGTGTACTGAGATAATTTGGGGAGTGGGTACTGAGGGAGTTTGGCAAGTGGGTACTTGGGGAGTTTGGGGAACAAAGAAAAGAACAAAGAAAATTACAGCACAGGAACAGGCCCTTCGGCCCTCCAAGCCCGCGCTGATACAGATCCTCTATCTAAACATGACGCCTATTTTCTAAGGGTCTGTATCTCTTTATTTCCTGCCCATTCATGTATCTGTGTAGATACATCTTAAAAGACGCTATCGTGCCCGCGTCTACCACCTCCGCTGGCAACGCGTTCCAGGCACCCACCACCCTCTGCGTAAAGAACTTTCCACGCATATCCCCCCTAAACTTTTCCCCTTTCACTTTGAACTCGTGACCCCTAGTAATTGAATCCCCCACTCTGGGAAAAAGCTTCTTGCTATCCAACCTGTCTATACCTCTCATGATTTTGTACACCTCAATCAGGTCCCCCCTCAACCTCCATCTTTCTAATGAAAATAATCCTAATCTACTCAACCTCTCTTCATAGCTAGCGCCCTCCATACCAGGCAACATCCTGGTGAACCTCCTCTGCACCCTCTCCAAAGCATCCACATCCTTTTGGTAATGTGGCGACCAGAACTGCACGCAGTATTCCAAATGTGGCCGAACCAAAGTCCTATACAACTGTAACATGACCTGCCAACTCTTGTACTCAATACCCCGTCCGATGAAGGAAAGCATGCCGTATGCCTTCTTGACCACTCTATTGACCTGCGTTGCCACCTTCAGGGAACAATGGACCTGAACACCCAAATCTCTCTGTACATCAATTTTCCCCAGGACTTTTCCATTTACTGTATAGTTCACTCTTGAATTGGATCTTCCAAAATGCATCACCTCGCATTTGCCCTGATTGAACTCCATCTGCCATTTCTCTGCCCAACTCACCAGTCTATCTATATTCTGCTGTATTCTCTGACAGTCCCCTTCATTATCTGCTACTCCACCAATCTTAGTGTCGTCTGCAAACTTGCTAATCAGACCACCTATACTTTCCTCCAAATCATTAATGTATATCACAAACAACAGTGGTCCCAGCACGGATCCCTGTGGAACACCACTGGTCACACGTCTCCATTTTGAGAAACTCCCTTCCACTGCTACTCTCTGTCTCCTGTTGCCCAGCCAGTTCTTTATCCATCTAGCTAGTACACCTTGGACCCCATGCGCCTTCACTTTCTCCATCAGCCTACCATGGGGAACCTTATCAAACGCCTTACTGAAGTCCATGTATATGACATCTACAGCCCTTCCCTCATCAATCAACTTTGTCACTTCCTCAAAGAATTCTATTAAGTTGGTAAGACATGACCTTCCCTGCACAAAACCATGTTGCCTATCACTGATAAGCCCATTTTCTTCCAAATGGGAATAGATCCTATCCCTCAGTATCTTCTCCAGCAGCTTCCCTACCACTGACGTCAGGCTCACCGGTCTATAATTACCTGGATTATCCCTGCTACCCTTCTTAAACAAGGGGACAACATTAGCAATTCTCCAGTCCTCCGGGACCTCACCCGTGTTTAAGGATGCTGCAAAGATATCTGTTAAGGCCTCAGCTATTTCCTCTCTCGCTTCCCTCAGTAACCTGGGATAGATCCCATCCGGACCTGGGGACTTGTCCACCTTAATGCCTTTTAGAATACCCAACACTTCCTCCCTCCTTATGTCGACTTGACCTAGAGTAATCAAACATCTGCCCCTAACCTCAACATCCTTCATGTCCCTCTCCTCGGTGAATACCGATGCAAAGTACTCGTTTAGAATCTCACCCATTTTCTCTGACTCCACGCATAACTTTCCTCCTTTGTCCTTGAGTGGGCCAATCCTTTCTCTAGTTACCCTCTTGCTCCTTATATATGAATAAAAGGCTTTGGGATTTTCCTTAACTCTGTTTGCGAAAGATATTTCATGACCCCTTTTTGCCCTCTTAATTCCTTGTTTCAGATTGGTCCTACACTCCCGATATTCTTTCAAAGCTTCGTCTTTCTTCAGCCACCTAGACCTTATGTATGCTTCCTTTTTCCTCTTAGCTAGTCTCACAATTTCACCTGTCATCCATGGTTCCCTAATCTTGCCATTTCTATCCCTCATTTTCACAGGAACATGTCTCTCCTGCACGCTAATCAACCTCTCTTTAAAAGCCTCCCACATATCACATGTGGATTTACCTTCAAACAGCTGCTCCCAATCTACATTCCCCAGCTCCTGCCGAATTTTGGTATAGTTGGCCTTCCCCCAATTTAGCACTCTTCCTTTAGGACCACTCTCATCTTTGTCCATGAGTATTTTAAAGCTTACGGAATTATGATCACTATTCCCAAAGTAGTCCCCTACTGAAACTTCAACAACCTGGCCGGGCTCATTCCCCAACACCAGGTCCAGTATGGCCCCTTCCCGAGTTGGACTATTTACATACTGCTCTAGAAAACCCTCCTGGATGCTCCTTACAAATTCTGCTCCATCTGGACCTCTAACACTAAGTGAATCCCAGTCAATGTTGGGAAAATTAAAATCTCCTATCACCACCACCCTGTTGCTCCGACATCTTTCCATAATCTGTTTACATATTTGTACCTCTATCTCACGCTCGCTGTTGGGAGGCCTGTAGTACAGCCCCAACATTGTTACCGCACCCTTCCTATTTCTGAGTTCTGCCCATATTGCCTCACTGCTCGAGTCCTCCATAGTGCCCTCCTTCAGCACAGCTGTGATATCCTCTTTGACCAGTAATGCAACTCCCCACCCCTTTTACCTCCCTCTCTATCCTGCCTGAAGCATCGGTATCCTGCAATATTTAGTTGCCAATCATGCCCTTCCCTTAACCAAGTCTCAGTAATAGCAATAACATCATACTCCCAGGTACTAATCCAAGCCCTAAGTTCATCTGCCTTACCTACTACACTTCTTGCATTAAAACAAATGCACCTCAGACCACCAGTCCCTTTGCGTTCATCATCTGCTCCCTGTCTACTCTTCCCCTTAGTCACGCTGACTTCATTATCTAGTTCCTTACAAGCTTTTGTTACTATCTCCTTACTGTCAACTGACCTCCTCATTTGGTTCCCATCCCTCTGCCACATTAGTTTAAACCCTCCCCAACAGCATTAGCAAAAGCACTCCCAAGGACATTGGTTCCAGTCCTGCCCAGGTGTAGACCGTCCAATTTGTAATAGTCCCACCTCCCCCAGACCGGTCCCAATGTCCCAAAAATCTGAACCCCTCCTTCCTGCACCATCTCTCAAGCCACGCATTCATCCTGACTATTCTTTCATTTCTACTCTGACTATCACGTGGCACTGGTAGCAATCCTGAGATTACTACCTCTGAGGTCCTACTTTTTAACTTGGCTCCTAACTCCCTAAATTCTGCTTGTAGGACCTCATCCCATTTTTTACCTATATCCAAAATGGTATACTTGTTTTGGAGGAAGATGACCGCAGGGGACTCCTGCGCTGCCTTCCTGCTCTTTCTCTGCCTTTTGGTCACCCATTCCCTTTCCCCCTCAGCAATCCTAATCTGCGGTGTGACCAATTCACTAAACGTGCTATCCACGACCTCCTCAGCATCGCGCATGCTCCAAAGTGAGTCCATCCGCAGCTCCAGAGCCGTCATGCGGTCTAACAAGAGCTGCAGTTGGACACACTTCCTGCACGTGAAGGAGTCAGGGACATCAGCCGTGTCCCTGAGCTCCCACATTGAGCAAGAGGAGCATAAAACGGGTCTGAGATCTCCTGCCATTTTTAATCTTAAGCTTAACTTAGTTAAATGAAAAAGGAACGAAAAGTTTTTACCAATCACACAATAAAAAAAAAGAGAAATAGAAAAAGCCTTACCTTATCTACACACCACCGAGTCCTTTTTTTTTGGTTAGAGGAGGAGGGCGGGTGGGAGCCACTACCCGTGTGGTGTCTCGGGTTCAGAAACGGCCCAACTATATCGGGTTTTACTTACCCAGCAGCCCCCTGGTCTCCGCCGAAAACAAAAGGAAATTAAGTTTACTTTGAAACTGACCTTCCCAGCTGATCACTCGCTCGCACTCTCTGCTCCCGAATAAGCTGCTGCAATGAAAGGTACTGAGTGAGGACTGAGGGAGATTGGGGAGTGGGTAATGAGGGAGATTGGGGTGGCAGTACTGAGGGAGATTGGGGAGCATGTACTGAGGGAGTCTGAGAGAGGGTATTGAGGGAGTTTGGGAAGCGTGTGTTGAGGGAGATTCAGCACTCGGCATTGAGGGTGATTGGGAAGTGTGTATTGAGGGAGATTGAGCAGGGGACATGGAGAGAGATTGGACAGAGGGAATTGAGGGCGATTGTGACGCAGGTACTGAGCGAGATTGAGGAGCAGCTACTGAGACAGTCTGTTGAGCGAGTTCTAAGGGAGATTGGGGAAACGGCACAGCGGGACATTGTGGAGTGACGACTGAGAAGGGATTGAGGGAGTTTGCGGACCGGGATTGATGCAGCTTGGGGAGCAGGTACTGAGTAAGATTGGGGAAAGGGCACTGAGAGAGACTGGTTGAGTGAGGACTGACGAGGGATTGAGAGAGATTGGGGAGCCAGTACTGAGGGAGATTGGGGAGAGGGTACTGAGGCAGATTGGAGTGACGGTACTGAGGGAAATTGGGGAGAGGGCATTGAGGGAGATTGGGCAGAGTGTACTGAGGGAGGTTGGGGAGAGGGTACTGAGGGAGATTGGGGAGCCGGTACTGAGGGTGTTTGGGGAGTGCGGATATGAGGGAGATTGGCGAGTGGAACTGAGGGAGATTGGGGAGCAGATACTGAGGGAGTTTGGGAATCTGGTACTGAGGGAGATTGGGGTGCGGGTACTGAGAGAGTTTGAGGTGTGTTTACTGAGGGAGTTTGGGGAGAGAGGACATGAGGGAGATTGGGGAGCAGGTACTGAGGGAGTTTGGGGAGCGTGTACTTAGGGAGATTGAGGAGCGGGTACTGAGGGAGTTTGAGGAGGCAGTACTGAGGGTGATTGGGAAGTGAGGACTGAGGGAGATTGGGGAGTGTGTACTGAGGGACTTCGGCGAGTGAGGACTGAGGGAGATTGGGGAGCGGATACTGTAGGAGATTAGGGAGTGGGTACTGAGGGAGTTTGAGGAATGGGTACTGAAGGAGTTTGGGGAGCCGGTACCGCGGGAGATTGGGGAGCGGGACCTGAGGGAGATTGGAGAGTGAGGTCTGTGGGAGTTTGGGAACGGGGATTGAGGGTGTTTGGGGAGTGGGGATGGAGACCTGAAGGAGATTGGGGAACTGGGAATGAGGGAGTTTGGGCATTGAGGACTGAGGGAGATTGAGGAACAGGGATTGAGGGAGTTTGGTGTGAGGGGATTGTGGAAGATTTGGGAGCGGAAACTGATTGTGATTGGGGAGCGGGTATTGAGGGGGATTGAGGAGTGAGGGCTGAGGGAGATTGGAGAATGAGGTCTGAGGGAGATTGGGGAGCGAAGATTGAGGAAGTTTGGGGAGTAGACACTGAGGGAGATTGGGGAGCGGGTACTGAGGGAGATTGGGGAGTGGAACTGAGGGAGATGGGGATCAGGTAGTGAGGGAGATTGGAAAGTGGTAACTGAGGGAGATTGGAAAGTGGTAACTGAGGGAGATTGGGGAGTGAGGACTGAGGGAGGTTGGGGAGCAGATACTGAGGGGGATTGGGGAGTGAGGACTGAGGGAAATTGGAGAGTGACTACTGAGGGTGATTGGTCTGCGGATACTGAGGGAGATTGGGGAGTGAGGACTGAGGGAGGTTGAAGAGTAGGTACTGAGGGAGATTGGAGAGTGAGGACTGAGGGAGATTGGAGAGTGAGGACTGAGGGAGATTGGAGAGTGAGGACTGAGGGAGATTGGAGAGTGAGGACTGAGGGAGATTGGAGAGTGAGGACTGAGGGAGATTGGAGAGTGAGGACTGAAGGAGATTGGAGAGTGAGGACTGAGGGAGATTGGAGAGTGAGGACTGAGGGAGATTGGAGAGTGAGGACTGAGGGAGATTGGAGAGTGAGGACTGAGGGAGATTGGAGAGTGGGGACTGAGAGAGATGGGAGAGTGGGGACTGAGGGAGATGGGAGAGTGGGGACTGAGGGAGATGGGGGAGTGGGGACTGAGGGAGATGGGGGAGTGGGGATTGAGGGAGATGGAGAGTGAGGACTGAGGGAGATGGAGAGTGAGGACTGAGGGAGATTGGAGAGTGAGGACTGAGGGAGATTGGAGAGTGAGGACTGAGGGAGATTGGAGAGTGAGGACAGAGGGAGATTGGAGAGTGAGGACAGAGGGAGATTGGAGAGTGAGGACAGAGGGAGATTGGAGAGTGAGGACAGAGGGAGATTGGAGAGTGAGGACAGAGGGAGATTGGAGAGTGAGGACAGAGGGAGATTGGAGAGTGAGGACAGAGGGAGATTGGAGAGTGAGGACTGATGGAGATTGGAGAGTGAGGACTGAGGGAGATTGGAGAGTGAGGACAGAGGGAGATTGGAGAGTGAGGACTGATGGAGATTGGAGAGTGAGGACTGAGGGAGATTGGGCTGCGGATACTGAGGGAGATTGGAGAGTGAGGACTGAGGGAGATTGGGGAGTCGCGACTGAGGGGGATTGGAGAGTGAGGGCTGAGGGAGCTGGTTAAGTTGGAACTGAGAGAGATTGATGGAGATTGTGGAGCAGGCATTCAGCAAGATTGGAGAATCGGGACTGAGGGAGATTGGGGAGTAGTAACTGAGGGTGCTGGGCTGCGGATACTGAGGGAGATTGGGGAGTAAGGACTGAGGGAGGTTGGAGAGTAGGTACTGAGGGAGATTGGGGAGTGAGAACTGAGCGAGATTGGAGAGTGTGGACTGAGGGAGATTGGGAACAGGGATTGATAGAGTTTGGGGAGCGGGGATTGAGGGAGATTGGGGAGTGGTCACTGAGGGTGCTGGAAGAATGAGAACTGAGGCAGGTTGGAGAGTGAGGACTGGGAGTTTATGGAATGGGAATTGAGGGAGATTGGGGAGTGGTTACTCGGACATTGCAGTGTGAGTACTGAGGAAAATTGGAAAGTGAGGACTGAGGGAGATTGTTAAGTTGGAACTGAGAGAGATTGATGGAGATTGTGGAGCAGGCATTGAGCAAGATTGGGGAGTCATAACTGAGGGAGATTGGAGAGTGAGAACTGAGGGAGATTGGAGAGTGAGAACTGAGGGAGATTGGAGAGTGAGAACTGAGGGAGATTGGAGAGTGAGAACTGAGGGAGATTGGAGAGTGAGGACTGAGGGAGATTGGAGAGTGAGGACTGAAGGAGATTGGAGAGTGAGGACTGAGGGAGATTGGAGAGTGAGGACTGAGGGAGATTGGAGAGTGAGGACTGAGGGAGATTGGAGAGTGAGGACTGAGGGAGATTGGAGAGTGAGGACTGAGGGAGATTGGAGAGTGAGGACTGAGGGAGATTGGAGAGGGAGGACTGAGGGAGATTGGAGAGGGAGGACAGAGGGAGATTGGAGAGGGAGGACAGAGGGAGATTGGAGAGGGAGGACAGAGGGAGATTGGAGAGTGAGGACAGAGGGAGATTGGAGAGTGAGGACAGAGGGAGATTGGAGAGTGAGGACAGAGGGAGATTGGAGAGTGAGGACAGAGGGAGATTGGAGAGTGAGGACAGAGGGAGATTGGAGAGTGAGGACAGAGGGAGATTGGAGAGTGAGGACAGAGGGAGATTGGAGAGTGAGGACAGAGGGAGATTGGAGAGCGAGGACAGAGGGAGATTGGAGAGCGAGGACAGAGGGAGATTGGAGAGCGAGGACAGAGGGAGATTGGAGAGCGAGGACAGAGGGAGATTGGAGAGCGAGGACAGAGGGAGATTGGAGAGCGAGGACAGAGGGAGATTGGAGAGCGAGGACAGAGGGAGATTGGAGAGCGAGGACAGAGGGAGATTGGAGAGCGAGGACAGAGGGAGATTGGAGAGCGAGGACAGAGGGAGATTGGAGAGCGAGGACAGAGGGAGACTGGAGAGCGAGGACTGAGGGAGACTGGAGAGCGAGGACAGAGGGAGACTGGAGAGCGAGGACAGAGGGAGACTGGAGAGCGAGGACAGAGGGAGACTGGAGAGCGAGGACAGAGGGAGACTGGAGAGCGAGGACAGAGGGAGACTGGAGAGCGAGGACAGAGGGAGACTGGAGAGCGAGGACAGAGGGAGACTGGAGAGCGAGGACAGAGGGAGACTGGAGAGCGAGGACAGAGGGAGACTGGAGAGCGAGGACAGAGGGAGACTGGAGAGCGAGGACAGAGGGAGACTGGAGAGCGAGGACAGAGGGAGACTGGAGAGCGAGGACAGAGGGAGACTGGAGAGCGAGGACAGAGGGAGACTGGAGAGCGAGGACTGAGGGAGACTGGAGAGCGAGGACTGAGGGAGACTGGAGAGCGAGGACTGAGGGAGACTGGAGAGCGAGGACTGAGGGAGATTGGAGAGCGAGGACTGAGGGAGATTGGAGAGCGAGGACTGAGGGAGATTGGAGAGCGAGGACTGAGGGAGATTGGAGAGCGAGGACTGAGGGAGATTGGAGAGCGAGGACTGAGGGAGATTGGAGAGCGAGGACTGAGGGAGATTGGAGAGCGAGGACTGAGGGAGATTGGAGAGCGAGGACTGAGGGAGATTGGAGAGCGAGGACTGAGGGAGATTGGAGAGCGAGGACTGAGGGAGATTGGAGAGCGAGGACTGAGGGAGATTGGAGAGCGAGGACTGAGGGAGTTTGGGGAGCGGGTACTGAAGGAGACTGGAGATTGAGGACTGAGGGAGACTGGAGATTGAGGACTGAGGGAGACTGGAGATTGAGGACTGAGGGAGACTGGAGATTGAGGACTGAGGGAGATTGGGGAGCGGGTACTGAGGGAGATTGGGGAGTTAGGACTGAAGGAGATTGGAGAGTGACTATTGAGGGCGATTGGGCAGTGGATACTGAGGGAGATTGAGGAGTGAGGACTGAGGGAGGTTGGAGAGTAGGTACTGAGGGAGATGGGGGAGTGAGGACTGAGGGTGATTGGGGAGTGAGGACTGAGGGAGGTTGCAGGGTAGGTACTGAGGGAGATTGGGGAGTGGTCACTGAGGGTGCTGGAAGAATGAGAACTGAGGCAGGTTGGAGAGTGAGGACTTTGGGAGTTTATGGAATGGGGATTGAGGGAGATTGGGGAGCGGGTTTTGAGGGAGATTGGGGTGTGGTTACTCAGGGACATTGCAGTGTGAGTACTGAGGAAAATTGGAAAGTGAGGACTGAGGGAAATTGGGGAGCGGGCACTGAGGGAGATTGTTAAATTGGAACTGAGGGAAATTGAGAGGAGGATCTGAGAGAGATTGTGGAGCAGGCACTGAGCGAGATTGAAGAATCTGGACTGAGGGAGATTGGGGAGTGAGGACTGAGGGAGATTGGAGAGTGAGGACTGAGGGAGATTGGAGATTGCGGACTGAGGGAGTTTGGAGATTGCGGACTGAGGGAGATTGGGGTACGAGTATTGAGGGAGATTGGGAAGCATGTGTTGAGGGAGGTTGGGTAGTGGTAACTGAGGGAGATTGGAGTGTGAGGACTGAGGGAGATTGGGGAGCGGGGTTTGAGGGAGGTTGGGGTGCGGACAGTGGAGTTTGAGGGAGATGGGGGAGTGGGGATTGAGGGAGATGGAGGAGCAGGATTTGAGGGAGTTTGGGGTGCGGGGATTGAGGGAGTTTGGGCTGCGGGGATTGAGGGAGATGGGGGAGTGAGGATTGAGGGAGATGGGGGAGCGGGGTTGTGGGAGTTTGGGGAGTGGGGATTGAGGGACATCAGGGAGTGGGGGTTGAGGGAGTTTGGTGTGCGGGGATTGAGGGACATCAGGGAGTGGGGGTTGAGGGAGTTTGGGGTGCTGGGATTGAGAGAGATGGGGAAGTGGGGGTTGAGGGAGTTTAGGGTGCGGGGATTGAGGGAGATGGGGGAGTGGGGGTTGAGGGAGTTTGGGGTGCGTGGATTGAGGGAGGTGGGGGTTGAGGGAGTTTAGGGTGCGGGGATTGACGGAGATGGGGGAGTGGGGGTTGAGGGAGTTTGGGGTGCGGGGATTGAGGGAGATGGGGGAGCGGGGTTGAGGGAGTTTGGGCTGCGGGGATTGAGGGAGATGGCGGAGTGGGGGCTGAGGGAGTTTGGGGTGCGGGGATTGAGGGAGATGGCGGAGTGGGGGTTGAGGGAGTTTGGGGGGCGGGGATTGAGGGAGATGGGGGATTGGGGGTTGAGGGAGTTTGGGGTGCGGGGATTGAGGGAGATCGGGGAGTGGGGTTTGAGGGAGTTTTGGTTGCGGGGATTGAGGGAGATGGGGGAGTGGGGGTTGAGGGAGTTTGGGGTGCGGGGATTGAGGGAGATGGGGGATTGGGGGTTGAGGGAGTTTGGGGTGCGGGGATTGAGGGACATGGGGGAGTGAGGGTTGAGGGAGTTTGGGGTGCGGGGATTGAGGGAGATGGGGGAGCGGGGTTGAGGGAGTTTGGGGTGCGGGATTGAGGGAGGTGGGGGTTGAGGGAGTTTGGGGTGCAGGGATTGAAGGAGATGGGGGAGTGGGTGTTGTGGGAGTTTGGGGTGCGGGGATTGAGGGAGATGGGGGAGTGGGGGTTGAGGGAGTTTGGGGTGTGGGGATTGAGGGAGATGGGGGAGTGCGGGTTGAGGGAGTTTGGGGTGTGGGGATTGAGGGAGATGAGAGAGTGGGGGTTGAGGGAGTTTGGGGTGTGGGGATTGAGGGAGCTGGTGGAGTGGGGGTTGAGGGAGTTGGGGGAGTGGGGGTTGAGGGAGATGGCGGAGTGGGGGCTGAGGGAGTTTGGGATGTGGGGATTGAGGGAGATGAGAGAGTGGGGGTTGAGGGAGCTTGGGGTGTGGGGATTGAGGGAGCTGGTGGAGTGGGGGTTGAGGGAGTTGGGGGAGTGGGGGTTGAGGGAGTTGGGGGAGTGGGGGTTGAGGGAGATGGGGGAGCCTGGTTGAAGGAGTTTAGGGAGCGGGGATTGAGGGAGATGGGGGAGTGGGGGTTGAGGGATTTTGGCGTGTGGGGATTGAGGGAGATGGGGGAGCGGGGTTGAGGGTGTTTTGGGAGCGGGGTTGAGGGAGTTTTGGGAGTGGGGGTTGAGGGAGATGGGGAGTGGGGGTTGAGGGAGATGGGGAGTGGGGGTTGAGGGAGTTTGGGGTGCGGGGATTGAGGGAGATGGGGGAGTGGGGGTTGAGGGAGTTGGGGGTGCGGGGTGCGGGGATTGAGGGAGTTTGGGGGAACAAAGAACAAAGAAAATTACAGCACAGGAACAGGCCCTTCGGCCCTCCAAGCCTGCGCCGATCCAGATCCTCTATCGAAACATGACGCCTATTTTCTAAGGGTCTGTATCTCTTTTCTTCCTGCCCATTCATGTATCTGTCTGGATACATCTTAAAAGATGCTATCGTGCCCGCGTCTACCACCTCCGCTGGCAATGCGTTCCAGGCACCCACCACCCTCTGCGTAAAGAACTTTCCACGCATATCCCCCCTAAACTTTTCCCCTCTCACTTTGAACTCGTGACCCCTAGTAATTGAATCCCCCACTCTGGGAAAAAGCTTCTTGCTATCCAACCTGTCTATACCTCTCATGATTTTGTACACCTCAATCAGGTCCCCCCTCAACCTCCGTCTTTCTAATGAAAATAATCCTAATCTGCTCAACCTCTCTTCATAGCTGGCGCCCTCCATACCAGGCAACATCCTGGTGAACCTCCTCTGCACCCTCTCCAAAGCATCCACATCCTTTTGGTAATGTGGCGACCAGAACTGCACGCAGTATTCCAAATGTGGCCGAACCAAAGTCCTATACAACTGTAACATGACCTGCCAACTCTTGTACTCAATACCCCGTCCGATGAAGGAAAGCATGCCATATGCCTTCTTGACCACTCTATTGACCTGCGTTGCCACCTTCAGGGAACAATGGTCCTGAACACCCAAATCTCTCTGTACATCAATTTTCCCCAGGACTTTTCCATTTACTGTATATTTAGAATTTAGAACATTACAGCGCAGTACAGGCCCTTCGGCCCTCGATGTTGCGCTGACCTGTGAAACCATCTGACCTACACTATTCCATTTTCATCCATGTGTCTATCCAATGTCCACTTAAATGCCCTTAAAGTTGGCGAATCTACTACTGCTGCAGGCAGGGCGTTCCACGCCCTTACTACTCTCTGAGTAAAGAAACTACCTCTCACATCTGTCCGATATCTATCACCCCTCAACTTGAAGCTATGTCCCCTCGTGTTTGCCATCACCATCCGAGGAAAAAGATGCTCACTATCCACCCTATCTAACCCTCTGATTATCTTATATGTCTCTATTAAGTCACCTCTCCTCCTCCTTCTCTCCAACGAAAACAACCTCAAGTCCCTCAGCCTTTCCTCGTAAGACCTTCCCTCCATACCAGGCAACATCCTAGTAAATCTCCTCTGCACCCTTTCCATAGCTTCCACATCCTTCCTATAATGCGGTGACCAGAACTGCACGCAATACTCCAGGTGCGGTCTCACCAGAGTTTTGTACAGCTGCAGCATGACCTCGTGGCTCCGAAACTCGATCCCCCTACTAATAAAAGCTAACACACCATATGCCTTCTTAACAGCCCTATTAACCTGGTTAGCAACCTTCAGGGATTTATGCACCTGGACACCAAGATCTCTCTGTTCATCTACAGTACCAAGAATCCTCCCATTAGCCCAGTACTCTGCATTCCTGTTACTCCTTCCAAAGTGAATCACCTCACACTTTTCCGCATTAAACTCCATTTGCCATCTCTCAGCCCAGCTCTGCAGCCTATCTATGTCTCTCTGTACCCGACAACATCCTTCGGCACTATCCACAACTCCACCGACCTTAGTGTCATCTGCAAATTTACTAACCCACCCTTCTACACCCTCTTCCAGGTCATTTATAAAAATGACAAACAGCAGTGGCCCCAAAACAGATCCTTGCGGTACACCACTAGTAACTAAACTCCAGGATGAACATTTGCCATCAACCACCACCCTCTGTCTTCTTTCAGCTAGCCAATTTCTGATCCAAAGCTCTAAATCACCTTCAACCCCATACTTGCGTATTTTCTGCAATAGCCTACCGTGGGGAACCTTATCAAACGCCTTACTAAAATCCATATACACCACATCCACTGCTTTACCCTCATCCACCTGTTTGGTCACCTTCTTGAAAAACTCAATAAGGTTTGTGAGGCACGACCTACCCGTCACAAAACCGTGCTGACTATCTCTAATGTACTTATTCTTTTCAAGATGATTATAAATCCTGTCTCTTATAACCTTTTCCAACATTTTACCCACAACCGAAGTAAGGCTCACAGGTCTATAATTACCAGGGCTGTCTCTACTCCCCTTCTTGAACAAGGGGACAACATTTATATAGTTCGCTCTTGAATTGGATCTTCCAAAATGCATCACCTCGCATTTGCCCTGATTGAATTCCATCTGCCATTTCTCTGCCCAACTCTCCAGTCTATCTATCTTCTGCTGTATTCTCTGACAGTCCCCTTCACTATCTGCTATTCCACCAATCTTAGTGTTGTCTGCAAGCTTGCTAATCAGACCACCTATACTTTCCTCCAAATCATTAATGTATATCACAAACAACAGTGGTCCCAGCACGGATCCCTGTGGAACACCACTGGTCACATGTCTCCATTTTGAGAAACTCCCTTCCACTGCTACTCTCTGTCTCCTGTTGCCCAGCCAATTCTTTATCCATCTAGCTAGTACACCTTGGACCCCATGCGCCTTCACTTTCTCCATCAGCCTACCATGGGGAGCCTTATCAAACGCCTTACTGAAGTCCATGTATATGACATCTACAGCCCTTCCCTCATCAATCAACTTTGTCACTTCCTCAAAGAATTCTATTAAGTTGGTAAGACATGACCTTCCCTGCACAAAACCATGTTGCCTATCACTGATAAGCCCATTTTCTTCCAAATGGGAATAGATCCTATCCCTCAGTATCTTCTCCAGCAGCTTCCCTACCACTGACGTCTGGCTCACCGGTCTATAATTACCTGGATTATCCCTGCTACCCTTCTTAAACAAGGGGACAACATTAACAATTCTCCAGTCCTCCGGGACCTCACCCGTGTTTAAGGATGCTGCAAAGATATCTGTTAAGGCCCCAGCTATTTCCTCTCTCGCTTCCCACAGTAACCTGGGATAGATCCCATCTGGACCTGGGGATTGTCCACCTTAATGCCCTTTAGAATACCCAACACTTCCTCCCTCCTTATGCCGACTTGACCTAGAGTAATCAAACATCTGCCCCTAACCTCAACATCCGTCATGTCCCTCTCCTCGGTGAATACCGATGCAAAGTATTCATTTAGAATCTCACCCATTTTCTCTGACTCCACGCATAACTTTCCTCCTTTGTCCTTGAGTGGGCCAATCCTTTCTCTAGTTACCCTCTTGCTCCTTATATATGAATAAAAAGCTTTGGGATTTTCCTTAACTCTGTTTGCTAAAGATATTTCATGACCCCTTTTAGCCCTCTTCATTCCATCTTCGCTGCCTTCGGAGAATACTTGGCATCAGGTGGCAGGACTATATCTCCAACACAGAAGTCCTTGAAGCGGCCAACACCCCCAGCTTATACACACTACTGAGTCAGCGGCGCTTGAGATGGCTTGGCCATGTGAGCCGCATGGAAGATGGCAGGATCCCCAAAGACACATTGTACAGCGAGCTCGCCACTGGTATCAGACCCACCGGCCGTCCATGTCTCCGCTATAAAGACGTCTGCAAACGCGACATGAAATCGTGTGACATTGATCACAAGTCGTGGGAGTCAGTTGCCAGCATTCGCCAGAGCTGGCGGGCAGCCATAAAGACAGGGCTAAATTGTGGCGAGTCGAAGAGACTTAGTAGTTGGCAGGAAAAAAGACAGAGGTGCAAGGGGAGAGCCAACTGTGCAACAGCCCCGACAAACAAATTTCTCTGCAGCACCTGTGGAAGAGCCTGTCACTCCAGAATTGGCCTTTATAGCCACTCCAGGCACTGCTTCACAAACCACTGACCACCTCCAGGCGCGTATCCATTGTCTCTCGAGATAAGGAGGCCCAAAAGAAAAAAAAAAGGAAGAAAAAGAAGAATTCCTCGTTTCAGATTGGTCCTACATTCCCGATATTCTTTCAAAGCTTCGTCTTTCTTCAGCCACCTAGACCTTATGTATGCTTCCATTTTCCTCTTAGCTAGTCTCACAATTTCACCTGTCATCCATGGTTCCCTAATCTTGCCATTTCTATCCCTCATTTTCACAGGAACATGTCTCTCCTGCACACTAATCAACCTCTCTTTAAAAGCCTCCCACATATCACATGTGGATTTACCTTCAAACAGCTGCTCCCAACCTACATTCCCCAGCTCCTGCCGAATTTTGGTATAGTTGGCCTTCCCCCAATTTGGCACTCATCCTTTAGGACCACTCTCGTCTTTGTCCATGAGTATTTTAAAGCTTACGGAATTGTGATCACTATTCCCAAAGTAGTCCCCTACTGAAACTTCAACCACCTGGCAGGGCTCATTCCCCAACACCAGGTCCAGTATGGCCCCTTCCCGAGGGAGTTTGGGGTGCAGGGATTGAGGGAGATGGGGGAGTGGGGGTTGAAGGAGTTTGGGGTGCGGGGAGATGGGGGAGTGGGGGTTGAAGGAGTTTGGGGTGCGGGGATTGAGGGAGATGGGGGAATGGGGGTTGAAGGAGTTTGGGGTGCGGGGATTGAGGGAGATGGGGAGTGGGGGTTAAAGGAGTTTGGGGTGCGGGGATTGAGTTTCAGCTTCTTGCCTTTCCTCTCAGTATTGTAATGCCCTGACACTCATCCCTGAAGGGTAAAGGTCTCTGTGTCCCCAGCTAGACCAGACCTTCTATCTTTCATATCAGGGAGGGAGTTGGAGTTGGAACCCGGTCCCTCCACCACCCCACATTCATCCAGAACCACTTCTGCTTCTGTTACCTCACCAACTCTGCCCGGGCATCTTCCCAGCAAACACGGGAATGACCAACCCTCTACACCTGTGATCCTGTGATGAGCCTCAGTCCGCAGAGATGCTGCCACCTCTCCATCACGTGAGGGAAATTCAGACTTGAACCCAGCAACTCTTAGGTTAGTGAGCTCCAGGTTTCCGGGTTCTCCCACTTTGAGACCAGAATCTCCTGCAGTCTCTGAAGCTGGAGAAGAACTGCCTCAGCAGCCACGCCACCTGTCTCCATCCAGCCACCCACCTATCCTGCTTATCCTCATCTCACTGGGGGGCCACTTGTTGGAAGACACCAGGAACTAGAGTATGTACATAAAATCATGGATTGATCCAGCACAGCACAAGGCAATTGGACCCATCATGACTGTTCTGGTAGTCACTGTGGTAAGTAATTTTCGAAAGTAAGAGTATATTTTTCTGGCATCTCCTGGTGACTTGTTGGGCTGAAACCTCCCAGCCCCATGGAGGCAGGTTAGGAGGTGGGACCAGGAGGAAACTTTGGAATTAGTGCATTGGGTTGGCTCCCTGACGCATTCCCACCTCTGAGCTATCTTGCTGGTGTCAGGATCAACACAGCGGTGCCAAGTAGCCAATAAGATCCTGGCATCTTCCAGACAGCGGAGACGCCCCCCAATGAGGCTGGAGCTCGGCAGGTAAATAGAGGCAGCAGGCCGGGGGCCATCAGTGCCTTTTAAGCAACTCAGCACAAAACTGCTGGGATGAGAGATCCATAGCTGTAACCACAAGCCATGCCGTGCTAGTCAGAGTAGAAATTGCAGGATATATCGGATGAATACGTGGCTGAAGAGATGGTGTGAGGGCGAGGGTTTTAGATTCCTGGGACATCGGGACTGGTTCTGGGGGAGGTGGGAGCAGTACAAACTGGACGGGTTCCACCTGGGCAGGACTGGGACTGATGTCCTCGGGGGGGTATTTGCTAGAGAGGTTGGGGAGGGTTTACACTAAAATGGCAGGGGGATGGGAACCTTTGCAGGAGTCAGAGGAGGGGGGATCAAAGACAAGAACAAAAGACAGTAAGGGGAATAAGAAAAGTGATAGGCAGAGAAATCAAGGGCCAGAATCGAACAGAGCCACAGTGAAAAATAGTGGGAAGGGGACAAGTAATGTTAAAAAGACGAGCCTTAACTAGGCGTGAAGAGGTGGTAGAGGCAGGAACCCTCACAACATTTAAGAAGTATTTAGATGAGCACTTGAAACACCATAGCATACAAGGCTACGGGAGAAGTGCAGGAATATGGGATTAGCATAGTTGGGTGCTGTATGGCCGGCACAGATATGATGGGCTGAAGGGCCTGTTTCTGTGCTGTGTAACTCTATGACTATGACTAAGACCAGTCAGTCTTACGTCGGTAGTGGGCAAATTATTGGAGAGGATTCTGAGAGACAGGATTTATGATTATTTGGAAAAGCATGGTTTGATTAGAGACAGTCAGCATGGCTTTGTGAGGGGCAGGTCATGCCTCACAAGCCTTATTGAATTCTTTGAAGATGTGACAAAACACATTGATGAAGGAAGAGCAGTGGATGTGGTGTATATGGATTTTAGCAAGACGTTTGATTAGGTTCCCCATGGTAGGCTCATTCAGAAAGTAAGGAGGCATGGGATACAGGGAAAGTTGGCTGTCTGGATACAAAATTGGCTGGCCCATAGAAGACAGAGGGTGGTAGTAGATGGAAAGTATTCAGCCTGGAGCTCGGTGACCAGTGGTGTTCCACAGGGATCTGTTCTGGGACCTCTGCTCTTTGTGATTTTTATAAATTACTTGGATGAGGAAGTGGAAGGCTGGGTTAGCAAGGTTGCCGATGACACGAAGGTTGCTGGAGTTGTGGATAGTGTGGAAGGCTGTTGTAGGTTGCAACGGGACATTGACAGGATGCAGAGCTGGGCTGAGAAGTGGCAGATGGAGTTCAACCTGGAAAAGTGTGAAGTGATTCATTTTGGAAGGGTGAATTTGAATGCAGAATACAGGCTTAAAGACAAGATTCTTGGTAGTGTGGAGGAACAGAGGGATCTTGGGGTCCATGTCCATAGATCCCTCAAAGTTGCCACCCAAGTTGATAGGGTTGTTAAGAAGGCGTATGGTGTGTTGGCTTTCATTAACAGGGGGATTGAGTTTAAGAGCCGTGAGGTTATGCTGCAGCTCTATAAAGCCCTGGGTAGACCACACTTGGAATATTGTGTTCAGTTCTGGTCGTCTCATTATAGGAAGGATGTGGAAGCTTTAGACAGGGTGCAGAGGAGATTTACCAGGATGCTGCCTGGACTGGAGGGCATGTCTTATGAAGAAAGATTGAGGGAGCTAGGGCTTTTCTCATTGGAGCGAAGAAGGATGAGAGGTGACTTGATAGAGGGGTACAAGATGAAGAGAGGCATAGATAGAGTGGATAGCCAGAGACTTTTTCCCAGGGTGGAAAGGGCTATCACCAGGGGGCATAATTTTAACAAAGAACAAAGAAAATTACAGCACAGGAACAGGCCCTTCGGCCCTCCAAGCCTGCGCCGATCCAGATCCTCTATCTAAACCTGTCGCCTATTTTCTAAGGGTCTGTATCTCTTTGCTTCCTGCCCATTCATGTATCTGTCTAGATACATCTTAAAAGACGCTATCGTGCCTGCGTCTACCACCTCCGCTGGCAACACGTTCCAGGCACCCACCACCCTCTGCGTAAAGAAATTTCCATGCATATCCCCCCTAAACTTTTCCCCTCTCACTTTGAACTCGTGTCCCCTTGTAATTGAATCCCCCACTCTGGGAAAAAGCTTCTTGCTATCCAACCTGTCTATACCTCTCATGATTTTGTACACCTCAATCAGGTCCCCCCTCAACCTCCGCCTTTCTAATGAAAATAATCCTAATCTACTCAACCTCTCTTCATAGCTGGCGCCCTCCATACCAGGCAACATCCTGGTGAACCTCCTCTGCACCCTCTCCAAAGCATCCACATCCTTTTGATAATGTGGTGACCACATTGGAGATTGGAGGAAGGTTTCAGGGAGATGTCAGAGGTAGGTTCTTTACACAGAGAGTGGTGGGTGCGTGGTAGTAGAAGCAGATACATTCAGGACATTTAAGCGACTCTTGGATAGGTACATGGATGATAGTCGAATGAAGGGTAGGTAGTTAGTTTGATCTTAGAGTAGGTTAAAGGTTCGGCACAACATCGTGGGCCGAAGGGCCTGTACTGTGCTGTACTGTTCTATGTTCTATTCACAGTAAAGTGGATGAATTAATCGCACAAATAGATGTAAATGGGTATGATATTGTCGGGATTACAGAGACATGGCTGCAGGGTGACCAGGGATGGGAAATGAACATCCAGGGATATTCAGTACTTAGGAAGGACAGACAAAAAGTAAAAGGCGGTGGAGTTGCATTGCTGGTTAAAGACGAAATTAACGCAATAGTTAGTTAGTTAGTTAGTTCGAGATACAGCACTGAAACAGGCCCTTCGGCCCACCGAGTCTGTGCCGACCATCAACCACCCATTTATACTAATCCTACACTAATCCCATATTCCTACCACATCCCCACCTGTCCCTATATTACCCTACCACCTACCTATACTAGGGGCAATTTTTTATAATGGCCAATTTACCTATCAACCTGCAAGTCTTTTGGCATGTGGGAGGAAACCGGAGCACCCGGAGGAAACCCACACAGACACAGGGAGAACTTGCAAACTCCACTCAGGCAGTACCTAGAATTGAACCCGGGTCGCTGGAGCTGTGAGGCTGCAGTGCTAACCACTGCGCCACTGTGCCGCCCCCAATAGTGAGGAAAGATATCAGCTCTGACGATGTGGAATATGTATGGGTAGAGCTGAGAAACTCTAAGGGGCAAAAAACATTAGTGGTGGTTGTATATAGACCCCCAAACTGTAGTGGTGATGTTGGGAACGGCATTAAACAGGAAATTAGAGATGCATGCGATAAAGGAACATCTGTAATTATGGGTGACCTTAATCTGCATATAGATTGGGCAAATCAAATTAGTCACAATACAGTAGAGGAGGAATTCTTGGAGTGGACACGGGATGGTTTTCTGGACCAATACATTGAGGAACCAACTAGAGAAGAGGCCATCCTAGACTGGGTATTGTGTAATGAGAGAGGAATAATTGACAGTCTAGTGGTGCGAGATCCCTTGGGGATGAGCGACCATAATATGCTAGAACTCTTCATCAAGATGGAGAGTGACGTAGTTGATTCTGAGACAAGGGTCCTGAATCTTAGTAAAGGAAACTACGAAGGTATGAGGCGCGAGTTGGCCATGACAGATTGGGAAACGTTACTTAAAGGGATGACGGTGGATAGACAATGGCAAACATTTAGAGAGTGCATGGATGAACTGCAACAATTGTTTAACCCTGTCTGGCGCAAAAGTAAAACGGGAAAGGTAGCCAAACCATGGTTTACAAGGGAAATTAGAGATAGCATTAGATCCAAGGAAGAGGCATATAAATTTGCCAGAATAAACAACAGACCTGAGGATTGGGAGCAGTTTAGAATTCAGCAAAGGAGGACAAAGGGATTGATTAAGAAGGGGAAAACAGAGTAGGAGAGCAAGCTTGTGGGGAACATAAAAACTGACTGTAAAAGTTTCAATAGGTATGTGAAGAGAAAAAGATTGGTGAAGACAAATGTAGGTCCCTTACAGTCAGAAACAGGGGAATTTATTGTGGGGAACAAAGAAATGGCTGACCAACTAAATGCATACTTTGGTTCTGTCTTCACAAAAGAGGACACAAATATCATACCAGAAATGTTGGGGAACACAGGGCTTAGTGAGAGAAAGGAACTGAAAGAAATCAGTATTAGTAGAGAAATGGTGTTGGGGAAATTGATGGGATTGAAGGCCGATAAATCCCCAGGGCCTGATGGTCTGCATCCCAGAGTACTTATGGAAGTGGCCCTAGAAATAGTGGATGCATTGGTGGTCATCTTCCAAGATTCTATAGACTCTGGAACAGTTCCTACAGATTGGAAGGTAGCTAATGTAACCCCACTATTTAAAAAGGGAGGTAGAGAGAAAGCAGGGAATTATAGACCAGTCAGCCTGACTTCGGTAGTGGGGAAAATTCTAGAGTCCATTATCAAATATTTTATAGCAGTGCACTTGGAGAACAGTGATAGAATTGGACAGAGTCAGCATGGATTTACAAAAGGTAAATCCTGCTTGACAAATCTACTAGAATTCTTCGAGGATGTAACTAGTAGAGTTGATGAGGGGGAGCCAGTGGATGTGGTTTCTATGGACTTTCAGAAGGCTTTCGACAAAGTCCCACATAAGAGATTAGCATGTAAAATTAAAGCGCATGGGATTGGGGTTAGTGTATTGCGATGGATAGAAAATTGGTTGACGGACAGGAAACAAAGAGTAGGGATAAATGGGTCTTTTTCCGAATGGCAGGCAGTGACTAGTGGGGTACTGCAGGGATCGGTGCTAGGACCCCAGCTATTCACAGTATATATTAATGATTTAGATGAGGGAACTAAATGTAATATCTCCAAATTTGCAGATGACACAAAACTGGGTGGGAGGGTGAGTTGTGAGGAGAATGCAGAGAGGCTTCAGGGTGATTTGGACAAGTTGAGTGAGTGGGCTAATGCATGGCAGATGCAGTATAATGTGGATAAATGTGAGGTTATCCACTTTGGTAGCAAAAACAGGAAGGCAGATTATTATCTGAACGGCTATAAACTGAGAGAGGGGAATATGCAGCGAGACCTGGGTGTTCTCGTACACCAGTCGCTGAAGGTAAGCATGCAGGTGCAACAGGCGGTAAAAAAGGCAAATGGTACGTTGGCCTTCATAGTGAGAGGATTCGAGTACAGGAGCAGGGATGTCTTGCTGCAATTATACAGGGCCTTGGTGAGGCCACACCTGGAATATTGTGTGCAGTTTTGGTCTCCTTATCTGAGGAAGGATGTTCTTGCTATAGAGGGAGTGCAGCGAAGGTTTGCCAGACTGATTCCTGGGATGGTGGGAGTGACGTAGGGGGAGAGATTGAGTCAGTTAGGATTATATTCGCTGGAGTTCAGAAGAGTGAGGGGGGGGATCTCATAGAAACCTATAAAATTCTAACAGGACTTGACAGAGTAGATGCAGGAAGGATGTCCCCGATGGTGGGGGAGTCCAGAACCAGGGGTCATAGTCCTGAAAGGTTTACCCGTATCCTTAAACTGAGATGAGGAGAAATTTCTTCACCCAGAGAGTGGTGAGACTGTGGAATTTGCTACCACAAAAATCAGTTGAGGCCAAAACATTGTATGTTTTCAAGAAGGAGTTAGATATTGCTCTTGGGGCGAAAGGGATCAAAGGATATGGGGGGAAAGTGGGAACAGGTTACTGAGTTGGATGATCAGCCATGATCATAATGAATGGCGGAGCAGGCTCGAAGGGCCGAATGGCCTACTCCTGTTTGTATTTTCTATGTTTCTACGTGGACGAGCGCCCCCTCCACAATGCTTCAAGGATTGCCTCCATGTTGAGGCGCCATCGCAGTTCCCTACCTGCCTCTCCAGCGCCAACCTCTCCCAGTAGAGCTGCCGGCCGTCCAGAGCTTCGGCCCTCTGATTGGAGCACTTGCCAAGGAAGCCCACCCGCTCTCTTTAATTGGACAGTGAACACGGAGGCAGCCTTTTCATTGGCCACCTCCTATAAAAATGCAACGATGTGCAGCCAGACAACACCATCAAGGTCAGGAACCACATTTGCTCCTGGCTGCATAAAATTTCAAAGATGGTTAAAATTCTTCCCGTTGTTTCAGGTAAAGAGAACTTTGTCACATTGATCTGAGAGTTCATTTTGGTGTCTGCTTTCAACAGTCAGGAATTGAATGATGGGGAAGTGTAGACCTGTGCCTTATGAAGGACTTTGGCTGGGTATTTTAGGAAGCGAGGGGTTTATGAGGGTGAGTAGGGAGAGAACACGCAAGTGTGGCAATTTCATTTGATAAGTGAACATCTGGTTGTTGAAAGTCAAAAGTTGGCTATTTCATTGTGTTCACCTTGTTCTGGCTGCTAATCCTCCAGTTTCACTTTCTCTCCCTGTGTTCCTGCTCGTACTGTTGGCCTACAGCAATGAGACCTTCTCCATCTACATGGGAACGTAGGAAATAGGAGCGGGGTAGGCCATTCGGCCCCTCGAGCCTGCTCCACCATTCAACTCGATCATGGCTGATCCTCTACCTCAACACCTTTTCCCCACACTATCACCCTTGATATCTTTAATATCTAGAAATTTATCAATCTCTGTCTTAAAAATGCTCAATGACAGAACCTCCACAACCCTCTGGGGTAGAGAATTCCAAAGATTGACCACACTCTGAGTGAAGACATTCCTCCTCAGCTCAGTCCTGAATGGCCTGCCGCTTACTCTGAGACTGTGTTCCCTGGTTCTAGACCCCCCAGCCAGTGGAAACATCCTTCCTGCATCTACCCTGTCGAGCCCTGTAAGAATTTTATATTTTTCAATGAGATCACCTCTCATTCTTCTAAACTCCAGAGAATACAGGCCAAGTCTGCTCAATCTCTCCTCATAGGACAATCCTGCCATCTCAGGAATCAGTCTGGTGAACCTCTGTTGCACTCCCTCTATGGTAAGTATATCTTTCCTTAGGTAAGGAGACCAAAACTGTACACAATACTCCAGGTACAATCTCACCAAGGCTTCATATAATTGCAACAATACTTTTTTACTCCTGTACTCAAATCCCCTTGCAATGAAGGCCAACATACCATTTGTCTCCCTAATTGCTTTCTGCACCTGCATGTTAGCTTTCAGTGATTTATGAACAAGGACACCCAGGTCCCTTTGTACATCAACACTTCCCTATCTCTCACCATTTAAGAAATACTCTGCATGTCTGTTTTTCCTACAAAAGTGGATAATCTCACATTTTTCCACATTATATTCAATCTGCCATGTTCTTGCCCACTCACTTAGCCTGTCTAAATCTCCTTGAAGCCTCTTTGCATCTTCCTCACAACTCACATTCCCACCTAGTTTTGTGTCATCAGCAAACTTGGAAATATTACATTTGGTCCCCACATCCAATATATCTAATGTAGGCCCTGGTGTGTAAGGGCGAGAGATTCCGTCACTGATGCCTGAGCCTCTAACTCAACCTCTTCCACCTCTTGACCCTCCTTCTCCTCTTCATAACATCAAAGTAAAGGACAACAGGATTCAGCCATTCAACCCCTTGAACCTGGTGTCATTGAGAAATCCATGTCTAGAGAATAAAGTCAGACTCTGAGCAGACCTGAGTTAAAGTAACAGAAAAAAGTCCTGATTTAACCCCCAACTACTTAAGACATTGTCACACAAACAAAGAAACATGACCACTCATGGTATCAGTTCACCTAAAGGCTGCTTCAGTGTGGCTTACAGCAGCGATATAGCAGCGGGACTTCCATGTGGCAGGTTTCTGGGGGAATAGTGGGGAATGAAGACAGTGATTAGCCAAGCCCCTTTGATCCTGGAGAAATGTGACAGAAGAACCTTGATTAGATTAGATTAGAGATACAGCACTGAAACCTTGTGACAAATATGAAAAGGCACTGGCAGTACTTTGTAAAGAGTTCATGTATGCAGTTCTTTTGTGAGGGAGGTGGTGGTGTAACAGTAATGTCACTGAACTAGTAATCCAGAGACCCAGACTAATGTCCTGGGGTCATGGGTTCAAATCCCACCACGGCAGCTGGGGGAATTTAAATTCAATTAATTAATAAAAATCTGGAATTGAAAGCTAGTCTCTGTAATGATGGCCATGAAACTTTCATCGATTGTTGTTAAAAACCCATCTGATTCACTAATGTCCTTTAGGGAAGGAAATCTGCTGTCCTTACCTGGTCTGGCCTACATGTGACTCCAGACCCACAGCAATGTGGTTAACTCTTAAATGCCCTCTGAAATGGCCAAGCAAACCACTCAGTTCAAGGGCAATTAGGGATGGGCAATAAATGCTGACCTTGCCAGTGACGCCCACATCCCACAAACAAATAAAAAAAAAGATCTGAGGCAATTGCTTTTACAAACAGATTCTGCTTTACTTGCTGTCAGAAATGGGCTCATAAACAGGCAGGAAAATCAGACCAGAGAATGGGGGGAGAGAGAGCAAATGGGGAGGGATAGAGGCAGAATCTCTCTGGATTTTGGTCTATCTGTATTTAATTCCATCCCCAGAACGCATCTCTCTATTAGTCTGCCTCTCTCCGTTACTCCGGCTCTGATTATTCTTTATTTATTTTTATTTATTTTTTATTTTATTTAGAGATACAGCACTGAAACAGGCCCTTCGGCCCACCGAGTCTGTGCTGGCCAACAACCACCCATTTATACTAATCCTACAAAAACCCCATTTTCTCTACTACATCCCCACCATTCTTCTACCTACACTAGGGGCAATTTCTAATGGCCAATTTACCTATCAACCTGCAAGTCTTTTGGCATGTGGGAGGAAACCGGAGCACCCGGAGAAAACCCACGCAGACACAGGGAGAACTTGCAAACTCCACACAGGCAGTACCCAGAATTGAATCCGGGTCGCTGGAGCTGTGAGGCTGTGGTGCTAACCACTGTGCCGCCCATTCACATAAGAACAGTGGTCCTAATACCAACCCCTGGGGAAAACCACTGCACACTCCCTCCAGTCTAAAAACAAATGGCTGTTCATTACAACTCTCTGCTTACTGTCTCTTAGAAAATTCTGTCTTCACACTGCCACTTTCCATTTAATATCATTGACTACAATTTTGCTCACTTTTCTCTTTCTCATTCTGTCTTTCTCAGGGGGTGAAGTTGGTGGTAGAGGTTGTGGGTTTGGAAGGTGATGCTGAAGGAGCCTTGGTGCATTGCTGCAGTGCATCTTGTAGATGGTACACACTGCTGCCACTGTGCATCGGTGGTGGAGGGAGTGACTGTTTGTGGATGGGTTGCCAATCTAGTGGACTGCTTTGTCCTGGATGGTGTCGAGCTTCTTGAGTGTTGGCGCTACACACATCCAGGCAAGTGGAGCGTATTCCATCACACTCCTGACTTGTGCCTTCTAGATGGTGGACAAGCGTTGGGGAGACAGGAGGTGAGTTCTTCGCAGAATTCCCAGCCTCTGACCTGCTCTTGTAGCCATGGTATTAATGTGTCTGGTCCAGTTCAGCTTCTGGTCAGTGGTAGCCCCCAGGATGTTGATAGTGGGGGATTCAGCGATGGTAATGCCATTGAATGTCAAGGGAGCTGGTTAGATTCTGTCTTGTTTGAGATGGTCATTGCCTGGCACTTATGTGGCGTGAATGTTAATTTCCACATACCAGCCCAAGTCTGAATGTTGTCCAGGTCTTGCTGCAAATGGACACAGACTGGTTCAGTACCTAAGGAGTCTCAAATGGTGCTGAACATTGTGCAATCATCAACGGACATCCCTGCTTCTGACCTTATGACTGAAGGAAAGTCATTGATGAAGCAGCTGAAGATGGTTGAGTCTAGGACACTACCCTGAGGAACTCCTGCAGTGATGTCCTGGGACTGAGATGATTGACCTCCAACAACCACAACCAGTTTTCTTTGTGCTAGGTATGACTCCAACCATAGAGTCAGAAAGCCATTAAGGCATAGAAGGAGGCCATTCACCCCTACGAGTCCATGCCAGCTCTCTGCAGAGCAATCCAGTCAGTCCCATTTCCATGCTCTGTCCCTGTAGCCCTGCAGGCTTATTTCCCTCAAGTTCCCAACCAATTTCATTTTGAAATCATTCATTGACTCTGCTTCCACCACCCTCATAGGCAGTGAGTTCCAAGTCATTACCACTTGCTGGATAAAAAGTTCTTCCTCACATCGCCCCCCCACCCCCGCCTCTTTTGCCAAAGACCTTAAATCAGTGTCCTCTAGTCATTGTATTATCAGCCAGTCGGAACAGATTTTCTTTGTCGAAACCTGTCATAATCTTGTACACTTCTATTAAATCTCCCCTCAATCTCCTTTGCTCCAGAGAGAACAACCCCAACTTCTCTAACCTGACCTTGTAACTAAAACCCCTCATCCCTGGAACCATTCTGGTAAATCTCCTCTGCACCCTCTCAAGGACCCTCACATCCTTCCTGAAGTGTGGTGACCAGAACTGGACACAATATTCTCATTGGGGCCGAACCAGAGCTTTATAAAGGTTCAGCATAACTTCCCTGTTTTTGAACTCAATGCCTCTATTTATGAATCCCAAGATCCCATATGCTTTACTAACCACTCTCTCAATATGTCCTGTCATCTTCAAAGATCGATGCACATGAACCCCCAGGTCCCTCTGTTCCTGCACACTCTTTACAACTGTGCCATTAAGAATAGCTTCTCCCTATTCCTTCTGCCAAAATGTATCACCTCACACTTGTCATTATTAAATTCCATTTGCTACTTGTCTGCCCATTCTGCTAGTCTATCTATGCCCTGCTACATTCAATTGTTATCATGCTCACTGTTTACCACTCTTCCGAGTTTGGGATCATCAGTAATTTTGAAATTTTACTCTGTATTCCAATATCCAACTCATTTATATATAGTGAGAGACCTTAGAATGCATGTCCACTGGTCCCTGAAGGTGGCAGGACAGGTAGATAGAGTGGTGAAGAAGGCATAGGTGGTGGGTGTCTGGAATTCACTGTCAGGAATGGTGGTGGAGGCAGAAACCCTCAACTCATTTAGAAGGTACCTGGACCTGCACCTGAAGTGCTGTAACCGGCAAGGCTCCGGACCAGGTGTTGGAAGGTGGGATTAGATTGGGCGGCTAGGTTTTTCAGCCAGCGCAGACACGATGGGCTGAATGGCCTCCTTCTGCGCCGTAACATTTCTATGGTTCTATAGCAAAAAAAGCAGTGGTCCTAACACTGACCCTTGGGGAATTCCACTGTCTACCATCCTCCAGTCTGAGAAACAACCATTTATCACAACTTGCTGTTTTCTGTCCTGAAGCCAATTTTTTTTTTATCCAAGCTAACACACCCTCCTATTCCATAACCTGAATTTTATTAACCAGTCTTTTATTTGGTACTTTGTCAAACGCTTTCTTAAAATCCATATAGACAACATCCACTGCATTGCCCTCATGCAATGGAAAGTTTTCCTCTGATTACAATTGATTTCAATTCTGCTGGGGTTCCTTGATGCCACGCCCGGTCAAATGCTATCTTGATGTTGTGGGATTTACACTCACCAATTTATACCCACCTGATTACCACCTGCCTAATGCAGTCACTGGTGTGAAACAGGTTGACAATTCACTTTTACCCATTTGCATTGCTGAATCAGACCAATTTCAATTGATGTGGATCTTTCCCTTCACTTTATTCCTCAATTTCTCTCTGTCACAACAACTCAAGTTTATATAGCACATGAAAACATCCCAAACATTTCACAGGATCATTATTGGACAACATTTGACACCAATCCACATAAGGAGATATTATCACTAAAGGCCTGATCAATGAGGTCAGTTTTAAGGTGCGTCTTAAAAGAGGAGAGAGAGGCGGAGAGGTTTAGGGAGGGAATTCCAGAGTTTTTTTATTTTTATTTATTTATTTAGAGATACAGCACTGAAACAGGCCCTTCGGCCCACCGAGTCTGTGTCAACCAACAACCACCCATTTATCCTAATCCTACATTAATCCCATATTCCCTACCACATCCCTACCATTTTCCTACCACCTACCTACACTAGGGGCAATTTACAATGGCCAATTTACCTATCAACCTGCAAGTCTTTGGCTGTGGGAGGAAACCGGAGCACCCGGAGGAAACCCACGCAGACACAGGGAGAACTTGCAAACTCTGCACAGACAGTACCCAGAATCGAACCCGGGTCGCTGGAGCTGTGAGGCTGCAGAGCTAACCACTGCACCAGGTAGCTGAAGGCAAGGCCACCAATGGTGGACCGATTAAAATCAGGGATGCTCAAGAGGCCAGAATCCAAGCACAGAGATCTTGGAGGGTTGTGGGGCTGCAGGAGATGACAGAGAAAGGGAGGGGCGAGGCCATGGGGGAATTTGAAAACAAGGATGAGAATTTTAACCAATGTAGGTCAGCAAGCACAGGGGTGACAGGTGAACAGGACTTGATACAAGTTAGGATATGGGCAGCAGAGCTTTGCACCACCTGTAGTCTCGTTTATCTGCCTTTCACCTGATCTTTGTTAATTATGATACTTTTCTGGTCACTTTCCTCACTCCTTCCCTCTGTCTGTGTGAATTTCTCTGTTCTTTCCATCTTTATCCCTGTCTTTTTATCCACTCGCCCTGTCTCCTATCTCTCTCGCCCCCATCTCTCTCTCTCTTGCTATCTCGCTCCCACTATCTCTCTCCCCCTATCTCTCTCTCTCTCCCTAACTCTCTCCTCTTATCTCTCTCCCCCATCTCGCTCCCTCCCCCTATTTTTCTCTCCCTATCTCTCTCCCCCTCATCTTATTCAATCTCTCTCTATCCCTCTCTATATCTGTGTTTCTCTGTCTGTTCACTTCCACTCTCTTCCTCCTTCTCTCTCAAACTGTCACATCGTCTTTTTCTTTGTCTCTAACTCCCCTGTCTTTCTCTCTGTCGCCCCTTTCATCTGTCCTCCTCTTCTATTCACCCTTTCTCTTTTTGTCTTTTTAATCTAACTGTCATTCATTTCTATAGGTCTAGCTCCCTGTCCTCACTCCCTCTCTGTCTCCCACTCTTTCTCTCCCTTTTCCCTCTTCCTCTCTCTCTCTTTTCCATCTTCCTCTCTCCCTTTTCCCTCTTCCTCTCTCTCTTTTCCCTCTTCCTCTCTCTCTCTCTCTGTTTCTCTGCCTCTCCCTGTCTCTCTGCTTCTCTGTCTGTCTCTGCTTCTCTCTCTCTCCCTCTCTCTGTTTCTCTCTCTCCCTCTCTCTGTCTGTCTCTCTGTCTCTCGCTGTCTCTTTCTCTCTTGTCTCCCTCTCTCTCTCTCTCTCCCTCTGCCTCTCTCTCCCTCTGTCTCTCTCCCCCTCTGTCTGTCTCTCTGTCTTTCTCTCTCTCTCTCTCTCTCCCTCTGCCTGTCTGTCCTCTCTGTCTGTCTGTCTCTCTCTCTGTCTCCTTCTCTCTCTCTCTCTCTCCCACTCTCTCTCCCTCTCTGTCTGTCTCTCCCCCTCTCTCCCCCTCTCTCTCCCTCTCTGTCTGTCTCTCTCTCTCCCCCTCTCCGTCTCTTCCTCTGTCACTGTCTCTCTCCCTCTCCCTCTCTCTCTCCCCTCTCTCTCTCCAACTCTCTCTCCCTCTCTCTCCCTCTGCCACAAAGAACAAAGAAAATTACAGCACAGGAACAGGCCCTTCGGCCCTCCAAGCCTGCGCCGATCCAGATCTTCTATCTAAACATGTCGCCTATTTTCTAATGTCTGTATCTCTTTGCTTCCTGCCCATTCATGTATCTGTCTAGATACATCTTAAAAGACGCTATCGTGCCCGCGTCTACCACCTCCGCTGGCAACGCGTTCCAGGCACCCACCACCCTCTGCGTAAAGAACTTTCCACGCATATCCCCCCCTAAACTTTTCCCCCCTCACTTTGAACTCGTGACCCCTAGTAATTGAATCCCCCACTCTGGGAAAAAGCTTCTTGCTATCCACCCTGTCTATACCTCTCATGATTTTGTACACCTCAATCAGGTCCCCCCTCAACCTCCGTCTTTCTAATGAAAATAATCCTAATCTACTCAACCTCTCTTCATAGCTAGCGCCCTCCATACCAGGCAACATCCTGGTGAACCTCCTCTGCACCCTCTCCAAAGCATCCACATCCTTTTGGTAATGTGGCGACCAGAACTGCACGCAGTATTCCAAATGTGGCCGAACCAAAGTCCTATACAACTGTTACATGACCTGCCAACCCTTGTACTCAATACCCCGTCCGATGAAGGAAAGCATGCCATATGCCTTCTTGACCACTCTATTGACCTGCGTTGCCACCTTCAGGGAACAATGGACCTGAACACCCAAACCTCTCTGGACATCAATTTTCCCCAGGACTTTTCCATTTACTGTATAGTTCACTCTTGAATTGGATCTTCCAAAATGCATCACCTCGCATTTGCCCTGATTGAATTCCATCTGCCATTTCTCTGCCCAACTCTCCAGTCTATCTATCTTCTGCTGTATTCTCTGACAGTCCCCTTCACTATCTGCTACTCCACCAATCTTAGTGTTGTCTGCAAACTTGCTAATCAGACCACCTATACTTTCCTCCAAATCATTTATGTATATCACAAACAACAGTGGTCCCAGCACAGATCCCTGTGGAACACCACTGGTCACACGTCTCCATTTTGAGAAACTCCCTTCCACTGCTACTCTCTGTCTCCTGTTGCCCAGCCAGTTCTTTATCCATCTAGCTAGTACACCTTGGACCCCATGTGACTTCACTTTCTCCATCAGCCTACCATGGGGAGCCTTATCAAACGCCTTACTGAAGTCCATGTATATGACATCTACAGCCCTTCCCTCATCAATCAACTTTGTCACTTCCTCAAAGAATTCTATTAAGTTGGTAAGACATGACCTTCCCTGCACAAAACCATGTTGCCTATCACTGATAAGCCCATTTTCTTCCAAATGGGAATAGATCCTATCCCTCAGTATTTTCTCCAGCAGCTTCCCTACCACTGACGTCAGGCTCACCGGCCTCTTTCTCTGTTTGTCTGTCTCTCTCTCTCTGTCTCCCTCTCTCTCCCACCCTCTCTCCCCTCTGTCTCTCTCTCTGTCTCTCCCCCTCTCTCTGACTGTCTGTCTCTCTCTCTGCCTTCCTCTCTGTCTCTCTCTTTGTCTCTCTCTCTCTGTCTCTGTCTCTCTCCCACTCTCTCCCCTGTCTCTCTCTCTCTGTCTCTCCCCATCTCTCTGACTATCTGTCTCTCTCTATCTCTCTGACTATCTGTCTCTCTTTCTGTGTCTCCCTCTCTATCTCTCTCTCTCTCTCTCCCTCTCTCTATCTCCCCCACTCTCTCTCTGTCTCTCTCTCTCTGTCTTCCCCCCCTCTCTCTCTCCCTCTCTCTATCTCCCTCACACTCTCTCTCTCTCTCTCTCTCTGTGTCTTCCCCCCCCTCTCTCTCTCCCTCTCTCTATCTCCCTCACTCTCTCTCTCTCTCTCTCTCTGTCTTCCCCCTCACTCCCCCTCTCTCTCTGTCTGTCTCTCCCTCTCTCTCTCCCCCTCCCTCTCTCTCTCTCTGTCTCTCTTTCTGTGTCTCCCTCCCTCTCTCTCTCTCTGCCTTTCTCTCTCTCTCTGTCTCCCTCTCTCTCTCTCTCTATCTCCCCCACTCTCTCTCTCTGTCTCTCTCTCTCTCTGTTTCCCCCCCCCTCTCTCTCTCTGTCTTCCCCCCCCCCCTCTCTCTCTGTCTCCCCCCCTCTCTCTCTCTCTCTCTCTCTCTGTCTCTCTCTCTCTCTCTGTCTCTCTCTGTCTCCCTCTCTCTCTCTCTATCTCTCTCTCTCTCTCTGTTCCCCCCCTCTCTCTCTCTCTCTCTCTCTCTGTCTCTCTCTGTCTCTCTCTGTCTCTCTCTGTCTCTCTCTCTCTCTGTGTCTCTCTCTGTGTCTCTCTCTGTCTCCCTCTCTCTCCCTCTCTCTCTCTATCTCTCTCTCTCTCTCTCTTCCCCCCCTCTCTCTCTCTCTATCTCTCTCTCTCTCTCTGTTCCCCCCCTCTCTCTCTCTCTCTGTCTCTCCCCCCCCCGTGTCTCTCTCTCTGTCTCCCCACCCCACCCCTCTCTCTCTCTGTCTCTCTCTCTCTCTCTGTCTCTCTCTCTCTCTGTCTCTCTCTCTCTGTCTCTCTCTCTCTCTCTCTCTCTCTA